>NC_053389.1:633188766-634388766 GCF_905171765.1 Bufo bufo
TATATACTCTTTAGAGTTCAGGTGTCAGCGCTAAGTTTCCTTTATAATACTAAACTAACAGACAATAGTATGGTGGCTAGATTTTTTAGAGCAGCAGATAGATTGAGACCTACAATTAAGAATTGAATCCCTCTTTGGAGCCTGAACTGGGTTCTTAAAACTTTAACTTGTCAGCCTTTCAAATCAATTGAGGATTTATCTATAACAGTACTCACCCTTAAGACTATGTTTCTTGTGGCTGTCTCATCAGCTCGTAGAGTTGGTTAACTTCAAGAGTTGTCTATTTAATTTCCATTTTCTTAGGACTTTAAAGATAAATTTATTTTTAAATTGTATCCTTCGTTCATGCCTAAGGTGAATTCATTTTTTCACAGATCTTAGTATATCATACAATCCTTTTACTTCAATCCAAAGAATAAGGTCCCTTTCACACGAGTGAGTTTTCCGTGCGGGTGCAAAGCGTGATGTGAATGCACAGCACCCGCACTGAATCCTGACCCATTCATTTCAATGGGTCTGTGTACATGACCGTTTTTTTTCACACATCAGTTCTGCATTGTGTGAAAAACACAGCATGTTCTATATTCTGCGTTTTTCACGCAGCCCTGGCCCCATAGAAATGAATGGGGCTTCAGTGAAAAACGCATTGCATCCGCAAGCAAGTGTGTATGCAATGCGTTTTTCACTGATGGTTGCTAGGAGATGTTGTTTGTAAACCTTCAGTTTTTTATCACGCGCATCAAAACGCATTGCACCCACGTGGAAAAAACTGAACAACTGAACGCAATCGCAGACAAAACTGACTGAACTTGCTTGCAAAATGGTGCGAGTTTCACTGAATGCACTCTGATGGCATCCGGAGCCAATCTGTCACGCTCGTGTAAAAAAGGCCTAAGGAAAGAGAAATGCATAAATTAGACATAAGACGAGCAGTACTTCAGTACATTCAAATTACTAAGACGTGAAGAAAGGGCAATAATTTGTTTGTGCAATTTGCTGGTTGAAATAGAGAAACAAAGCAGCAAAAAGCTCAGTAGCTAGATGGATAAGACAACTCACAGTAGACGCTTACATATCTGTGCAGAAAGAAGTTTGACTGTGACTTTGGACGCTCAGTCCCCCAGGTTGTGGTCCCTCCCTGATACATCTTTGTCAGTTCTCTTAGATGGTGTTGTGGAGACGGCTGAGGGAAAAGTGTAATTACACTTACCGGTATTTGGTTTCTTCGAAGTCCCCACAACAGCACCTGTAATTTCCCTCCCTACATTATCATTTCATTCCTGTTTCTATGGGGTTCTTTTGGTGGATTGATTAGAAGTAAAATGTATTTTTTGTGATGTTACTTGAGCTTGGTTCTTGGAAAATCACTAAGGGAGTGGGAGTTTTTTATTTTTATTTCTCTGGATGTGTTTTTCCTGTCCGTTACAGAGGCGGGGCAATCTCTCATAGGTGCTGTTGTGAAGACTTCCAAGAAACTAATTACTGGTGTGTACACTAATTTAGTAAAACATGGTGATTGGTTATACTGTTTTATATGAATGCTGCAGAACACACCCACTTCCAAGATAATGACACTCTTTGCACACAATAATTCTGCAACGTTCACCATTATGCTGCATAGTGCAACTGTTTTTTGTGTTTTTTAAATCCATCTTTTTGGAAGACTTATTGTTCAATTGTAACTTTCTTTGTGTCAACAGATATTATAAAAGAAATAACCAGTGTGATAAATGTGACCCTCACTGTCAGCTCTGTTCTGGTCCTGGATTGGATGCTTGTCTAGAATGTCCTTCAGGCACTTTCCAGGTGGAGGGTACCACCCATTGTGTTAGTGAGTGCCCAGAGAGATTTTATCTGCATGGGAACAAGTGTAGGAAGTGCCATCCAAGCTGTAGAACCTGCAATGGTAAGGATCTCCTGCTGCTATTATGTCTGTAATGTTGGGAGATAGATACTTTCTAAATAATTTTTTTTGGGAATACAAGTATTTACTAAAACAGACATGTCAGTATAGTCTTATTGGCAGTTCCTCTTTAAAGGGGTTATCCAACCCCTATAATGACCCCCGGGCTCCTCATATACAGTGCTGCCCATAATTATTCATACCCCTGGCAAATTTTGACTTAGTTACTTTTATTCAACCAGCAAGTAATTTTTTGACAGAAAATGACATGGGTGTCTCCCAAAAGATAACAAGACGATGTACAAGAGGCATTATTGTGGAAAAAAACCATTTCTAAGCTTTTATTTATATTTGAGCAAAAAATACAGTTGTTCCGCACTGTGGAAAATCTCAGAGGACGTTGTCGGAAGCCAAAAGTGACAGCTCTGCTGGCCGGGAGGCTAGTTAGAGATCCAAGGATCACCACCCAGGCCATCCTGGTGAATCTGGGCTCTGCTGGTGGCAATGTCTCAAGGCAGACAATCCAACGGACACTGCACACTGCTGGGTTCCACTTCTCCAGATAAGGCCCACAAAAGCTCGCTTGGCCTTTGCAAAAGCTCATCTGGAGAAAGAAGAAGACTTCTGGTGGTCTGTGTTCTGGTCAGATGAAACAAAAATTAAATTTTTTGGTCACAATGATTTTTCCTTCATTTGGCATAAAAAAGGAGAAGCCTTCAACCCAAAGAACACCATCCCCACTGTCAAACATGGTGGTGGGAACCTAATGCTTTGGGGGTGTTTTTCAGCCAATGGACCAGGGAACCTAATCACAGTAAATGGCACCATGAAAAAAGAGCAATACATGAGGATTCTCAACGACAACATCAGGCAGTCTGCAGAGAAACTTGGCTTTGGGCACCAGTGGACATTTCAGCATGACAATGATCCAAAACACACAGCAAAAGTGGTGAAGAAATGGTTAGCAGACAACAACATTAACGTTTTGGAGTGGCCCAGCCAGAGTCCAAACTTGAATCCACTTGAGAATCTGTGGAGGGAGCTAAAGATCAGGGTGATGGCAAGAAGACCCTCCAACCTGAAAGATTTGGAGCTCATTGCTAAAGATGAATGGGCAAAAATACCTGTGGAGACATTCAAAAAGCTGGTCTGCAATTATAGGAAGCGTTTGATTGCTGTAATAGCCAATAAAGGCTTTTCTATTGATTATTGAGAAGGGTATGAATAATTTTGGACTGAACACGTTTTGCTCAAATGTAAAAAAAAGCTGAGAAATGTTTTTTTCCCACAATAATGCCTCTTGTACATCGTCTTATTATCTTTTGGGAGACACCTATGTCATTTCCCGTCAAAAAATTACTTGCTGGTTGAATAAAAGTAACTTTAAGTCAAAATTTGCCAGGGGTATGAATAATTGTGGGCAGCACTGTAGGTTACACTTACCCCGCTCCCCGGACCCACATTGCATCGAAGGTGACGCTAGGGAGGCTTGTACACATCGCAACCTGCTATTGGCTGTATCCCCCAGTCGCTGGATGTTTTGATCTGCGGGACGAGGAGATGCAGCCGCATGCGGATTAGGAGCGACACGGGTCCGTGGAGCAGGGCAAGTACAACCTATGTGAGGGGTACAGGCATTAGGGGGGTCATTATTGGGGTTGAATAACCCTTTTTTTCGGCTTCTTTCAACCTTTGCATTGCCCCCGTAAATACAGACACATAGCAACATACTCTCCTACTGCCCTGTGATTCAGGTCATGTGACCTTATCTGTGCAGGTCCGTCCTGCACTCATTTGGCCAGGTATTATTGCACAAAGCATTGTACAAACAATCATAGATTCATACCAAAAACCTTGACAAAATTACAGTGTGCATCAAATTTTAAGAGATTTAGGTGGCCATGGGTATTTTGGGAGCTTGGTACCCCAGGAGAGCACAAATGGCACATAAGATAATTTACTAATGCCACACATGATGAACCACAAGAAATGAATATCCTCTCATGAATGCTACACTGAACAAAAATATAAACGCAACACTTTCGGTTTTGCTCCTATTTTGCATGAGCTGAACTCATGGAACTATAATGGGGGTGAGGGCGTAGTTCCCATGGCAGCACGGCAGCGCGCGGCGAGAGGCAGCTGGACTAAAAGTACGACATGCAGTACTTTTAGTCCGGCTGCCTCTCGCCGTGCGCTGCCACTTTAAACTCCCTCTATAATGCTTTCTATAATGCTTGAGATACACCCAGTCCTGGCCATGACACTCATCGCAACGCAGCTCTGTTTTTTTTTGTTTTTCAACTCTGGGCTCGAGGTCACAGCAACTTGCAAGTCATAATCCAACCACATTCAGATTAATGGCTGCACTGCTACACAGCAATCATTGGTTATGTGATAGGTGTTGTCGCCAAAATTGCTATGTAGCCCCATAACTTGTATACAATTTTCTATGAAATTAATCGGAAAAAAAATATTCAGCTAAAAGAGTCATGGCAATTGATCCTACTGTTTTCTGTGGCTGAAATATATGCAACAAAAGACATACAAAGAAGCATAAACCTGTCATATGGGAACTGAGAACATCAATTCTTCACCCATTAATGGTTATACATGACAAGTTGTATATTATAGTATGGTTGTATATAGCTGTATTGATTATTGAGTTCCCTGTTTATTAGTATTAATTTGTAATAATGGGAAGATTATGCACAGTATAACCCACATACGTGATATTATCTTTTATACAGACTCTTCCGTGCAAGGATGCAAGACTTGTGACAGAGGCAGCAGCTTTAAAGAAGGAATCTGCTACCCACAGTGTGAGGAGCATCGCTACCAAGATGATGATGTAAGAGCACAGTACAGTAATCCAGTCTTACATAAATGAAAGTAGGGCAGATTTATCATGTGTTGCTTCTACAAAAGAGGAGTTAGTGTGATTTGGTACATAGACCCATATTTACTAATGTAAGTGCACCTAGATTTTGGTATAAATTGTAATGTTGTCCTTCTAGGTTTAAAGTTTCTTCTTTGTCGACAAGGAGGAATAGCTTTGCGGTAAAGGGGGCATGGCCCGTTATGTGACATTCTGTAAAACTAAGCCAATCGATAGTTGGTGTTAAAGGGGTTCTGCAGCTTATTGAAGAAAATCACAGAAATAAGATAATAATGCACTTAGTAAAGTAGATGCAAATATTATATATGGACAAAGTCCTCACTCTGATATGATAATATCTGAGACACTTAGCCAATATATTTTGATCAAAACACATCTGAGCCCGCCTACCAAGCGCCAAGGTGGTCTCAGGTCAGGCGGGTCCTACGCTAAACCTACCTAAGCCATTGGGCTTCTATGTTCAGGAGCGCTGACGCCGCACATATGGTGTGCTGCTCCTAGTCACCTCCATGTGCATCAAGCAACCAATGGGAGGAGGAGCAAGCACACCTATATGTACCACCTAATCAAGGCGCTCTATTGGATAGGAAGGGCAAAAGTGCAGAGGAATGCTACTCCCAAGATGAAATAGGTGCGCATTCACACTTGAAGGTGCCACTCCCTCAAGCAAACACTACATAGACAAAAAAATCACAGAAAAAACTAAGATAAAAACATCCTGCACGGTATGATATACAAATGTGCAGATGTCCCTGGCCATATTATTGAAGAAAATCACAGAAATAAGATAATAATGCACTTAGTAAAGTAGATGCAAGCATTATATATGGACAAAGTCCTCACTCTGATATGATAAAATCTGAGACACTTAGCCAATATATTTTGACCAAACACCTGAGACCACCAAGCGCCAAGGTGGTCTCAGGTCAGGCGGGTCCTACGCTAAACCTACCTAAGCTATTGGACTTCTTTGTTCACTTTTGCCCTTCCTATCCAATAGAGCGCCTTGATTAGGTGGTACATATCGGTGCGCTTCCTCCTCCTCCCATTGGTTGCTTGATGCACATGGAGGTGACTAGGAGCAAACCATATGTGCGGCGTCTGCGCTCCTGAACATAGAAGCCCAATGGCTTAGGTAGGTTTAGCGTAGGACCCGCCTGACCTAAGACCACCTTGACGCTTGGTAGGTGGGCTCAGATGTGCTCAGATGTGTCTCAGATATTATCATATCAGAGTGAGGACTTTGTCCATATATAATGCTTAGTTTTTTCAGTGATTTTTTGGGGTTCTGCAGTTTGTTTAAACTGATGATCTATCCTCTGGATAGATCATCAGCATCTGATCAGCGGGGGTCCGACACCCGGGACCCCCGCCGATCAGCTGCTTGAGAAGGCACATCACTTGAATGGAGCCCAGGCCAGTTGATACTAGTCGTGACGTCACTGGTCCTGCGGTAAACAGTGAGAAGGCCGTGGCGCTCCTGGAGCACCGCTGCCTTCTCAAACAGCTGATCGGGGGGGGGGGGGGGGTCCCAGGTGTCGGACCCCTGCCGATCAGATGCTGATGATCTATCCAGAGGATAGATCATCAGTTTAAAAAACTGCAGAACCCCTTTAAGTAAGATGAAAGGGGGACATTTATTAAGATCAGCATTTTAGATGCAATGCAATCTGACAGCACCATGATGTAGAGCAGGAAAAGCTGAGCAGATTGATATATATATTCAGAAAAGATTCAGTAAAACCTATAATTTATACATTTATATCTCAGCTTTTTCTACCTTCTGTGAACAGCATCGATACAGGGAGGAGTTATCAGTGATGGATAGCATTGTGAGCACAACTGTACATAGAGAGATAGCTGTCAGTCACTGATAACCCCTCCTCCCTGCACCGATAGCACTTCACAGGACTGCAGATGTAAATGTAAAAATTGAAAGTTTAACTAAATCTTTTACCACAAAAATATACATCAATCCACCCAGCTTCTCCTGCTCTGTATCATGGTGCTTTTAGATTGCATTTAGACCTAGCGTGAGCGGTAAGAAGTCACAGACAGCGGTGTAACTAACCGTTGCGCCACCACCTGCCACCATCTAATATAGGCGTATTTCAGTATAATAAATGACCCACAATATGTCTATCCCTGCACCACATTTATCATCCAGCTTGAGCCACTGCGATAAATGTGGTGCAGATCTAGACAGTCTGTCTAAGGTTATGCCACCATTAGGATTATTAATTCTGCTCCATAATCTTTTTAGGAAAAATGCCATGTTTTTTCAGGCATTTTTTCCTGATTTTCTTTGTGAGATTTTTAAGTGGGAACTAACGCTACGGTCAGATATTAGTTGATAGTAGTGAAATAAAAATGCACAACAAACAATGGCACTGATACTGTGACATGCAAAGTGATGTGCAACAGGTGAACAGAATGTCACTGCTGCAGCCAATCACTGTCCTCAGCAACGAGCAGCAGCAGGACCAGACCATGGACGCTGGAGAAAAGGGGCTTTTCCAACCCTATAACAATGAAACTGCTTTTAACGGCTGCCTTTTTGGCTACATCACAGGAATGTGTTGGTGGCAGTGTGTCTGCAATGTGTGAACCCAGTGTTAGGCCTCATGTACAGTCGTGGCCAAAAGTTTTGAGAATGACACAAATATTAGTTTTCACAAAGTTTGCTGCTAAACTGCTTTTAGATCTTTGTTTCAGTTATGTAGTGAAATATAATTACACGCACTTCATAAGTTTCAAAGGCTTTTATCGACAATTACATGACATTTATGCAAAGAGTCAGTATTTGCAGTGTTGGCCCATCTTTTTCAGGACTTCTGCAATTCGACTGGGCATGCTCTCAATCAACTTCTGGGCCAATTCCTGACTGATAGCAACCCATTCTTTCATAATCACTTCTTGGAGTTTGTCAGAATTAGTGGGTTTTTGTTTGTCCACCCGCCTCTTGAGGATTGACCACAAGTTCTCAATGGGATTAAGTTTTGAGAACAGGACAAGAGGGGGTCCAGTCTTAGTTGGGATTATCTCCTCTTCTACTAGAGGTGAAAACTTGGTCAGGACAACTTTTAGCAAACGAAGCAGTGTTAAAATGGCCCAGGGGTCATTGAAAAGGGTTTAGGCAGAAACCCTTCTGTCCTGTGTGGGGTCTGGTTTGATCCTTGCTATGGGGCCCTTACTTCTCTATGTGCGCCACTGCATGAATATCATACATTTTTCACACGTGGCTTTCTTTTATTCATACATTTTTGACATGCCTATTTTTCAGCATTTTTCTAGCAGTCCTATAGAGAAGCCTATGAAAAACCCTACACCTAGAGCATGCTGCATTTTAGAAAAAACATAGCTGAAACCAAAAAGCAAAGAAAAATGGCACACAAAATACACAGAAGTTACTATTAGTTTTCATATAACATCTGACCGGAGCATTTTTTTGGGGAAAAAAAATGCTAGGAATCTGTCTAAAAAGTAAAATTGTCTTTGTTGCCCAATGCAACCAATCACAGAGCAGCTTTCATTTTTCAAAAGCAAAATAAAACATGACCGCTGCCCTGTGATTAGTTGCTATTGACAACTAAAATATATATTTTTTAATTTTACTCTCCCTCAGTTTTTTTTTAAGGGGCAGATTTACTCAGTCTGGCATTCATACACCAGTGTTACGGTAGTCTAAAGCCTGAAGTAAGATACACCTCTGATTAATTTTGTTGGCTATCCTTCTGTCAATGCCATCTCTGTGTTGGAATAAATGTGACCTATAATTTATCCCAGTTTACTGCCTTAAATTTTAAGTGTGGTGGGATGAGGAGGCCCCTCCTTCTTCCACTAAGCCACACCCACCTTCTGAATAATGATGTTTGCCACATGAAACCCTCAAAGGTCACAACTGTGCAAAAGTAAACTTTTTTACACCATAAAACTGGCGAACAGCTTTGAAAAGTTTCCCCCCATATATCAACCTATCCCTAGTCTTTTTTTTTTTTTTGCCATGCACTGCTATTATTTATATGAGAATTAGGGTACTTTCACACTTGCGGCAGAGGATTCCGGCAGGCTGTTTCGTCGCCGGAACTGTCTGCCGGATCCGTCAATCTGGACGCAAACAAGTGCATTTGTGCATGTGACCTAAATGAAGAAGTTTGTAAATGTAGCATAACTATAGGGAATGTTATATTAAAAACAAACAAACAAACAAACAAAAAACACCTTGTAAATATCCCATAGCTCCAGCACCTACAGTCATGTGGACCCTGGTAATTTTTGTTAACTGGTTCTGCAGCCATGTATGTATATTCATGTAACCGCTGCAGCCAATCACTGGCCTCGTGGTGATGTTAGCAGCATGTGTGGCTAGTGATTGGTTGCAGTGGTTATGTGAATGTATGTCACAGTAAATGAAGGGTGGTAGGAGAGTATTTTTTTTATGTTATCACATTTTCTGCAGATATGCTAATTTTTGACACTCCCAGACAACCCCATCTAATATATATTGTATGCATTCATACAAAATATATAGAATTTTGTAACACACGAGAATAGAATATCTTAGTAGACTTAAAGAGTAACTAAACCTTTGATACAATTTTTATTATGTTGTCTCTAATGCCGTAATAAAACTATTTCTAAAATACTTTATTAATCGATTTTCTATTTTTATGACCCTTTTACTTCCTTAAAGCGCACCATTCCCTTACTAACTCCTGGCATAGCACATGGGTACCCTGTACCCATGTACTATGCCAGGATTAGCTGAGCGGAGCGGGCTCCTGCTTCTGCCTGTTCCGCTAAGCTAAGAGAACTTCATGTCGGCTCTTAGCTTAGCGGTGCAGGCAGGAGCCCGCTCCACTCAGCTAATCCTGGCATAGTACATGGGTACAGGGTACCCATGTGCTATGCCAGGAGTTAGTAAGGGAATGGTGCACTTTAAGGAAGTAAAAGGGTCATAAAAATAGAAAATCGATTAATAAAGTATATTAGAAATAGTTTTATTAGGGCATTAGGGACAGCACATTAAAACTGTAACAAAGGTTTAGTTACTCTTTAACCACCTCAGGACCGGCGTACGCAGGATTGCGTCCTGGCGGCGGCCCTGTTATTCCTCCTGGACGCGCCGATGCGTCCTCTCGCGAGACGCGAGATTACGCGCACAGCCGGCCCGCGCATGCGCATTGCGGGCCGGCAAAAGTTAAAGGAGTATTTCGTCACCAGCCTGCCAGCCAATGATCATCGCTGGCAGGTTGGTGATTTTCAAAAAATCAAATCAGAAGCCATCTAACACCTTATATTTATAAATATAATGTGTTAAATGGCTTCTGTGCTCCTCTGCTGGTCCTTTTCGTCGGTTGGTCCCAGCAGAGGAGCACACATCACTGTGAGTACACCAAACACTACACTTAGCCCCAGATCACCCCCCATCACCCCAATTAACCCCTTGATCACCCCTGTCAATCACTAGTGAAAGAGAAAAAAGTGATCAGTGTAAACTGTCACTTTTTTTTCCACTAGTATTGACGGTTAGGTTTTAGGTTAGTTTAGGCCCCTTTGTTAGGTAGTTAGCGTCGGTTAGCGCCCAGCCCACCACACTGCAGTCGCTGATTAGCGTATCGCTAATCAGCATTGGTACTTTTATAGTATCTGTAAGTGATCAGAACTGATCACAGTCAGATCTATAATAGTATTAGTGTCACCTTAGCTTGCCCTCCACCCAAAACGCAGTGTTTGCCCGATGAGGCCTGATCGGTCGCCCACACGTGCATTCACCCACGCCCGCCCCGCCGCAGTGACAAAAAAAAATATATATTTTATTATCACTGCGCAATCACTTTACAAGCGCTGCGGCGATAGAAAAATCAGTTTTGATATTTTTTAGCAATCGCAGCGGCTTCCAGGACTTCGCTAGCCTCCCATTTGTAAGACAGGCTTGCGTTTTTTTCTTGGGTAGTCTCAGGGAATACCCCCTAAATTTAGTTGACCAAATGGCAAATAAGGGGTATTCTTCTGAAGAGGCCTACAGGATTCTGACCCAGTCGGATGAGGAATGGGAACCCTCATCTGACGAATCCAGCGGGTCAGAATACGAACCTGTAGAAAGCAGTGGCAGTCTGACCCAAAGTTCGGACGATGAGGTTGAGGTCCCTGATACCACCAGGTGTACCCAGCCCCGTGTTGCTAGACCACCGGTTGTGCAGGATCCGCTTCAAGGGCAGCAGAGTGGGGCTGGCGCTGTCGGATTACGTGGTGAGGCATACACCAGCAGTGCAGCCCATCCTGGACCTAGTACCAGCACTGCCGTAGAACATGGTGAAGTGGCGAGCACCAGAAGGGCAGTTGAAGCTGGTACGGTGGCACGTTCATTAGTTCCCCCGTCGCAGCCCGTAGAGCCCTTAGTTCCCCCGCACAGACAGGCCCGTAGAGCCCTTAGAGTCCCTGAGGTGCTGGCAAACCATGATTGGCAGCCCCCAACTTCAGCCGCACCAGTAGTTCCCCCTTTCACCGCCCAGTCTGGAGTTCGGGTTGAGACAGCTCAGATCGGATCGGCACTGTTTTTTTTTTAGCTGTTCTTGACTGCGGAGCTCTTGGACTTAGTCGTGGCAGAAACAAACCGATATGCCACTCAATTTATAGCCGCCAACCCGGGAAGTTTTTATGCCCAGTCTTTCCGGTGGAAACCCGTCCAAGTTTCCGAATTTAAAACTTTTCTGGGCCTTCTCCTCAACATGGGCCTGACAAAAAAGCATGAATTGCGGTCATATTGGTCCACGAACCCAATTCATCACATGCCCATGTTCTCTGCTGCCATGTCCAGGACACGATTTGAGACCATCCTGCGTTTCCTGCACTTTAGTGACAACAGCACCTCTCGTCCCAGAGGCCACCCAGCTTTTGACCGCCTCCACAAAATTCGGCCCCTCATAGACCACTTTAACACCAAATTTGCAGATTTGTATACCCCTGAGCAAAACATCTGCATAGACGAGTCCCTTATACATTTTACCGGGTGCCTTGGCTTCAAACAATACATCCCAAGCAAGCGTGCCCGGTATGGGGTCAAATTGTATAAGCTCTGTGAAAGGGCCACAGGCTATACGCACAAATTTCGAGTCTATGAGGGCAAAGATCAGACCCTGGAGCTGGTCGGTTGCCCTGACTACCTGGGGAGCAGTGGGAAGACAGTCTGGGACTTGGTGTCACCCTTATTTGGCAAGGGGTACCATCTTTATGTGGACAATTTCTACACAAGTGTGCCCCTCTTCAGGCATTTGTGTTTAGAACAGATTGGCTGCTGTGGCACCGCGCGACCTAGTCGCCGGGGCTTCCCCCAACGGCTCATTACCACCTGTCTTGCAAGGGGGGAGAGGGCTGCCTTGTGTAACGAAGAACTGCTCGCGATGAAATGGAGAGACAAGCGTGACGTTTACATGCTCTCCTCCATTCTCGCAGACACGACAATCCAAATAGAACGAGCAACCTGTGTCATTGAAAAGCCCCTCTCGGTCCACGACTATAATTTGCTCATGGGAGGGGTGGACTTCAATGACCAGATGTTGGCTCCTTATTTACTTTCTCGCAGGACCAGACGCTGGTATAAGAAGGTGTCTGTATATTTAATTAATTTGGCTCTGTATAATAGTTTTGTTCTCTACAGTAAGGCTGGGAGAACAGGATCCTTCCTCAATGTCGTTGCTGGTACCTCAAACCAACCGCCACCCCGAAAAAAATATCGTGTCTGTAGCAGGAGTGGAATAAGGTGTGACACCCGCTATTTCTGTCCTGACTTCTCTGACCACCCTGCCCTATGCTTAGGGGAGTGTTTCCGGAAGTACCACACACAGGTACACTATTAGCATAGCATTGCGTGACACAGGACAGGCACACAGGGCTCTTAGGGCCCTTTCACTCACAGCTGCTGCAAACCTCTCCTTTCACCTGGGACAAAGTGCATAATGTACTTCGCCACATCTCTGGGCGATTTGCGCTTTGCGCATTGTCCCATGGGGAAGGATAGGTTTGTCCTATAAAGGTAAAAAACAAAAAACAAAAAAAAATCACCGGTAAGCAAAAAAGTTAATGTTCTGTTCCAAAAGTTCAATAAAGTTTATAAAAGTTAATGTTCTGTTCAAATATTATATAAAGTTAATGTTAATAAATTTATTGCGTTGCAGCCTGTTTATTTTTTTTTTTACCTTCTAGGTGGACCAACCGATGAACCAGCTGCAGCACTGATGTGCATTCTGACAGAAGCATTGCGCTGCTGTCAGATTACACAAAAGTCGGTGTATGCGGCGCTGCAAGACGAGATTTCTCCTCTGCAGTAAAAAAGATAAGTTTGCCAAGGCTTATGAGCTGAGGGGCGGTGTTCATATGCTTTGGCAAACACTTTGTATATAAAAAAAATTATAAAAAAAATCCCGGCAATGATTTATTCATCCACATCGATTTATGTGAATGGAGAAATCGGTTTTGCCAGGGCATATGGGCTGAGTGGGTTTGGATGTTGGGCGGAGCTCCTATGTCCTGGCAGACGCCTTTCCCCTCCTTTTTTATTTTTGGCAGAGATTTTTTCATCCACATTGATTGATGCGAATGAAGAAATCTGTGCCATTCATTTTTTCTTTCAGCCCAGAGGCTGAACGAAAAAAATAAATCTCATTACCCGTATGCTCAATATAAGGAGAATAGCAGAAACTCCTAATGCTGGCCATACATGTAATGATTGCGGAGACCCTCAAATGCCAGGGCAGTACAAACACCCCACAAATTACCCCATTTTGGAAAGAAGACACCCCAAGGTATTCGCTGAGGGGAATATTGAGTCCATGAAAGATTGAACTTTTTGTCCCAAGTTAGCGGAAAGTGAGACTTTGCGAGAAAAAAAAATAAAAAATCAATTTCCACTAACTTGTGCCCAAAAAAATAATCTTCTATGAACTCGCCATGCCCCTCATGGAATACCTTGGGGTGTCTTCTTTCCAAAATGGGGTCACATGTGGGGTATTTATACTGCCCTGGCATTTTAGGGGCCCTAAAGCGTGAGAAGTAATTTGGAATCCAAATGCGTAAAAAATGCCCTGTGAAATCCTAAAGGTACTCTTTAGAATTTGGGCCCCTTTGCGCACCTAGGCTGCAAAAAAGTGTCACACATGTGGTATCGCCGTACTCAGGTGAAGTTGGGCAATGTGTTTTGGGGTGTCTTTTTACATATACCCATGTTGGGTGAGAGAAATATCTCTCTAAAATGACAACTTTGTATAAAAAAATGGGAAAAGTTGACTTTTAGAGAGATATTTCTCTCACCAAGCATGGGTATATGTAAAAATACACCCCAAAACACGTTGACCTACTTCTTCTGAGTATGGCGGTACCACATGTGTGACACTTTTTTGCAGCCTAGGTGCCCAAAGGGGCCCAAATTCTAAAGAGCACCTTTAGGATTTCACAGGGCATTTTTTAGGCATTTCGATTCCAGACTTCTTCTCACGCTTTAGGTCCCCTAAAATGCCAGGGCAGTATAAATACCCCACATGTGACCCCATTTTGGAAAGAAGACACCCCAAGCTATTTTGTGGGCATAGTGAGTTCATGGACGTTTTTATTTTTTGTCACACGTTAGTGGAATATGAGACTTTAGAAAAAATAAAAATAAAAAATAATCATCATTTTCCGCTAACTTGTGCCAAAAAAAAAAAAATTCTAGGAACTCACCATGCCCCTCACGGAATACCTTGGGGTGTCTTCTTTCCAAAATGGGGTCACTTGTGAGGTATTTATACTGCCCTGGCATTTTAGGGACCTAAAGCGTGAGAAGAAGTCTGGAATCCAAATGCCTAAAAAATGCCTTGTGAAATCCTAAAGGTGCTCTTTAGAATTTGGGCCCCTTTGCGCACCTAGGCTGCAAAAAAGTGGGTATATGTAAAAATACACGCCAAAACACATTGCCCTACTTCTCCTGAGTACGGCGATACCACATGTGTGACACTTTTTTGCAGCCTAGGTGCCCAAAGGTGCCCAAATTCTAAAGAGCACCTTTAGGATTTCACAAGGCATTTTTTAGGCATTTGGATTCCAGACTTCTTCTCACGCTTTAGGTCCCCTAAAATGCCAGGGCAGTATAAATACCCCACATGTGACCCCATTTTGGAAAGAAGACACCCCAAGGTATTTCGTGATGGGCATAGTGAGTTCATGGAAGTTTTTATTTTTTGTCATACGTTAGTGGAATATGAGACTTTAGAAAAAATAAAAATAAAAAATAATCATCATTTTCCGCTAACTTGTGACAAAAAATAAAAACTTCTATGAACTCACTGTGCCCATGAACTCACCTTAGGGTGTCTACTTTCCAAAATGGGGTAATTTGTGGGGTGTTTTCACTGTCTGGGCATTGTAGAACCTCAGGAAATATGACAGGTGCTCAGAAATTCAGAGCTGCTTCAAAATGCGAAAATTCACATTTTTGTACCATAGTTTGTAAACGCTATAACTTTTGTGCAAACCAATAAATATACACTTATTGCATTTTTTTATCAAAGACATGTAGAACAATAAATTTAGAGAAAAATTTATATAGAAATGTAGTGTTATTTGAAAAATTTTACAACAGAAAGTGAAAAATGTCATTTTTTTGCAAAAATTTGGGTCAATTTCGATTAATAACAAAAAAAGTTAAAAATGTCAGCAGCAATGAAATACCACCAAATGAAAGCTCTATTAGTGAGAAGAAAAGGAGGTAAAATTCATTTGGGTTGTAAGTTGTATGACCGAGCAATAAACCGTGAAAGTAGTGTAGTGCAGAATTGTAAAAAGTGGTCTGGTCATTAAGGGGGTTTAAGCTAGGGGAGCTGAGGTGGTTAATTAATCCATTCAATGGTATGCCAGGAGCCCCCCCCCCCCCCCCCAAATCTGGTGTGTACAGGTATTCATCCTTTGAATCAGTGGCAGTGCGAGTGTCAGACCAAGTTCTGATCAGATATCGATGGGCTATCCGTGTGCGCTCCGTGGCCGTATTGCGGACCACTCCGTGTGCATTCCGCATCACGGATACGGACCCATTCACTTCAATGGGTCCGCAAATCCTGAGATGCGGAATGGTGCGGAATGGAACCCCATGGAAGCACTACGGAGTGCTTCCGTGGGGTTTCTTCCCGTACTTCCGTTTTGCAAAAAGATAGAAAATGTCCTATCTTTTTGCGGAACGGCTGGATCGCGGACCCATTAAAGTGAATGGGTCTGCGATCCGCTGCGGCTGCTCCATGGACGGTGTTCGTGCATTGTGGCTCGCATTTTGCGAGCCGCAGCATGACCACGGGGCGCACACGTTCGTGTGCAGGAAGCCTAAGACTTTATGTACATAAAACTTGATTTAAAAAAAACTCTTGTAGACACTACAGTCACATTTAATAAACTCTATAGCTAGCAATACTTTCAGTATTCCACTAGATGGCACACTGTACGAAGTAATAAGACTAAATCCCACAGTTTTTTCTATTTCTGTGAATGAACTGAATGTTAGGCTGCACAAAGCAGAATAGTTAGGGAGAATTTATATGGGCAGATTTGTTGCACAGTTGTCAGCATCTGCTTCAGTCTTCTGAATTTATAACATACTAGCAGAAGCACCCAGCTTCGCACGGGTATATTTAATCTATTTCATTTAATGTTTCTGTGTGTCGTTAAAAGATATCCTCCATAACAGTGACATCTGCAGCACCCCGCCCCTTTAACAGTGAACTTCATCAGTTCCCCACCCCTTAACGCTGCCCCCCCCCCCCCAAAGTGCCCCGCCACTTTAAAATGGGACCTCCACAGCAGCCCATCCCCTTAACTTTGACCTTCACAGCAGCCCGCCCCTTTAACAGTGAGTTTCACAGCACCCTGCCCCCTTAACAGTGACCTCCACAGCGCCCCCCCTTTAACAGTAACCTCCAGAGTGCCCGTTCCTTTTAACAGTGAGCACCACAGAGCCGCCTCTTTAACAGTAACCTCCACAGTGCCCACCCCTTTAACAGTGACCTCCACAGCTCCTGCCCCTTTAACAGTGATTTCCACTGTGTCGGACCCTCTAACAGTGACCTCCACAATGCCCTCCCCTTTTAACAGTGACCTCCACAGCGCTGCCCCTTTAACAATGATCTCGATAGTGCCTGCCCCTTTAATACTGACCTCCATAGTGCCCGCCCCTTCAACAGTGACCTCCAGAGTGCCCGCCCCTTCAACAGTGACCTCCAGAGTGCCCGTCCCTTCAACAGTGAACTCCACAGTGTCCGCCCCTTTAACAGTGAATTCCACAGTGCCTGCCCCTTTAACAGTGAATTCCACAGTGCCTGCACCTTTAACAGTGAACTCCACAGCGCCCGTCCATTTAATAGTGGCCCCTGCCCCCCATGCATGTAGCAGTGTAGTTGTGCCGTAATACGTCATATGACTAAATATTTAAGGATCTGCGAACTGCTAAAACCTATGATCAGTTCTTATGGCAACCACCTGGAGTAGGACCTGCGAGCTTCTATTGGCTAATAAGGGACATGTGACCGTGTAAATGGTGGTTCGGATTTAAGTGAAAGGCTTGCTGGCGTCTATTGGCTAATGCAGGTAATTTTTTGGGAATATCTCAGGAACGGTACGTCCTTTAGAGCTGAGACCCAGTCTAAAACCTTCCCGGACACCTGATGTACCTGTGTGCTAAATTTGGTAAAAATCGGTCCAGTCGTTTGGTTCGCGCATAAAGAACGTACAGACAAACTCATTTTTATTTATATATATATATATATATAAAAACAACAGGTTATATTACTTTTTACTGTTCTTTTCATGTTCTACAGTATATGGCTTTTGATTTTTTTTTATATTTCTTCATAGAGATAAATGCATTGAAGACAAACTTCAATATTTAAAACTTTATAAGTTTTGAAATTGAAATATGACATTCTGTTTTTTATTTTTGCTGCAGGGTGTGTGTCAGCCATGTGATTCTTCCTGTAGACATTGCTCTGGTCCTGGATCTGATCACTGTATATCTTGTGAAAGTAATACTGCATGGTCTCCTGAAGAAATGAGATGTATTAACTGTTGTGATTCACAGACTGATCAAAATGACTGCTGTTTTTGTGACCTAAATTCAGGTATGTACGGATAGCACACTATATTTAGCTGCATCATACAACTCCGACCAGATGTTAAGTTAACATTTTCCTGCCACCTTTGAGGGACCTAGAGGTTTCTGACAGCTATCTTTCATGGTCTAACTAATAAAAAACAAAAAACATCTTTAGATGCGCTACACAATCACTGTCAGAATGGAGTGCATACAGGTGACCAATAAAATGCATTCTGCATTTCCCAAGCACTTTAATAAAATTGTGTATGGAGATAGTTGTGAGCAGGAAGTGGACAACCCACATATGGTATTCATGGCATATCCTGTAAAGGGTGAGCTCACATGCAACAGCCACAGTATGGCCAAAAAGTGCATCAGAAAGCATTTTACGGCAAAATGGTGCAATTTCACAGATAAACAGACAATCAATTTGAAAACAATGTTGATTTTTGGTAAAGCCGCATATCAGCATCGTTTTTGGACACAAAGTCCTGCCCAGGATTAATTCATCTCATTATATATGTACTCTTAAGGCTACTTTCACACCTGCGTTCGGGTGTCCGCTCGTGAGCTCCGTTTGAAGGGGCTCACAAGCGGCCCCGAACGCAGCCGTTCAGCTCTAATGCATTCTCAGTGGAGGCGGATCCACTGAGAATGCATCCGTCTGGCGGCGTTCAGCCTCCGCTCCGCTCAGCGAGCGGACACCTGAACGCTGCTTGCAGCGTTCGGGTGTTCGCCTGGCCGTGCGGAGGCGAGCGGATCCGTCCAGACTTACAATGGAAGTCAATAGGGACGGATCCGCTTGAAGATGACACCATATGGCTCAATCTTCAAGCGGATCCGTCCCCCATTGACTTTCAATGTAAAGTCTGGACGGATCCGCTCAGGCTACTTTCAGACTTAGAAATTTTTCTAAGTTATAATGCAGACGGATCCGTTCTGAACATCAGACGGACCCGCTCTGAACGGCAGTGTGAAAGTACTTTCACACCTGCGTTAGGTGCGGATCCGTCTGGTATCTGCACAGACGGATCCGCACCTATAATGCAAACGCTTAGATCCGTTTAGAACGGATCCGTTTGCATTACCATGATAATGCAAACGGATCCGTTTTGACTTTACATTGAAAGTCAATGGGGGACGGATCCGTTTGAAAATTGAGCCATATTGTGTCAACTTCAAACGGATCCGTCCCCATTGACTGACTAACTACTTTCACACTAGCTTTCGGAGTGGGTCCGTCTGATGTTTCATCAGACGGATCCGCTCCTATAATGCAGACGTTTGCATCCGTTCAGAACGGATCCATCTGCATTATAACTTAGAAAAATTTCTAAGTCTGAAAGTAGCCTGAGCGGATCCGTTCAGACTTTACATTGAAAGTCAATGGGGGACGGATCCAATTGAAGATTGAGCCATATAGTGTCATCTTCAAGCGGATCCGTCTCCATTGACTTACATTGTAAGTCTGGACGGATCCGCTCGCCTCCGCACGGCCAGGCGGACACCCAAACGCTGCAAGCAGCGTTCAGGTGTCCGCTCACTGAGCGGAGCGGAGGCTGAACGCTGGCAGGCGGATGCATTCTCAGCGGATCCTCCTCCACTGAGAAGTCATTAGAGCTGAACGGCTGCGTTCAGGGCCGCTTGTGAGCCCCTTCAAACGGAGCTCACGAGCGGACACCTGAACGCAGGTGTGAAAGTAGCCTAAGGCTACTTTCACACTAGCGTTCGGGGCTCCGCTTGTGAGTTCCGTTTGAAGGCTCTCACAAGCGGCCCCGAACGGATCCGTACGGCCCCAATGCATTCTGAGTGGATGCGGATCCGCTCAGAATGCCTCAGTCTGGCACCGCTTGGCCTCCGTTCCGCTCAGCAGGCGGACACCCGAACGCAGCTTGCAGCGTTCGGGTGTCCGCCTGGCCGTGCGGAGCCAAACGGATCCGTCCAGACTTACAATGTAAGTCAATGGGGACGGATCTGTTTGAAGTTGACACAATATGGCTCAATAAGCGTTTGCATTATAGGTGCGGATCCGTCTGTGCAGATACCAGACGGATCCGCACCTAACGCAGGTGTGAAAGTAGCCTTACATTGTAAGTCTGGACGGATCCGTTTGCCTCCGCACGGCCAGGCGGACACCCGAACGCTGCAAGCTGCGTTCAGGGGTCTGCCTGCTGAGCGGAGCGGAGGACAAACGGTGCCAAACTGATGCATTCTGAGCGGATCTGCATCCACTCAGAATGCATTAGGGCTGGACGGATCCGTTCGGGGCCGCTTGTGAGAGCCTTCAAACGGAACTCACAAGCGGAGCCCTGAACGCTAGTGTGAAAGTAGCCTTAGGCTCAGTTCACACCTGAGCGTTTTACAGCGCGTTCCTACGCGCTGTAAAACGCTCAACAATGAGAAACCAATGCTTCCCTATGGGAATGGTTCTCACCTGGGCGTTTTACAGCGCGTACGATCGCGCTGTAAAACGCCCGACGCTCAAACAAGTACAGGAGCGTTTTTTTGGGCGCTTGTCGCGCGTTCCCGTACATAGACTTTCGGGAACGCGCGACACTGTGTGTACACTTGTCTCTGTATGCGCGCTTGTAAACGCCCGTACAATCGCGCATACAGAGCGCTCCTTTCAGAACGCTCAGGTGTGAACTGAGCCTAAGAGTACAGCCTTCTGTACATGAGCTAGAAAAAAGGTGATGAAAGAATATGCAGTGATGATATGTTTTTCATTGCAGTACTGTGCATAAAGCATCTACAGTTTGAAGCTGAGCAAGTTGCTCTGAAGAACTTAAAGTTTCCAGCCAGCTCCAAAGTTTCAAATTTTTCCTTTGCAGCCCCTGTTTTGGTCTCATTACTATTGATAAGCACCATTGCTCTCATAAGCATGTGGCAGGCCAAATCCAAGAAGATGCTTTGCTGGAAGCAGAGCTATGAAAGACTAGAATGTAGTCCTCAAGCTGTGTCACGCGAAGAAGAAGACCGTAAACATGGATATGATGCCGAAGAGGAAAGTTTAGATGAATGTGATGTAGTATATAGTACAAAAGATGGGACTGTGTATAAGAAGCTTCCTTTCAAGCTACACAGAGCTGAAAATGATCTACTGAATGAGCTGGATTGTATAAACAATGTATAGTAGATACTGTTAGTATGATTCTAGGACGATTTCCATCAGTGGACATCTTTTATAGCAAGCACAGTACAAATTTAGTGTCTGGTTGAAATCTCTGGACATGTCACACATCAGTTTTTTTGTCACCATTGCATGTATTATTAGGCCTGCAAATTACTTTTTCTGAGAAAATCTGGAAGATATGGGATGTGCCAAGAAGACTACTTTTTTAAATCACTGTTAATCCCAAAAAGGGCAGATTAAGGATGGCAAAGGGGGCTGTTGATCAGTGGTCTTTCTTCCTAGTTTTCTTCACTGCTTCCCAGACACTCCACGCAGCAACACAAGTGATTTTGAAGACAGTGTTACTTGTACTATATGTCACACAGGAGGTGATAACACAATGTTCACTACAGGTCAGCGCTCCATTCTTCATTTCATGTGTACAACACGGCTTTAAAAGAAAACTATTGCAACACAATACAATGTAACGATGTTTCACATTGAAAAACATTGCTGTTACATTACTTGCCATAAGATGGCAGCATGTTAGCATAACCTGGAGCTATATGCTGGCAACATTTACTATATTTATGGTTCATGCAAATGAACGTTATTTGGTTCTGAGTCTGAGACGCATTTTTTGCAGCTCAGGTGGGGACCCATTCACTTCAGTGGGGCCGCAAAGGATGTGGACAGCACTCCGTGTGCTGTCTGCATCCGTTGCTCCGTTCTGTGGGGTCGCAAAAAAAAAAATATATAACATGTCCTATCCTTGTCCGTTTTGCAGACAAAAATAAGCATTTCTATTATGAGTGACCGGTTCCGTTCTGAAAATTGCGGAATGCACACAGGCAGAATCCGTGCTTTGTGGATCAAAAATTTGAGCACCGCAAAACACTGCATGGTTGTGTGCATGTGCTCTAAAGTTGTTCTTTTTAGTATTTTAACAAATATTTCAGATCATAAGTAACATATTCTTTTTTGAATGTCCTTTAAATACACATTTTTGTTCTCTTACGCTTGCAGTGACAATTATTATATAACATCTCTGTGTATAGTGTTGAGAGAACTTGTGTTTTAAGTTCGGCGTCTAAAGTTCGGGTTATCGAAGAATCGCGTTATGGATTCTAAATTCCGTTATGGTCCGTGGTAGCGGAATCCATAACGTGATTCTTCGATAACGCGAACTTTAGACGCCGAACTTAAAACACAAGTTTGGTCAACACTATCTGTGTATAAAGAATAAATAAATTACAGATTGCTACTAAAACATTCATGTACTACTGAACTATTTGTAATGGTGACAATATTAAATGTATATAGTTTATTAGTCACTTTTTGTACTTTTTTTTTCTCTTGAATACATTTTGTATTGTATCTAATTTAAGTCTATCAGCAGTTTCCCCTTTACATACTCCGTGTCTAATTCTCAGTAGAGATGTCCCGAACTATTCGCCGGCGAACATAGCTTGTTCGCGTTCGCCACGGCGGGCGAACATATGCGATGTTCGGTCCGCCCCCTATTCGTCATCATTGAGTAAACTTTGACCCTGTACCTCACAGTCAGCAGACACATTCCAGCCAATCAGCATCATACCCTCCCTCCCAGACCCTCCCACCTCCTGGACAGCATCCATTTTAGATTCATTCGGAAGCTGCATTCTTAGTGAGAGGAGGGACAGTGTAGCTGCTGCTGATTTAATAGGGAAATCGATAGCTAGGCTAGTGTATTCAGTGTCCACTACAGTCCTGAAAGACTCATCTGATCTCTGCTGTAAGGACAGCACCCCAAACAGCCCTTTTTAGGGCTAGAACATCAGTCTGCTTTTTTTTCTTTTCCTGTGTAATCTAATTGCAGTTGCCTGCCAGCGTGTGTGTCAGGCTCACAGCGTATACTGTGCCCACTTGCCCAGTGCCACCACTCATATCTGGTGTCACAGTAGCTTGCATTTAAAAAAAATATATACCTTTTTGACTGTGATATAATAGCAGTCAGTTGCCTGCACGCGCGTGTGTGTTTCATGCCCTGCAAGTGCATAGTGTCACCAGCGCAACTCATATCTGGTGTCACATTAGATTACATTTAAAGAAAAACAACAATTTTGACTGTGAATAAATAGCAGTCAGTTGCCTGCACGCATGTGTGTGTTTCATGCCCTGCAAGTGCATAGTGTCACCAGCGCAACTCATATCTGGTGTCACATTAGATTACATTTAAAGAAAAACAACAATTTTGACTGTGAATAAATAGCAGTCAGTTGCCTGCACGCGTGTGTGTGTTTCAGGCCATGCATGTGCATAGTGTCACCAGCGCAACTCATATCTGGTGTCACAGTAGATTACATTTAAAAAAAATAAAACTTTTTGACTGTGAAATAATAGCAGTCAGTTGCCTGCACGTGTGTGTGTTTCAGGCCCTGCAAGTGCATAGTGTCACCAGCGCAACTCATATCTGGTGTTACAGTAGATTACATTTTTAGAAAAACAACAATTTTGACTGTGAATAAATAGCAGTCAGTTGCCTGCACGCGTGTGTGTGTTTCAGGCCCTGCAAGTGCATAGTGTCACCAGCGCAACTCATATCTGGTGTCACATTAGATTACATTTAAAGAAAAACAAAAATTTTGACTGTGAATAAATAGCAGTCAGTTACCTTCACGCGTGTGTGTGTTTCAGGCCCTGCATGTGCATAGTGTCACCAGCGCAACTCATATCTGGTGTAACAGTAGATTACATATAAAAAAAAATTGACTGTGAAATAATAGCAGTCAGTTGCCTGCACGTGTGTGTGTTTCAGTCCCTGCAAGTGCATAGTGTCACCAGCGCAACTCACATCTGGTGTTACAGTAGATTACATTTAAAAAAACAAAACAATTTTGACTGTGAATAAATAGCAGTCAGTTGCCTGCACGCGTGTGTGTTTTTCAGGCCCTGCAAGTGCATAGTGTCACCAGCACAACTCATATCTGGTGTCACATTAGATTACATTTAAAGAAAAACAACAATTTTGACTGTGAATAAATAGCAGTCAGTTGTCTGCACGTGTGTGTGTTTCGTGCCCTGCAAGTGCATAGTGTCACCAGTGCAACTCAAATCTTGTATCACAGTAGATTACATTTAAAAAATATATATAATTTTGACTGTGAAATAATAGCAGTCAGTTGCCTGCACGTGTGGGTGTTTTGTGCCCTGCAAGTGCATAGTGTCACCAGCGCAACTCAAATCTTTTGTCACAGTAGATTACATAAAAAAATATATAATAATTTTGACTGTGAAATAATATCAGTCAGTTGCCTGCACGCGTGTGTGTGTTTCTGGCCCTGCAAGTGCATAGTGTCACCAGCACAACTCATATCTGGTGTCAAAGTAGATTACATAAAAAATAAAAAATAAAAATTTTGACTGTGAAATAATAGCAGTCAGTTGCCTGCACGCGTGTGTGTGTTTCAGGCCCTGCAAGTGCATAGTGTCACCAGCGCAACTCATATCTGGTGTCACAGTAGATTACATTTTAAAAAACAACAACAATTTTGACTGTAATAGATTGAATAGCAGTTAATTGTCTGCAAGCGTGTGTGTCAGGCCTACAGCGTCTACTCTGCCAACTTCTGCCACTGCACAGTGCCACTCATATCTGGTGTCACAGTAGCTTGCACGCATAGTACAACTAAACTAATCTAAAAAAAAATAACAGGCAGAGGCAGGCCACCCCGCAGGGGCCGTCGTGGTCATGGTGCTGTGATTCCCTTTGGCCCTAGAATAATGCCCAGTGTTCAGAGGCCACGTACCCTGAACTCGAAAAGTTCTGAGGACATAGTTGACTGGCTAACACAGGACACCCAATCTTCTACAGCTTCCGCTCGGAACCTTGACGCACCATCCTCCTCCAGCTCAGCTTCGGGCACCTCTCAAGTTACCACTCGCCCGCCTGCCGCCACCACCAACACTAGCACAACAGCTGCTTCACTTGATCTGTCCTAGGAGTTATTTACACATCAGTTGGAAGAAATGAGTGATGTGCAACCATTATTGCCAGAGGATTTAGATAACAGGGATATGTCTCAGTCAGGCAGCATTACACACACATGGACGTACGGTGTGATGATGATGATGTTGTACCCGCTGCTGCTTCCTTTGCTGAGTTGTCAGATACAAGTGAAGCGGTTGATGATGACGATGTGTCCGTGGATGTCACGTGGGTGCCCGCTCGAAGAGAAGAAGAACAGGGGGAAAGTTCAGATGGGGAGACAGAGAGGAGGAGGAGACGAATTGGAAGCAGGGGGAGGTCGTCGCAAGGAGCTAGTGGCACAGTCAGACAGCATGAATCGGCACCCGGGGTCAGCCAGACAGCACGCCAATCAACGCATGCTGTTGCCACCACCAGAATGCCGTCATTGCAGAGATCATCAGTGTGGCATTTTTTTTGTGTGTCTGCCTCTGACAACAGTGATGTCATTTGCAACCTGTGCCAAAAGAAACAGAGTCATGGGAAGTCCAACACCCACCTAGGTACAACTGCTTTTGCAAAGGCACATGATCTCAAATCACAAACGCCTATGGGATCAACACATGAGTACAGGTAGCACACAAACTCAAAGCCACCATCCTCCTCCTGGTCCAGCATCTTCAGCCACGTCAACCACTGCTGTCCTCCTTGCCCCCTCTCAACCATCCGCCACTCCGTCTCTCTCCTTGAGCAGTTCCTGCTCATCTGCCCACAGTCAGGTGTCTGTCAAGGACATGTTTGAGCGTAAGAAGCCAATGTCACAAAGTCACCCCCTTGCCCGGCGTCTGACAGCTGGCTTGTCGGAACTCTTAGCCCGCCAGCTTTTACCATACAAGCTGGTGGAGTCTGAGGCCTTCCAAAAAGTTATAGCTATTGGGACACCGCAGTGGAAGGTACCCGGCCGAAATTTCTTTGCACAAAAGGCAATCCCCAACCTGTACTCGATTGTGCAAAAGGAAGTGATGGCATGTCTGGCACACAGTGTTGGGGCAAGGTTCCATCTGACCACTGATACCTGGTCTGCAAAGCACGGTCAGGGCAGGTATATCACCTACACTGTGCATTGGGTAAACCTGCTGACGGCTGCCAAGCATGTAATGCGTGGTTCTGCAGAGGAGTTGGTGACACCGCCACGACTTGCAGGCAGGCCTGCTGCCACCTCCTCTACTCCTCCTACTCCATCCTCTTCCATAACCTCCTCGGCTGAGTCCTCTTCTGCTGCTGCGTCTTCCTCCACATCAACTGCACCCCCCCCCCAGCTCCCCAGGGGCTATTCCACATCCCGGATACGACAGTGTCACGCCGTCTTGGGGTTGACTTGCCTGAAAGCAGAGAGTCACACCAGACCAGCACTCCTGTCCGCCCTGAATGCACAGGTTGATCAGTGGCTGACTCCACACCAACTGGAGATCGGCAAAGTGGTGTGCGAGAACGGAAGCAATTTGTTGGCGGCATTGAATTTGGGCAAGTTGACACATGTTCCGTGCATGACACATGTGTTGAATCTGATTGTACAACGCTTTGTGCATAAGTACCCAGGCTTACAGGACATCCTCAAGCAGGCCAGGAATGTGTGTGGCAATTTTAGGCGTTCCTACACGGCCATGGCGCACTTTTCAGATATCCAGCGGCGAAACAACATGCCAGTGAGGCGCTTGATTTGCGACAGCCCGACACGTTGGAATTCAACACTCCTAATGTTTGACCACCTGCTCCAACAAGAAAAAGCCATCAACGAGTATTTGTATGACCGGGGTGCTAGGACAGCCTCTGCGGATCTGGGAATTTTTTTTGCCACGTTACTGGACGCTCATGCGCAATGCCTGTAGGCTCATGCGTCCTTTTGAGGTGGTGACAAACCTAGTCAGTCGCACCGAAGGCACCGTCAGCGACATCATCCCATTTGTTTTCTTCCTGGAGCGTGCCCTGCGAAGAGTGCTGGATCAGGCCGTAGATGAGCGTGAAGAGGAAGAGTTGTGGTCACCATCACCACCAGAAACAGCCTTATCAGCATCGCTTGCTGGACCTGCGGCAACGCTGGAAGAGGAGTGTGAGGAAGAGGAGTCAAAGGAGGAATGTGGCTTTGAGGAGGAGGAGGAAGACCAACCACAGCAGGCATCCCAGGGTGCTCGTTGTCACCTATCTGGTACCCGTGGTGTTGTACGTGGCTGGGGGGAAGAACAGACTTTCAGCGAGATCACGGAGGACGAGGAACGGGACATGAGTAGCTCGGCATCCAACCTTGTGCAAATGGGGTCTTTCATGCGGTCATGCCGGTTGAGGGACCCTCGTATAAAAAGGCTGAGGGAGAACGACCTGTACTGGGTGGCCACGCTACTAGACCCCTGGTATAAGCAGAAAGTGCCTGAAATGTTACCAAATTACCGCAAGTCGGAAAGGATGCAGCATTTCCAAAATAAATTTAAAAGTATGCTTTACACAGCGTATAAGGGTGATGTCACAGCACAACGGGAATCTAACAGGGGAAGAGGTGAAAGTAATCCTCCTACCCCGACCACGCCGGCAAGGACAGGACGCTTTACAGACGTGATGTTGATGGAGGACATGCAGAGCTTTTTAAGTCCTATGCATCGCCACAGCCCTTCGGGGTCCACCCTCAGAGAACGACTCGACCGACAGGTAGCAGACTACCTTGCCTTAACTGCAGATATCGACACTCTGAGGAGCGATGAACCCCTTGACTACTGGGTGTGCAGGCTTGACCTGTGGCCTGAGCTATCCCAATTTGTGATAGAACTTCTGGCCTGCCCCGCTTCAAGTGTCCTGTCAGAAAGGACCTTCAGTGCAGCAGGAGGTATTGTCACTGAGAAGAGAAGTCGCCTAGGTCAAAAAAGTCTAGATTACCTCACCTTTATTAAGATGAATGAGGCATGGATCCCGAAGGGACTAACAGTGGGCGATACATTTGACTAATAAAGGCCTGGTGATGAGATGAGCTGCCTTGGGCTAAAAATGGTCCACACGCTGCTGTATTTTATCTCTGCATGCCGGATGACTTGTGTGACTTATCTGCCACCAACTAGGGTTCAAGGCAAAATGTTTTAGTGCACTTTCTGCCTGGAAAACATAAATTTTTCGGGCCGCTGCTACAATTCCTAATTTTTCAGGCATGTGTACATGCCAAATTTTTCTGGCATGTGTACATGCCTAATTTTTCTGGCCTCTTGTGCTGCACTGTGGGTGCAAAAACAAAACAAAAAAAAAGGCACATACATGTGTCAATTCCCCTTCGTGAACGTTACCTTGTTGTGGTGAAGGGGCTTGTGTATCACAATGAAGCGACCACCTCTATGAGTGTGTTGGCAATGGCAATGTTGGCACACCCCAGATGATAAGGTCGTTACTTCATTGTGAACAGACCAAAAGCGATCGGCTGGATAATTTTGCATAGAAAAAACATTAATTTTCTTTGTGATCATCTAAGGTGATCATTAAAGCCTACTAGGCCAACAATGGGCCCACACTGCAGAATCATTGTTTTCTGGGTCACTTAACTGTCACTGAACTACCTCAGTCAGCACGACCATAGACTTTGAAAAACCCCCATCGCCTGCAATCTCCCAAACGTGCGCACGAGCACAGTCATCACTACACCAAGATTGACGCATAGAGGAATAAAATTTATGTCATGAGTGTGTCAACTATTGACAACTCTTTGCGGTTGTCTAAAATCTATTCCATACACGTCCCCTGATAGGGGACGTAACAGGGATTAAACTGATAGGAATAGTACTACTTAACACACCACTCATATCTGGTGGCACAGTACATTGCACGGCGCACGCGCAGTGCCCCGAATTGGAGGTAGGAGGACCAACCAAGCATCTTTTTCCATCTCCCGGTTCCTAAAATCTATTTCATACACCGGCCCCTGATAGGGGACGTAACAGGGATTAAACTGATAGGAATAGTACTACTTAACACACCTAATTATAATAATAATAATAATAATAATAATAATAGGGGACGTAACAGGGATTAAACTGATAGGAATAGTACTACTTAACACACCACTCATATCTGGTGGCACAGTACATTGCACTGCACACGCGCAGTGCCCCAAATTGGAAGTAAAAGGACCGACCAAGCATCTTTTTCCATCTCCCGGTTCCTAAAATCTATTCCATACACCGGCCCCTGATAGGGGACAAAACAGAGATTAAACTGGTAAGAACAGATTTTTTTTAATTTAAAAAAAAGAGGACAGCCTCTGCGGAGCTGGGTATTTTTTGGCCGCGTTACTGAACGCTCATGCACAATGGCTGTAGGCTCATGCGTCCTTTTGCGGAGGCGACAAACCTGGTCAGTCAAACCCAAGGCAACATCATCGACCTCATCCCATATGCGTTTTTTCTGGAGCGTGCCCTGCGAAGAGTGCTGGATCAGGCCGTAGATGAGCTGTGGTCACCATCACCACCAGAAGCAGACTTGTCGTCGTCGATTGCTGGACCTGCGGCAATGCAGAGAGAGTCTGAAGAAGAGGAGTCATAGGAGGAAGGTGGCTTTGAGGAGGTGGAAGACCAACCACAGCAGGCGTCCCAGGGGGCTTGTTGTCACCTTTCAGGGACCCTTGGTGTTGTATGTGGCTGGGTGGAGGAAGAGACCTTCAATGACGTCAGTGAGGACAAGGAACGGGACATAGCTAGCTTGGTATCCAACCTTGTGCAAATGGGGAGTTTGCGGTTGTGCAAATGGACTGTTTGCGGTTGTCTGCGGTGCGTTAAACAGGGAGTTTGGTCTGTCAGAGTTTGGTCTGTCACTGTGAAGCGGGCGTAACCCTTACACTACCTGATCGAGACAACATCATACCTGATGTTTTAAAGCCCGTTATTTTTTTTTTCACACAGTGCACAGTGTACCCAAAAAGCAATGGCAGAATTGCCGCTGAAAGTCTCAAATGGCACCAGATGGGCACAACATAACAATATAATGTTCACTGAAATATCGTATCTGAGGAAAATTAGCAATTTTTGTTTTGCACCTTCCGATGTGTTATCGAACCTTAATCAGGTTCCACTGATTATCATGTGAAATCCAAATTAGTAGAGAGTTAGTAGCTCGGAGAAAAACTTGAGACACAAACAGTATGTGTCCAACAAGATCATTCCACTTTAATGAAACAGTGTGTAAGATTATATAATACAGATAAAGGTGGCGATACATGCCAACCTTTATAAACCATACATATAACATTTTACATTTATATTGATTGGTACAGAAGAGGGGCGATCCCTTGTAGTCCCTTTCATGCTTATCTATGTTGCCTGTTTGTTCACTCTTTGGCTGCATTACCAGAACTGGCGCTCTTCCCAGAGTTATGATTAGATAGTTTGCAAATACTCTGCAGAGTATCTCAAGGCCAAAGAAGACAGATGAATATTATTCTAGAAGGAAGTTAATACTGACACAACATATAATATAATGCACTTTTATCATTGTTGCACTCATAGCTGCGCATTCATTTCTGCAAAATATCAGCGAAATCAAAATGCTCACTCCACCCCTTAATACCTTGAGCGGCGGAGTTTCTAAAATGGGGTCACTTCTCAGGGGTACTATTACTGTACCCCAAAGCCTTTACAATTGTCAGCACAAGCAGTGTAAATAACCACATTGGGCCTCAAAATGCACATACTGAGCCCTCTCATATGTTCAAGAAAGAGAAAAGGGCCAAATGTCACAAGTTTATGAAATCAGGAAGTACAGCATAATAATAAGAAGGATGACTTTTCGCACTGGCACATGCTGGACACAAAATATTGGGCACTGGAATGGTATTTAAAAATTGCACTTTTCACTTTACACCATCTGATATACATTAATTTTTGCAAAACACCTGTCGGGTCAAATTGATCACAACACCCCTAGGTGAATTCTGTGAGGGCTGTGGTTTATAAAATGGGTCTCGTCTTGCGGTTTCTTTTTTTTTGTTTTTGGTTCAATTGCAGTTGCCGGCCAGTACTGTATAAATCACCAAACTGGGCCTCGAATGCACATGGTGCTAGAAATCTGCAGTGTACCTCATAGAGGGTATTGTTGTACTCAGGAAATATTATGTAACAAAATTTGAGGTGCTTTTTCTTCTATTACAACTTGTGAAAATGAAACATTTGAGGCTAAACTGAATATAAATAAAATACAATGTAATTTTTAATTTCTCTTCCCAATCTAAAAAATTATATAAAGCAACTGTGGGGTCAAGTCAATCACTTTATCCCTCTATAAATTCCTTGAGGAGTGTAGTTTCCAAAATGGGGTCACATTTTGGGGGTTTCTGCTGTAGGTGTAGCTTAGGAGGGTCTCTTAAATGCGGCATGGTGCCCGAAAATCATTTCAGCAACATCTACCCCTAAAAACCAAATGGCGCTTCTTCTCTACTGAGCGCTGTTTCTGACTACATGTAGGTTAGGCCTCATGCACCCGACCGTTGTTTGGGTCCGCATCCGAGCCGCCGTTGTGGCGGCTCGGATGCGGACCCATTCACTTCAATGGGGCCGCAAAAGATGCGGACAGCACTCCGCGTGCTGTCCGCATCCGCGGCTCCGCTAAAAAAATATAACATGTCCGATTGTTGTCCGCGCTTTGCGGACAAGAATAGGCATTTATATTGCCGGTGCCCGTTCCGTTCTGCAAATTGCGGAAGGCAACACGGGCGGCTTCTGTTTTTCTTGCAGATCCACGGTTTGCGGACGCAAAAAACAGCACGGCCTTAGGCCTCTTTCACACGGCCGTTTTTTTTTTTTCCGTTTACTGGCCGTTTTTTGCGGTCCGTATACGGTCCGTATACGGAACCATTGATTTCAATGGGTCCGCAAAAAAAACGGAATGTGTTCCGTATGCATTCCGTTTCCGTTTTTCCGTTTTTACGTTCCGTTTTCACATAGAACATGTCCTATATTTGGCCGCAAATCACGGTCCGTTGCTCTATTAAAGTCTATGGGTCCGCAAAAAAACGGAACACATACGGAAGTGCATCCGTATGTCTTCCGTATCCGTTCCGTTTTTTGCGGATCCATCTATTGAAAATGTTATGCCCAGCCCAATTTTTTCTATGAAATTACTGTATACTGTATTTGCCATACGGAAAAACGGAAACGGACAAACGGAACGGAAACGGAAACACAACGGAAACAAAAAACGGAACAACGGATCCGTTTAAAACGGACCGCAAAACACTGAAAAAGACATACTGTCGTGTGAAAGAGGCCTTATTCAGGAAAAAATGCTTAAAAGGGTATTTCCATCTCAGACAAAGGGGGCATATCGCTAGGATATGTCCCCATTATCTGATAGGTGCGGGTCCCACCACTGGGACCCACACCTACAACGAGAACGAAGCGGGGAGCGCTGTGGCTGGAGGACCCGGGATTTCCCGTGGTCCGTCCACCACCAAGCGCTGCTCCCATAGAAGTGAATGGGAGCGCACCGCGTATGCGTGGCCCATGCTCCCATTCATTTTGGCAGTATAATTTTGAAAATTTGGGGTGTTTCTATCTTAAGAATACCCCAGAGTCTCTTTAAATGTGACATGGTACTCAAAAACCATTCCAGCAAAATCTGTCCTCCAAAAGTCATATGGCATTTCTTCATTTCTGAGACCTGCCATGTGCCCATTCAGCAGTTTACGGCCACATATAGGGTGCTAAGGAATTATAGGATTTTTTTCTCCTGTTACCCCTTGTGAAAAATTTTTATTTGTGGCTAAAAAACATTTTATTGTAAGAAATTAAATTTTTCATTTTTACAACCAAGTCTAAATTCTATGAAATGCCTGTTAGGTCAAAGCACTCACTACACTCATTTAAAAATTCCTTGAAGGATGTAGTTTCCAAAAATGGGGTCACTTTTGGGGGTTTATGCTGTAGGGATGGCTCAGGGTGTCTTCAAAAACAACATGGCACCCAAGAGCATTCCAGTAAAATCTGCCCTCCAAGAACCATATTTTGCTCTTTTCCTTCTTAGCCCTGCCATGTGTCATGCAGCAGTTTGCGACCACATATTGGATGTTTCTGTAAACTGCAGGAGGCAGGATAATAAAAAATGAGGTTTGTTTTGCTGTTGACCCTTGCTCTGTTACAGGGAAAAAAACTGGATAAAAATTGAAAATCTGCACAAAAAAGTAAAATTTTTAAATTTCTTTTATTTTGCTCCATTTTGTGAGCCTCCTTAGTGTGGGTGACCCTAGGAAGGCTCGTCTCTGTCGCGGTCTGCTACTGGCTTCCCAGAATTCCCAAGGAGCATGTATGGCCTATAAGTCTCCTCACGAAGATTAAGGCGCTCTTCCCAAGGAGAGACAGTACCTCCTATTCTCAGGCAATGTTCCATGGTATGAAGATTAGCTGATTAGCCAAACCAGAGACCCATCTGTGGATAGCACTGTTTTGCGGTTCTTGACCTTCATCTGTACAGAACAGGGTGCTGACTGGTTGTTCTGACATTTATAAATCCAACCGGTGCTGGGGCTAATAAATATGGTAAACTTTCAGTGGTCTTCCATTATTTTAGAGTGGAGTTTTGCATCTACAGGTACCTTTACACAAGCTGATTATCGTGTAAGTTATCTAACTTGTACAAAACTGCACCATTATCAAGCAGTGTGACAGCAATGAATGACAGAGCGACAATCGGTTTGTGTGCGCACAATTATTATATTATATTAAAATAACAAATTATCGTTGGATGATAACGATTTCATACGTGTAAACAGGAATCGTTCACTGCACGCACGATTACAGATGATTACACCGTGGATTTGTTTAACCACTTAAGGACCACACGTTTATACCCCCCTAGTGACCAGGCCCTTTTTTACAAATCGGCACTTCACAACTTTAACGGTTTATTGCTCGGTCATGCAACTTGGCACCCAAATGAATTTTACCTACTTTTCTTCTCACAAATACAGCTTTCTTTTGGTGGTATTTGATTGCTGCTGAGATTTTTCGTTTTTCTGATATTAATCAAAATAGACCGCAATTATTTAAAAAAAGTGTATTTTTAACTTTTTCTGGTAAAATTGTTCAAATATAATTACATTTCTATACAAGTTTGTGTCAGAATTTATTGTTCTACATGTCTTTGATAAAAAAAATCCAATAAGTGTATATTTATTGGTTTGCGCAAAAGTTATAGCGTTTACAAACTATGGTACAAAAATGTGAATTTCCGCATTTTGAAGCAGCTCTGACTTTCTGAGCACCTGTCATGTTTCTTGAGGTGCTAGAATGCCAGGATAGTATAAATACCCCCCAAATGACCCCATTTTAGAAAGACGACACCCTAAAGTATTTGCGGAGGGGCATTGTGAGTTTATGTATGATTTAATTTTTTTTCACAAGTTAGCGGAAAATGACACTTTCTGAGGAAAAAAAATAATAATAAAGTTTCCATTTCTGCTAACTTCTGGCAAAAAAAATATTAAATCTCCCACGGACTCACTATGCCCCTCAGTGAATACCTTGGGGTGTCTACTTTCCGAAATGGGGTCATTTGTGGGGTGTGTTTACTGTTCTGGCATTTTGGGCGGGGCTAAATTGTGAGCAACCCTGTAAAGCCTAAAGGTACTTGTTGGACTTTCGGCCCCTTTACGCACCTAGGCTGCAAAAAAGTGTCACACATGTGGTATCGCCATACTCAGAAGTAGTAGGGCAATGTGTTTTGGGGTGTATTTTTACATATACCCATGCTGGGTGAGAGAAATATCTCTGTAAATTGACAACTTTGTATAAATCTTTTTAAAAAGTTGCCATTTACAGAGATATTTCTCACACACAGTATGGGTATATGTAAAAATACACCCCAAAACACATTGCCCTTCTTCTTCTGAGTACGGCGAAACCACATGTGTGACACTTTTTTGCACCCTATGTGTACAAAGGGGCCCAAATTCCAATGAGTACCTTTAAGATTTCACAGGGCATTTTTACGCATTTGGATTCCAAACTACTCCTCATGCTTTAGGGCCCCTAAAATGCCAGGGCAGTATAAATACCCCACAAGTGACCCCATTTTGGAAAGAAGACACCCCAAGGTATTCCGTGAGGGGCATGGCGAGTTCATAGAAGATTTATTTTTTTGGCACAAGTTAGCGGAAATTGTTTTTTTTTTGTTTGTTTTTTCTTACAAAGTCTCATATTCCACTAACTTGTGACAGAAAATAAAATTGTACATGAACTCGCCATGCCCCTCACGGAATACCTTGGGGTGTCTTCTTTCCAAAATGGGGTCACTTGTGGGGTATTTATACTGCCCTGGCATTTTAGGGGCCTTAAAGCATGAGAAGTAGTTTGGAATCCAAATGAGTAAAAATGCCCTGTGAAATCCTAAAAGTACTCTTCAGCGGATTACCCCTTTTTTGACATTTTGGGCTAACTAAATTTAGGGGGTATTCCTCTGAGACTACCAGGAAAAAGAGCACACCTGCCTACTAAAAAGGAGTGCTTGCGAAGTAAAGCTGCGATCGCTAATAAAGATCCAAAAAGCTCAAAAGTGATCTTTATAGCGCCGCAGCGATTTTACGGTGTTTTTGCAGTGATCAGAAAAAAAAATTCTGGCACTGCGGTGGGGCGGACTGAACGCAAGTGTGCGCACAGGGGCGTAACTAGAAGTGACTGGGCCCCACAGCAAATATTTGTAAGGGCCCCCCAGCGTGCTTCGCACCTCCCTCCTCCTGTGTAAACCCCACTCTTTTGGCACAGTGTAGCGGTATACTGTATATTGTGGGGCACAGTGTAGCGGTATACTGTATATTGTGTGGCACAGTGTAGGCTATATCTGTATAACATAAACATATTTCATATGAAAACTTACAGTTACTTGACTTGGCCCTTGGGGATCTCGGACACCACTTCCACACTTTGGCCGGGGGCTCGGTGGAGCTGATATTGTGCTTTATCCTAATGAGAAAGATTTCATAATAAGGATTTGGAGAAGGGGCAGAGGGATAGCAGAGCAGGGAGAGGATGGTGCTGCTACTAGGGGGTCATACCATGGGGGAGTAATAAAGCCCACCATAATGCCCCCCCAGTAGAAATAATTCTCCTTATAATGTGACAGTGCAAAAAATACCCCCTTCTAATGCCCCCAGTTGAGCTAATGTCCCCATAGTGCCCCCATAATGTCCCAGTATAAAATACCCCTATATAGTGCCCCCAGTAAATTCCCCCATAGTGCTCCTCTCCCCCCTTCCTGCTAGTGCCCCCATAATGTACCAGTATAAAATGCCCCATATATAGTGCCCCAGTAGATGCCCCTCAGTGTCCGGCCTCTGATAGGCTGCCGGCCTAGTGTCCCCCATAATGCCCCCCAATAATGTGCCAGTAAGTTTCCCCATAGATGCCCCCCCATCATGTGCCAGAATCAAGTGCCTCTCTCCCCCCCACATGTCCCAGTATCATAGTGCCATCTCCCATCCCCCCAATGTGCCAGTATCAAGTGCTTCTCTCCTTCCCACCCCCCATGTGCCAGTATCATAGTGCCAAACCCACCCATGTGCAAGTATCAAGTGCCAAACCCCCCCCATGTCCCAGTATCATAGTGCCATCTCCCCCCCAAAAAAGTTCTAGTATCAAGTGCCTCTCCCCCCCATGTGCCAGTATCATAGTGCCAACCCCCCTCCTCCCCATGTGCCAGTATCAGGTGCCAACCCCCCTCCCCCCATGTGCCAGTATCAAGTGCCTCCCGCTCCCCCCATGGCAGTAACATTCGGGTATTAAAAAAAAAAAAAAAACACTTATACTTACCTCCATGTCAGCGATGCGATGCAGCCTCTTCCTGTGTCCCGTCCTGTATGTCCATATGTGGAGTCAGTGCTTGTATTTCAGAAAAGTTTCTGCTGGGATTCGAACCCATGACCTTCTGTATCAGAGGCAAAGCACCTAACCACAAGACCATAACAGCTGCCTTGCTGCTGCTGACTGAAAAAATATGAGACTTCTACTGTTATAGCTGGCTAAGTCTACATCTATACACAACACACCCAGCTGCCCCAACACACCCAGCACTGCTATATCTCTATATGACAGCTGTCCCAGCACACTCAGCTCTGCTATATCTCTATATATGATTGCTGCCCCAGCACACCTAGCTCTGCTACATCTAATATACATGACAGCTGCACCAGCACACTCAGCTCTACTATATCTCTATATATGACAGCTGCCCCAGCACACCCAGCTCTGCTACATCTATATATCTCTAAGTATTGCTATACAGTAGATAGATATATAGAGATATAGCAAAGCTGAGTGTGCTGGGGCAGCTGTCATGTGTATAGATGTAGCAGTGCAGGGTGTGTTTGGGCAGCTGTCATGTGTATAGATGTAGCAGAGCTGGGTTTGCTGGGGCAGCTGTCATATATAGAGATATAGTAGAGCTGAGTGTGCTGGTGCAGCTGTCATGTGTATTAGATGTAGCAGAGCTGAGTGTGCGGGGACAGCTGTCATATAGAGATATAGCAGTGCTGGGTGTGTTGGGGCAGCTGTCATGTGTATAGGTGTACACTTAGCCAGCTATAACAGTAGAAGTCTCATATTTTTTCAATCAGTAGCAATGCAGCCCTTATGGCTGTGTGGGTAAATGCTTTACCACTGATACATGGTACATGGAGGTTGTGGGTTCGAATCCAGACACATCAGGAGACTTCAGGAGACAGTAAGATTAGATCACATTAGCGAGGGGGCCTGGTCCGCTGCGGCTATTTAACTATCTTGAAAATAAACTGTCACACATGCTTCCCCGGTAGTTACGTCACTGTGTGCGCACAAGATAAGGCCTGATCAGGCGAACACTGCGTTTTTTGTAGAGCCTAAGGTGACCCTAATGTACTGATATACAGTACAGACCAAAAGTTTGGACACACCTTCTCATTTAAAGAGTTTTCTTTATTTTCATGACTATGAAGGCATCAAAACTATGAATTAACACATGTTGAATTATATACATAACAAACAAGTGTGAAACAACTGAAAATATGTCATATTCTAGGTTCTTCAAAGTAGCCACCTTTTGCTTTGATTACTGCTTTGCACACTCTTGGCATTCTCTTGATGAGCTTCAAGTATGAATCTACAATCATAGTCATGAAAATAAAGAAAACTCTTTGAATGAGAAGGTGTGTCCAAACTTTTGGTCTGTACTGTAGATCTGATTGCGATCAGTCTTGATCACTTACAGATACTATATAGTACTAATGCTGATTAGCGACAGCGATGACGCTAATCAGCGACTAATCAGTGACTGCGGTGCGGTGGGCGCTAACTACCTAACAAGTAGCTAACTAACTTCCGCATTTTGCGGAACGGAATTGCGGACCCATTCATTTCTATGGGGACAGACTTTGTTCCGCTCGGATCCGGAATTGCGGATCTGCACTTCCAGGTCCGCACTTCCGTTCCGCAAAAATATAGAACATGTCATATTCATGTCCGCAATTGCGGACAAGAAAAGGCATTTTCTATATAGTTCTGGCAATGTGCGGATCCGCAAAATGCGGAAAGCACATTGCAGGTGTCCGTGTTTTGCGGATCCGTGGATCCGCAAATCCGCAAAACACATACGGACGTCTGAATGGAGCCTTACAGGGGGGTGATTAATGACAGGGGGGTGACAGGGGGGTGATCAGGGAGTCTATATGGGGTGATCAGGGGTTAATAAGGGGTTAATAAGTGACAGGGGGTGTGTGTGTGTAGTGTAGTGTGGTACTTGGTGCTACTTACAGAGCTGCCTGTGTCCTCTGGTGGTCGATCCAAGCAAAAGCGACCACCAGAGGACCAGGTAGCAGGTATATCAGACGCTGTTAACAAAACAGCGTCTAATACACCTTTCTGATGCAATTTTTTAAACATCTACAGCCTGCCAGCGAATGATCAGCGCTGGCAGGCTGTAGTTTAACTTCAGAGCTGCGCGCCGCTGCGAACGCGCGCACGTTCGCGCGAAATCTCGGGTCTCACGAGATGACGCCAATAGGCGTTGCTGAGACCTGAGAGCGCCGCTGCCCGGACGCCTATCGGTCAAGCGGTTAAGCACGTCACTAAAAAAACAAAAAAATTGCTTTCTGCTTTAGATACAATAGAATATGCAATCAAAATTACAATTTTTTGAACGATAATTGGTGCGTCTAAAGGGTCATTGTTGAAACGTTCACTACACCATGAAACAACTCACATCTCAGTCGTAACAATCATCGCCTTGTGTAAAGGTACCTTTAGGGGTGCTATTACACTGCCCAGTGTTTGCTGATTGACAAAAAAACATGTTTATCTGTACTCATTTGCATTGACCTATTACACTGGCTGATGCAAAGTAATTGGGAAAGGAATAATTGCTACAGCAATTGTTCCTCCCCATCCAGTCCTATTGCTTATCAGCAACACATCCCTTACATATTACTCCATCCATTACACATAACTAAGTATCCTTCATTCTAAATGAAAGACGCAATCACTCAATAAACAAGAGTTTACTCATCTGTGGCTGACTGGCCACACAATTACATGCTCTAATTATCAGGAATGAGCATGACTTACTAGGATGGAAGATCCCTTCAGTCATCCACAGTACCTTCCTACTTACCCCACCCTTCTACCCAACTTAAGACACAAGGATACATTCCTGGAGAAAGCGGCCTTCACGGCCCAATTTATTAAACAATACATATTCACCAACTTTTCCAATAATAATAATGAACACAGAAACATATCAAAATGTAACAACATTCCGAACCTAGTAATAGAATAATAGAATCCTAGAAGGCAACGAGGCAAGCCATTCTCTTGACTCTTCCCCTCCACTTGTCATACCACCTTACCCTTGGCCGCGGTCACCGACCCAAGGGCACCAAATCCGCCAAATTATAGTTCCATCTACCCCTGTGGGCCCATTTTGCCCAAACAGGGGCCCCATCCACCAGCTTACCGAACCTCATGCGATGCACGCTTCAACTTGTCATGCACCTATTAAGCCTTGCATTGCTTTCCAGGACCCTCTATTAACATGCCACAAACGACCAGAGGTGACACCTCACCTGTGGGCGTCCTGCCACACCCTCAGAGCCGTCTCCAAGCCCTCCTAAAGCCCCAAAGCCCACATGTCAGTACCCACATCGTTGAGATGAACCCCGTAATCCCTCAGGAACTGAGGCGAAGCAGCCTCCAATTCTCTATGGCGCACCAGTATTCCACCATGATGCCGCACAAAGCGCCCCACTTCTTTATTTAGCTTCGCCCTCACCCTATTAATCTGGTCAACCGACCGCGTGAAACGCCAAGCTCTCCGAGCAACCACCTCCGACCACACCACCAACAACCCAGGAAAATCACACCATAACCGCAACAAGTCCAGTTTAATATCCCGAATCACCTCTCTAGAACTATGAACCCCTAAATCGTTACCACCCACATGCAACACCAAAATATCCGGTGCCCTGTCAAAAGAAACCGAGGTATGAAATTCCTGAAGCACCCGTCCCCATAAGAGCCCCCGCAAACCAATCCATCGCACTTGCAATTCATCGGGTCGGAAACCCAATTGCCTTCCGTTCCTCCGCACATCCGCACGCAAAGCTCCACAATGAACGTAGGAATGTCCAAGAATCCACACCAAGAACGGTGATAAAACAAACAATTACAGCTGCTGAACTGAATATCACCAACAACGGGAACAGTGCAATACTGATCACAACCCAGAATTACAGCATGTGAGGACGAATGTATGAGCGATAACACGCCGATTCCCAAAGCCCTATCCGCTTGATAGCCAGGTTCGGCGTTGTAATTCCTACACCGTTGTAAATGCCCTCAAATTAAAGCTGACAGTCTGCAGTCTGCCCATTCATTCCCCCAGGTATGTCTGGGTGTATGTATATATACATATATATATATAGAGATGTATGTATGCCCCAGTTATTGCATACATCTGTATATATGTTTATATAATGTGCCCCAGGTTTATATTGGGTATATATATGTATATGGATGTGCCCCAAGCATCCATATAGATATATATATATATATTTATAATGCAGCATATTCCCCCAAGTCATGGATGCCCCTCCCCCCTGGAATGTGCCCGCAGGAGGGAGAGACTGACAACTGGACAATCATGTCCAGTTTCGGCCTCTTCAAAGGACAGAGGATCAATAAAGGATCAATAAAGATGATGCCGGAGATGTTATGCCTAACAGGGACATGGGAACATGCTCTTTAGCTACTTGGCATAGACAGGTTATATTTCCTTATTTTTTTAAATTACATGTTATTGGGTGTCATAAATACAGAATGTAAACTATAAGGAAGTATGCTGTGTCCATTTTACAATGTCTGTGTTAATATATAACTAGTAACTAGTTAGCATATCTTAGAAAGACTACCTATAAAATATAATCATTAGTACAGTAGCATGTTTGTCACGATCAGTGTGGGGAAAAAACTCCACACTGAACACAGGAGGGAAGGGGAACAGTAACTAGGCCTGGAAACTAGGGAAGGAACAGGTCACCTCCTAAACAACCCTAATCCGGGCCCTAACTACCTATCAATATGAATAGACCTTGAAGGTAGGAATATTCATATGCAGGATACCTAGGCCCTTATTTCCCCTTTAATGCCCTGGAAAAAGGTTAGGACCAGAGACAACCCATTCCTCCCCAGATGGACGAATGGAAGTCTCTGTCTCAGGCCGAGATACAAGCAACAGGGAATAAAACAAACACAAACAAATGCGACACTTAACTTCTATAGAGATGGACGAACAGGAACACCAGAGACGACCTCACACCAGCTCAGTCAAACCAAAAGAAGCTATCTACCGCATAGTCAGAAGAGTGGGGTCAGACTATAAAGGGTAGAAGTGATGACCACTGAGCAACAGCTGAGAAAAGGGAAGTGGTCATTAACCCCACCAACACTGAATCAAGAGAAATCAAGGAGGCTGTTTGATTCCTTCATGCTAAGCCAGTCTCCATGATCTCCTGACATCAGTCACCAGAATGACTGTGACAGTACCCCCCTTCTACGGGTGACCTCCGGGCACCCAGAACCGTCCTTATCAGGATGGGCTCTGTTAAAGGCCTTCACCAGACGATTCGCATTAACATCGGCCGCTGGAACCCATATCCTCTCCTCTGGTCCATACTCGCTTCCAGTGGATGAGATACTGGAGGAATCTACGGAGAACTCAGGAGTCCACAATCCTGCTGATTTGAAATGATAAATTACCGTCCACCATGACAGGAGTGGGAGGCAAGGAGGACAGCTCAACAGGTTCAACACGTTTCTTCAACAACGACTTATGAAATACGTTATAAATTTTCAAAGCCTGAGAAAGTTCAAGACGGAAGGCTACAGGGTTAACAATGGCAGCGATCTTATATGGACCAATAAATCTTGGGCCCAACTTCCATGAAGGTACCTTAAGCTTAATGTTTCTTGTGGACAGCTACACAGAATCACCCACTCTCAGGTCCGGACCATTCATACGTCTCCTCTCAGCCACATGCTTATACCTGTTGACCATCTTTTTCAGGTTATTTTGAATTCTCCACCAAATCGGAGACAAAAAAGAGGAAAAATCGTTCCTCCTCAGGAATAACGGAAGTTTGAGAACCAGAAAATGTTCCAAACTGCATATGGAATCCATATGCCCCAAAAACGGCAACTTATCAGTGGACTCCTGTCTACGGTTATTAATGGCAAACTCAGCTAACGACAAGAATGAAGACCACTCCTCCTGGTTCTCCGAAACAAAACATCTCAAGTAAGTCTCCAGATCGTGATTGGTGCGCTCCGTCTGTCCGCTCGATTGAGGATGAAAAGCCGAAGAAAAGGACAATTGTACCCTCAGTCGAGTACAGAACGCTTTCCAGAATCTTGAAACAAACTAAGTCCCCCGATCAGACACCACATCAAAGGGAATGCCATGTAGTTTCACAATGTTATCGACAAACAGCTGTGCAAGAGTTTTGGCATTAGGTAGCGCAGGCAATGCTATATGCGCCATTTGTCATGCCCCACTCTGACGATGTGCGGAGGTCGGCCAGGATAGCAGCACGAGTTTAGTATTTGTTTTGGTGCCGTGCTGGATCCGCCTCTCATCAGGTGCACTGGGTGGAGTCATTAGTTTAAATGGCCTCCAGCTAAGTGCTCTGAGCGGATTATAATGATCATTTGGGTCTGGGAAGTTTGGAGGAAAGGTTGTCTGTCACTTCCTGCTCTCAGAAGATAAGTGTCATTTCTAGTTTGGTTGTTTGTGTCATCTATCTCATCCAGGTTCTGTGCGAGCAGGCTGCTCCTATCTCCCCACTTCACCATCTCAGGGAGTTCAGGGTTTTGTCAGTCCAGGCTGGAGGACACAGCACACCTACCTTCAAGGTCTGCCTGTGGGCTGAGCAGTGCAGGGAAAGAGGTCAGGGATAAACTAGGAGTCGACCCTTCCCCTGTCTCTTGTCCAGAGCCTGGTTGGTGTGTTATCTTTTTTACTGAGTGCACGTCCGCCGTGACACTATTTTGCTAAACCGATCAACTACCACCGGGATCACGTTTTTTCAGAAGAATTCGGTAAATCCGTTATAAAGTCCATGGACAAATGCGTCCAAGGTCTGGACGGGATGGGTAACGGAAGAAGAGATCCAGAAGGCCGAGTATGTGTCACTTTAGCACAAGCACAGGTACAACAGGCTGACACATAGTCCTTAACACACTTACGCAGCCCCGGCCACCAAAATCTGTGCGAGATGAGATCGACAGTGGATCTACTCCCAGGGTGTCCAGCCAAGATAGTACCGTGATGTTCCTGAAATACCTTGTGACGTAAGTCTGAGGGAATCAGGATATAGGGCAGATATGACTACCCCTTCAGACAAAATAGGACTAGGATCTTTAGAATCACCCCCCCCCCCCAGGAAAGCTGCGCGACAAATCATTCGCCTTGACGTTCTTAACCCCAGGGCGGTAGGTGACAATGAAGTTAAATATGGTGAAATACTGCGACTATCTGGCCTGCCTTGGATTCAGTTATTTAACTGACTCAAGGTAAGCCAGATTTTTGTGATCAGTAATTACCGTAATAGGATGAATTGCTCCTTCCAACCAATGGCGCCATTCTTCAAAAGCCAACTTAATGGCTAGCAATTCCCTATTACCCAAGTCATAATTTCTTTCAGCAGTCAAGAGTTTTTTAGAGAAAAAAGCACATGGGTGCCATTTACTAGATGAAGGACCTTGTGACAAAACTGCTCCCACCCCTACCTCGGACGTGTCAACCTCTACAATGAATGGCTGAGATATGTCCGGTTGCACCAGAATAGGGGCTGAAGCAAAACATTAATTCACAGCAGAAAAGGCTTGTAATGCCGCCTCAGACCAAACAGAGAAATCAACCCCCTTTCTAGTCATGTCTGTTAAAGGTTTAACCACAAGAGAATAGTTCAAGATGAATTTACGGTAGTAGTCAGTGACTCCCAAAAACTGCATAAGCGCTTTCAGAATTTCGGGTCGATCCCAGCCCAGCACGGCACGGACTTTCTCGGGATCCATACGAAAACCTGAGGATGAGAGCGGGTAACGCAGGAATTGCACTTCCTGAACAGCAAAAATAAATTTTTCCATCTTTGCATACAATTTATTCTCTCTTAGGGCTCATGCACACGACAGTATGGCTTTTTAACCACCTCCTGACCGCCTAACGCAGGGATGCGTCCAGCGGGCGGCCAGGTTATTCCTCCTTGACGCATCTACGTGTCATCTCGCGAGAGCCGAGATTTCACGTGAACGCGCGCGCGCATGCACGCTCGTTCACAGCGTCGCGCAGCTGAGAAGTTGATCTACAGCCTGCCAGTAGCGATCATTCGCTGGCAGGCTGTAGATGTGTTTTTTTTAACCCCAAAAAGATATATTAGACGCTGTTTTGTTAACAGCGTCTAATATACCTGCTACCTGGTCCTCTGGTGGTCCCTTTTGCTTGGATCGACCACCAGAGGAAACAGGCAGCTCTGTAAGTAGCACCAATCACCACACTACACTACCCCCCCTCCCTGTCACTTATTAACCCCTTATTAACCCCTGATCACCCCATATAGACTCCCTGATCACCCCCCTGTCATTGATCACCCCCCTGTAAGGCTCCATTCAGACGTCCGTATGTGTTTTGCAGATCCGCGGATCCACGGATCCGCAAAACACGGGCACTGACAATGTGCTTTCCGCATTTTGCGGATCCGCACATTGCCAGAACTATATAGAAAATGCCTTTTCTTGTCCGCAATTGCGGACAAGATTAGGACATGTTCTATAGGCTCTACAAAAAACGCAGTGTTCGCCCGATCAGGCCTGATCTTGTGCGCACACTTGCGTTCAGTCCGCCCCACCGCAGTGACAGAAATGTTTTTTTTCTGATCACTGCAAAAACACCGTAAAATCGCTGCGGCGCTATAAAGATCACTTTTGAAGGGCATGGCGAGTTCATAGAAGATTTTTATTTTTTTGGCACAAGTTAGCGTAAATTTTTTATTTTTTCGTTTTTTCTTACAAAGTCTCATATTCCACAAACTTGTGACAAAAAATAAAATCTTACATGAACTCACCATACCCCTCACGGAATCCAAATGCGTAAAAATGCCCTGTGAAATCCTAAAGGTACTCATTGGAATTTGGGCCCCTTTGTGCACCTAGGCTGCAAAAAAGTGTCACACATGTGGTATCGCCGTACTCAGAAGAAGTAGGGCAATGTGTTTTCGGGTGTATTTTTATATATACCCATACTGTGTGTGAGAAATATCTCTGTAAATGACAACTTTTTCCATTTTTTTATACAAAGTTGTCAATTTACAGAGATATTTCTCTCACCCAGCATGGGTATATGTAAAAATACACCCCAAAACACATTGCCCTACTTCTCCTGAGTACGGCGATACCACATGTGTGACACTTTTTTGCAGCCTAGGTGCATAAAGGGGCCGAAAGTCCAACGAGTACCTTTAGGCTTTACAGAGTTGCTCACAATTTAGCCCCGTCCAAAATGCCAGAACAGTGAACACACTCCACAAATAACCCCATTTCGGAAAGTAGACACCCCAAGGTATTCACTGAGGGGCATAGTGAGTCCGTGGGAGATTTTTTTTTTGCCAGAAATTAGCAGAAATGGAAACTTTATTTATTAATTTTTTCCTCAGAAAGTGTCATTTTCCGCTAACTTGTGAAAAAAATTAAATCATACATGAACTCACCATGCCCCTCCGCGAATACTTTGGGGTGTCTTCTTTCTAAAATGGGGTCATTTGGTGGGTATTTATGCTATCCTGGCATTCTAGCACCTCAAGAAACATGACAGGTGCTCAGAAAGTCAGAGCTGATTCAAAATGCGGAAATTCACATTTTTGTACCATAGTTTGTAAACGATATAACTTTTGCGCAACCCAATAAATATACACTTATTGGATTTTTTTTATCAAAGACATGTAGCACAATAAATTCTGACACAAACTTGTATAGAAATGTAATTATATTTGAACAATTTTACCAGAAAAAGTTAAAAATACACTGTTTTTGAGAAAATTGTGGTCTATTTTGATTAATATCAGAAAAATGAAAAATGTCAGCAGCAATCAAATACCACCAAATGAAAGCTCTATTAGTGAGAAGAAAAGGAGGTAAAATTCATTTGGGTGGTAATTTGTATGACCGAGCAATAAACCGTTAAAGTAGTGTAGTGCAGAATTGTAAAAAGTGGTCTGGTCATTAAGCTAGGGGGGCTGAGGTGGTTAAGTATTTTGCGGTCTGTTTTTTACAGATCCATTGTTCCATTTTTTGTTTCCGTTGTGTTTCCATTTCCTTTCTGTTTTTCCGTTCCGTTTTTCCGTATGCCATATACAGTATACAGTAATTACATAGAAAAAATTGGGCTGGGCATAACATTTTCAATAGATGGTTCAGCAAAAACAGAACAGATGCGGAAGACATACGGATGCATTTCCGTATGTGTTCCGTTTTTTTGTGGACCTATTGACTTGAATGGAGCCAAGCACCGTGATTTGTGGACAAGAATAGGACATGTTCTATCTTTTCACGGTACGGAAGTACGGAAATACTGAAACGGAATGCACACGGAGACACTTCAGTTTTTTTTGCTGAACCATTGAAATGAATGGTTCAGTATATGTACCGCATACTGAACAAAAAAAACGGCCAGTATACTGAACGCAAAATACTGTCGTGTGCATGAGCCCTTAGGATCTGTAACACCTGTCTCACATGATCCTGATGAGTCTCCATGTCTAGAGAATAAATTAGTACAGTCGTGGCCAAAAGTTTTGAGAATTAGATAAATGATGGAAATTGGAAAAGTTGCTGCTTAAGTTTTTATAATAGCAATTTGCATATACTCCAGAATGTTATGAAGAGTGATCAGATGAATTGCATAGTCCTTCTTTGCCATGAAAATTTACTTAATCCCAAAAACACCTTTCCACTGCATTTCATTGCTGTCATTAAAGGACCTGCTGAGATCATTTCAGTAATCGTCTTGTTAACTCAGGTGAGAATGTTGACGAGCACAAGGCTGGAGATCATTATGTCAGGCTGATTGGATTAAAATGGCAGACTTGACATGTTAAAAGGAGGGTGATGCTTGAAATCATTGTTCTTCCATTGTTAACCATGGTGACCTGCAAAGAAATGCGTGCAGCCATCATTGCGTTGCATAAAAATGGCTTCACAGGCAAGGATATTGTGGCTACTAAGATTGCACCTCAATCAACAATTTATAGGATCATCAAGAACTTCAAGGAAAGAGGTTCAATTCTTGTTAAGAAGGCTTCAGGGCGTCCAAGAAAGTCCAGCAAGTGCCAGGATCGTCTCCTAAAGAGGATTCAGCTGGGGGATCGGAGTGCCACCAGTGCAGAGCTTGCTCAGGAATGGCAGCAGGCAGGTGTGAGCGCATCTGCACACACAGTGAGGCGAAGACTTTTGGAAGATGGCCTGATGTCAAGAAGGGCAGCAAAGAAGCCACTTCTCTCCAAAAAAAACATCAGGGACAGATTGATCTTCTGCAGAAAGTATGGTGAATGGACTGCTGAGGACTGGGGCAAAGTCATATTCTCCGATGAAGCCTCTTTCCGATTGTTTGGGGCATCTGGAAAAAGGCTTGTCCGGAGAAGAAAAGGTGAGCGCTACCATCAGTCCTGTGTCATGCCAACAGTAAAGCATCCTGAGACCATTCATGTGTGGGGTTGCTTCTCATCCAAGGGAGTGGGCTCACTCACAATTTTGCCCAAAAACACAGATATGAATAAAGAATGGTACCAAAACACCCTCCAACAGCAACTTCTTCCAACAATCCAACAACAGTTTGGTGAAGAACAATGCATTTTCCAGCACGATGGAGCACCGTGCCATAAGGCAAAAGTGATAACTAAGTGGCTCGGGGACCAAAACGTTGACATTTTGGGTCCATGGCCTGGAAACTCCCCAGATCTTAATCCTATTGAGAACTTGTGTTCAATCCTCAAGAGGCGGTGGACAAACAAAAACCCACTAATTCTGACAAACTCCAAGAAGTGATTATGAAAGAATGGGTTGCTATCAGTCAGGAATTGGCCCAGAAGTTGATTGAGAGCATGCCCAGTCGAATTGCAGAGGTCCTGAAAAAGAAGGGCCAACACTGCAAATACTGACTCTTTGCATAAATGTCATGTAATTGTCGATAAAAGCCTTTGAAACTTATGAAGTGCGTGTAATTATATTTCACTACATCACAGAAACAACTGAAACAAAGATCTAAAAGCAGTTTAGCAGCAAACTTTGTGAAAACTAATATTTGTGTCATTCTCAAAACTTTTGGCCACGACTGTATGTCATCCAGATATACTACAACAAATCTCCCCACCAGATTATGAAAGATGTCATTAACAAAGTGTTGAAAAACTGCTGGAGCACTGGTTAACCCAAAAGGCATGACCAGATTCTCAAAATGACCCTCAGGGGTATTAAAGGCCGTCTTCCATTCGTCCCCCTCTTTGATCCTTACCAAATTATATGCCCCCCTCAGATCCAATTTAGAAAAGACCTTGGCACCAACAATTTGATTAAACAAATCCGGAATCAAAGGAAGGGGGTAAGGATCACGGACGGTAATACGGTTGAGCTCACGGAAGTCCAGACATTGTCTCAGGGTGCCATCTTTTTTTTTTTTTACAAAGAAAACCCCAGCAGCCACTGGGGATTTGGATGGTCTGAGTCTCACATAGACTTTTTTTCGGGCTCCGAAAGATTATACAACCGAGATTTGGGCAGTTTAGCTCCAGGAATAAGATTGACGGGACAATCATATTCCCGTTGCGGGGGTAACTCCTGGTTACCACTCTCAGAAAACACATCAGAAAATTCAGAAATTAACGAGGGTACAGTTTAAGTGATGAACACAGAGAAAGATGCATTAAGACAGTTGTCCATGCAAAAATCACTCCAATCAAGAATCTATCTCGCTTGCCAGTGGATGGTAGGGTTTTGTTTGCTTAACCATGGTAAGCCCAAAATTATCGAAGCAGGCAGACCCTCCAACACATAACATGAGATAGATTACTGATGGAAATCACCCACTCTTAAATTGATGTCATTTACCACCTGCGACAGGCATTTTTGGCTATGGCTGCGTTCACACAGGCGAGATTTCCGCGCGGGTGCAATGCAGTAGGTGAACGTATTGCACCCGCACTGAATCCCGACCCATTCATTTCAATGGGGCTGTTCAGATGAGCGGTGATTTTCACGCATCACTTGTGCGTTGCGTGAAAATCGCAGCATGCTCTATATTCTGCGTTTTTCACACAATGCAGGCCCCATAGAAGTGAATGGGGTTGCGTGAAAATCGCAAGCATCCGCAAGCAAGTGTGGATGCGGTGCGATTTTCACGCACGGTTGCTAGGAGACGATCGGGATGGAGACCCGATCATTATTATTTTCCCTTATAACATGGTTATACGGGAAAATAATAGCATTCTGAATACAGAATGCATAGTAAACTAGCGCTGGAGGGGTTAAAAAAATAATAATAATTTAACTCACCTTAGTCCACTTGATCACGTAGCCCGGCATCTCCTTCTGTCTCCTTTGCTGAACAGGACCTGTGGTGAGCATTAATTACAGGTAAAGGACCTTTGGTGACGTCACTCCGGTCATCACATGATCTTTTACCATGGTGATGGATCATGTGATGACCGGAGTGACGTCACCAAAGGTCCTTTACCTGTAATTAATGCTCACCACAGGTCCTGTTCAGCAAAGGAGACAGAAGGAGATGCCGGGCTACGCGATCAAGTGAACTAAGGTGAGTTAAATTATTATTATTTTTTTTAACCCCTCCAGCACTAGTTTACTATGCATTCTGTATTCAGAATGCTATTATTTTCCTTTATAACTATATTATAAGGGGAAATAATACAATCTACAGAACACCGATCCCAAGCCCGAACTTCTGCGAAGAAGTTCGGGTTTGGGTACCAAACATGCGCAATTTTTCTCACGCGAGTGCAAAACGCATTACAATGTTTTGCACTCGCGCGGAAAAATCGCGGGTGTTCCCGCAACGCACCCGCACATTTTCCCGCAACGCCCGTGTGAACCCAGCCTAAGAGTTGCAAAATCTATTGCAAAGACAGAAATGCTTTTCTCTAGTGCACTAGTAGTCAACCAATGAATACAAGCAAACTGTCCATCAATCAGGTTAACCCCAGCCCCACTGTCGATAAATACCTCGATTTCCACAGTTTTTGACTCTAGCGCCACTGCGGCAGACAGGAGAAATCTGGTACTACCAGTAAACTACAAAAGTAACCAAAGCTCTTACCAGCAGTCCCAGAAGTAGCTCCCCCAACTGCATGGTCCCCTCACAAGGCGTAACCACAGGTGTCTCTTTACCATAAGTGTCAAAGGAAGCCGCCACCTTATTTGACAGTAGGACCTGAGGGTGAGGACCCTTAGATCTCTCCCTCAGGCGTCTGTCCAGACGTACAGCAAGAGACATAGCTGATTCCAATGACTCAGGTTTTTCATGAAAGGCCAATGCGTCCTGCAGCCTCTCAGATAGACCCTGACAGAACTGGCTACAGAGAGCAGGATTATTCCACTCCGTATCCATAGCCCATCTCCTAAATTCTGAGCAATAGATATCTCCCTGCTGTAAACCACATAACTTGGTATCAGCCTGACAGATCCGATCCGGTTCATCATAAATAAGACCCAAGGCTCTAAAATCTCATCTACCGACTGGAGGGACGGTGATCCGGTTGGCAGAGAAAAAGACCCAAACTGTGCATCATCCTTAAGCAAAGAAATGATCATACCCACACGTTGACACTCATCCCCAGAAGAGTATGGACGCAGCTTAAAGTACAACTTACACGATTCCCTGAACCAAATGAAATTGTCACTACCCCTAGAAAATCTGTCCGGGAGGGCAACCTTAGGTTCAGGGCAGGCCTGGTGCCCACGATCGGAACCAGCCGCCTGTGGTCTCTGAATCCGTAAGACTGTCGCGCGGAGGTCAGCTACCTTCAATGACAGTCTCTGCAGCTGTTCGATCAGTGCAGACATAGGATCCATAGCTGCACTGACCTGAACGAAATGGCGGTTTTTAGGGCGATAGATAATGTCACGATCAGTGTGGGGGAAAAACTCCACACTGAACACAGGAGGGAAGGGGAACAGTAACTGGGCTTGAAAACTAGGGAAGGAACAGGTCACCTCTTAAACAACCCTAATCCGGGCCCTAACTACCTATCAATAAGAATAGACCTTGAAGGTAGGAATATTCATATGCAGGATACCTAGGCCCTTATTTCCCCTTTAATGCCTTGGAAAAAGGTTAGGACCAGAGACAACCCATTCCTCCCCAGATGGACGAATGGAAGTCTCTGTCTCAGGCCCAGATACAAACAACAGGGAATAAAACAAACACAAACAAACCTAAAAGAAAGCTAAAAAAGCTATCTACAGCATAGTCAGAAGGGTGGGGTCAGACTATAAAGGCTAGAAGTGATGACCACTGAGCAACAGCTGAGAAAAGGGAAGTAGTCATAAACCCTATCAACACTGAATCAAGAGAAATCAAGGAGGCTGTTTGATTCCTCCACGCTCAGCCAGTCTCCATGATCTCCTGACATCAGTCACCTGAGGGACCGTGACAATGTTATAGAGCAGGAGGAGCTGAGCAGATATATAGTTTGGGAAAATATCCGTTATATAACATGATTCATTCATTTAAATTCCTGTATATCAGGCTACACTGACATGAATGCAGTGTTTTGCGGATCAGCAAAACACGGACACCGGCCCATGTGCATTCCGCAATTTGGGGACCGTACATGCCGCGGCTGTCATAGAAAATGCCTATTCTTGTAAACAATTGCGGACAAGAATAGGACATGTTCTATTTTTTTTGAGGGTCCGCGGCACGGAGCAACAGATGTGGACAGCACACGGTGTGATGTCCGCATCTTTTGCAGCCCCATAAAAATGAATGGGTCCGCACCCGTTCTGCAAAATTGCGGAAAGGATGCAGACTCATTCATACGGTCGTGTGAATGTAGCCTCAATCTGCTCAGCTCCTCTTGCTCTATAACACAATGACAGTGGATTGCACTGTCCTTTCTTGTCATAGGTTCTCTTTAATATAAACTATGGGGGAGATTTATCAAAACTGGTGTAAAGGAAAACTATCTTAGTTGCCCATATCAACCAATCAGATTTAAACTTTCATTTTTCAGAGCTCCTCTGGAAAATGAAAGATTAAATCTGATTGGTTGCTATGGGCAACTAAACCAGTTTTCCTTTACACCAGTTTGAGAAATGTACCCCTCTGTTTTTATTTTTACCTAGAACATCGGCATCTACAATCTAATCATATACATTTATGACTTAATATGCTTCCCTATTATCAGCAGTGATTCATCAGTGTCTTATAGGGGCGTATTACAGTAAAAAAAGAAAAATATATATGCACTGCACTGTTGCAGTTATTTCTGTTGAAAGCGTATAGGGGCGTATTACAGTAAAAAAGGAAAAATGTATACGCACTGCACTGTTGCAGTTATTTCTGGTGAAAGCACATAGGGGCTGTAGAAAGGCGCAAAGGGGCCGTCATTGACGGAAGGTATGTGTCACCGAGGTTCCTGGCCTCAGTGAGATAAGAGCTAGTAGTTTTAAGTGTCAGTGGCAGCTAGTGCTGATTGACACTGTTTGTTGTTAGTATGGCTGTAAAGCCGATCGGGCCGACTCTTACTGGGAGTAGCCAAAGTGCTGGGTGGGTGGCTTCTCCCCACGCTCCAGGCCGGTTTTCTTTATTGGCCTATATAAAACCCAGCCAGCAGTCTCAGCTGGGTGTGGATGATCCTCCATCTGACAGGGAAGCTGTGGAGACTTTGTTTTGGGATCTGTGAATTGGTGCTGTGCTAAAGGCTTGAAAGCCGCATGCTGGGAAATAGGCACCTAAAGCCTGCTGTGGACGACTTGGGGAAAGACTGCTAACCAGAACCAGGTGAAGATTTTGTTCTATGGACATTGCATGGTGTGAACAAACACCAAGACTGTGAATGGTCATTTTGTGTTTCCTTATTTGTGAATAAACACCGAACTGTTTAAGTTAAAGACTTTGTGATTGCTTCTATACTGCATCCGCTAGCCTGTCTACCAGAGCAAAACCCCACGGGGCTTATTACAGTAAAAAAAAATATATATATACGCACTGCACTGTTGCAGTTATTTCTGGTGAAAGCGTATAGGGGTGTATTACAGTAAAAAATATAAATATACGCACTGCACTGTTGCAGTTATTTCTGTTGAAAGCTTATAGGGACGTATTACAGGGGAAAAAAATATATATATATACGCACTTCACTGTTGGTTATTTCTGGTGAAAGTGTATTGGGGCGTATTACAGTAAAAAAAAGAAAAATATATATGCACTGCACTGTTGCAGTTATTTCTGGTAAAAGCGTATAGGGGCGTAGTTCAGTACAACAAGAAAAATATATTCTCAGTTCACTTCTGCAGTTACAGTATTTCTGTTGAAAGCATTTGGCGGTGTATTACAGTAAAAAATATATATGCGCACTGCACTGTTGAAAGCATATAGTTGCGTATTTCAGGACTTCAAGAAATATATTTATGCTCTTCAATCAGATGCTTTTTTTTTTGTCAAAGCGTATAGTGGTCAATTTTAGTCCAACAAGAAATATATATTCCCAGTGCACTGCTGCAGTGATTTCTGTTGAAAGCGTATAGGGGCATATATCATTAAAAAAAGAAATAAATATATACGCGCTGCACTGTTGCAGTTATTTCTGGTGAAAGCGTATAGGGGCATATTTCAGTAAAAAAAAAATATATATATGCACTGCACTGTTGCAGTTATTTCTGGTGAAAGCGTATAGGTGTTCATTACAGTAAAAAAGATAAATATATACACACTGCACTATTGCAGTTATTTCTGGTGAAAGGGTATAGGGGTGTATTGCAGTAAAAAAATAAAAATATATATGCACTGCACTGTTGCAGTTATTTCTGATGAAAGCGTATAGGGGCATAGTTCAGTACAACAAGAAAAATATATTCTCAGTTCACTTCTGCAGTTATTTCTGTTGAAAGCGTATAGGGGCACATTACAGTAAAAATATATATATATATACACGCACTGCACTGTTGCAGTTATTTCTGGTAGAAGCGTATAGGGGCGTATTACAGTAAAAAAATATATATATACGCACTGCACTATTGCAGTTATTTCTGTTGAAAGTGTATAGGGGCGTATCACAGTAAAAAAAAGAAAAATATATACACACTGCACTGTTGCAGTTATTTCTGGTAAAAGCGCATAGGGGCGTAGTTCAGTACAACAAGAAAAATATATTCTGAGTTCACTTTTGCAGTTATTTCTGTTGAAAGTGTATAGGGGTGTATTACAGTAAACAAATATATATATACGCACTGCACTGTTGCAGTTATTTCTGTTGAAAGTGTATAGTTGCGTATTTAAGAAATATATATATACACACTTCAATCAGATTCTTAATTTTTTTTCTGTTCAAAGTGTATAGTGGCCTATTTCCATCCAACAAGAAATATATATTCTCAGTTCACTGCTGCAGTTATTTCTGGTGAAAGCGTATAGGGGCATATTTCACTACTTCAAGAAAACTATATACGCACTTCACTCGTTAATTTTTTTCTGGTCAAAGCGTATAGTGGCCAATTTCAGTGCGACAAGAAATATATTTTCTCAGTGCACTGCTGCAGTGATTTCTGTTGAAAGCGTATAGGGGCGTATTTCACTACTTCAAGAAAACTATATACGCACTTCGCTCTTTGAGTTTTTTCTGGTCAAAGAATATAGGGTCGTATTTCAGTACAACAAGAAAAAATATTCTCAGTGCATTTCTGCAGTTAATTGTGGTGAAAGCTTTTAGTTGACTATTTTAGTACAAAAAGAAAAATATATTCGTCGCTTTTAGGGGTGTTTTAATTTCCGTTTCATTTGTTTAGTTCAGCTACAAGTATGTCAGGCAGAGAAGTGCCACAGAGGAGTGGCAGAGGCCTGAATGTTTCTGGCGCAAGCAGAGGTCGCAACAGAGTAAGGGGGCGTGGCAGCAGGAGTTGCAACAAGAGGCCTGAGCTCCCGGTGTCATCTAGCGGTCGTGTCTTGACCAGCAACCCAGCGGTTCTTGATTGGTTAACTCGGTCATCCACATCATCCCAAGTGACCTTAGACACCCCCAGCCAACAGTCGGTGGGTTCGTCAGACACAACCCTTTGTTGGTATGGCCAGGGAGCAGGCCCTGTGCCCTCACCTGTCCTCAACCTGCCTCTGGCCTTTTTTGTTCCCTCACCTCGAGAAGTACTACATGCTGTGTGCTCAGCTCCACTTTTCATCGAGGAACAGCTACTAGAGGACAGTCAGCAGCTACTAACCAGCCAAGATCTGAAGGAGACATCCGCCGCATCCTCTGCTAGGCGGGCAAGTAGTGATGAGTAGAGTGGCATGGGAGCTTGTGTTGCGAGCGGTCAGGTTCCTGACCCAGAGACCGTTGAGTAGGACATCAGTGATGGGCAGACACTACTCGATGATGATGAAGCCGATCGCACTTGGAAGCCGGGTGAAGAAGGGGCTTCATCATCATCAGGAGAAGAGCGTGGCAGCTTGCCAATGAACCAGCGGCGGAGCCAGCAAGTTGCTAGCGTGGCCGGGAGTCAGCAGGGTGGCAGCAGAGGGAGGGCGGGAGTCAAACAGGCACGGGTTACAACGCCCGCTTTGCAGCAGTCTACCTGCCCGAAAAGGAGTGGTGCAGGGGTTCACGGATGCAGAGGTGGTAGCAGTCAGCCAGTGAGTAGTGTTGGGGGGAAATCAAGTACACAGCGTTTTTTTGTGAAGCCGCCAGAGGAGGTCAACATGGCCATATGTAGAATATGTGGGCAGAAGTGAAGCGTGGGCAGGGTGCAAATGTTGGCACCACGGCCCTGCGTCAACATATGCAGCATCACCATAAAATGGCCTGGGAGAGCCATGGCTCTGATGTGGTGGTCCAGCCTGCCGCAACTACCGCTACATCACCCAGTGGCACACACCCAGTTTCAGCCAGTCAAGGCTCCACCACCTCAGCCGAAGGGAGTGGTCTTTCAATCCCATCTTCTGCTGGTCCAGATGCTCCTGCTCCTACTCCTCGTCAGTCATTCCATCAGCAATCAATCACCGAAGCAATTGCCAAGAGACAGCACTTTTCATGTACGCATCCAACGGCGCAGAAGCTGAACGTGCTTGTAGCTTGCCAGCTAAGACCTATCCTAGGTTGCTAATATAGCCTATATGTTTATACAGCTAAACCTGACAATAACTTTAATACAGTTCCTATGTTTGTGTTTTAAAGACAAAAGCAGAGTCATTTACAGTGACTTCATGTTTGGATGTCATAAAACTGTTATATATTGTGTTTACAAAAGCAGAAAAGATAATGTGCCTTTAAGATTCTTTATATAATGTAAGGTAAGCTCAATGACACAGCAGAAACAAGAGAAAGCATAGAGGTAATGTGACGGATGATGTTGCAGAAAGCTGGAACTTATAAATAAACATCCGACTGGCTTGATCCCAAACTAAGGAGCATATGGGTGAGCCCTATAAAACCCCTAGAGCTCTCCCTGACTGCTATACCCATGCAAGGGTCTCTATGGTAGACGATTGCATGCCCACGTACCTAATACTGTGTGACACCTGAAAACCCTATAATAGTGAGGGGACACGACCACTGGCTTCCTGCACTTAATACGGACGGAGTCAGGGTCACCTAGAATAGAGCCAGCAAGGAAACACAAATAAAGGAAAATGACTTATCTGAGGAAACAGCAGCAGCAGCCTTCAGCAGTGAACACCTCATCCAGGAAGTAGTATAAACCGCAAAGTGAGGCAGTATGGGAGGGAATATAAAGGGAGACAATTAGTCTAAATAAGTGACACCTGGGAGAAGGAAAGGAGATGACAAAGTGAAACCAAAACAAAGAACGTCATGCAAAAGGTAGAGAAGAACGTCTGCCAGACATTCTCACAGAACTGGCGGTGACAGTACCCCTCCCTCTATGGGTGGACTCCGGACACTCAGAGCCCACCTTCTCAGGATGAGACCTATGGAAAGCCCCGATGAGACGAGCGGCCTTAATGTCCGCCACTGGGACCCACATCCTCTCCTCAGGACCATAACCCTCCCAATGAACGAGGTACTGGAGAGAACCGCGGATAATGCGAGAATCCACAATCCTAGAGACCTGAAATTCAAGATTACCATCAACAACAATCGGAGGAGGAGGCAAAGAGGAGGGTACAGTGCGTTGGACATAAGGTTTTAATAGGGACCTGTGAAAAACATTATGGATCTTCCAAGTCTGAGGAAGATCAAGACGGAAGGCAAAGGGATAGATGACGGACAAGATCTTGTAAGGCCCAATAAACTTAGGACCCAACTTCCAGAAGGGAACCTTCAGTTTGATATTCTTTGTAGACAACCACACCAGATCACCCACATTCAGGTCTGGACCAGGCACACGTCTCTTATCCGCCACACGCTTATATCTCTCACTCATCCTCTTCACATTACCCTGAATCTTTTGCCAAATAAATGACAAAGACGAGGAAAATCTCTCCTCATCAGGTAAACCAGAAGACCCCTCTCCAGAGAATGTCCCAAACTGCGGATGAAACCCATATGCACCAAAAAATGGTGACTTATCAGAGGACTCCTGGCGACGGTTATTTAAAGCAAACTCAGCAAGGGACAAAAAAGAACACCAATCTTCCTGATTCTCCGCCACAAAACAGCGCAGATATGTCTCCAGATTCTGATTGACGCGTTCGGTCTGACCATTCGACTGCGGGTGAAAAGCAGAAGAGAACGACAACCGAACCCCCAAGCAAGAACAGAAGGCCTTCCAGAATCTGGAAACAAATTGCGTGCCCCTATCAAAAACGATGTCTTAAGGAATGCCATGCAATTTAACAATGTGATCAACAAACGCTTGTGCCAGCATCATAGCATTGGGTAACCCAGGAAAGGGAATGAAATGCGCCATTTTGCTAAAACGGTCCACTACCACCAGAATCACAGTCTTCCCCGAGGAACGAGGCGGGTCCGTAATGAAGTCCATGGACAGATGCGTCCAAGGACGGGAAGGAATGGGTAACGGGAGGAGAGAACCCGATGGCCGTGAATGAGGGACCTTGGCACGAGCGCAGGTCTCACAGGCTGCCACAAAACCCTCAACCGTCTTACGAAGAGCCGGCCACCAGAATCTCTGAGCAATGAGATCCACTGTGGCTCTACTCCCCGGGTGCCCAGCAAGGACCGTATCGTGGTGCTCCTTAAAAACCTTGTGTCGTAAAGCGAGAGGCCCAGGAGGACAAAGATCAGGAGCCTCTGCCCATGCAAGGGTCTCTATTGTAGACGATTGCATGCCCACGTACCTAATACTGTGTGACACCTGAAAACCCTATAATAGTGAGGGGACACGACCACCTGCTCCCTGCACTTAATACGAACGGAGTCAGGGTCACCTGAATAAAGCCAGAAAGGAAACACAAATAAAGGAAAATGACTTATCTGAGGAAACAGCAGCAGCAGCCTCCAGCAGTGAACACCTCATCCAGGAAGTAGTATAAACCGCAAAGTGAGGCAGTATGGGAGGGAATATAAAGGGAGACAATTAGTCTAAATAGGTGACACATGGGAGAAGGAAAAGAGATGACAAAGTGAAACCAAAACAAAGAACGTCATGCAAGAGGTAGAGAAGAACGTCTGCCAGACATTCTCACAGAACTGGCGGTGACAGTTAAACTGTTGTTGCTGGGCAGGAGTATTGACCAATCCTAGCCAGCCTCACACATCCCAGGAGTTTTGTCCAATCACAGCCAGCCTAATATACAGCCTATGTGGGAAATCATTATTCACCAGAGAGAGAAGCTGAACAGACATTCACTCCACTAAGAGCTGTGTTTTATGGAAGCAGAGAGGCCAAAATAGGTATTTAAAACAGTTATATAATTTTCCTACTGTTAATATAGTGATTATAACTGTATACTGAACCAGTTATATGTGTATTTACTTACAGTTCCACCAATTGCAAACTACAAAGTTCACAATCCAAATTCAAATTCCATATTTCAATCCAAATTGCGTACAACCATACCAGATCATACTCAACCAATCTGCAAATAGTTACTGCTAACTGCGTACTGCAAATTGTGACCAAATTCAGCAAGTGAACTATTAGTTAGACCCCAGATATACCTCTCAGAGAGATAATAAAGTGCTTAAATAACTTAAAGTCAGAGTACAGATACTAAAGAGAGAAATATATCCTCCATTTTATGTTGAATGACAAGATTGAACAGTTGAACCACCATCTTATGCATACCGCCATTTTGTGGTATCTTTTTTCAACACGTGTTATGTACATGGACTATCTGCTGCAGCGGCCGCAGTGTCATATATTTGAAGTTAATAAAGAAGTTATTTCAAGCATTTGGTGTGCTCTTTAAACCTACTGTTTCCATAGAACGGCGCTAGAGGAATTACAGAGTAATAGACAGTCTGGTTAGACTAAAAAGTCAGAGATATCAAAATTCTTCTAATGCCACAGTGCAAAGGCACTTCATAGTGCTGCGCCTTCCACAGTGGAACTATTACCCTCATAGGGCGAAGTGATAGCGCTTCTCAACTTGCACAGTAAAGAGCGCATTAGAGCAGTGGAGAGCCAGCATATACCGCCGCGCAGCAACTGTTCCCTGAGTGAGCAAGCAAAGACACCTCAGCGGAGCTACCATAGAGGCCATAGAACATGTGCATTAGTCAAACTGCAGCCGACTCTTAAAGTGGCAGAACGGCAAAGGCAAAATAGTCAGAGAAAGAGCGCCAACCCTCCTGCGATCCCTAGAACGAGAAAGAGACGCATGGTGGGAGGCCAAAGTCCAGAGCTAGAGTGCCCGCACCGCTATCCACGGAGAGACCACGTACTGCAGCCAGCTAGTTTCATGTCACTAGGCCCAACTTGTGCAGCAGCTTATCCAAGCCAGCGCATTGCAAGTCAGCACAAATAATTGCAAGTCAGCACAGAACATCGCAAACAGCCTATCCAAGCCAGTGCATCGCAAGAATTGCAAGTCTGCAAAGAGCATCGCAAGTCTGCACAGATCATCGCAAGCCAGCGCAGAGCATCGCATCATATTAAGAAAAGACACATCTCCTTTAAGACTGACATTTGTTCCTGCTCTTCAGAATAAGGTCACAGCTTTCATTTTTTTTACTTATCATTGAATTTAGGCTTTGGCATAAAGAGATATTTTTTGTGTTCAGAAATAAGAGACTTTAAAGTAAAAACAAAGGACAGTTTGTAGCATAAGGACTCTAAAGTATTTAAAGTGAAAGTAATTTATTTTTGCATTTTGTTAGTATTGCATTTAAAGTGAAAGGTATTTATTTATGCATTTGTCAGTATTGCGTTTAAAATTAAAGGCATCTTATTATTTGTATTGATTGTGATAGCATTGAAAGTAAAATGTCTGAGCCTAGTATTACCATGCCACTTTTAGAGGATACAAAGATAGATAGAGGAGAAGTTGAAGAGCAAGGGAACCTATTTGAGGTAGAAGAGTCTGATGCAGCATTTGTCTTGCCTCAAACAAATATAGCCCCAAACAGATGAACTAAGACATTCATCACGTGCCAGAAAACCGACCTCAAAGATACTGGAACATTTGGGGCAAGAAGCAGCATTAAAAGAGAAAAAGTTTGCCCGGATGTATGATAGGTGGAAATCATATATTAAAGACATTCCTAGAAAGCTAAAGCTAGAAAGTATAAAAAGGAACTTGAGTGATATGGTAGAGACGGTAGAAGAATCTGAATCAGAGTTTATGGCAGCATATGTCAACCTGCGGTCGTTTAATCAACCTTCCCAGGAAGGAACGTGGACACATGTACTGCAGTCACTAAACATGTAGTAAAGCTCATGAGAGAACTTTCATCTGCAGCTAATTATGATGAGACTATGCTAGGTCCTTAGGGGGAACCACAATCCCAAGGGTGACTTTCTTCGCTAGCAGAAGTGCCACCCATATATCAGAGTCCTCAAATACTTCAGTCAAAAGAAAGGAATAAGCTGAATAACTTGCTGTCAAGAGAGCAGAAATTGAAATAGAGGCTGCCATCGAGGCACAGCGCTGTCAAATGGAAGCACAGCGCCATCAAATGGAAGCTGAAATGGAGGCACAGCGCCAACAGACGAAAAGTCTGGAAAGGCAGAATGAAGTTAAGATTATAGAAGCCAGACTCAGAGTACACGAAGAGGATATGAATCAGAGTAGTCATAGGTTCAAATCTGTACCAAGTGAAGAAACAGACTCCTACTTTCCTTCATATGCCCAGGAGGATGAAAGGGAATCTCCAGCATGTAGTGAGGAAATAAGTTATCCTTCCATCCCTGCTCAAAAAGACAAGGAGAGGCCTAGTCCAGTGTTAAGAAAAAGGTGTGTGGATTGACCCTCTATCTCTACCGGAAAAGAAGAAGAAAGGGACTCACCTAATTCAGAACTAAGTGAGAAAATAGAACCGGATGATTAAATTCCTAGATGCCACGGCAATGTTCAGGAGAATGTTACAACCATTGTCCCAGCAAGACCACAGAGAACAGTCCTAGCTAAACTTCCCGTTCCGGAACCTACTGTATTTTCAGGAGACGTACTGAAGTTCATAGAGTGGAAGGCAAGTTTTGAAATGATCATTGAGCATCATTGCTTCAGTCCAGTCGACAAGTTATTCTACCTTCAGAGATATGTTGGTGGGGAAGAAAAGAGTATTACACTCACCGGTAATCCGGTTTCCTGGAAGTCTCCATGACACCACATCCTGAGATTGACTTCCTTCTGATTGGACAGGAAAAACACAGAGAGGTTTAAAAACCCCACCCCCTCCCTTCATCGCCAGTGTATTTTAACGAAGAACCCCAGGATGAAAGGATATTATAACAACAGAAAAAAACCCCCACTGAATTAAGTATCTAAAGGGTGGGATGCATGTGGTGTCATGGAGACTTCCAGGAAACCGGATTACCGGTGAGTGTAATACTCTTTTCCCCAGTCGTCTCCATGACACCACACCCTGAGCAAATATCAAAGAAAATTATTAGGGAGAGGACTTTACGTCCAAACCCTAAGTCGTTGGCAAGGATATCTAATTTGTAATGCTTGGTAAAGGTATGAATTCTTTTCCAAGTTGCTGCTCTGCAAATTTGCTGTAAAGAGGCCGAAGCTTTTTCCGCCCAGGAAGCGGCCATGCCCCTCGTGGAATGTGCTTTCAGGGAAGCAGGGGCTTCTTTCCCCTTGACTTTATATGCTTCAGAGATAGCTAATCTTATCCATCTGGAGATGGAGCTTTTTGCTGCTTTTTTCCCCTTATTGGGACCTGTGAACACTGGACGAAAAGATTTTGGTCTAATCTCCACTGTCTGGTTGCTTCCAGATAGCTCTCTGAACGTCTAATGTGTGGTAGGAGATTTCTTGTTCATTTTTAGGATTGTTGCAAAATGAGGAAAGTACAATGTCCTGTGACCTATGGAAGGTAGAGACCACCTTTGGGAGAAACGTAGGATCTAATTTAAGTACTAGTTTGTCATGGAACACTGAAAAAAAAGGTTCTTGAATGGACAAGGCCTGCAGCTCACAGACTCTTCTGGCCGATGTTATTGCCACTAAGAAGATAGTTTTGATAGTAAGCCACTTAATGGGGATTGCGTCTATAGGCTCAAACGAACCAGAAGTCAGGCCGGCCAGCACCGTATTGAGATTCCAAGGGGCTACCATGTTTTTGATCGTGGGTCTGATCCTATCTGCTGCCTTGAGAAATCTAGTAACCCAGGGATGTTCTGTGAGGCTGGTGTTATATAAGTCTCCTAGCGCCGACACTTGGACCCTAAGTGTATTAGGGGACAGTCCTAAATCTAAAAATTTTTGAAGAAATTCCAAGATTAGTGGGATATTGGGCTTGAACTGGTCAAAGGATTTTCCTGACCATTCAGCAAATCTTTCCCATATTTTCAAATATTTATCGTTCGTGCTTTTTTTCCTGCTTAGGAGTAAAGTGATCACTACTTTTTTGGATAACCCTAGGTTCAACAGAGTGGATTCTTCAGAATCCAGGCTGACAACTTTAACATCCGTAGCTCTGGGTGAGTGATAGGTCCCTGACTTAGAAGGTCTGGCCTCAGAGGTAGAAGGAGAGGGGCTTCTATGCTGAGGACTTTTAACAGCGCAAACCAACTCCTCTTGGGCCAAAGGGGGGTTATCAGAAATAACGTACATCTTTCCTTCTGAAATTTCTGGAGAACTCTGGGAATCAGTGGAAATGGAGGGAATGCGTAGACTAGATTCGTCGTCCAGTTTTGGTTGAAAGCATCCACTGCCAGAGGACAGTCCCTTGGGTTGAGGGAGAAGAATTGACTCAACTGGTGATTTTTTTCTGGACGCAAATAGGTCTACTGTCGGTCTGCCCCATTTCCTTGGGATTAGTTGGAAAACCTCCTGGGATAACTTCCATTCTCCCGGGACTAACGTGTGGCGATTCAGATAGTCGGCCTGATCGTTTAGAGATCCTTTCAGGTGGACTGCTGATAGTGACTGTATATTTTCCCCTGCCCAGGAGAAAATTTAGTTTGATAGGCCCTGTACTAGACAGTGTCTTGTGCCTCCCTGGTGCTGGATGAAGGCCACTGCTGTTGCATTGTCTGAATATACTCGGACATGGCATCCTACTGAGATCAGACTTGTGCGTTTCAATTCCTCCCAAATTGCCCGCAGTTCCCTGAAGTTTGAGGATTGATGTTTCACGTAATTTGGCCATTTCCCCTGGTAGGAGATCCATTGGACTAATGCTTCTCAATCCTGGAGGCTCGCATCCGTTGTAATTACTAAGGGTTGTTCTTGGGCCCAAAATACCCAATTTTTTAGGTTGGTCTCTTTGAGCCACCAATTCAGGGAAACTTTTTGATCTAAGAATATACGTTTTTCTAGAGTCGTTTCAGACCTGTTCCACTTGTTTAGAATGAATTTTTGAAGTGGTCTTAGGTGAAATTGTGCCCAGGCCACTGCTGGGATACATGCGGAAAGGCTTCCTAACACCTTCATTGCCTGTCGGATGGAGCAGAATTTTACTTTCTTGAAGTTCCTCAGCGTGGTTTGAAGTTTTTTTACTTTTTGAGGCGGAAGAAAAGATTTTTGGGAGACTGTATTTAGAGTTATGCCTAAGAATATCTTTTGCCTGTTCGGGATTAAATCAGACTTTTCCCAGTTGATTATCCAACCTAGGCCCTGGAGATGGTTCAAGACTGTCTGGAGGTGGACTTCTAGAAGAGTTTTGTTGTCTGAAACTACTAATAGGTCGTCCAGATAAGGGATCACGCAGATTGCTCTTTCTCTTAGACTCGTTATGGCTTCCGCCATTACCTTTGTAAAGGTTCTTGGAGCTGAGGAGATCCCAAAAGGGAGACACTTGAATTGAAAATGTTGAATGTGTCCCTTTAACTCTATTGCAAACCTCAGGAATTTTCTTGATGACCTGTGTATCGGGACATGATAATAGGCATCCCTTAAGTCTATTGTGGTCATTACTGCGTCCTTTTTTATAAGCTTTACTGCTGACTTTAGAGTTTCCATTTAGAATTTTTGATACTTGACAAATTTGTTTAGATATTTAAAATTAAAACTCTGGGTTTCCCGTTCGGTTTTTTTTTACTATAAAGAGACTGGAATAGAATCCTAGTCGTTTTTTAAGGTACCAGTTTGACATGTAGGAAGGGTAGTAATAACAAATTTTTGTGGAGGGGGAGAAAGTAGCTCTATACTGTAACCCTCTTTTACAATGTTTAATATCCACACATTGTTTGTTATGTGCTCCCAAGATTTTTGAAAGGAGCTGAGCCTTCCCCCTACTGGTATGGCGTCATGGTTTGGTATTAGTGGAGGAGAATTCTGCTCGATTGGGGTTGAAAGGGAAATTTCTTCACCTGCCTCCTTTTGCATAGCTCCACCTTCCGGACTTCCCTTTATCTTTCTTATTTTCGGGTTGATAGTGTCGGTCACGAAAAAACTGCCTTTTTTGTTTGTATCTTTCTTCTGGGAATCCCCATTTTCTATTAGTAGCATTCTCTAAGATTTTGTCAAGGTCCGTTCCAAAGACATATTGACCGTGGAAGGGGAGCGCGATTAGTTTATTTTTGGAAGCAATGTCTCCTGACCAAGCTTTGAGCCATAGAGCCCGTCTCGCCGTGTTGGATAAAACGGCTGTACGGGCGGACAGTTTGACAGACTCTGCTGCTGCGTCTGCTAAAAAAGAGGTCGCCATCTTCAATAAGGGCAAGCTCTCCAATATCTGGTCGCGTGGCGTTTTATTGATAAGGTGGATTTCTAGTTGCTCTAGCCATAAGTTGAATGTTCTAGCTACACAGGTTGAAGCTACTCCTGGTTTGAGAAGGGCCGCTGTTGCCTCCCAGGTTTTTCTTAAAAGACTTTCTGCCTTCCTATCTAACGGGTCTTTTAGTTGTGCTGAATCCTCAAAGGGTAGAGCTGTATGTTTAGCCACCTTAGCTACTGGTGCGCCTACTTTAGGGATGGTCAGTGCAGTCATCTAGGCTAAACGGGTAACGCCTTTTAATCCCCCTTGGAATAAAGGATCCTTTGTCTGGTTTCTCGCACTCAGAACGTATCAACTTCTGGACATTATCTGGTACTGGAAAGACCGCGTTTTTCCTTTCTCCTAGGCCCCCAAAAATCTCTTCTTGTGTTGACCTAGGTTTCTTTGGTATTTCCATTTGAATGGTAGCTCTGATAGCTTTGATCAGCTCGTCAATGTCATCCGAATTGAACAAAAATCATTTGTATTCGTTATCTTAATCTGAGGATGCGAATTGTTTTTGTACTGATTCAGAGTCTGAAACTGCCAGACCTTCGGAGTCTGAGTCAGAAATAAGTAAACGATTTCCGCGGATGTCTTGAGGAGGAGTGACTTTTTGGGGTGTTGGTTCCTTAGATGTTAAGGCCAACTGAACCTCCTCTTTAACTACTTTTCTAATATCTTCAAGGAAGCTGGAAGATTCTGATTTAACAACATTGGATGTGCATTCCTTACAAAGAGGTTTAGTCCCTGTATTGGACAGTCGTTTATAGCAGACACCACATTTCCTGGCTTTCCTAGTGGTAGTAGCTGAATCCTTTTCTCCCTGAAAGGTAAGGGAAAGAAGGATGAGCAGACCAACCCAGCATTACATAGTCATGTGCCTGAGAGAAGGCTACTCTCAGTCCCGGGATTTGTTGCAGGCTCGGTTCCAGAGCCCGGCGTGAGGGGGGTGCTCATCTTGACTCCCGACCGCTTTCCAGAGGCGCACTCCTGATAGGGAAAGCCGCGCTGTGCAGGGCAAAATTCTGCAGGTCATGTGGGTTTTTATAGCTTCCTTTGCCCTGCCAGGAACGGCATCATGACACTTTGGCTCCGCCCCCTGCGTCTGACGCCACCCGCCTGCCGGCCGGAAGGGACACGTCATAGTGCCGATCCGCGCCATAATCTTTTTTCCCCTCTGCATTAAGTCCCCCTGGACCGCCGCAGAGGGGATCTTCGCAGGGGGGCATATCGCAATCCGCCCGAGCCCAGGCCTAGCGTAGAGGAGGAGGGAGAGCTGCCCTGCATGGAGGAAAAACAGGTAAGCCCAGCTAGAGCTCCATAGACCTGTCACGGCGGGCATGCACTCAGTATAACAGATAACGCGCCAACCAGGCTCTGGGCGAGAGACGGGGGAAGGGTCACCTCCTAGCAAATCCCTGACCTCTTTCCCTCTTCACTACTCAGCCCACCTACAGACCTTAAAGGTAGGTATGAGGTGTCCCCGTGCCTGGGCTGACAAAACCTTGAATTCCCTGAGATGGTGAAGTGGGAAATAGGAGCAGCCTGCTCGCACAGAACCTGGATGGGAAGATGACACAAAACAACCAACTTGAAATAACACTTATCTTCCTGAGCTGGCGCAGACAGCCAACCTTCCTTCCTAGCTTCCAAGACCACAATGATGAGTATAATCCGCTCAGGACACTGGGCTGATGAGCTATTTAAACTAATGACTCCACCCAGTGCACCTGATGAGGGGCGGATCCAGCACGACTCCAAAACAAACACTAAACTCGTGCTGCAATCCTGGCCGACCTCCGCACATCGTCAGAGTGGGGCATGACAGGGGGGCTTCTACGGGTGACCTCCGGACACCCCGGACCAACCTTATCCGGATGGGACCTATGAAAAGCCCTCACCAGTCGGCTGGCATTGACATCCGACGCCGGAACCCACATCCTCTCCTCAGGACCGTATCCCCTCCAGTGCACCAGGTACTGAAGGGAACCCCGAAGAACTCTCGAGTCGAGAATCCTGGAGATCTCAAACTCCAAGTTTCCCTCGACTAGAACAGGAGGAGGGGGCAATGGCGATGGTTCCACCGGTCTCACATATTTTTTTAGTAAAGACCTGTGGAACACATCATGGATCCTCCAAGTCTGCGGAAGATCCAGCCGAAACGCCACAGGATTGATCACCGCAGAAATTTTATACGGACCAATAAATCTTGGTTCCAGTTTCCAAGATGGCACTCTCAATTTGATATTCTTAGTGGACAACCACACCAGATCACCCACACACAGGTCCGGACCAGTCACACGTCTCTTGTCAGCCATTCGTTTATACCTCTCACCCATCCTCTCCAAATTCCCTTGAATCCTCCGCCAGAGAAGGTACCAAACTGGGGATGGAAACCGTATGTGCCAAAAAATGGCGACTTACCCGTGGACTCCTGCCTACGGTTATTCAACGCAAATTCTGCTAAAGACAAGAATGAGGACCAGTCCTCCTGATTCTCAGCCACAAAGCACCTCAAGTAGGTCTCCAGGTTTTGATTAGTACGCTCCGTCTGACCATTCGACTATGGATGAAAAGCCGAAGAGAATGAAAGTTGAGCAGAACGCCCTCCAAAACCTGGAGACAAACTGCGTGCCCCTATAAGAGACCACATCCGAAGGAATACCATGCAATTTCACAATATTATCCACAAAAATCTGCGCAAGAGTCTTAGCGTTAGGCAGACTCGTTAGTGGTATAAAGTGAGCCATTTTACTGAAACTGTCGACTACCACCAAAATCACTGTTCTCCCGGAGGAACTCGGCAGATCCGTAATAAAGTCCATAGACAAATGCGTCCAAGGACGAGATGGAATAGAAAATGGAAGAAGTGAACCCGGCGGTCGAGTATGAGCAACCTTTGACCGAGCGCAGGTTTCACAAGCTGTCACGTAATTATCAATGCTCTTACGTAACCCTGGCCACCAGAACCTCCGGGATACTAGATCACAGGTGGACTTACCACCAGGATGTCCAGCAAGAACAGTATCGTGATGTTCCTTGAACACCTTGTATCGTAGGCCCTCAGGAACATACAACCTCCCTGGGGGACAAGAACCAGGAGCCCCCTCCTGGGCTCCCAACACCTCCATCTCCAATTCAGGGTACAGAGCGGAGACCACCACCCCATCCGCCAAAATCGGCACCGGATCTTCTGAATCACCTCCCCCAGGGAAGCTGCGAGACAAGGCATCTGCCTTGACGTTCTTGACCCCTGGGCGAAAGATAACCACGAAATTGAACCTGGTAAAAAACAGTGACCATCTGGCCTGCCTAGGGTTCAGACTCTTGGCAGATTGCAGGTAAGCCAAATTCTTATGGTCAGTATACACCGTAACGGGGTGAGACGCCCCCTCCAGCCAGTGGCGCCATTCCTCAAAGGCCAACTTGATAGCCAACAACTCTCTATCTCCAACATCATAATTTCTCTCGGCGACCGAGAGCTTCTTGGAGAAGAAGGCACACGGGACCCACTTGCCAGGAGATGAACCTTGTGACAGCACCGCCCCAACCCCCACCTCTGATGCATCAACCTCTACTACAAATGGTTGAGACACATCCGGCTGCACCAGAATGGGAGCAGACGCAAAACGCTCCTTAACAGCCGAAAAGGCCTGCAATGCCTCATCCGACCAGACAGAGACATCGGCGCCCTTCTTGGTCATATCAGTAAGAGGTTTTACTAGGGTAGAATAATTAGAAATAAATTTTCTATAATAATTCGTAAACCCCAAGAACTGCATCAAAGCTTTCTGATTCTCTGGTCGGTCCCACTCCAGAACCGCCCGGACCTTTTCGGGGTCCATACGAAAACCGGAATCAGAAAGCATGTATCCCAAGAACGGAAGCTCTTGCACCGCAAACAAACATTTCTCTAACTTGGCATATAACTTATTCTCCCGAAGGATCGTCAAAACCTGTCTCACATGATCCTGATGGGTCTTCAGATCAGGAGAATAAATTAAAATGTCATCCAGGTAAACTACTACGAACCTCCCCACCAAGTGATGAAAAATGTCATTGACGAATCGCTGAAATACTACTGGCGCGTTCGTCAACCCAAAAGGCATCACCAGGTTCTCAAAATGACCCTCGTGCGTATTGAAGGCCGTTTTCCACTCATCCCCCTCCTTGATCCTGATCAGATTGTAGGCTCCTCTCAAATCCAACTTGGAGAACACCTTGGCTCCAACAATCTGATCAAAAAGATCAGAGATCAAGGGCAGGGGATATGGATCCCGGACTGTAATACAGTTCAATTCCCGGAAATCCAAACACGGTCTCAGTGATCCATCTTTTTTCTTCACAAAGAACAAACCTACTGCCACTGGAGACTTAGATGGTCTAATATGACCCTTTGCCAAACTCTCGGCGACATACTTTCGCATGACCTCTCTTTCAGGTTGAGAGAGGTTGTAAAGCTGAGACTTTGGCAACTTAGCGCCAGGAATGAGATTAACTGGACAATCATAGTCTCGATGAGGGGGCAATTCTTGAGCCCCACCCTCTGAAAAGACATCCGCAAAATCCGAGAGATACTGAGGTAAAGCCGTAATGGACACACCAGAGATAGATGTGCCAAGAAAATTATCCGAACAAAACTCGCTCCAACCAATGATTTGTTTCGCTTGCCAGTCTATAATTGGGTTATGTCTAGTCAACCATGGCAACCCCAAAACAATAGGAGCTGGCAAATCCTTCATGACAAAACAAGAAATAATTTCAGCATGTGAATCACCCACCCTTAAGTGAATACCATGAACAATGTGAGTGAAACTCCTTTGAGAAAGAGGGGAAGAATCAATTGCAAAAACACGAATCTCGTTCTCTAACGTGCAAGTACTTAGTCCCAGGCCTTGAAGAAAAAGAAAGTCAATTAGGTTTACCCCAGCACCACAATCAAGGAATACATCAACAAACAAATTTTTTGACTCTAGCGCCACCATATCTGAAAGGAGAAAACGGGAACTGCAGGGAGCTTGCATTCCTGTCTGCTCCACCACACCATTCATACAACCAAGTGTGAGGGAAGTTTTTTTTTCTTTTTTCTTTTTCTCTTCCACCTGTGATTTAACATAAGGACAAGAAAAAATAAAATGACCCCTCTTTCCACAAAAGTAACATAGATTGTGCACTTTTCTAAATTCTCTACTATCAGAATGGCAAGATATCTGACCTAACTGCATGGGTTCCTCCCCTACCCCAGAGTTATAAGTAATATCACCCTGGGCAGTAGGAGAAACAAAACCACACGCAGGAGGGATCCCCTGCACGGAGGGACCCTTACACCTCTCTCTGATACGTCTATCCAACCGTATAGCCAAAGACATAGCATTCTCTAAAGTATCCGGATACTCATGAAAAGCCAGGGTATCCTTCAACCTTTCAGATAACCCCTGACAAAACGACTCAGTAGCCCACCTCCTAAACTCTGTGCAGTAACCCTCTGCAGTATGTTTACCCTGTAGTAAGTTACGCAATTTTGATTCTGCCATCGAGACCCGATCTGGGTCATCGTAAATCAATCCCAGGGCTTGGAAAAATTCCTCCACCGACCGGAGAGCCAGAGAACCGGGCGGCAGAGAAAAAGCCCAGGATTGCGCGTCCCCTTTAAGCAAAGACATGATGATACCAACCCTCTGATCTTCATTACCTGACGAAAATGGACGCAGTCGAAAGTACAATTTGCATGACTCTTTAAAGCGGAAAAAATCATCCGTCCCCCCTGTAAATCTCTCGGGAAGAGCGACTTTAGGCTCCCCACCAATTTGACCTGTACCTGATGTCAGAAACCTCTGACACTGTGTGACCGAACTACGCAGATCAGCAACCTCTAGGGATAAACCCTGCATGCGGTCACTCAGTGCATCAATTGACGCCATCACAAAAGCGCTGAGTGATGGCAGTCACAGTGTGGCGGATTATAATCACGGCGGGCATGCACTCAGTATAACAGATAACGCCCCAACCAGGCTCTGGGCGAGAGACGGGGGAAGGGTCACCTCCTAGCAAATCCCTGACCTCTTTCCCTCTTCACTACTCAGCCCACCTACAGACCTTAAAGGTAGGTATGAGGTGTCCCCGTGCCTGGGCTGACAAAACCCTGAATTCCCTGAGATGGTGAAGTGGGAAATAGGAGCAGCCTGCTCGCACAGAACCTGGATGGGAAGATGACACAAAACAACCAACTTGAAATAACACTTATCTTCCTGAGCTGGAGCAGACAGCCAAACTTCCTTCCTAGCTTCCAAGACCACAATGATGAGTATAATCCGCTCAGGACACTGAGCTGATGAGCTATTTAAACTAATGACTCCACCCAGTGCACCTGATGAGGGGCGAATCCAGCACGACTCCAAAACAAACACTAAACTCGTGCTGCAATCCTGGCCGACCTCCGCACATCGTCAGAGTGGGGCATGACAACACCTCTCCGGCTTCCTATCCTGATGGGACAGGAAAAACACTGGCGATGGAGGGAGGGGGTGAAGTTTTTAAACCTTTCTGTGTTTTTCCTGTCCAATCAGAAGGAAGTCAATCTCAGGATGTGGTGTCATGGAGACGACTGGGGAAAATAAAGTTCTTGAAGGTAATTTCTATAGAAAAGACGAAGAAGCCTACAAGCAAGCTTGGGAAAATTTAAATGCAAGATATGGTCACCCTTTCTTAGTAAAAAGAGCTTTTAGAGAGAAATTGAATCACTGGCCTAAAATAGGTCCTAAAGAACAGTTCAGACTCCAAGAGTATGGTGACTTCCTGCAAGCATGCAGCAATGCCATCCAACATGTTCAAGGTCTAGAAGTACTGAACGACTATCTAGAAAACCATAGAATGCTAGCAAAGCTACCTGAAGAAGTGGCTTCTAGATAGAATCGCTATGTGACTGAACAGTTAGATCTAGGCAAGAACTTCCCAAGTTTTAAAGAGTTCTCTGAGTTGATCAATAAGGAAGCACGGATAGCATGTAATCCAGTAACATCATCTTATGTCTTAAAATCCTTAGAAGAAAGGCCTGCAAGAGAGATAAGACGCGCAAGAGCAACTAGCTTTGCAACCAACGCAGCAGCTAAAGGTCCAGATACCTACGAGAGCAAGTTCAAAGTCACTACTGGGATCAGTAGAGAGACAGAACCGACAAATCTTCAGACTACTGATAAAGACGCCCCAAATTAGGGCATTTTAGATACACTCTGGTGTTCCAGATCAATGTACCCCCCCAGGGGTTAATATCCATGCGTGGCTGAGAGACTAGACGCTGACACATAGATGGTCAATGCAATCTCTAACTTTTATTACATGGGGTAAGCGTATATACATCTTCAGAAGAGGGCAGTCCTCTCTGAGGCTAAAACATTGTTTCATTGGTCAAAAAGGAAGAAGAGATAAGAGAGAGGAGATAATACACCTGCATCTGCGCACTGGGCCCTACTTTGGAATGTGAACTAATGTAAACATCTCGTTACCATTGCCATTTTGTAATGGCTTCTATTCTAACAATAATACTGCATACGTCATATGTGACACTTCAAAGAGGTGCTTCTCTATAGGCAGTGGATAATATATATCATCAAGTCATATGATTGGTCTACGCATTCCACCACACTCCATGGGACACCTGCAGAAAGATGAGAAATCAGACACTGCCCGCAGCACTTTGCCCCCCCCTCCTCTCCTGCTTGAGACAAAGAGAAGGGTGGGGGGGAGGCACTTGGAGAAGAAAAAGTTTAACTCATTACAGTCCTAGATATACAAAATATAGAATAAAATTCACACATCTTTAACAGTCCCCCCTTGAATTTCATTCTCTCCCTAAACCTAACCATCTGTCCCAATGCTCCGCCTCCTCTTCACCAGCTTCCACGACAAGCCATACCTAGCGAACAGCCTCCCGTGACACTGGATTTGAGCACGGGGAAGTCAGATGATCTTTCCCTAACTGGCGTTGACATTATATGGGGGGACTGGAGGTCATCAGTACTCCTGATTTTCTGGATTGAAGTTTTCATACAATTTTTCCATATTCTTTTGAGTCATGATCAACAGTCACACAAGGCAAAACCAGTCTCAACACTTCCTTGAAATCAATCCAATTTTCCTTTTCTTTGAGCTTCACTGTTCATGGGGTCAACAACACTCGGAATGGACCATCAAACCAGGGTTTTAGGACTTTATAACGTGTCTTTCCCTACCACCCAATCTCCAGACACAAGTGGGTGGGTTCCTGGTACTTTATCAAAACCTGGAAGTGAAGCAAAAACTCGAAAATGTACTTTAGTCAAATGCTTGTACAAAACTGATCACATAATCTGCCAGACAACCATGTTGCATCTGAAGCTGCTGTGGGAAATAAATCCTATCCTAGGGCCTGACCCAAAAAGGACCTTATAGGGACAAAGGCCTGTCTCACGGTTAGGCGTATACCTTACTAAAAGAGGGCTACCAGCAGGCACTCTATTAAGGCTTTTTGAATCTTTAACTTAGTGTCCCATTCAGTTCCTTTTCCCTACTCTACTGCTGCTTTGTGGATGGTACGAAGCATGTAAGGCCTGTCCTACACCCAAAACCTTCATCATCTCCTGCATCACTTCACCTGTGAAGTGAACACCTGTGTCACTTTCAATGATCTAAGGTACCCCATACCTGCACACAACTTCGGCCATAATCTTCTTTACTTCTTTGGGTACGGTTTTGGCCATCCTGAAAACAAGTCACATATCAATACATACTCATACATGCCCACCTTGTGTATTTGAAGGTAGTCTGCAAACGTTGAAACAGATACAAAAAGCAAGACGTGTTTCTTGGGTACCTTAACCACCTTGTCCACGTTGTTCTGGACACTAACCATTTATCCTTGAGTATGTCTGACTGTTACAGTGCTGAACCCTGGGGCGTACCATATGCTACGTACTAAATCACACATAGCAGTTTTTGTCTGGTGCGTCACTCCATGGGTTGCCTGTGCCATCGTGGATTAGAGGGACCTGGGAAGGTAAAGTTTCCCTTCTTTTTTGTAGTCCCCCCTTTTCCATCCACCAGTCCCTTTCCTCCTTCCCCATCTGGTTCTGTAAGGTCTTAAGAACTTTCGGGTGACAGGAGGAGTTATTTCAGGGACCTGAACTGTGGCCACTTAAGACAGGGGTCTGCTTAGGTAATTTGGCAGCCATTTTTGCCGCCTGATCTGCCGTGGCTTTCCCCTTTGCCTCCTCTGCATCTGTTTACAGTGGCCTTTCGTTGCAATCATCACCTCTCATGTTAGTGACAAGAGGGCTTCCATCAGAGACCTCACTGCTTCCCCATTTTCGATGGGTTTACCTGAAGCGATCAAGGAGTCTCTGGCTTTCCATATGGGCCCATAGTCATGGGCTATCCCAAAAGCACACCTGGAATCAGTGTAAATGTTGGCTGTTTTTTCCATCTGCATATCTGCAAGCCATCTTCAGAGTCTTTTAGCTCCACTTCTTGAGCAGACATGTGTGGTAGTTCACGTTTAATCACCACTGCCCAACCTGTGTAGTACCTGCCATCCTGGCCATACCTTGATCCATCCACAAAGAGCACATGATCTAGATTACCTAATGGCTGATTTACCAAATCCCACTACCTCTTGTGACATCATCTGCAAACAGTCAGGAGCCTCTTCCTTTGAATCTGGAAGAAAAGTTTAAAGTGCGGTGCCCTAACTCTTCCCTCCCCCCTTGGTCCAGAGGCAACAGGGTGGCTGGGTCCAAAGTATTACACCTTTGGAGAGCAATATTGTCAGGCAACAAAATGGAACACTGCATTCTCAAATAACGGGCAACAAAACAATCATTTGGATTGTTCGTTCATCAGGATAGATGTAATATCACCATCACTTTGTGGTTCAGTACTATCTCAGAGCTTTCATCAAGCATAGCTAGTACAACTACTACAGCTCTGATGCAGAAAGGGGCACCTCTGGCCACGGGATCAAGTCTGACTGAATAATATGCTACAGGGCAATATTGCTGGCAATGCAGTTGGGTGAGGACAGCTGAGTCATGGCCACTCACTTCATAACAATACAATCTAAATCTAATAATCTGATAAGCCCAGTGTGGGGGAACACAAAATTGCCAGTTCTAGGCATAAAAAACATCTACCACCTCATCTGTGAGGCGATAGGGACTAAAGGACAAATCAATCACAGTGGAGTGAGCAGGGGTAATGGGAACCTGAGCCAACAAGGTGTGTGTAACTGGCACGATGTGGGTGTTAGAAACTGGGGCTTCATTAACTGTATGTAGGTCATGTACCATCCAATGGTGAGTGGTTTTGCTTTTCTCAGCTTCTGGGAGTACTGATACAAACATGGACCAGGGAATTTTATCACTAATGGCCAACAAACAAAGTTCCTGGTCGTTGAGGGCACCTGTAAGCTTCACAGTGCCGTCCTCCTGATATGAGATACCAGCATGTACTTTTGCAAGCAAATCTGCACCTAGGAGGCAACAAAGGGCGTTACCACTGACCAACAAACGGGCAAGCGCATCTTGGTTAGGGGCAAATCTAATATGGATGGTTTCTGTTGAAAAGGGAGTGTACTACCTTCCCATCCACTTCTACCCAAAGACTGGTGTCCTTGGAGAGTAAATCAGGGGAGGCCATGTTTGCTGTGCACAACTGTCTTGGCTGCTCCAGTATCAATCAAAAACGGGACTACTTCTTTATCACCCAGTGAGGGATATCATTGGGCCAGAATGAATCTGCTAAAAATGTTTAAAAGTAGAGCCGATACTGGATTTCCTGTTTCCTAATCTTGATCTAACTCCCCCTCTCCCTGTCTTTGTGTTCTCCTTATGACAACAAAACATGGGTGTCTGTGGTGACGGACAGTGATCCGGGCATGGTCAACATAGAATACAATCCTCTCGTGTGGTGTGGACGAGGAGTACCACACACAGCACAACACTCTCTCTTCTGGGATCTGGGTCCCACAGACTCTGCAGGCCCATCATAGGGTGGCAGACTTACTTTTTCCTCACTTCAATGAGGCGTTTGGCATCAGGGCTGAAGCAATGCCAAAGGAACACTACCTATGGTTGGCACCACTGAACCACCCAATGCCGCTTGATGTTACTCTGCATTTTGGCTTACAGAAGTATCCAACTTTCCCTATCGCGGAATTAATAGACTGGAAAACAAAACAGGACTTCTCATCTTCCATGGGAGTGTCTTATAACTAGGGGATGGGCACAAGGGCTGTCGTTGTCGGTAACGTCCACCCCTATCCTCCTCCCTCCGCTCTGAATCATCTAAGTCCACCCCCTTCAGTCGGATGCTGTGGTCCCCCTTTTGTCCGTCAGTAATGTGGCAGCTATCCATAAGAACAGAGCTCTGATGTTTAGCACAACACTTAACATGTAACACGTAACTTCAAACATTGAAACAAACAGATCTGACAATACAGACATGAACACACAAAGGGCCCATAAAAACTTTTCATTGACTTCGATATAAGAAAATGTACAGCTTGATCAATGCTGTTGGCACCAATAAAAACCCCAAAACTTCCAAGAAAAATAAAATAAAATTCTCAATGCACATATTATTTAAAAAACAAATACTGTACTCCATACGTATTCATATACATTTTCATGTACTCATTTTCATTAACAGCTCATAATCTTCACACATATTCGCCTCAATTACAACTCAAAGCCACACCCATTCACATTCCACTGAATCATTTATGTCTTCCAACCCACATTGTTTCATCCCAAAACTTGCAGCACAGACAAACACAGCTTTCCTGGAAACAGATAGCCACACCACACCCAGAATTGCTGATGGTCTGTCGCTGTAAGACAATATACATGTTATAATCATACAGTCATTTTGTTAAAAGCTGGATTCCCACAGTACACTGCTTGGGAAAGAAGAAAGAGGAAACAAGATTATTGAACAATTCTTTGTCTTCTATAATAATATTACACATATAACATCACTTACTCTGCATGATTCCCTGCCCCCATGATTCCCTCCCCCTTTTCCCTGCTCCTCTTATCTCAGGAATGTTTCTGTGTGAAGGGGGGGGGGGGGGGGGGGAATGAATTTCTCTATTTCACAGTTCCTGACCATCTTTTTGTCCCTCCAGTTGCCATAAATCGACTTGCCGCTCGGTGCCATGCCTGTGCTACACCTAATAATCCTTCATCATTCAGCTTTCCCTGACACTTCTCTGTTTTCTCACTCGTTAAAACTCCCCCTTCAACATCACCAGAGTTCTGATGCCCTCAATCTGTAAGCTCTAACTTCACAGTTTCTTACAGATTTTCATCCCTGTTGCCAGCCGGACGACCTTCTGTCCGGGGCCACACTTTCTCTAACATTCTTTGTCACATTTAAAATTTCAATTCTCCATATCACATCCTATAATCTCCCTCTTTCCTCGCTACTAGCTAGGGGCTGTATTTTCTCCTTCATAATACTGGGACTGGCCCCTCTTAAAACAACAGTATTTCAAACTGACACACACACAAAACAGAGGAGTGATCAGCACCTTTAGCCCTTTCTTCCGCAGACAAAGGATTCACCCTCCCCACTGGTTTGCTCAAATCTGACTATCACGTCTGACTAGTCAGCTGGGACTCCCCGCACGTCTTCCCCAAAACCAGGGGTTAGGCGGGCTCCGTCGCGCCTTCCAGGGGTCAGGTCAGGTAGTCTCCGCAGTCTTCCCCTTGATCAATGAGTCATGCGGAACTACCATCTTCCTAGGGTCAGGTCAGGTAGTCTCCGCAGTCTTCCCCTTGATCAATGAGTCATGTAGAACTACAGTCTTCCTGGTCAGGTCAGCCGGAGTTCCTTTGTCCCACATCTCGGCGCTACAACGCCCCCTTCCAAACCAGAAGGTTACTGTCCCCTCCCTTTGTCTGTGGTTTTACCGTCTGTGCTCAACTCACTCCTCACATAAATCACAGACACACACAAAACATATACACACCAGAGTGATCTATGATTTCAGACTATTGGTTCAATAGACTCTAAGCTTTCAGCATTACAGCCGACTACTATACTTACATCAGTACCACCCCACAGCGGACTGAGCTATCTGAGCATGACGAAGTAAATAGCAGAAAGGCAGATGAGATAAAAAGTTTTCTCACCTTTCTTTGAGGTTGCAATCCTCTCCCCTCTGCCGTTCATCAAGCTCAGGGGCCCGTCTTGTCAGCTGTTTGATGCTACATTCGCTCAGAGTCCCTTCATGGTCGCCATTTTGATAAAGACGCCCTAAATTAGGGCATTTTAGATACACTCTGGTGTTCCAGATCAATGTACCCCCCCAGGGGTTAATATCCACGCGTGGCTGAGAGACTAGACGCTGACACATAGATGGTCAATGCAATCTCTAACTTTTATTACATGGGATAAGCGTATATACATCTTCAGAAGAGGGCAGTCCTCTCTGAGGCTGAAACATTGTTTCATTGGTCAAAAAGGAAGAAGAGATAAGAGAGAGGAGATAATACACCTGCATCTGCGCACTGGGCCCTACTTTGGAATGTGAACTAATGTAAACATCTCGTTACCATCGCCATTTTGTAATGGCTTCTATTCTAACAATAATACTGCATACGTCATATGTGACACTTCAAAGAGGTGCTTCTCTATAGGCAGTGGATAATATATATCATCAAGTCATATGATTGGTCTACGCATTCCACCATACTCCATGGGACACCTGCAGAAAGATGAGAAATCAGACACTGCCCGCAGCACTTTGCCCCCCCTCCTCTCCTGCTTGAGACAAAGAGAAGGGTGGGGGGGAGGCACTTGGAGAAGAAAAAGTTTAACTCATTACAGTCCTAGATATACAAAATATAGAATAAAATTCACACATCTTTAACACTACCTTCAAATGTATGTTCTGTGGAGAAAACCACTCCATACGCAAGTGCCAACAATTGAAGGGGAAGCCCCCAGATGAAAAGGAAAGGTTTGTACTTGAGAACCAACTGTGTTTTAGATGTCTAAGAAAAGGCCATGTTACTAAGGAGTGTAAGAAAAAGGCCACGTGCAGCGTTTGCAAAGGACGCCATCCTACACCACTACATGAAGAACGTCCAAAGAAAGATAAATCCTCAATACCTAAAGATACTGAGGAAGGAAAGAAAGTATTGGTATTCTCTTGCAGAGTGACGGAAGGAGAAAGCAATGGCACATCAATGGTTGTACCAGTGTGCATTTAAAATCCTAAAAGGAGGAACAAGAAGGTATATGTAAAACTAGAATGATGGGCGAGCACACTTCATTTGGATCATAAAGTACATAAAATTTAATTAAATCACAATATGAATAAACACGTGTAAATATGTTAAAATGTAGTCAATTGGTAATTAAAATACAATAAAATATATAGTGCACTTTAAATAATTCACAAAATCCACAGATTGATAGAAATGTCAGGATAGTTCTGTTCACACAGCATATATTGCAATCTGATTAATAGTATTTGTACCAGAGTGCTATAAATCAATTGCCATCCTGTAGGAATAGAAGTCCGCTTATGGAATAGAAATAATTAACTTAGGTCCTCCTTTCTAGGAGATCTCCAATCACAGTACTGGTTCACAGATATTTCCCAAGTATTATACGCTGGTATTGTAGCGTCAATGTAGACAGATGATTATAGTACTCTATTCAGTCCCAAATCGACTGCAATCACGGGAATATTTTGCATGTGCTTCCCAGGCGTTAGGTACCGATCATATGCGCCAATGTGATCAACTGGCTATATTGTATTATTCAGTCCCGTATTGACTGTAGCTGTTATACTCATATATGAAGGCTTCTTACCTCCCTCGTTGTTGGCGATCTGTTTCAGGCAAGGATCGGGCGGCGCGGGGCACTGCCGGCGTCTCGCTCCGTCCTGCTCCAGCTAGCTTACCCGAGATCTCACGAGATTTCAAATGGGATTCTCGTCCAGCACCGTAGAAAGGACACAGTATATCTTCGGTATAATTCTGATTACTTTTGCAGTCCTTCAATCCGATTTTACAGCATGGCCATGCTCGTAGATGCGGAGGTGCTTTTCTTACAGGTGTGCGATCCAGGCCATACGCGTTTCGGGAACTCTCCTTCCCTTCATCAGTGTTGTCGCATCACCTGTTAGCCTCCACCTTTAATATCATAAGTAGAACCAAAGTGTGGATCACTGGATTTCTTTCTTGGAATGCGATTCATGCATTTTTTTATATATGCGTTTTTTGTGCGTCTTTTTTTGTACACATGCGTTTTTTATGCTATGTGTTCCTTCCATCGTTATGAACATCCTCTATGAACAGAATTTGTATTACAGATTGCATATGGGAATTATTCAATTTTGAAGTTGTATATGAATGTATAATATCTTCATTTCATTTCACAATACTGTGCATTATAAATGATATATTATAATAATGAAACTCTTGCAGTGCATTCTAAACATATATTTCTATTTAAAATGTTAAAATTAGACTCTGAATATGATAAAATGTAAGAATAAGACAATAGATAATTATTATAACCTATATAATATCTGTCGGGTTTTTCATCTTAATCGCATGGTATATCCTTTATTTCATGTTTCTTTATAAGGGTCTGGGGCTGGGAAAATCAGACATAGGGATTGCCTCTCAGCAGAGTTGGTTAACTTGATATGTGTTTGGTGCAGGGACTTGTACAAGTAGTATGTGGCTAGAGAGAAATTGAATCACTGGCCTAAAATAGGTCCTAAAGAACACTTCAGACTCCAAGAGTATGGTGACTTCCTGCAAGCATGCAGCAATGCCATCCCACATGTTCAAGGTCTAGAAGTACTGAACGGCTATCTAGAAAACCACAGAATGCTAGCCAAGCTACCTGAAGAAGTGGCTTCTAGATAGAATCGCTATGTGACTGAACAGTTAGATCTAGGCAAGAACTTCCCAAGTTTTAAAGAGTTCTTTGAGTTGATCAATAAGGAAGCACGGATAGCATGTAATCCAGTAACATCATCTTATGTCTTAAAATCCTTAGAAGAAAGGCCTGCAAGAGAGATAAGACGCGCAAGAGCAACTAGCTTTGCAACCAACGCAGCAGCTAAAGGTCCAGATACCTACGAGAGCAAGTTCAAAGTCACTACTGGGATCAGTAGAGAGACAGAACCGACAAATCTTCAGACTACATTCAAATGTATGTTCTGTGGAGAGAACCACTCCATACACAAGTGCCAACAATTGAAGGAGAAGCCCCCAGATGAAAAGGAAAGGTTTGTACTTGAGAACCAACTGTGTTTCAGATGTCTAAGAAAAGGCCATGTTACTAAGGAGTGTAAGAAAAAGGCCACGTGCAGCGTTTGCAAAGTACGCCATCCTACACCACTACATGAAGAACGTCCAAAGAAAGATAAATCCTCAATACCTAAAAATACTGAGGAAGGAAAGAAAGTATCGGTATTCTCTTGCAGAGTGACGGAAGGAGAAAGCAATGGCACATCAATGGTTGTACCCGTGTGCATTTAAAATCCTAAAAGGAGGAACAAGAAGGTATATGCCTATGCGCTACGGGATGGCAAGAGTGACGTCACCTTCATTGATCAAGAAATCTGCAAGAAATTACAAGTGGCTACAGATAGTGATGGACGAACATCTGCTGGGGCGGTTCGCGAACATGATCGTGCGAACACGATCAAATGTTCGCGAACTGCAGGTTCGGAGTGGGTCCCATTCATTTTAATGGCATGTGAACCTGAAAAACCTCCAGGTCATATTTGCAGCCACAAAATACTTACTAGATGTGCACACATAGTCCCACAACATGGACACTGACATACCAGAAGTATTAAGCGAATCTGCGATCTACAAGCATTATTTTTTAAATTAAAAATTTTGGCAAAGTATTAATCGCAAGAGCACATACGCTAGGAAGGCGTGGCCTACAGCAACTGGTTTGCACCAACTAGAAATTACATGGATGCAATGGTTGGAACCAAGTTTAGCGACGAAGAGGAAGAACTCCTGGTGACTGTAAGTAATCTTACATTAAAGTAGTGTATTTGATTACATTTCACCTGCATGTCTGAACAATCGCTTTATATGCATAAAGAGTGTTATAAAAAAATCGCCAGTGCGACCTTCTGCGATTCATATTTTTCTTAAGTGCATAAAACTTCACATTTTATAAGGTCTCACTAGATATTATAGATTTTTGCACTAAGTATTCGTGTGACATCAAACCCACTATGTTAGTAGCATATTTGTATGGAAAGCAGAGAAATATATTTCACATGCACATTGCACATCCATTGTCATGCCACACACTATATTCCGCACACACACACTATATACCACACACACACACACTATACCACACACACACACACACACTATATTCTGGACACACACACACTATATACCGCACACACACACTATATACCACACACACACACTATATACCGCACACACACACTATATATTGCACACACACAGACAGACACTATATACCGCACACACACACATAGTCTATAGATTATAGTTTGTATCCTGTTGGTCAGGACTCAGAAGAAGCTTTCTTTGTCAGACCGCCAGTATTTGCTGGTTCATTTAGAGTTACACAGGGTGCATCCCGGGGAGGCGACCAGCTATACACCCCATACCGTACCGTCACTTCACTAGACAGGTACATCTCTGCTTAGCTGGACAATATCTGATAGCTCAGTCCCCACCCACGTACAGTCGTAATACAATCCCATCTTCTAACCGTAACAGTAAGGCCGCATGCACACGGGCGCGTTTTTTCACAACTACGGCTCGTGAAAACCCAGGCTGATGTCCTGCAGAGTGGACGAGCGTACAGCGTCTTTGGTTGCTAACTCGCTATGATGCTGTGCGCTTCTTGCCGCCACCGCTGTACAGTAATACACTTATATAGATCATACAAGTGTATCACAGTACAGCGGTGGTGACCGAAAGCGCACGTCATCATAGCAACCAATGACGCCGTGCGCTTGTCCACTCTGCAGGACGGCAAGCCGGGTTTGTACGGTCCGTAGTTGTGAAAAAACACGCCCGTGTGCAGGTGGCCTAAATCTAATATTTCCACTTCAAAGCATTAAATACTTTTTGCAGTTTACTTGAGTAAATTATTTTCAATACTATTATTGTTAAAAATTGGGATTATATGCTTGTATTTTTATCTTGCAGCGGATGTTGGGGCGGGGATATGACCGCACCTGGTCCCACGCCGAGAAGCAGCGGATTGTACGGGAGCTGGCATTTGAAATCTGGCGCAAAACGGGTCTCAAACACCGCCGTCTGGCTATCATTAAAAAATGGTCAGACATGAAGCAAAGACACCCCCAGTTAAAAAAAAGAATACGGAACGAAAAATGGCCAGGTAGATGTGTAAATAACATTTGTATGTTTTGCCAACACTCTGTAATGTATACAGTGCGAAGCAAAAGTTTTCACCCCCCTTGACTTCGTTCTTTTTTTTGTTGCCTCACCCCCTGGAATTAACATGGATTGTTTGAGGATTTGCATAATTTAATTTGTAGAACATGCCCACAACTTAGACTTTCTTTTAAATTGGTTAATTGTAAAGCATACAACAAATAGCATACGACAAAATAACAGAAAAGGTCAATGTGCATAACTATTCACCCCCTAAAGTCAATACTTTGTAGAGCCACCTTTTTCGGCAATCACAGCTCCAAGTCGCTTTGAATAAGTCTCTATGAGCAGTTGCCACATCTTACCACAGGGATTTTTGCTGATTTTCTATTGGATTGAGATCTGGGCTTTGACTAGGCCATTCCAACACATTTACATGTTTCCCCGCAAACCACTCAAGTGTTGCTTTAGCAGGGTGTTTGGGGTCATTGCCCTGCTGGAAGGTGAACCTCCGTCCTAGCCTCAAATCATGCACAGAGTGGGACAGGTTTTGCTCAAGAATATTCCTGTATTTAGCACCATCCATCTTTCTCTCAACTCGGACCAGTTTCCCAGTCCCGACTGCTGAAAAACATCCCCACAGCATGATGCTGCCACCACCATGTTTCATTGTGGGGATGGTGTTCTTTGGGTGATGGGATGTGTTGGCTTTGTGCGGACTGAACCATCACTGTGTCTGCAGTAGAAGCCTGAGGGCTAGCCTCCTTCCTATGGGCTATGGACCCAGGACTATGGAGACCCCCACTCTGACCTATTTGGGTTAGAGGGAACTATAAACCATGATTTTTTGTTGAGTTTACACCCTGTACAGAATTATTAGGCAAATGAGTATTTTGACCACATCATCCTCTTTATGCATGTTGTCTTACTCCAAGCTGTATAGGCTCGAAAGCCTACTACCAATTAAGCATATTAGGTGATGTGCATCTCTGTAATGAGAAGGGGTGTGGTCTAATGACATCAACACCCTATATCAGGTGTGCATAATTATTAGGCAACTTCCTTTCCTTTGGCAAAATGGGTCAAAAGAAGGACTTGACAGGCTCAGAAAAGTCAAAAATAGTGAGATATCTTGCAGAGGGATGCAGCACTCTTAAAATTGCAAAGCTTCTGAAGCGTGATCATCGAACAATCAAGCGTTTCATTCAAAATAGTCAACAGGGTCGCAAGAAGCGTGTGGAAAAACCAAGGCGCAAAATAACTGCCCATGAACTGAGAAAAGTCAAGCGTGCAGCTGCCAAGATGCCACTTGCCACCAGTTTGGCCATATTTCAGAGCTGCAACATCACTGGAGTGCCCAAAAGCACAAGGTGTGCAATACTCAGAGACATGGCCAAGGTAAGAAAGGCTGAAAGACGACCACCACTGAACAAGACACACAAGCTGAAACGTCAAGACTGGGCCAAGAAATATCTCAAGACTGATTTTTCTAAGGTTTTATGGACTGATGAAATGAGAGTGAGTCTTGATGGGCCAGATGGCTGGATTGGTAAAGGGCAGAGAGCTCCAGTCCGACTCAGACGCCAGCAAGGTGGAGGTGGAGTACTGGTTTGGGCTGGTATCATCAAAGATGAGCTTGTGGGGCCTTTTCGGGTTGAGGATGGAGTCAAGCTCAACTCCCAGTCCTACTGCCAGTTTCTGGAAGACACCTTCTTCAAGCAGTCGTACAGGAAGTCTGCATCCTTCAAGAAAAACATGATTTTCATGCAGGACAATGCTCCATCACACGCGTCCAAGTACTCCACAGCGTGGCTGGCAAGAAAGGGTATAAAAGAAGAAAATCTAATGACATGACCTCCTTGTTCACCTGATCTGAACCCCATTGAGAACCTGTGGTCCATCATCAAATGTGAGATTTACAAGGAGGGAAAACAGTACACCTCTCTGAACAGTGTCTGGGAGGCGGTGGTTGCTGCTGCACCAATGTTGATGGTGAACAGATCAAAACACTGACAGAATCCATGGATGGCAGGCTTTTGAGTGTCCTTGCCAAGAAAGGTGGCTATATTGGTCACTGATTTGTTTTTGTTTTGTTTTTGAATGTCAGAAATGTATATTTGTGAATGTTGAGATGTTATATTGGTTTCACTGGTAAAAATAAATAATTGAAATGGGTATATATTTGTTTTTTGTTAAGTTGCCTAATAATTATGTACAGTAATAGTCACCTGCACACACAGATATCCCCCTAAAATAGCTAAAACTAAAAACAAACTAAAAACTACTTCCAAAAATATTCAGCTTTGATATTAATGAGTTTTTTGGGTTCATTGAGAACATGGTTGTTGTTCAATAATAAAATTAATCCTCAAAAATACAACTTACCTAATAATTCTGCACTCCCTGTATAGGCCACATCTTTCTTATTCCCCATTAAAGTTGCATGGTGTGAATCCATAAACGTAATAAGGGTTAACTCTGCTCTGAGACTTCCAATGAATGTGTTAGTTTATTTGTCCCATTGTTCTATTGTGTTAGTGATGGGATTAAGAAGTAGCCGACTCTGGTGTAGAGAAGTAGATCATCCTATGATACACTCAGGAGATAATCCAATCCCATGGGTCTTCTCTCGCCCTATTGTTTCATCAAGACACTGTGGAGGGGATGTCTTTTTGCATGAGTTATGCGTCATAAAGCTGGCAGCCACTGCAATTATATATAGATCCCTCCATATTGGAATTTCTTTATATCTAATGTTGTTAAGATTTCTGAGTTGTTTATCTAAAATCTGAATATTCTGTGATCATAGAAGTTCCTATTGCCTCCATTTGGAGAAGGCGATCGGCGGAGGCTGGGGAGGTTGTGGAGGTTGAGAAGGAAGAGGAGGAGGAGGCCGGACCCTCCCAGCCTATTGAGCCACCCCCACCAGATGTTGGAGAAGTGAAGGAGGTGGAGGTGGAAAGTGCTGGACCCTCCAGCACCGCCCCCTCTCAGGACTCTGAGGAAGAGGAGGCGATCACCAGCCCCCGCCAGAAGGGTAAATATGTGCACATAGCAATATGATTATGTATCCATAACATGTACATAAACATTAAAAGTGCCAACAATGAGGGGACAACATACTCTATAGTAATACAAAAAAAAAAAAAAGGACAATAACTCTTTAATCTACATTAAAACCATTAACTTAACAAATAAATAATATTACACTCTATAGAACTATCACTAAAAACAAAATAAAATTATACTGTACTGAAATATCACTAACTAATAAACGATATAATCATCATAAATATCACTAACTAACGTATTGAGATTTAAATCGTCAATATGTACATATCGACCGTCTCTATAAAAATATCCTATGATCTAACCCCTCAGGTCAACACTGTAAAAATAAAAAAAAATAAACGATAAAAAAAAATACTAATTTTGTCAACTAACCACTAAAAGTGCAACACCAGGCTATCAAAAAAGGCATATGCCCCCCAAAATATTAACAATCGGTCATTTCATTTGGCCAAAAATGAGACCCTAACATTAGACAATCGCCCCAAAAAAATTATATGGCTCTCAAACTATGGAGACAGTAAAACATTAATTCTTTTTGGTTCAACAATGCTTTTATTGTGTAAAACAGAAATAACAAAAAAATAAGGAAACATATTAGGTCTTGCCGCATCTGTAACAACCAGCTGTATAAAAATATCATACCAACTAACTAACCCCTCTGGTGGACACCTTTCAAAACAAAATTTTAAACTCTCCAAAAAGGCATTTTTTTGGACAACTTTTATCACAAAAAGGTGTAATAGCAAGCGATCATAAAGTCAGATGCACCACAAAATAAAGGTTTAAAGGTTTAATAGGAATTGCAAATAATGTTCATATATATATTTTTTCAAACAGTAATGAAGACATTGAAGGCCAAATTCATCCAGCATTGCGACTTCCTCATCTTCCTGCTCCTGCTCCTCGACGGCTTGATCAATGACACGACGCAATGCATGCTCCAGAAAGAAGGCGTAAGGTACGATGTCACTGATGGCGCACTCGCTGCGACTGACCAGTTTGGTGATCTCATCAAATGGGCGCAGAAGCATGTGTCACGCATGAGCAGCCACTGGCGCGGTGAAAAAAAAACAAGCTCCCCAGAACCCGTCCTGCCACAGAGTTCGTACGGGTAGTCGTTAACTGCACGTTTCTGCTGGAGCAGCCTATCAAGCATATACAAGGTTGAGTTCCATCGCGTCAGGCAGTCACAAATAAGACGTCTGACGGGCAGGTTGTGTCGCCGCTGAATGTCAGCAAGGCGAGCCATAGCCGTGTAAGATCTTCTGAAATGGCCCGAGATTTTCCTGGCCTGCCGCAAGACGTCCTGGACCCCAGGGTATTTGACAACGAATCGCTGCACGACCAAGTTCAGGAAGTGTGCCTTGCACGGCATGTGTGTAATTTTGCCCTGTTTCAGCGTGCTCAGCAGATTGGCACCGTTGTCGCACACCACTTTACCAACTGTCAAATTGAGCGGTGTTAGCCAATGATCGGCCTGTGACCGCAGAGCTGGAAGCAATGCAGGACCGGTGTGGCTCTTGGCTTCCAGGCACAACAGACGCAGCACAGCATGGCAACGTCTCACCTGGCAGGTCGAATAGGTTCTGGGGATCTTGGGAGGTGCAGCGGAAGAGACGGTAGCAGTGGAAAAGGAGGAGTCAGCCGAGGAGGAGAGGGAGGATGGAGTAGGAGGAGGAGAAGAAGAGGCAGGCCTGCATGCAATCCGTGGCAGTAAAACCAAATGCTTGACGGCCGTCAGAAGGTTCACCCAGTGGGCAGTAAAAGTGTTATACCTGCCCTGCCCGTGTTTGCTAGACTACGTGTCTGTGATCAGATGTATCTTGGCACCGACACTGTGTGCCAGAGATACATTCACTTGCCGCTGAATGTGGCCATATAGCTCTGGGATGCCCTTCTGGGAGAAATATTTCCTTCCTGAGACCTTCCATTGAGGTGTTCCAATGGCCGCAAATTTTCGAAAGGCCTTCGAGTCCACCAGTTTATATGGCAGTAGTTGGCGGGCTATCAGTTCAGACAAGCCAGCGGTCAACTGTTGGGCAAGAGGGTTATTCGGCATCATCATTTTTTTGCAATCGAACATTTGGGCCACTGAAGCCTGCCTTTTGCCAGATAAACGTGAGGACGGCATGATGGAAGGTGGAGTGGAGGACAATTGGGAGGAGAGAGGAGAAGGAGAAGAGGCAGGATGTGGAGCGCCTGGAGTGTGGCTTTGTGGGTTCTGACGACGATGCTCCCACTGGGCTCGGTGATGGAAGGCCAGGTGCCTTCTTAAGGCGGTCGTCCCTAGGTGAGTGTTGGGCTTACCGTGACTTATGCGTTGACTGCAAATGGCAACACTCTTGTCAGCATCGGACATGTTAAAAAAAGCCCACACTGCGGAGCCATGTGCCGGCGCCCTGGGAGCGCCAGATGTGACCGTACATGGTTGATGGCTCGCTCCTGATACATTAGCAGTCTGGTTTTTCCCTCCTGTGCAATGTAAGTTCTGCCTGCTTCTCCTCCCTATCTGCTGGTCCATCTCTCCCTCTGAACTCCCCTCCTCTTCCTCTCTTGTGGGCACCCACGTGACGTCCATAGACACGTCATCATCAACATCACCTTCCCCACCACTAACATTATATATCTCGGAGTAGGCAGCAACAGTGGGGACCAACCTCCTTGGGCTGATCTGGGTACTGTCATCAGACTGCTGAGTAGCGGCCATTGCTACCTCCTCTTCCTGATCCGATGCCAAGAATGGCTGCGCATCGGAAATGTCTTGTGATGGATCGGAAAATCATTCCTGTGACTCAAGCGGAGGGTATATGGTGGTGGTGTCTTTGGGGGCGCACACAGCAGAGAGTGAAGATGGTGCAGATAGAGAGGATGAGGAGGGTGCAGAAGCGGAAGGCTGAGTGAGCCACTCAACCAAGTCTGGTGCGTCCTTTGACGTAATCGTATGCACCTTCTGCAACTTCCCACTTTGGCTCCGGCCTGGTGCTCCTGCCCTACCCCTACCACCCCTGCGGAAGGGCCTGCCTCTTCCTCTGCCTGTCATTTTTTAAATGACCCTGTGACAAAAGTCTCTAGAGAAGCGCAGTGTATGTGGAAGAAGGTATATAACACCCTGCTTCAATCTGTCGTTTTGGGGGGGCCACTGGCCTATCACACCAGTTATAATACTTCTTTTCCAGTACCGTTTGTCACTGTGTGTAGCAGAGAGAACGCAGCAAAACAGGCAAAAATTCTGCAGTACCCAAATACACTAATATGAAAGTATATTGGTATATAACACTCTGCTTCAATCTGTTGTTTTGGGGGGCCACTGGTCTATCACACCAGTTATAATACTTTTTTCTAATTGCGTTTGTCACTCTTTCTAGTTGTAGTATCGCTGCAGAACCGCTCACCAGTCACAATGCTGCACAATACAAATCCACTATAATATGCTTTCTATGTTAGAAAGTATATTATAAGTGTATTATACCCCTATATACTGCACACCAAACAATAGTAAACCTATTCCAGTCCTTAAAAGGACTTTTGTGGACCTAATTAGCTAGCGATTTGTGTCACTAACAGTCTGTCCCTGCTCCACACAGCAACCTCTCCCTACACTGACAAAAGACAGAATGTAAAATGGCGGCCAGATCAGGTCTATTTATAAGGTAGTGGGTATGTCCATGTGCTGAAATGTCTCAATTGGCTGTCCTGTACCACCTGATGGATGTGTCATGGGTCAAAGTTCTTCACAATGTAAAAGAATATGGCAGGCGCGAATATCGCCATATGTTCGCATGTTCGGCGAACTGCGAACGAGCAAAGTTTGCCGCGAACCGACCGCCGGGCGAACCGCAAGGCCATCTCTACACACATTATCAGTCCTAATCCGCAGCCTATATGCAATTCATATCTTTATATATCCATCCCTAGATATAGATGTGACCATATTATGTATTTTGATTAATAAAGATTTCTATATATTTTATGATATTGGTCCCATTGATCTGTTTTTGTGGTGCTCTTTGCATATAGTACCCACTAGTAGTGGCCTCTTTAAATATAGTGCCCCCTAGTAGTGGACACTTTATATATAGTGCGGCCACGTTATTGGTCTTTTTAAATATAGCCGACTTCCTTGTAGTGCCTATTTAGATATAGGACCCCCCAGTAAATAATGCAGCAACCTCTCCCCCAAAGTGCCCCCAGTAGTGCTCACAAATCAAATTAAAAAAAACAACGAAATACTCAATTCGCTCCTGCTGTCTGCGCACATCATTCTTGCAGCCTGCTGCTGCTGCTCAGGCTGCCTGCATTACGGCACAGGTGACCTGCACTGGGTCGCTAGTGGTATGATGATGTTGTCACGCCTATGACAAAAATACTCACTTTTCTCCGGCTGTCTGTGTTGCAGGCCTCTTTTGGCCTGCTGCTCTGGCTGCATCTGGCTACGGTACAGGCGGTCACGAACGTCATTATGACCCCCTGCGCTGGGTCTCTGGTGATAATCATGTCATTGCGACCTCCTGACCGTTAGCACTGCCTCCTAGGCCTCAGGCCTAGAAGCCTTCAGCCTATGATTCTAAATGGCGTGACACAGGAACCAATATTTCCTAACGCCCAATCCAGTGCTCCCTGCAGACCAGTACCAGATTATCCACGACCCAATACTGGTCCATTGCCTTGTGGTTGGGTTTAACATGTTGGGGGGAAAAAAGCTATACAAAACACATCACGCTTTTCCATCCTGCAGAATGTGTTAAAAAACGTATATGTTAATGCAGCCAGCCAGAACCGCAGGGGCAACACGTGAGGTGCACGGTGGGCCGATGAGGGGCCAAACAATATCACACAGTTCATCGGTTTACTCACGGTTAGCAGAAAGCCTACCTGGGCTGGCAGCACAGTGTTGAGGAAGACAGCAGGAAATCCTCCGGGGCACTCTCTGTGGTAGGAAAGCATCAGCCAAGATGGAGGTTGAGGTGCCCTTGATGTCAGGGGTGCTTAGGGTGCTTGTTGCGGCTGAGTCCCTAGATGGAATTTGTCGTGACGCCAGTACCGTTAATGGTGGTACAACCAGTGGTAAGAATGAAGTAGACAGTGGTAGGATACAATTCACAACTTTTACTGATGTTGGTTCCAGTTGCGGCATATACATCAGACAGAATACAGTCTTTTTCAATTTAGAGTAATTCTGTTGATCCACTGTTAATAGGTTTGCCTGGGTTTAGCTTAGCTTGAAGGTTCTGTTTCAGTAGTTCTGGTAGGTGACTCTGCTTCAGGTTCTTTGCAAACCAGAGTTATTTGATGAGGTTGCCTGTAATGCTTATTTGGTATGCTTAGTACTTTTGTTTCTGTATCTTCCAAGCCCTTGAACAGGTAGCTAATCTGTATTCTTCAATATATATGGTGAGGTGTCCTGTAGCTAGATTGTCCTCCACCATGTGCAAAGGTGCCCATTAAGCCTTTAGTAACGGCTGTTATCACCGATGTCTCTCTTTAGCTTGGTTAACTTCTTCCAGGGATGAAAACGCTATCCTCTGGTTGTAGGTTCTGGGATCTAAGAAGGTCACAGGAGGAAAACGCTCTCCTGCGCCTCATACCTTGGCTCTACCTCATTTCTGCATTTGGCTTCACTCACTAATCTGTGGTGTGTAGCCTAAGAGTAACCACTGACTCTGCTACTCTCATCTCTTCACTGGTCTCCTACTTCACTGGTCTCCTACTTCACTGGTCTCCTACTTCACTGGTCTCCTACTTCCTTCTCACTACACTAGGCTTGACCTAAGTATTTATATGACCTAAGTGCTATCCCCATCTAGTGGTGGGATGTATAAATTACACCAGACCAGCCTATGAACAGGGATACAACAGGTGTTGCAATACAAAATGACATGCAGTAGGATAATGCCGTTTCACAGTAATTTTGCAGTTCCCACGTGTCCTGAGTGGGATGCTGCATTAACAAATAACTTTTTTTACAATGAAACTGTATTCACTGTAGAAAATAAACTGTCAGATGAAAAGCAGAATGTAAAAGTAGAAGAAGTACAGCGGCGTCTTAAAAAGATTAAAATAGACAAATCGCCAGGACCGGGTGGCATACACCCCTCTATCCTAAGAGAATTAAGTAATGTCATAGCCAGACCCTTATTTCTAATATTTGCAGACTCTATACTGACAGGGAATGTTCCACAGGATTGGCGCATAGCAAATGTGGTGCCAATATTCAAAAAGGGTCCAAAAACAGAGCCCGGAAACTATAGGCTGGTAAGTTTAACATCTGTCGTGGGTAAACTGTTTGAAGGTTTTCTAAGAGATGCTATCTTGGAGTACCTCAATGAAAATAAGCAAATAACGAGGGATCGGTCATGTCAAACTAATTTAATCTGTTTCTATGAGGAGGTAAGTTCTAGACTTGACAGCGGCGAATCAATGGATGTCGTATATCTGTACTTCTCCAAAGCATTTGACACTGTACTGCATAAAAGGTTAGTATATAAAATGAGAATGCTCGGACTGGGAGAAAACGTCTGTATGTGGGTAAGTAACTGGCTGAGGGATAGAAAACAGAGGGTGATTATTAATGGTACACACTCAGATTGGGTCACTGTCACTAGTGGGGTACCTCAGGGGTCAGTATTGGGCCCTATTCTCTTCAATATATTTATTAATGATCTTGTAGAAGGTTTGCAGAGTGAAATCAAAATTTTGGCAGATGACACTAAACTGTGTAAAGTAATTGACACGGAAGAGAACAGAACACTGCTACAAATTGATCTGGATAGATTGGAAGCTTGTGCAGAGAAGTGGCAGATGAGGTTTAACACTGACAAATGTAAGGTTATGCACATGGGTAGGAATAATACAAGTCAACTGTACATACTAAATGGTAAAACACTGGGAAACACTGACATGGCAAAGTGAACAGCAAACTTAGCTGTAGAAAACAGTGTCAGGCAGCTGCTGCCAAGGCCAATAAGATAATGAGTTGCATCAAAAGGGGCATAGATGCCCGTGATAAGAACATAATCCTACCACTTTGCAAATCACTAGTCAGACCACACATGGAGTACTGTGTACAGTTTTGTTGTTCAATCATTTTATTAAGGTTGGATATGTAACAACATGTACAAATACAATGTGGAAATCAAGTCACAAATAATATTATCTGTAATAGGGTTACACAATCTGAACATAGGTGATCGCACAATTACTAAACCCCCGACACAGATTATTTCCTGAAACCTATGCGTAAACATGTAAACAAGACATACGGGTCAGACAGACTCAAACATCACACATACAACACATAAGGGTAAAGACAAACAACAAGGTATCTTCCATAAAAACAAACATCATCATTCTGAAATAACCGGAGATGAACTGGTCCGTTCCAGCCAATCAGAGAACTCCTGGGACCCTTTGAACAAAAGCCATGGCGTCCACAATTTCAAATATTTCTGATCTAGTCCTGCATCTTCAGCAATCAATTCCTCCATTTTGCACATATTCTCGAACGTCTCTAGCCATTCCTTCATCTTTGGGACATCCTGAGATTACCAATGCCTCAGCAACACCAAACGAGCCGCCTGCACAAAAAATCTCAGGAGGCCCTTCCTAACTACCTGAATGGAGCCGGCAAACATTGATAGCAAAGCTTCCTCCGGAGTCCATACAGTTGTCGAGCCCGACACACAGTTGTACAACTCGTTTAGAGCAGACCAGAAGGGAACAATTTTCTTACACTGCCACCATATATGGGACATTGTACCAACCTCCTCCAAACATCTCCAACACAAGTCAGAGCACTCCGGAAAAAAGGAATGTAAAATAGCGGGGGTCCTATACCATCTAGAAAGGACCTTAAAATTCTTTTCTTGCACCCCACAGCATATGGAGGACTTGTGAGACAACATAAATGATTTTGTCCATTGATCCGTAGAGAATACTTTTCCAAGTTCACTCTCCCAGGCCCGAACGTAAGGCAAGGAAGAGGGAGGTCCAACATTCTGCTGAAGCAGCCCGTACACCAGAGACACTAAATGCGTAGGTGGAGATGATTGTAAGCATACTGCCTCAAAGGGGGTCAGATCCCTAGCAAGAGCTTCCAACGATCCTAAGGATAGTATGAAATTCCTCAACCCACTATACAGAATCCACGCCCCTCTATTCCCACAACCTGGCAAGTCATCTAAAGTACGGATAGAGGTCCCCGAGATCAGTTGACGTACTCTAATACCTTCCTCCTTGCAAAAACCCAGTATTTCCCTCCTACCCCTACCCAACGGGAAAGCTGGGTTATCAAAAATTGGCATCATAGGACTCGGGAAGGTCGAGCAACCCAATGCAGCTGCACACCTATCCCAAACTTGCAGCACACCAGCCGTGATATATATAAGGGAGTCCACCACTACGTGAATTTTTGGGTACCCACAGAAGATTTTGAAGGGGAACTTCTATCTCACTTCTCTCAAACCCAACCCACCTCTTGTTGGAACCGTTATAAAAACCAATCTAATATGTACGCAAGAATTGCCGCTCTATGATAAAGCTTAATATCAGGGACACCAACTCCACCCCTGTTCTTAGCTCTGAAGAGGAACCTGATCCCCAGCCTAGGTGACACCCCAGCCCATATGAAATCTAAAAACATAGATCTCATGGTTTTGAAGAACACACACGGTAGCGGGATGGGGATGGTCCTAAGAAGATATAGAATCCTAGGGAGTACATTCATTTTTAACGTGTGCATTCTACCAAACCACGACAAGGGCAAATGCTTCCAGACGGCGAGATCTTTTTTGATCTCCTCCATTATTGCAGAAAACATTCAGCTGATATAGATTCTCTAAACAGGCAGGGATGGACACCCCCAGGTATGATATGTGATCCGTCTTCCATTGCAACGGAAAAGCCTGTTTCAAGGCTTGCACAGTGGTGTGTGGAACCGTGACATTCAATATTTCGGATTTGTGGAAGTTCACTTTGAAGTTGCTTAAGTCCCCAAATGTAGAGAATTCCTTTGTAATATTCGGTAAACTAATCACCGGGTCGGTACAATATATCAATAGATCATCTGCATATATGGCAATTTTAGATTCCAATGTTCCAAAATAAAGGCCTCTAATGGACGCATTAGCTCTAAGTGCCCTTGCCATAAACTCCATGACCAAAATATACAGTAATGGCGATAACGGACACCCCTGGCGGGTCCCATTGTGAATCTCAAATGAGGAAGATAAAGCGCCATTTACTCTCACCTGAGCCCTTGGTTTATTGTAAAGAGCCATTATCCTAAGTAGCATATTGGGGCCCAATCCAAACGCCAGCAAGGTCTCTCTGAGGATATCCCAGTCAACACGGTCAAACGCCTTTTCCGCGTCAACTGAGAGAAGACACAGAGGCAACCCATTGGCCCTGGCCCTTGCAATATGAGCCATAGATCTAATAGTATTGTCCCTTGCCTCCCTACCGGGAACAAACCCCACTTGATCCGCAGAAACCAGGGAAGGAATATGAACCTTTAGTCTGTTTGCCAAAATTTTGGCATAGATTTTAACATCAATGTTGATTAAAGAAATTGGTCGGTAATTACTACAGGCCAAAGGGTCCTTTCCTGGTTTAGGGATGACACAGATATGTGCCGTAACCGCCTGCGCCGGAAACACATCTCCTTGGTCCATGGAATTGCACATAGCCTTCAAGGGCCCTAATACCTCTGCTATTTTTTTTTTTATAAAAACGGGGTGTAAACCCATCAGGTCCTGGGCATTTACCAACCTCCAATGTTTTAACTACCCCCTTGATCTCCTGTTCTGTCACTTCCCCCTCTAAGTCTGAACTGTCCATACTCGAAAGTTTAGGGCCCTTCAGCCCAGACAAGTACTGTCTTATTTTTTGAACCTTAAGTTCAGGTGCTAAATCCGCGTACTTACCATTCAGACTGTATAGTTCCTCATAATAAGCTTGGAACTCCTTCAAAATGTCCCCAGTAGCATGGACCTTCCCCCCCTTTCTACAGTTGAGGGAGGGAATGTAGCCGGAGGCTGTCCGTGGTCTCAACGCCCTCGCCAGGAGTCTGCCACTTTTATCCCCTAAACCATAGAACAAACTTTTAAGTCTGTCTCTGGCCCCTAGATACTTCTGGTCAATGAGTTTCCGCAAGGCATTCCTAGCGTCACAAAGCTCTTGATACACCTTAGGGTCCAGGCTGTTCTTATGGAACCCTTCTAATTCTGCTATTTTTCGTAGTAGTTCAACAATGCTGGCGGATCGCATTTTCTTAAGACGGGACGCATGGGAGATTAGACGACACCTGATCACACACTTAAGCGCCTCCCACTTAATAGTGGATCTAGAGGAATCCTCTGCATGAACTTCCACAAACTCCTCAATAACCTTCTTAATGTCAGCCACACACACACTGTCCTTCAGTACATTATCATTTAATTTCCAAGAGCCCTTTGAGCGAGTGGGATCTCCCAGGTCTAAGGCTACCCATGTCATCGAGTGGTCAGAAAAGAGGATAGGCTCTATCGCTGCAGTCGGGCGTAGATCTAATAACTCGTGTGAAATGAACACATAGTCTAGGCGGTGATATGAGTTATGTGCAGTAGAGAAAAACGTGAAGTCTTTCACCGACGGATGTAGAATTCTCCATACGTCCACTAAACGCATTGAATGTAAGTGTCTCTGGAAGCCCTGGACCACCCCAGGAGAAATAGGACTCACCTGATGACGTGTCCAGTTTAGCCTCTAAAGGGAGATTAATGTCTCCAACTAGAATTATCTTCACGCCATCCGCAAAGTCCTCCAATGCTGCAAAGGCCACATTTGCAAAACCACTCTGACCTGTGTTGGGACAGTACAAGTTAGCAAGAATCAATAGTCTGGAGGCAATATTAACTTTCAGGAACAAGTAACGGCCCTGATCATCCCGGCAAGTATCCAGAACAGAGCAGGGCACATCCTTGTGGATGGCTATAGCAACTCCCCTAGATTTAGAATTAGCGTAGGTACTATGAGCCAATGTGGTAAAGTACCTATTTTTGCACGTGGGGACATGGCCTCCTTTAAAATGGGTCTCCTGCAGGAAGGCTACACCCACTTTCTGCTTGTGGAGGTTATATAATACCTAATATAGACATTATAAGAGCAAACCTTAATGGATGACATAGCAATTAATAGATAGGTATCCACCTGTTAATATGAATCTAACATATAAGGGCAAAACCATTGCCCCGGGGGAGACAAGACACACCAGGGAAGACGTACAAACGACACATATAACAAATAGGTCCTCACAGTATGAGGCAGTGACAATTCTTGTAAGTAACATTAGGCAGTGGAACAAAACAACCGTCCACAACCCACACATCTAAGGGAGAAGAGGAAGCCCTAGATGGCAAAGCAGCCCCCCCCCATCTCCATGTGATATAATTGACTGATATTCAAGAAAAAGCTATTCAAAAATATATAAAAAAAAGAAAAAATATATAAAAATACAACCTGCATCAAGTAAACATTATTGACCCTTGTGGCCATACTATCTTCCTGTCTGGAACTCAATGTGAATCAGCGTATCCCATAGAAAAATAACATTCGTTCCCCATAAAGTCCTGAACAGTATGAACACATTATGAGCGAACATAACAAGATAGCCTACCGGCTACAACCTCATTAATATGGGACAAGCTGCAACTCACAAAAGTGGCCCACTAATCGGCCACTGTGAAAAATTAAATAACCCCAAGGTTAGATAGACCAGCTTCATGGTGATTTTCTTTGCTTAGAAGCCCTTGGGGAGACCTCAGACCATCTTTCCCTCTGTGGCATGAGCGCAGGCTCCAAAACAGACGGCCACTCCGGCAATGAGACACGTGGAAGCGCCAAAGTCTCCAGAAACTTGGGAAGGTCCTCCGAATCTTTGAAAACCGCCGACCTGCCATCTTTCCTGACATGCAGCTGGAATGGAAAACCCCACCTATATGGGATCTCTCTCTCTTTTAGTAAGGTGAGTAGGGGCCTTACCGCCCTTCTAAGTTGGAGAGTGTGTCTGGAAAGGTCCGGTAGAATCTGGACTGCAGAACCTCCAAGTTCAAGAGAATCTGCTTGCCTGGCCGGTCTTAATATATCCTCCTTCACTTTAAAGAAGTGCACCCGGCACACAATGTCCCTCAGTCTAGAGGCGTCAGTAGATTTAGGACCCAAGGCCCTGTGCAGGCGGTCTAATTCCACCGGTAGCTGTGCAGATTCCCCTAATAGCGAACCAAAGAAAGTCTGAGTCGTTGCCTCTAACTCAGACGTGGGTACTGATTCCGCTACCCCCCGGATCCGCAGATTATTCCTGCGGTGGCGGTTTTCCAGGTCGTCCACATGGGATAGCAGGTGATTAATCTGCTGTGAATGCGCCGACAGTACCTTATGCTGGTCATCCAGCTGATCATGGAAGCTCTCCTGCACCTTCTCGGCGGCCTCGACCCTGGTGCCCAGGTGTTTAATTTCCCCCTTTAGGGTCTCCATCTCGGATCGGTACGTCTGTTCCAACCTCTGTACCGATTGCGCCAGGTCGTCCTTGGTAGGTAGCGCTTGTAAATACATGCGGATGTCCCAGTCTCCGTCTGTAACACTGGATGCCGGGCTTCTTGACTCTCTGTCAGTATGCGGCGGGCTCGTGCTACCAGCAGCCGCGGGTGCATTCCTCCCGGTCGCCATCTTGGGCGTCTCTGCAGGCCCTGTGCCGCTCGACTGTGATCCGAAAAATTTCTCTATTCCGGACCCCTCCGGCTGCTGTGCAGGCTACTGCAGCCCCTTGGCAGTTTTGCGGCCCATCAGGGATCTCAAATGAGCATGTATTCTGGTGAGAATAGCTATTCAAGCGGAGATGGCGGGAGAGCTGCACTTTCCTGCAGCCTACTCCGCCATGAGCAAGCCACGCCCCCTGTGTACAGTTTTGGGCTCTTGTGAACAAGGCAGACATAGCAGAGCTGGAGAGAGTTCAGAGGAGGGCAACTAAAGTAATAACTGGAATGGGTGGACTACAGTACCCTGAAAGATGATCAAAATTAGGGTTATTCACTTTAGAAAAAAGACGACTGAGGGGAGATTTAATTACTATGCATAAATATATCAGGGGTCAGTACAGAGATCTCTCCCATTATATATTTATCCCCAGGACTGTGACTGTGATGAGGGGACATCCTCTGCGCCTCGAGGAAAGAAGGTTTGTACACAAACATTGAAGAGGATTCTTTACGGTAAGAGCAGTGAGACTATGGAACTCTCTGCCTGAGGAGGTGATGATGGTGAGTTCACTAAAAGAGTTCAAGAGGGGCCTGGATGTATTTCTGGAGTGTAATAATATTACAGGCTATAGCTACTAGGGAGGGGTCATTGATCCAAGGAGTTATCTGATTGCCTGAATGGAGTCGGGAAGGAATTTTTTTCTCCTTAAGTGGGGAAAATTGGCTTCTACCTCACAGTTTTTTTTTTTGCCTTCCTCTGGATCAACTTGCAGGATAACAGGCCGAACTGGTTGGACAAATGTCATTTTTTGGCCTTATATACTATATTACTATGTTATGTGATGGATACCACTATATGGCACCTGTCTGTGGCATTCCTTAACGTATAAATTTTTTTAATCTGTTAATTGGATGTCAAAAACGTAATGTGAATCCAGCCTTAAGCAGTAGTCTACTGTTAGGGAGTACTACAGTCACCATCCAGACCACCCCTAGTGAACCCAAAATGTGCTACCAGCCTTCTGAAAGCTCTCCAGGTAGTATGAAACTAAATCTACCCCTAGATATTTAACGAGCCTGCTGCTTAAAGAGGACCTTTCACTACTGTAGAAACTAAAAACTAACTATATCAGTGGGCAGAGCGGTGCCCAGGGGTCCCCCTGCACTTACTAGTATGTATGGGCGCCGCTCCGTTCGCCCGGTATAGGCTCCGGTGTCTGCGCTCCCTCTGACTGATTTCTTGTATGAGGCGTGTCCCTTGCTGCAGCGCTGGCCAATCGCAGCGCACAGCTCATAGCCTGGCTATGAGCTGTGCGCTGCGATTGGCCAGCGCTGCAGCAAGGGACACGTGAACGGAGCGGCGCCCAGACATACTAGTAAGTGCAGGGGGACCCCTGGGCGCCGCTCTGCCCACTGATATAGTTAGTTTTTAGTTTCTACAGTAGTGAAAGGTCCTCTTTAAGGCCTCTTTCACACGACCGTGTGTCTCCCGTAGCCGTGCTGTGAACCGCAAATTGCCATCCGAAATGCACGGGCACCAACCGCGGGCCAGTCGCATGCGGATCGCGGACCCATTCACTTGAATTGGGTCCGCCATCGATCCGTTCCGCAAAAAGATAGAACAAGTTCTATCTTTTTTGCGGAACGAAAAAACACGCAACGGAACCCCACAAAAGTACTCCGTAGTGCTTCCGTTTCGTGGCTCCGTTCCACATCCTCCAGATTTGCGGACCCATTCAAGTGAATGGGTCCACATCCGTGATGCGGAATGCACATGACCGGTGCCCCGTGCATTGCAGACCCGCTGTATGCTGGCCAGAATACGGCCATGGGGGACACACGGTCATGTGAAAGAGACCTGAGAGTGTGGACTTGTTAGGGACCCAGAATACATCTGTGGAGCACGATAACAGAATACTGGTGTGGGCACACTAGTAGCAGATCTTTCAGAATGACCAGGTAGGTAATAGAGTCAGCAAGCAAGGTCAAAATAGACAAATACGGTGAATGCACTACACTAGAGGTTAACGGCGTGAAAAGCCAGAGACTGCGAAGATAACAGAATACGTGACACTCCCCATCCAGTAAAATCCAATCTTTATTGCAAAAGCAATAAAATGTGTGTTATAATCATTTAAACTGGAATACCTCTTCGGTATATGCAGAGATTCAACAAAGAAACAAAGTTCCAAAAATCGCCACTGCGAGGTGGTAATATTAAAGCAACTCTCACTGCCTCCACAGACAGGTTGGTGTAAAATTCCAGACAGTACCTGAACGTGAAAGCACCATCAGAGAGCAGAGAAACACAAATGACACCTGGCCATGCCCAAGCACACCAAAGGCAGGCCCACCTTCTTTCCTGAGCCCTCTGATGCTGACCAAGAGGCCATAGATCCACACTTGCTGATAAACTGCAGAACCACACTAGAGACCCAATGATGCAGCAGATGAAAGGAGAAGATGGTGGACCATGGTAAGTATGTGAGTAGCACCACATGTACAGTATACATAACGAGCGGTCAATTCACTCCTTCAGCCTAGGCAAGACAGTTCAAAAGTGCCTCCCGTGGATCCCTAGGGTACAGATGCAGTTATTTAACCCCTTAAAGTGTACCTGAGTTAAAAAAAAAAAAAAGTTTAGGTGAAAGAATAGGTCTTTTTGGGCTTTTCAGGCTAAACATTCTCTCTTCAGCTGCACAGCTAGAAGCATTTCTCTCAGAAGCAGGGGGCATCTCCCTTCTGTGGAATCTACCAGTACTGTACTGCTGTGATGTCCTTTCTCTTACTTCCCACTATGTTTGTTTTCAGCTAAGGATCTTACAGAACAGATAGGGAGGGGGAGATCACACATACAGAAAGGATGGTCCTGTAATCTTCAGAAGTAGTGTAGAATCAGTTATTTTTATCAAGCTCCAGATCTCAGCTAGCTCTGACATGCCACCTCTTCCTCTCTGCCATCTTCTGTGTCTTTGTTAATAGGGACAGATCTTGCCTGACAACAGGCATTGACCTGCAAATTAGATGGAAGTGATGTAGAAATTTGCTATTTACACCATTCTCCATTAAATGAATCGAAATTGTGTGAAATTACAGTGGCTCTTTAAAGACATTTGCACATGCAGGATAATAGGCACCAGCCTATTATGCAGAGGAGAGGTCAGCTCACGCTGGCATGCCTGTTCACTGGGTGAATCTGCCAGCAGCACGTTCTGATGCTTTGGAGACCTGACGCACCATCTTATTGGCCCAGGGCTCCAACATCAGAAAAGGCCGTCCAGCTGCCCTGGTTTCTCCACCAACCAGACGCTGCCACCTAACAGAGGCAGCCGCGGCTGGTGAAACTGTGACAATGACATTTTTAAAAGTTGCAAATGCAGCATTTGTGACTTTTTGGTACGCCAAAAAACTTGCATAGGGAGGGATGATAGATTTTCCACAATCTGCTTTTGCTTATCCACATGGCTTACTTAAATTCACATGTATGCCTTTTGGCCTACATTGTGCTCGTTACTTTTCAATAATTCATAGATAGAATAATAGAACCGACTGTTTCATTCTGTACAAGATATCTTTATGAGATCCTTGTGTCAACAGTTTCAATATTTGTTGATTACATGAACAAAGATCAATATTTGTTGATTATGTTGATTACAGTGAGGAACAGAAGTATTTGAACACCATGCGATTTAGAAAGTTCTCCCACTTAGAAATCATGGAGGGGTCTGAAATTCACATTGTAGGTGCATTCCCACTCTGAGAGACAGATTTTTTTTTAAAAATTCAGGAAATCACATTGTATGATTTTTAAAGAATTTATTTGTCTTGCACTGCTGAACATAAGTATTTGAACACCTGAAAAACAGCAAGAATTCTGGCTCTCAAAGGCCTGTTACTGGGCCTTTAAAAAGTCCACCTCTACTCCACAAATTATTCTAACTTAGTAGCACCTGTCTGAGCTCTTTAAAGACCCCTGTCCACCCCACAGTCAGTCAGACGCCAACTACTACCATGCGCAAGACCAAAGAGCTGTCAAAAGACACCAGAGACAAAATTGTGGACCTCCACAAGGCTGGAAAGGGCTACGGGACAATTGCTAAGCAGCTTGGTGAAAATAGATCAACTGTTGGAGCAATTGTTAGAAAATGGAAGAGGCTAAAGAAGAGTGTAAGTCTCCCTCGGACTGGGGCTCCATGCAAGATCTCACCTCGTGGGGTATCGTTGATGATAAGAAAGGTGAGGAATGAGCCCAGAACTGCAGAAACTACAAGGGAGGAGCTGGTCAATGACATGAAGATTGCTGGGACCTATAGGCGTACGCACAGGGTGTGCCGGGTGTGCCTGGGCACACCCTAATCAAGCCTCAAATCTGAGGTTTTGTCACCTCCGGCAGCTGCCTCTTGAGCCCCGCTGGCTGGCGAATACTAAGGAAGCGCTTCCATTTGGAGCGGCGGCGTCCAGGAGCAGAGAGGTCAGTGTTTCTTTATTTTATAAAAAATGAGGCTGCTGGGGGCATAATGGGGGCTAATGAGAGGCATAATGGAGGCTAATGGGAGGCATAATGGGGGCTAATGAGAGGCATAATGGGGGCTAATGAGAGGCATAATGGGGGCTAATGAGGCATATGGGGGCTATTGAGGCATATGGGGGATAATGAGAGGCATAATGGGGGCTAATGAGGGGCATAATGGGGGCTAATGGGAGGCATAATGGGGGCTAATGAGGCATAAGGGCTGATAATAAGGCTAATGGCATAAAGGCTATATATATATATATATATATATATACATACATACACACACACGCGCGCGCGGTGTGTGTGTTTGTGCTTTAGGGTGCACACTCTAATGCAATAGGCTGTGCACGTCTATGCTGGGACCACAGTTTTAAAGGTCACTGTCGGTAGAACACTACGCCGTCATGGTTTCAAATCATGCACTGCACGGAAGGTTCCCCTGCTCAAGTCATCACATGTCCAGGCCGTCTGAAGTTTGCCAATGACCATATGGATGATCCAGAGGAGGCATAGGAGAAAGTCATGTGGTCAGATGAGACCAAAGTAGAACTTTTTGGTCTAAACTTCACTCGTCGTGTTTGAAGGAAAAAGAAGGATGAGTTGCATCCCAAGAACACCATCCCTACTGTGAAGTATGGGTGTGTTAACATCATGCTTTGGGGGTGCTTTTCTGCAAAGGGGACAGGACGACTGCACTGTATTAAGGATGAATGGGGCCATTTATTGTGAGATTTTGAGCAAACAACCTCCTTCCCTCAGTCAGAGCATTGAAGATGGTCGTGGCTGGGTCTTCCAACATGACAACGACCCGAAGCACACAGCCAGGATAACCAAGGAGTGGCTCCGTAAGAAGCATATCAAGGTTCTGGAGTGGCCCAGCCAGTCTCCAGACCTAAATCCAATAGAACATGTTTGGAGGGAGCTGAAACTCTGTGTTGCTTAGCGACAGCCCCGAAACCTGACAGATCTAGAGGAGATCTGTGTGGAGGAGTTGTCCAAAATCCCTGTTTCAGTGTGTGCAAACCTGGTCAAGAACTACAGGAAACGTTAGACCTCTGTAATAACGGATCCGTTTGCATTATTCCTAAACGGATCCGTCTTGACTTACATTGAAAGTCAATGGGGGACGGATCCGTTTTCAATTGCACCATATTGTGTCAGTGAAAACGGATCTAGTGTCCGCCTGAAAAGCGCAACGGAGACCAAAAGCAGCCAAATTGATGCATTCTGAACGGATCCTTATCTATTCAGAATGCATTGGGGCTGAACTGATCCGTTTTGGGCCGCTTGTGAGAGCCCTGAAACGGATCTCACAAGCGGACCCAGAAACGCCAGTGTGAAAGTAGCCTAACGCTGATTTTCTCAGGTGTTTAAATACTTATGTTCAGCAGTGCAAGGCAAATATATTCTTTAAAAATCATACAATGTGATTTCCTGAATTTTTTTTTTATTCTGTCTCTCAGAGTGGGAATGCACCTACAATGTGAATTTCAGACCCCTCCATAATTTCTAAGTGGGAGAACTTACAAAATCACAGGGTGTTCAAATACTTCTGTTCCTCACTGTAATCAACAAATATTGACCTTTGTTCTGGAGATAAAAAGGACAGTATTTCAATTAGATCTGCATACTTTTGGATAGATTTAGGGCTCTTTCACACTTGCATTTTCCGGATCCGTCGTGCACTGCATTTGCCGGAGGTGCCCGCCGGATCCGTAACAACGATTGAACTGAAAGCATTTGAAGACGGATCCGCCTTCAAAATGCGTTCAGTGTTACTATGGCACCCAGGAGGCTATTAAAGTCCTGGCTGCCATAGTAGTAGTGGCGAGTGGGGGAGCAGTATACTTACAGTCCGTGCGGCTCTCGGGGCGCTCCAGAATGACGTCAGAGCGCCCCATGTGCATGGATGACGTGATCCATGCGCGTGGGGCGCCCTGACGTCACTCTGAAGCGCCCCGGGAGCCGCGCGGACGGTAAGTATACTGCTCCCCCGCTCCCCACTACACTTTACCATGGCAACCAGGACTTTAGTGTCCTGGGAGCCATGGTAACCATTCAGAAAAAGCTAAACGTCGGATGCGGTAATACGCCGAAACGACGTTTAGCTTAAGGCCGGATCCGGATTAATGCCTTTCAATGGGCATTATTTCCGGATCCGGCCTTGCGGCAAGTGTTCAGGATTTTTGACCGGAGCAAAAAGCGCAGCATGCTGCGGTATTTTCTCCGGCCAAAAAACTTTCCGTTCCGGAACTGAAGACATCCTGATGCATCCTGAACGGATTTCTCTCCATTCAGAATGGATGGGGATAATCTTGATCAGGATCCTTCCGGCATAGAGCCCCGACGACGGAACTCTATGCCGGAACAGAACAACGCAAGTGTGAAAGAACCCTAAGTCTATACTGAGCTTCCCTTCCTTGGATTCTATTATATATATATATATATACACTGATCAGATGTGTTCCTGTCTTCCTCAGTTATAGATTCATGTGCCATCAGAAGCTCTCTGCGCAAACACACAACTGATCTTTGTATATTTTATTTTATTAATTTTTCATACTTTGTTACTTTAGTTATTTTTTATTTTATTTCGTATTTTATGTAATCTAATATAATGTCTGGATGATTGTGCTTATACTGGCTTATTTATATTTTGATATAATAAATATCTGTTTTTGGTACAATTCCTGATTAGGGATGAGCGAACCCGAACTGTATAGTTCGGGTTCGTACCGAATTTTGGGGTGTCCGTGACACGGACCCGAACATTTTCATAAAAGTCCGGGTTCGAGTTCGGTGTTCGGCGCTTTCTTGCCGCTTTTTGAAAGGCTACAAAGCAGCCAATCAAAAAGCATCATACTACTTGCCCCAAGAGGCCATCACAGCCATGCCTACTATTGGCATGGCTGTGATTGGCCAGTGCAGCATGTGACCCAGCCTCTATATAAGCTTGGGTCACGTAGCGCTGCACGTCACTCTGCTGATACAAGTGTAGGGAGAGGTTGCAGCTGCGACGTTAGGGCGAGATTAGGCAGTGATTAACTCCTCCAAAAGACTTCATTCAGTGATCGATCTACAGCTGTGGATCATTGAACTGCTGCTATTCAATTGCTCAGTGTTTTTAGGCTGCCCAGAGCGTTTTTCAGTCACTTTTTTCTGGGGTGATCGGCGGCCATTTTGTGGCTTGTGGTGCGCCAGCACAAGCTGCCACCAAGTACATTTAACCATCAATAGTGTGGTTATTTTTTGCTATATCCTACATCAGGGTCAAGCTTTCATCAAGTGCATTTAACCATCAATAGTGTGGTTATTTTTTGGCCATATACTACATCAGGGGCAAGCTGAGCCTGTCCCCCAAGTGCATTTAACCATCAATAGTGTGGTTATTTTTTGCTATATCCTACATCAGGGTCAAGCTTTCATCAAGTGCATTTAACCATCAATAGTGTGGTTATTTTTTGGCCATATACTACATCAGGGGCAAGTTGAGCCTGTCACAAAGTGCATTTAACCATCAATAGTGTGGTTATTTTTTGGCCATATACTACATCAGGGGCAAGTTGAGCCTGTCACCCAGCGCCTAAAAAATAGGCCTCACATTTATATTCATCCAAATCTGTCATTACTGCTTTAGCTGGTCAAGTTATTTAGTGTCCGTCAAAGCACAGTTTTTGTTCTGGGTTGAAAAACAATTCCCAATTTTGCAATTCTCAAAATTAGTGGTTTCTGCTGTATCAGGCCTACTTTAAATCTATCCCTAAAAGGGTAGATTAGATTCAAGGTGCTGATAGGGTCATTCTCAAGAACTTCAAACACACGCTACAGTGCAGATCCAAGTCTAATTCTGTGATTAAACGTATACCTGTCACCCAGCGCCTAAAAAATAGGCCTCACATTTATATTCATCCAAATCTGTCATTACTGTTTTAGCTGGTCAAGTTATTTTTAGTGTCCGTCAAAGCACAGTTTTTGTTCTGGGTTGAAAAACAATTCCCAATTTTGCAATTCTCAAAATTAGTGGTTTCTGCTGTATCAGGCCTACTTTAAATCTATCCCTAAAAGGGTAGATTAGATTCAAGGTGCTGATAGGGTCATTCTCAAAAACTTCCCACACACGCTACAGTGCAGATCCAAGTCTAATTCTGTCCGTAAACGTATACCTGTCACCCAGCGCCTAAATAATAGGCCTCAAATTTGTATTCAGCTAAATCTGTCATTACTGGTGTGCCTGTATTAGTGTAATACGGTACCTAAATAGATAGCCAGATAGTGTTAGGTGTCTTTAAAAAAAGGCCTGAATTTGAATTCAATACATTGGCCCGAATAATATTTTTCTTATTGTGGTGAACGGTAACAATGAGGAAAACATCTAGTAAGGGACGCGGACGCGGACATGGTCGTGGTGGTATTAGTGGACCCTCTGGTGCTGGGAGAGGACGTGGCCGTTCTGCCACAGCTATATATTACACTGATATATACCCTGCACATGTAGAGGCACTTATATTGTATTTACATTTAGTCATAGACTACTAATTGCCTGCTCTTGACATGTGCATTTGTATTGTAATTTTTATTGGTTTAAAATTTAACTTTTATTGGTTTGAAAATAATAATAAATGATGAGCAATTTGTATCTAACCTACTAATTAAAACTGTCTCCGGGCCTCCAGATGATGTTTCCTATTATATTATTTTTGCTATATTGACTGCAGTAGTGATATGTTAGCAGTTGCTACATATCACTACTGAAGACGCCATGGATATGGCGAAACATGTCGGGGGGCAGTAATTAGATTTTAGGCTTCAGGACTTCCAGATACCTATGACCTAGTGTCAGACTAATATAGTGACAGCCCACACAGGCACTCTGCTGGTACCAGCATCAGTAGCTTACCAAGCAAGCTGCCAGCAGTGAGATAATAGACAGCTGAGACAGAAGATAGGCTATCACGATTAGTCAGACATTAAAAAAGCTAGACCATATAGCAATAGCACCACCAGTAGACAGCAGAGCGAACAGCAGTAGCATCATAGGAACAGCTATACTGCAATCAGAAGCAGCAAATGTTGCAATAAACAAGCTACAGTAACCAGCCTTGGATAAACAGTAGCAAGCTGGTCGGTTCCTATGTATCCAACTGCCTGAGTCAATGTATACCAGCCACAACTGCCCACATCACAATAGATAAAGGTACAAATAGGTACCTGAATAAAAGACAGTATGTACCAAAAGGCTAACTATTGAATAGCAACTGCTAACATATCACTACTGCAGTCAATATAGCAAAAATAATATAATAGGAAACATCATCTGGAGGCCCGGAGACAGTTTTAATTAGTAGGTTAGATACAAATTGCTCATCATTTATTATTATTTTCAAACCAATAAAAGTTAAATTTTAAACCAATAAAAATTACAATACAAATGCACATGTCAAGAGCAGGCAATTAGTAGTCTATGACTAAATGTAAATACAAAGTTCTGCCACAGCCACACGTCCTAGTGTACCAACTACCTCAGGTCCCAGTAGCCGCCAGAATTTACAGGGATATTTGGTGGGGCCCAATGCCGTTCTAAGGATGGTAAGGCCTGAGCAGGTACAGGCATTAGTCGATTGGGTGGCCGACAGTGCATCCAGCACGTTCACATTATCTCCCACCCAGTCTTCTGCAGAAAGTGCACAGATGGCGCATGAAAACTAAGCCCATCAGTCTGTCACATCACCCCCATGCATATCAGGGAAACTGTCTGAGCCTCAAGTTATGCAGCAGTCTCTTATGCTGTTTGAAGACTCTGCTGGCAGGGTTTCCCAAGGGCATCCACCTAGCCCTTCCCCAGGGGTGGAAGAGATAGAATGCACTAACGCACAACCACTTATGTTTCCTGATGATGAGAACATGGGAATACCACCTCAGCACGTCTCTGATGATGACGAAACACAGGTGCCAACTGCTGCATCTTTCTGCAGTGTGCAGACTGAACAGGAGGTCAGGGATCAAGACTGGGTGGAAGACGATTCAGGGGATGATGAGGTCCTAGACCCCACATGGAATGAAGGTCGTGCCCCTGACTTTCACAGTTCGGAGGAAGAGGCAGTGGTGAGACCGAGCCAACAGCGTAGCAAAAGACAAAGAGGGAGCAGTGGGCAAAAGCAGAACACCCGCCGCCAAGAGACTCCGCCTGCTACTGACCGCCGCCATCTGGGACCGAGCACCCCAAAGGCAGCTTCAAGGAGTTCCCTGGCATGGCACTTCTTCAATCAATGTGCTGACGACAAGACCTGAGTGGTTTGCACGCTGTGCCATCAGAGCTTGAAGCGAGGCATTAACGTTCTGAACCTTAGCACAACCTGCATGACCAGGCACCTGCATGCAAAGCATGAACTGCAGTGGAGTAAACACCTTAAAATCAAGGAAGTCACTCAGGCTCCCCCTGCTACCTCTTCTGCTGCTGCCGCCTCGGCCTCTTCTGCTGCTGCCGCCGCCTCGGCCTCTTCCTCCGCCTCTGGAGGAACGTTGGCACCTGCCGCCCAGCAAACATGGGATGTACCACCAACACCACCACCTGCGTCACCAAGCATCTCAACCATGTCACACGGCAGCGTTCAGCTCTCCATCTCACAAACATTTGAGAGAAAGCGTAAATTCCCACCTAGCCACCCTCGATCCCTGGCCCTGAATGCCAGCATTTCTAAACTACTGGCCTATGAAATGCTGTCATTTAGGCTGGTGGACACAGACAGCTTCAAACAGCTCATGTCGCTTGCTGTCCCACAGTATGTTCTACCCAGCCGGCACTACTTCTCCAAGAGAGCCGTGCCTTCCCTGCACAACCAAGTATCCGATAAAATCAAGTGTGCACTGCGCAACGCCATCTGTGGCAAGGTCCACCTAACCACAGATACGTGGACCAGTAAGCACGGCCAGGGACGCTATATCTCCCTAACTGCACACTGGGTAAATGTAGTGGCGGCTGGGCCCCAGGCAGAGAGCTCTTTGGCGCACGTCCTTCCGCCGCCAAGGATCGCACGGCAACATTCTTTGCCTCCTGTCTCCTCCTCCTCCTACTCAGCTTCCTCCTCCTCTTCTTCCACCTGCTCATCCAGTCAGCCACACACCTTCACCACCAACTTCAGCACAACCCGGGGTAAACGTCAGCAGGCCGTTCTGAAACTCATATGTTTGGGGGACAGGCCCCACACCGCACAGGAGTTGTGGGGGGGTATAGAACAACAGACCGACGAGTGGTTGCTGCCGGTGGGCCTCAAGCCCGGCCTGGTGGTGTGCGATAATGGGCGAAATCTCGTTGCAGCTCTGGGACTAGCCGGTTTGACGCACATCCCTTGCCTGGCGCATGTGCTGAATTTGGTGGTGCAGAAGTTCATTCACAACTACCCCGACATGTCACAGCTGATGCATAAAGTGCGGGCCGTCTGTTCGCGCTTCCGGGGTTCACATCCTGCCGCTGCTCGCCTGTCTGCGCTACAGCGTAACTTCGGCCTTCCCGCTCACCGCCTCATATGCGACGTGCCCACCAGGTGAAACTCCACCTTGCACATGCTGGACAGACTGTGTGAGCAGCAACAGGCCATAGTGGAGTTTCAGCTGCAGCACGCACGGGTCAGTCGCACTGCGGAACAGCACCACTTCACCACCAATGACTGGGCCTCCATGCGAGACCTGTGTGCCCTGTTGCGCTGTTTCGAGTACTCCACCAACATGGCCAGTGGCGATGACGCCATTATCAGCATTATGATACCACCTCTATGTCTCCTTGAGAAAACACTTAGGGCGATGATGGAAGAGGAGGTGGCCGAGGAGGAAGAGGGGTCATTTTTAGCACTTTCAGGCCAGTCTCTTCGAAGTGACTCAGAGGGAGGTTTTTTGCAACAGCAGAGGCCAGGTACAAATGTGGCCAGACAGGGCCCACTACTGGAGGACGAGGATGAGGAGGAGGTGGAAGAGGATGAGGATGAAGCAGGTTCACAGCGGGCTGGCACCCAACGCAGCTCGGGCCCATCACTGGTGCGTGGCTGGGGGGAAACGCAGGACGATGACGATACGCCTCCCACAGAGGACAGCTTGTCCTTACCTCTGGGCAGCCTGGCACACATGAGCGACTACATGCTGCAGTGCCTGCGCAACGACAGCAGAGTTGCCCACATTTTAACATGTGCGGACTACTGGGTTGCCACCCTGCTGGATCCACGGTACAAAGACAATGTGCCCACCTTACTTCATGCACTGGAGCGTAATAGTAAGATGCGCGAGTACAAGCGCACGTTGGTAGACGCGCTACTGAGAGCATTCCCAAATGTCACAGGGGAACAAGTGGAAGCCCAAGGCGAAGGCAGAGGAGCAGCAAGAGGTCGCCAACGCAGCTGTGTCACGGCCAGCTCCTCTGAGGGCAGGGTTAGCATGGCAGAGATGTGGAAAAGTTTTGTCACCACGCCACAGCTAACTGCACAACCACCTGATACGGAACGTGTTAGCAGGAGGCAACATTTCAATAACATGGTGGAACAGTACCTGTGCACACCCCTCCACGTACTGACTGATGGTTCGGCCCCATTCAACTTCTGGGTCTCCAAATTGTCCACGTGGCCAGAGCTAGCCTTTTATGCCTTGGATGTGCTGGCCTGCCCGGCGGCCAGCGTTTTGTCTGAACGTGTATTCAGCACGGCAGGGGGCGTCATTACAGACAAACACAGCCGCCTGTCTACAGCCAATGTGGACAAGCTGACGTTCATAAAAATGAACCAGGCATGGATCCCACAGGACCTGTCCATCACTTGTGCAGATTAGACATTAACTACCTCCCCTTAACAATATATTATTGTACTCCAGGGCACTTCCTCATTCAATCCTATTTTTATTTTCATTTTACCATTATATTGCGGGGCAACCCAAAGTTGAATGAACCTCTCCTCTGTCTGGGTGCCGGGGCCTAAAAATATCTGACAGTGGCCTGTTCCAGTGGTGGGTGACATGAAGCCTGATTCTCTGCTATGACATGAAGACTGATTCTCTGCTAACATGAAGCCTGAATCTCTGTTATGGGACCTCTCTCCTCTGCCTGGGTGCCTGGGCCTAAATATGTGACAGTGGCCTGTTCCAGTGGTGGGTGACGTGAAGCCTGATTCTCTGCTATGACATGAAGACTGATTCTCTGCTGACATGAAGCCTGAATCTCTGTTATGGGACCTCTCTCCTCTGCCTGGGTGCCTGGGCCTAAATATGTGACAATGGACTGTTCCAGTGGTGGGTGATGTGAAGCCTGATTCTCTGCTATGACATGAAGACTGATTCTCTGCTGACATGAAGCCTGAATCTCTGTTATGGGACCTCTCTCCTCTGTCTGGGTGTCTGGGCCTAAAAATATCTGACAGTGGCCTGTTCCAGTGGTGGGTGACGTGAAGCCTGATTCTCTGCTATGACATGAAGACTGATTCTCTGCTGACATGAAGCCATATTCTCTGTTACGGGACCTCTCTCCTCTGCCTGGGTGCCTGGGCCTAAATATCTGACAATGGACTGTTCCAGTGTTGGGTGACGTGAAGCCTGATTCTCTGCTATGACATGAAGACTGATTCTCTGCTGACATGAAGCCAGATTCTCTGTTACGGGACCTCTCTCCTCTGCCTGGGTGCCTGGGCCTAAATATCTGACAATGGACTGTTCCAGTGTTGGGTGACGTGAAGCCTGATTCTCTGCTATGACATGAAGACTGATTCTCTGCTGACATGAAGCCAGATTCTCTGTTACGGGACCTCTCTCCTCTGTCTGGGTGACGGGGCCTAAAAATATCTGACAGTGGCCTGTTCCAGTGGTGGGTGACGTGAAGACTGATTCTCTGCTATGACATGAAGCCAGATTCTCTGTTACGGGACCTCTCTCCTCTGCCTGGGTGCCTGGGCCTAAATATCTGACAATGGACTGTTCCAGTGTTGGGTGACGTGAAGCCTGATTCTCTGCTATGACATGAAGACTGATTCTCTGCTGACATGAAACCAGATTCTCTGTTACGGGACCTCTCTCCTCTGTCTGGTTGCCGGAGCCTAAAAATATCTGACAGTGGCCTGTTCCAGTGGTAGGTGACGTGAAGCCTGATTCTCTGCTATGACATGAAGACTGATTCTCTGCTGACATGAAGCCAGATTCTCTGTTACGGGACCTCTCTCCTCTGCCTGGGTGCCTGGGCCTAAATATCTGACAATGGACTGTTCCAGTGTTGGGTGACGTAAAGCATGATTCTCTGCTATGACATGCAGACTGATTCTCTGCTGACATGAAGCCTGAATCTCTGTTATGGGACCTCTCTCCTATGTCTGGGTGCCGGGGCCTAAAAATATCTGACAGTGGCCTGTTCCAGTGGTGGGTGACGTGAAGCCTGATTCTCTGCTATGACATGAAGACTGATTCTTTGCTGACATGAAGCCAGATTCTCTGTTACGGGACCTCTCTCCTCTGCCTGGGTGCCTGGGCCTAAATATCTGACAATGGACTGTTCCAGTGTTGGGTGACGTAAAGCATGATTCTCTGCTAGGACATGCAGACTGATTCTCTGCTGACATGAAGCCAGATTCTCTGTTACGGGACCTCTCTCCTCTGCCTGGGTGCCTGGGCCTAAATATCTGACAGTGGACTGTTCCAGTGTTGGGTGACATAAAGCATGATTCTCTGCTAGGACATGCAGACTGATTCTCTGCTGACATAAAGCCAGATTCTCTGTTACGGGACCTCTCTCCTCTGCCTGGGTGCCTGGGCCTAAATATCTGACAATGGACTGTTCCAGTGTTGGGTGACGTAAAGCATGATTCTCTGCTAGGACATGCAGACTGATTCTCTGCTGACATGAAGCCAGATTCTCTGTTACGGGACCTCTCTCCTCTGCCTGGGTGCCTGGGCCTAAATATCTGACAATGGACTGTTCCATTGTTGGGTGACGTAAAGCCTGATTCTCTGCTATGACATGCAGACTGATTCTCTGCTGACATGAAGCCAGATTCTCTGTTACGGGACCTCTCTCCTCTGCCTGGGTGCCTGGGCCTAAATATCTGACAATGGACTGTTCCAGTGTTGGGTGACGTAAAGCCTGATTCTCTGCTATGACATGAAGACTGATTCTTTGCTGACATGAAGCCAGATTCTCTGTTACGGGACCTCTCTCCTCAGCCTGGGTGCCTGGGCCTAAATATCTGACAATGGACTGTTCCAGTGTTGGGTGACGTTAAAGCATGATTCTCTGCTAGGACATGCAGACTGATTCTCTGCTGACATGAAGCCAGATTCTCTGTTACGGGACCTCTCTCCTCTGCCTGGGTGCCTGGGCCTAAATATCTGACAGTGGACTGTTCCAGTGTTGGGTGACATAAAGCATGATTCTCTGCTAGGACATGCAGACTGATTCTCTGCTGACATAAAGCCAGATTCTCTGTTACGGGACCTCTCTCCTCTGCCTGGGTGCCTGGGCCTAAATATCTGACAATGGACTGTTCCAGTGTTGGGTGACGTAAAGCATGATTCTCTGCTAGGACATGCAGACTGATTCTCTGCTGACATGAAGCCAGATTCTCTGTTACGGGACCTCTCTCCTCTGCCTGGGTGCCTGGGCCTAAATATCTGACAATGGACTGTTCCAGTGTTGGGTGACGTAAAGCATGATTCTCTGCTAGGACATGCAGACTGATTCTCTGCTGACATGAAGCCAGATTCTCTGTTACGGGACCTCTCTCCTCTGCCTGGGTGCCTGGGCCTAAATATCTGACAATGGACTGTTCCATTGTTGGGTGACGTAAAGCCTGATTCTCTGCTATGACATGCAGACTGATTCTCTGCTGACATGAAGCCAGATTCTCTGTTACGGGACCTCTCTCCTCTGCCTGGGTGCCTGGGCCTAAATATCTGACAGTGGACTGTTCCAGTGTTGGGTGACATAAAGCATGATTCTCTGCTAGGACATGCAGACTGATTCTCTGCTGACATAAAGCCAGATTCTCTGTTACGGGACCTCTCTCCTCTGCCTGGGTGCCTGGGCCTAAATATCTGACAATGGACTGTTCCAGTGTTGGGTGACGTAAAGCATGATTCTCTGCTAGGACATGCAGACTGATTCTCTGCTGACATGAAGCCAGATTCTCTGTTACGGGACCTCTCTCCTCTGCCTGGGTGCCTGGGCCTAAATATCTGACAATGGACTGTTCCAGTGTTGGGTGACGTAAAGCCTGATTCTCTGCTATGACATGCAGACTGATTCTCTGCTGACATGAAGCCAGATTCTCTGTTACGGGACCTCTCTCCTCTGCCTGGGTGCCTGGGCCTAAATATCTGACAATGGACTGTTCCAGTGTTGGGTGACGTAAAGCCTGATTCTCTGCTATGACATGAAGACTGATTCTCTGCTGACATGAAGCCTGAATCTCTGTTATGGGACCTCTCTCCTCTGTCTGGGTGCCAGGGCCTAAATATGTGACATTGGCCTGTTCCAGTGGTGGGTGACGTGAAGCCTGATTCTCTGCTATGACATGAAGACTGATTCTATGCTGACATGAAGCCTGAATCTCTGTTATGGGACCTCTCTCCTCTGCCTGGGTGCCTGGGCCTAAATATGTGACATTGGCCTGTTCCAGTGGTGGGTGACGTGAAGCCTGATTCTCTGCTATGACATGAAGACTGATTCTGTGCTGACATAAGGCCAGATTCTCTGTTACGGGACCTCTCTCCTCTGCCTGGGTGCCTGGGCCTAAATATGTGACATTGGCCTGTTCCAGTGGTGGGTGACGTGAAGCCTGATTCTCTGCTATGACATGCAGACTGATTCTCTGCTGACATGAAGCCAGATTCTCTGTTACGGGACCTCTCTCCTCTGCCTGGGTGCCTGGGCCTAAATATCTGACAATGGACTGTTCCAGTGTTGGGTGACGTAAAGCATGATTCTCTGCTATGACATGCAGACTGATTCTCTGCTGACATGAAGCCAGATTCTCTGTTACGGGACCTCTCTCCTCTGCCTGGGTGCCGGGGCCTAAATATATGACAATGGACTGTTACAGTGGTGGGTGACGTGAAGCCAGATTCTCTGCTATGGCATGAAGAGACTGATTCTCTGCTGACGTGAAGCCAGATTCTCTGCTATGGGACCTCTCTCCAATTGATATTGGTTAATTTTTATTTATTTTATTTTTATTTTAATTCATTTCCCTATCCACATTTGTTTGCAGGGGATTTACCTACATGTTGCTGCCTTTTGCAGCCCTCTAGCTCTTTCCTGGGCTGTTTTACAGCCTTTTTAGTGCCGAAAAGTTCGGGTCCCCATTGACTTCAATGGGGTTCGGGTTCGGGACGAAGTTCGGGTCGGGTTCGGATCCCGAACCCGAACATTTCCGGGAAGTTCGGCCGAACTTCTCGAACCCGAACATCCAGGTGTTCGCTCAACTCTATTCCTGATGATTGAGTGCCTGTTAATACTTTAGGTATATGATGAAGATGGACAATCACTTGACCCAGGGAGGGGGGGCTTGCCCTGAATGGCTCAAGGGCTGACATACAGCCTGTTAGCTAATCAGTGAGCAGGATTTTGGCAGGTCTTTGAGTTGGTCGGCTTGCTCAGAAGCACAAGCACCGTTCTGAGCGCAGCTTTCAATTTGAGAGGGCGTATGTTGGATATTTCTGGCACAAAAAGCAATTACAGACACAAGCCAGCAATTTATAGTGTCAGGGGCATAGAAATCACTGGGCCCCACAGCAAGAATCTAAATTGAGCCCCACACCCATTTATAGCACATGCAAATACCCATTCCTGGTCTCTCCTTTTGCTCCATGAACTTTGCTTGCTACATGTTATATTGTATGCCATCAGGACCTGACTGGGATTACAAAACAGCCCTGGCATACAAAAGAGGTACAATAGATGCAGTGTGTACAGGTATATAGTACATACAGCAGTGTACTGATGTGTAAGTTACAAATAACAGCACCTCACATGTACCTAGGGTTGCCACCTTTTCTTCAAGCCAAACCCGAACACTTTAGCACCTCGCGGCAATTTTTTGGTATGTATATTTTTTTGTAAGTATACACTATGCACCTATTTTGTAATGAAATAATAGATGCCCCCCACAAAAGATGTTACTGGTTACCTGTGGCATTTTTTTATGGGGGCATATTTTATGTGCAATAATAACAAGCGCCTTGCTCGGGGCGGGCAAGGCACTTGTTAGTATTGCACCTAAAACATGCCCCCATAAAAAAATGCCACAGGTAACCAGTAACATCTTTTGTGGGGGGCATCTTATATGTGCAATAATACATATCATCCAATACAGACATCCAAATTTCATGTTAGTGCAAAATCCATTTTATTGATAGTTGTCGTCCAATCAATTAATATTTTTTATTAAAGGGTTTCTGTCATCAGAAAAAACGTTATGTTATGTAGCTGACTGACATTAGTGATGTGCTGATGTCAGCAGTACATAACTCCCTGCCTGCCGCCGTTCTATTAAAATAAAGACTTATAATATGCTAATGAGCCTCTAGGTGCTATGAGGGCATTGCTGCAGCACCTAGAGGCTCCGTCTATTCACCCTTTGGCAGTGGCACGCCCATGTCCAGTTGATTGACGTCCGAGTTCTCCTCTTCGTCCCGTAAATCCCACGCCTGCGCCGAATACTAAACGGGACGGCGCAGGAGTGGGATTTACGGGATGAAGAGGAGAACTCGGACGTCAATCAACTGGACATGGGCGTGCCACTGCCAAAGGGTGAATAGACGGAGCCTCTAGGTGCTGCAGCAACGCCCTCATAGCACCTAGAGGCTCATTAGCATATTATAAGTCTTTATTTTAAGAGAACAGCGGCAGGCAGGGACAGTGTCGGACTGGGCTGCCTAGGGCCCACCAGTAAAAAAAATTTTGGGGCCCCACAGTACGGATACACTCAAATATAATAAATAATCTAACAAGATTTTTATGTGAACATCGGCTGGTGGAGGAGCTGTACACTGAATATGTGTATGTAGTGCAACAAGTCTAATGTTATGTGCCAAGTGTGCAGGGAGTGGGGGCATAGGGGCTCACCTTGCTCAGGGGCCCACCGGGGGATTCCCCTGTACCCCTGTGGGCCAGTCCGAGCCTGGGCAGGGAGTTAAAACACACTGTTATGTACTGCTGACATCAGCCCATCACTAATGTCAGTCAGCTACATAACATAACGTTTTTTCTGATGATTGACAGATTCAGAATCCTGTTTAAACACTGTTACATTACACACTTCAAATGTTTTATATTTATACCTTTTTAGAAGTGACAGACTAGGTCAGGACTGTCTTCTTGGTCACAGTTGAAAAACGAAAAACCACTGCTGCAAGCACTGTCTGCAGGCAGGGCACAGGGCTGGGCAGTGGGCACTACTGTCTACTTGGGGAGGCTGCTGGACAGGACTAGTCTGGAGAAGAAGAATAATTTCAATTCTCCCACGGAGCTCTGCTCCCTACCTCTCTCTCTGATGTCACTTCCTGTGGACCTGACTTCCTTATCAGAGAGAAGGAGGGAGGGACTGGGAGGCAGGGGAGGAGCGAGGAGACTGAAGTGAACTGAAGCTGCTGAACAGTGAGTGAACACAGGCAGCGCTCTGACTGACTGATTCTGAGGCTGCGCAGTGCGCACGCTGCCTGGCATCACTGTGTAGGCGATTGGAGAGAAATAAAAAAAGTTTTTATCTCACAAGGTGGCGCTACTCTTTGCTTAAATAATCATAATATTTAATTTTCTAATGATTATAATATTTAAAATATTTAAAATATCTTAGAATGTTTTTAAAATATTTTACCAGAGTCACTATGTCCGACAAGCTGGAGATAGATTGTTAGAGTTAGATTACTGTGTAGAGTAGACTAGAGGAGGGAGGGACTGTCTGTCACTCAGGGAGCGCTGCGCTCAGCTGATCACCCGGCCGCCGCAGTGAGTGACAGCTTATGCGATTGGACACACTGCAGTTAGAATGAATCCTGTGCCCGGGTCTAAGAAAGCCTTGTACCCGGGCACAGGATTACAAACCCGGACTGTCCGGGTGAATCCCGGACGGGTGGCAACCCTACATGTACCTCACATATCAGTACACTGCTATATATACTATATACCTGTATACTATATACTGCTATATATACTATATACCTGTACATTGCATCTATTGTACCTTTTATATCAGTACACTGCTGTATATACTATATATCTTAGCACACTGCATCTATTACACCTCATAACTCATATATCAGTACACTGCTGGATATACTATATAACTGTAAGGTAAATGAAGAAGAAAATGACAGCGGCACTCACCCGGATGTTGCAAATAGTTTCTTTTAATCCTGAAAGGACATATACAGAGTAACAGCAGGCTGGGGCGGATACAGGCGTGTGTGTGCTGAGTGATCAGCTGGCGACGGCCATTTCGCGCACCTTGCGCTTCCTCTGGCCTCTGACCTCATTACACTATCTGTAGGCTCCCTTATAACAGGTCTCCAGTTGCCCAGGCAATTTCCGACGCTGGAGCAAATCAGTAATCAAGTTCTAAGAAAATAACTGAAACAATGTATACAAGTACCGGACATAAAACCATCCCTGACAACATAAGTGTAATGGTCGCGTACACACTCACACAGGGGGACCACTGGACGGCCCTGCCTACTTGCCTCGCGAGTCCTAATGACAGGGGACAACTGGACGGCAATCCCTAGCTTGGACTAAGTGCAGGGATAACAGACAGACAAACAACAGAACGTGAACGGACCGAGTCAATACCAGGAAAGCTACAAAGTACAAATGGAGCAAGCAGAGAATTGTCAGGAGAAGCCGGGGTCATAAATACCAGGTAGAGTTGTGTAGTACCAAAGGAGTCAGCAGAGGATCGTCAGGAGGAGGCCGGGGTCAGAATAGCAGGAGAGCAGCAAAGTACACAAGGAGCAGGCAGAGGATCGTCAGGAATTCAGCAGGAGGTAAGTACGCCAGGAAAGACAAAACCACAGGTGGAACCTAAATTAACAGGCAACCTGTGGCCAGCAGGCTGCCTGTATTATAGTGGGGAGCGAGGGTCATGTGACGTGGCCAGCGTCACATGACCGACAGACCAACCAGTCGAGCACCGAGTGATCAGCTCGGCGCTCAAGGCAGACTTAGGAGCAGGGAGCCACCCAGCTAGTAAAGCCGCCCTGGGAACGAGGTCAAACACAGATCCTCGCTCCCGAAGCTAAGCAGCAGGTCTGCGGCTAATGGGGGACCGAGTGCACCTTCGGAACCCCGTTACAGTACCCCCCCTTTTATGAGGGGCCACCGGACCCAAGACTTCAGGCGATGGCCTTTCAGGGTGTTCTAAATGAAATTTTCGAACAAGTCTAGGAGCATGAACCTCCCTGGCAGGTACCCAAGATCTCTCTTCAGGTCCATACCCCTTCCAGTGAATCAAACGGGGATGGAAACCATGATTACAAAAGAAAGGTGAAACCCCAGCAGAAGAATTGACACGGTTATTCAAAGCAAATTCAGCCAATGGAAGAAATTTCACCCATAATTGCTGGTCATCAGCAACATACAACCTCAAGAATTGTTCCACAGACTGATTAAGGCGTTCAGTCTGCCCATTACTCTCAGGGTGGTAGGCAGAGGAAAAAGACAATGAAATTTTACATTTTTGACAGAAGGCCCTCCAGAATTTGCCAGAAACAATATTTTCCGGGATACCATGCAATCGAACAATTTCTTTCACAAAAATAGACGCCAGAGTTTTGGCATTCGGGAGTTTAGACAGGGGAATGAAATGGACCATCTTGCTAAACCTATCGACCACTACCCAAACTACAGTCTTACCCTCCACTGGCGGTAGGTCAGTTATAAAGTCCATCGAGATATGGGACCAGGGTCTACTGGGAATGGGTAGGGGTCGTAGGTTACCAGCAGGGCGAGTCCTAGGTGTCTTGGACCTGGCACAAACCTCACAGGCTGACACGTAGGACTTGACATCCCTAGTTAGAGTGGGCCACCAATAAGATCTAGAAACTAGATCCTTAGTGCCCTCAACACCCGGATGTCCACAAAAGGCAGAATCGTGACACTCACCCAACAGCTGGAGACGAAATTGTACGGGAACAAACAACTTATCTGTTGGGGTGGATACCGGTGCCAGATGTTGTTCAGACCTAATGCGAGCCGAGATATCCTGGGTAAGAGCTGCTATGAAGATTTTTGCTGGTAGGATGGATTCAGATGGTACCTCAGTAGGTTGAAAAGCATGGAAGCTCCGAGATGATGCGTCCGCCTTCACAATTTTACTTCCCGGCCTGAACGTAATGGAAAAATCAAAACGAGTAAAAAACAGAGCCCATCTGGCTTGACGGGGATTCAACCTCTTAGCAGACTCGAGAAACATAAGGTTTTTATGGTCAGTGACAACAGTTACACAATGCCTTGCCCCTTCCAGAAAATGTCTCCACTCCTCAAATGCCCATTTAATGGCCAGCAGCTCCCTATTCCCTATGTCGTAGTTTCTCTCCGTGGGAGAGAATTTCCTGGAGAAGAAGGCACATGGTCTCAGGTTAGTGAGGGTAGCAGGACCTTGTGAAAGGACTGCTCCTGCGCCGTCCTCGGACGCATCCACCTCCACAATAAAAGGTTTCTCCTGATCAGGCTGGATCAGAATGGGAGCGCTACTGAATGCCTTTTTTAATTTTTCAAATGAAGAAATGGCCTCAGTAGACCAATTCTCCAAATTCGCCCCTTTCTTAGTAAGGTCGGTCAACGGTTTAGCAATTACGGAAAAATTCATAATAAATTCACGACAGTAATTGGCGAAACCTAGGAACCGTTGTAAGGCCTTTAAGGATGAAGGTCTTACCCATTCCTTAATTGCTAGTACCTTACCAGGATCCATCTTGAAGGCGTGAGGAGTCAGAACATGCCCTAGAAACAGAATCTCCTGTACACCAAAGACACATTTCTCTTGGTTAGCGGATAGCTGATTCTCCCTCAACACCTCTAATACTTGTTTGACATGAGACACATGGGATTCGAAGTCAGGAGAGAATATCAAAATGTCGTCAAGATAGACAATAACAAATTTACCTAAGAACTCCCTAAGAATGTCATTCATGAAGTTTTGGAACACAGCTGGGGCATTGCTGAGTCCAAAAGGCATCACCTGATATTCAAAGTGTCCTACCGGAGTATTGAACGCCGTCTTCCATTCGTCTCCCTCCTTGATTCGGATTAGATTGTATGCCCCTTTCAGGTCAATTTTAGAAAACCAGGCTGCCCCAGAACCTGGTTAAATAAATCCGGAATCAATGGGAGGGAGTATCTATTCTGGACAGTGATTTTATTTAATCTCCGGTAATCGATACATGGCCTAAGACCACCATCTTTTTTCTTAACGAAGAAAAACCCCGCCCCCATAGGAGAGACAGAAGGTCTAATATGACCTTTACCAAGGCTCTCCTTAATATAATCTTCCATGGCCTTGCGTTCGGGCTTAGAAAGATTATAAATTCGCCCCTTAGGAAACTTGGCCCCCTCTACTAGCTCTATGGTACAATCATAAGGTCTATGGGGGGGTAGAACCTCCGGGGTTGGTGATGAGAATACATACATACATAGTATTCCCTAACAACAGTGGGTAAGGTATCAGACTTTACTGAGACCCCAGCCTGTACCACAGACAAGCACGAGTCACACTTAGGCCCCCATCTCACCAACTCCCCACTGGACCAATCTATAGTGGGGTTATGTAGTCGGAGCCAAGGCAACCCTAGTACCACCTCAGCCGGTAGGTTCTCCAGGACTAAAAGGGAACATCTCTCTGAGTGGCACACACCCACGGTTAGAGAAATCTCTGAGGTACATGAGCTCACCGTACCACCAATAAGAGGAGTAGCATCAATAGCCATGACATGGATAGGAGTTGGTAAGGCAAACATAGGAATACCCAATCTTACAGCATACTCAGAGTCAATAAAGCTAGCCGCTGAACCAGAATCAATAAAGGCCTTACCCGGCCATTTATCTACTCCCAGAGAAATCGTAATGGGTACCAAAAGCTTACATTTAGAAAATTCAGGGTGTACCTGGTCTTTAGGTTGCCTTGCCTTAGGAGCCTTGACAGAGAGGACCTTCTTAGGACACTGGTTGATCCAATGGTCAGGATCTCCACAGTAAAAGCATTCTCCACGTCTGAGGCAAAGATTCCCTCGGGTTATGCCAACCTGCATGGGTTCCTCGGTGGAGACCTCAGCATTGTCTCTGGGATAGGCCTCTGGCTGGACCACCATCTGGGAAGAGAACTGTTGTTCCTGTTGTCTCTCTCTAACCCGTTGGTCAAGTCGGACAACAAGGGTCATCATCTCCTCTAAGGTTTCTGGAAGTTGATAACTGACCAGAAGATCCTTTAAATTATCAGACAGACCTGACCTAAACTGACTCTTCAGGGCTGGTTCGTTCCATCCTGAGGGGACACACCACCTTCTGAATTGGGTGCAATAATCCTCCGCAGGTAGATTGCCCCTAACCAGTGCCTTTAGAGCCGTCTCGGCTACTAGAGCCCTGTCTGGTTCATCATAGAGGGTACCTAGGGCCTGAAAGAAGCCCTCCACAGAAGATAAACAACTGGCGCCAGCAGGTAAAGAGAAGGCCCAGTCCTGGGGATCACCCTGTAGTCGGGAAATGATAATGCCCACGCGTTGACTCTCGGGGCCAAAGGACACGGGGCGCAAACGGAAGTAAAGTTTGCAATTCTCCTTAAAAGAGAGAAACTTCTTCCGGTCTCCAGAAAAGGGCTCTGGGAGCTTAATCTGGGGCTCAAAATGCGGACTGGAGGCCTGAGGAGTGAAAGAACCTTGCCCTAACTCAAAAGAACTGAGTTTTTCCCCTAACTCCTGCACCATCTGCGTCAGAGTAGAGACATGGTCAGTCAGGGTCACCAGAGGATTCATTATACAGTGGTTATTGGGCCTGTTATTCTGTAACGGTCGCGTACACACTCACACAGAGGGGAGGGAAGTGACCACTGCGCTCCATCCTTACCCCTGGCTCTGCCTACTTGCCTCGCGAGTCCTAATGACAGGGGACAACTGGACGGCAATCCCTAGCTTGGACTAAGTGCAGGGATGACAGAAAGACAAACAACAGAACGTGAACGGACCGAGTCAATACCAGGAAAGCTACAAAGTACAAATGGAGCAAGCAGAGAATTGTCAGGAGAAGCCGGGTTCATAAATACCAGGAGAGTCATGTAGTACCAAAGGAGTCAGCAGAGGATCGTCAGGAGGAGGCCGGGGTCAGAATACCAGGAGAGCAGCAAAGTACACAAGGAGCAGGCAGAGGATCGTCAGGAATTCAGCAGGAGGTAAGTACGCCAGGAAAGACAAAACCACAGGTGAAACCTAAATTAACAGGCAACCTGTGGCCAGCAGGCTGCCTGTATTTATATTGGGGAGTGAGGGTCATGTGACGTGGCCAGCGTCAAATGACCGACAGACCAACCAGTTGAGCACCGAGTGATCAGCTCGGCGCTCAAGGCAGACTTAAGAGCAGGGAGCCGCCCTGGGAACGAGGTCAAACACAGATCCTCGCTCCCGAAGCTAAGCAGCAGGTCTGCGGCTAATGGGGGACCGAGTGCACCTTCGGAACCCCGTTACAATAAGCAACTTCTACATAGGCTAATCTAGATACGTGCCTCCTTATAGATATACACTTAACTCATTGCGGTCATTTAACCCTAGCAGTCCCATCGCATTTGTGCGAATAATCCAATCTGCCTCCCTCTGCATTAGGAGGCGGTCCCTGTCCCCACCTGCAGCTGGTGCAGATACATGTTCCAGGGCCACGAATTGTAGGCATTCTATATTGCCGTCATGCATGTTCACTACGTGTTCTATTAATCTGGGACATCCTTTTTCCGATCTCACAGAATTTATGTGTTCCCTGAATCTTTCACACATAGGGCGGATAGTCTTCCCTATGTAAAAAGATCCACAAGAGCATAACACCAGATAAACTACATATTTAGTTTTGCACGTAGTGAACTGCGTGAACCCATGTTTTATGCCAGCAAAAAATACGTATTTGCCTTTTATCATGTGTTTGCAAAAAGAGCAATTGCCACTTCTGTGGCTACCTGTTGGAATATTCTCAGTTAGCCAATTTTTTGTTCTAGTATCCCTCAATCTACTCCTCACTAATTTATCCCTGATCGTGTGGAACTTTTTAAAGGTGACCAGCGGTTTATTATCTATTAAGTCCTGTAATCCCTCCTCATTCCTGAGGATCTCCCAGTTCTTAAATATGGCCTGCTTAATTATATCCGCCAAAGGACTATATTTGAAAGCAAAGTCAAACCTCTCTGTGTTGTTTTTTGATTCATTGTTTTTTCTATCTTTATTTTTGTTCTTATCTTTACTCTCAAGTAACTTTTTCTGAGTAAACTGACCTGCTTTTGTTAATGCTGTATCTAGAGTGTGTTCCGGGTATCCCCTCTCTAATACCCTATTCTTAAAGGGATTCTGTCACCTCCCTTAACCGAAAATCCGATTTTAAAGCATTCATGTAGCACAGCTTACCTTGAATAAGCTGTGCTCTTTTATCTTCTAATCCGTCCAGTAGTTTTTGATAAAAATCGACTTTTATCTTTATGTAAATTATCCCTGAAGGTGCCCAGAGGGGCGTTATGTTTGCTTTAGTGTGCCCAGCACCGCCCCTCATTCGGTGCACAAAACGCCTTCCTTCTGACTTGCTAACCGCCCCACAGTCTCACCAGGCTGACTGAGGGAAGAGCGAGCGTCTGACGTCACTGGGCTCGGCGCATGCCCAGTGACAAAGATGAAGCTCATGCCGTCAGTCTCCTGCAGATCGCACTGGCGCAGCCCTCAGAGGGTACTGCGCCTGCGCGAGAGTACGTTCGGCCGTGAGGGAGGGGGAGGAGAGGGAGGAGAGGCTGTGGGGCGGTTAGCAAGTCAGAAGGAAGGCGTTTTGTGCACCGAATGAGGGGCGGTACTGGGCACACTAAAGCAAACATAACGCCCCTCTGGGCACCTTCAGGGATAATTTACATAAAGATAAAAGTCGATTTTTATCAAAAACTACTGGACGGATTAGAAGATAAAAGAGCACAGCCTATTCAAGGTAAGCTGTGCTACATGAATGCTTTAAAATCGGATTTTCGGTTAAGGGAGGTGACAGAATCCCTTTAAGTTCTAAGGCCTGTTGTTTGTAGCCCGTCTCTGTACTGTTTATGCGTTTAAGCCTTATAAATTGGCCATACGGCACTGTTCGTTTTACGCTACGTGGATGATAACTGTCATGGTGCAGCAGGGAATTCGTAGCCGTGGGCTTGCGGTAGCCCGTGGTGACTATTGTGCTATTCTCTATGGTGACCATGACATCAAGAAATTCTAATGATTCACCTCCAAAATTCATGGTGAATCTCATGTTCATGTCATTGTGGTCATTGAGAAAATGCAGAAAGTCCTCACATAGCTGCCTCGGACCCTGCCACACCATGAAAACATCATCCACGTAGCGCAAAAATAATTTTATGTATCGTAGATACGGATTTGAGGTAGAGTACACAAAGCGGTCCTCAAAAACTGACAAAAATAAATTAGCAAAAGTACAAGACACAGGTGTGCCCATGGCCGTACCATGGATCTGCCTGTACCAGCATCCACCAAATGTAAACACGTTATTGCCGAGTACAAAGTTAAGTGCTTCTTGGACAAAGGTGCAATAGATACCACTCTTATCAGTTTTGCTGAGAATTTTGATGACGGCTTGCACACCCTCCCCCTGTGGGATACGGGTGTACAAGCTTTCCACATCAAGTGACACCAAATTAAAATCATCCTGCCACTGGAAGTGATTCAATGCTTCCAGAAAGGAGTTGGTGTTCTGTCAATAAGTAGGAGCATGTGACAAGAGTGGTCTAAGCAGCCAATCAAAATATTTAGATAGAGGTTCAGTCACTGACCCTATCCCCGGCACAATAGGGCGTCCTGGTGGATGGGTCAGTGACTTGTGAATTTTTGGTAAAAAATACCATGTAGGTTTACTGGGGGATGGTGGCACAAGCCGATCCATGATACGTGCCGTAAAAAAATCCAAATCAATATATCGCGTAAGTAGCTTGCGAAGTTGCACTAGAATAGTGGGGATAGGGTCCCTATCTAGTTTCTGGTAGACCGAGGTGTCTCCTAACTGCCTAAGTGCCTCCTGCATATAATATTCTTTAGTAAGAAGTACAATATTGCCCCCCTTGTCCGCCGGTTTCACTATGACGTCATCTTTTTTGGAAAGCCATTTAATAGCTAACCATTCTTCATTGGTAATATTATTTTCTACACTGGGATATACCAAGGCTTTTACATCTCTTAATACTTGTTTATAAAATACGTCAATGCTACTCCCGGCGTTCAAGGGGGGACAATATGTGGACTTAATGCCTCCCTTGAAAGAATTCACTTCTGAAATGGGGGCCAGGGGATCACCCAGTTTTGTATCAGTCAAACACTCCAGACAAGCAATTTCTCTTTCACTGTATGGCTCTTCTATGTTGAAACCCAAAAAACTGGTATGTGCTGGGATTTCTCCCTCCTTCTTGGAGCCCACAGTGGAAGAGGAGTTGCTATACATTTTATGTAGCTGTAACTTACGGATAGCCTTAAACAAATTAATTTCAAAAGTAACAGGATTAGATTTTTCCACCAGAATAAAATTACCGTAAGTCCCTTATTGAGAACAGTAACACATGGAGGAGGGAGTTCGAGAGTGGTTAGGTTGATTACGAGACTTTCTCTGGATGTAATGGTAAGTGAGTTTGTCACTGACGCCAAGACACTTGCTTCTTGTTGCGTGATGATTTCCTTGCTGGTCTTCTCTCTCCTCTTTTTTCCCCTTCTTGTGTTGCACCTAAAGGGGGAATATTGTCTGTCATCTTTCTATTGGTGTTGGCGTCATCTGACACACTGGAATCACTATCTGTTGTCCAGTAGTCACTTCTATTTTTTCTCTGGGGACGTCTTTTTCGTTTTCTTCTTTTATTCCAATCAAATATTTTTCCGCTATCATAGTCACACTTATCGCGTAAAAATGTATCCTTTTTTCTTTCTTTTATTTCTGATTGCGTGATGACTAGTTTTTTATTTAATTTCTTATCAAAAAGCATAATTTGGCTCTCCGTTAATCTATGTATGAGTTCAGTTCTTGCATTTTTCAACTCTTCAGTAATTTTGTTATACTCTTTTTCTTCCCGTTTTAAAACCACTGAAAGTATCTGGGATGAGAACTGCATATGGAGCTCTTTCCACTCAGTGGCAAAAGTTTCGTCTTCCTCATATTGGAGGAGCTCTTTGTAGATCCTAAGACCTCTAGAGACTCTACCACTAGTGTTATATGATTTTAAGGAGTTGACTGTCCAGAAAAGTTGTACCTCTTTATCTGCCAAATTGGTGACACGCATCTCAAGAGCCTTAGTACTGAAGGACTGCAATGTGTCACGGGAGTTACACTCAGCAAAAAACGCATCCGCCCCTTCTCTGCCTGTATTCAGACTGATTTGCTCTTCATCAGTTGCCATGGCTTCTGAAATATTCATAAGATCTGCCGGATCGAAGTAGCGTGCTCTGCCTCTAAAGTAGAAGGGTAATGAATGTCAATATACACTGCTCAAAAAAATAAAGGGAACACAATGTAACTCCAAGTCAATCACACTTCCGTGAAATCAAACTGTCCACTTAGGAAGCAACACTGAGTGACAATCAATTTCACATGCTGTTGTGCAAATGGGATAGACAACAGGTGGAAATTATAGCCAATTAGCAAGACACCCCCAATAAAGGAGTGGTTCTGCAGGTGGTGATCACAGACCACTTCTCAGTTCCTATGCTTCCTGGCTGATGTTTTGGTCACTTTTGAATGCTGGCGGTGCTTTCACTCTAGTGGTAGCATGAGACAGAGTCTACAACTCACACAAGTGGCTCAGGTAGTGCAGCTTATCCAGGATGGCACATCAATGCGAGCTGTGGCAAGAAGGTTTGCTGTGTCTGTCAGCGTAGTGTCCAGAGCATGGAGGCGCTACCAGGAGACAGGCCAGTACATCGGGAGACATGGAGGAGGCCGTAGGAGGGCAACAACCCAGCAGCAGGACCGCTACCTCCGCCTTTGTGCAAGGAGGAACAGAAGGAGCACTGCCAGAGCCCTGCAAAATGACCTCCAGCAGGCCACAAATGTGCATGTGTCTGCTCAAACGGTCAGAAACAGACTCCATGAGAGTGATATGAGGGCCCGACGTCCACAGGTGGGGGTTGTGCTTACAGCCCAACACCGTGCAGGACGTTTGGCATTTGCCAGAGAACACCAAGATTGGCAAATTCGCCACTGGCGCCCTGTGCTCTTCACAGATGAAAGCAGGTTCACACTGAGCACATGTGACAGACGTGACAGAGTCTTGAGACGCCGTGGAGAACGTTCTGCTGCCTGCAACATCCTCCAGCATGACCGGTTTGGCATTGGGTCAGTAATGATGTGGGGTGGCATTTCTTTGGACGGCCGCACAGCACTCCATGTGCTCGCCAGAGGTAGCCTGACTGCCATTAGGTACCGAGATGAGATCCTCAGACCCCTTGTGAGACCATATGCTGGTGCTGTTGGCCCTGGGTTCCTCCTACTGCAAGACAATGCTAGACCTCATGTGGCTGGAGTGTGTCAGCAGTTCCTGCAAGACTAAGGCATTGATGCTCTGGACTGGCCCGCCTGTTCCCCAGACCTGAATCCAATTGAGCACATCTGGGACATCATGTCTCGCTCTATCCACCAACGTCACGTTGCACCACAGACTGTTCAGGAGTTGGCAGATGCTTTAGTCCAGGTCTGGGAGGAGATCCCTCAGGAGACCGTCCGTCACCTCAAAAAAATTTTGTGTGATTTTGTTGTCAGCACATTCAACTATGTAAAGAACAAAGTATTTCAGAAGAATATTTAATTAATTCAGATCTAGGATGTGTTATTTTTGTGTTCCCTTTATTTTTTTGAGCAGTGTATGTAGAGGGGTGAGGCGGCACTGCAAACATATCCAGCTTGTTCAGAGGTGGGAACTGTGCAGCTCAGTCAGAAAACACCCTTCAGTGGTGCTCTGCTGTCAACATGAAAGTTCACGATAATAATAAGGTAAATGAAGAAGAAAATGACAGCGGCACTCACCCGGATGTTGCAAATAGTTTCTTTTAATCCTGAAAGGACATATACAGAGTAACAGCAGGCTGGGGCGGATACAGGCGTGTGTGTGCTGAGTGATCAGCTGGCGACGGCCGTTTCGCGCACCTTGCGCTTCCTCTGGCCTCTGACCTCATCACGCTACCTGTAGGCTCCCTTATAACAGGTCTCCAGTTGCCTAGGCAATTTCCGACGCTGGAGCAAATCAGTAATCAAGTTCTAAGAAAATAACTGAAACAATGTATACAAGTACCGGACATAAAACCATCCCTGACAACATAAGCAACTTCTACATAGGCTAATCTAGATACGTGCCTCCTTATAGATATACACTTAACTCATTGCGGTCATTTAACCCTAGCAGTCCCATCGCATTTGTGCGAATAATCCAATCTACCTCCCTCTGCATTAGGAGGCGGTCCCTGTCCCCACCTGCAGCTGGTGCAGATACATGTTCCAGGGCCACGAATTGTAGGCATTCTATATTGCCGTCATGCATGTTCAATGTTCTATTAACCACTTGCCATCTGGGCCATTTGCCCCCTTCCTGACCAGGCCAAATTTTGCAAAACTGACCTATCTCACTTTATGTGGTAATAACTTTGGAACGCCTTTATTTATCCAAGTCATTCAGAGACTGTTTTCTCGTGACACATTGTACTTCATGATAGTCATAAATTTGAGTCAAAATATTTCACCTTTATTTATGAAAAAATCCCAAATTTACCCAAAAATTTGAAAAATTCGCAATTTTCTAAATTTCAATTTCTCTGCTTTTAAAACAGAAAGTGATACCTCATAAAATATTTATTATTTAACATTCCCCATATGTCTACTTTATGTTGGCATCATTTTGGAAATGTCATTTTATTTTTTTAGGACGTTAGAAGGCTTAGAAGTTTAGAAGCAATTCTTCAAATTTTTAAGAAAATTGCCAAAACCCACTTTTTAAGGACCAGTTCAGGTATGAAGTCACTTTGTGGGGCCTACATAGTGGATACCCCCATAAATGACCCCATTGTAGAAACTACACCCCTCAAGGTATTCAAAACCGATTTTACAAACTTTGTTAACCCTTTAGGCGTTCCACAAGAATTAAAGGAAAATGGAGATCAAATTTTTAAATTTCACTTTTTTGGCAGATTTTCCATTTTAATCAATTTTTTTCTTTAACACATCGATGGTTAGCAGCCAAAAAAAACTCAATATTTATTACCCAGATTCTGCGGTTTACAGAAACACCCCACATGTGGTCATAAACTGCTGTATGGGCATACGGCAGGGCGCAGAAGAAAAGGAACTCCACATGGTTTTTAGATGCCATGTCCCATTTGAAGCCCCCTGATTCACCCTTACAGTAGAAACTCCCAAGAAGTGACCACATTTTGGAAACTAGGGGAGAAGGTGCCAGTTTTATTAGTACTATTTTTGGGTACATATGATTTTTTGATCATTCATTATAACACTTTATGGGGCAAGGTGACCAAAAAATTGGTTGTTTTAGCACAGTTTCTATTTATTTATTTTTACAGAGTTCACCTGAGGGGTTCAGTCAAGTGACATTTTTATAGAGCAGATTGTTACGGACGTGCCGATACCTAATATGTATACTTTTTCTCATTTATTAAAGTTTTACACAATAATAGCATTTTTGAAACAAAAAAATTATGTTTTAATGTGTCCATGTTCTGAGAGCTATAGTTTTTTTATTTTTTGAGAGATTTTCTTATGTAGGGGCTCATTTTTTGCGGGATGAGGTGACGGTTTTATTGGTACTATTTTGTGGGACATACGCGTTTTTGATCACTTGGTGTTGCACCTTTTGTGATGCAAGGTGACAAAAATTGCTTGTTTTGACACAGTTTTTTTTAATTTTTTTTACGGTGTTCACCTGAGGGGTTAGGTCATGTGATATTTTTATAGAGCTGGTTTTTACGGACGCGGCAATACCTAATATGTATACTTTTTTTTATTTGTTTCACTTTAACACAATAATAGCATTTTTGAAACCAAAAAAATGATGTTTTAGTGTCTCCATGTTCTAAGAGCTATAGTTTTTTTATTTTTTGAGAGATTTTCTTATGTAGGGGCTCATTTTTTGCGGGATGAGGTGACGGTTTTATTGGTACTATTTTGTGGGACATACGCGTTTTTGATCACTTGGTGTTGCACCTTTTGTGATGCAAGGTGACAAAAATTGCTTGTTTTGACACAGTTTTTTTTTTTTTTTTACGGTGTTCACCCGAGGGGTTAGGTCATGTGATATTTTTATAGAGCTGATTTTTACGGACGCGGCAATACCTAATATGTATACTTTTTTTTTTTTTTTCTATTTTTAACTTTTTTTTTTCATTCCTTACTTGGGGACTTTTTTTTTTTTTACATGTGAAACTTTTTTTTATTTTTTTATTTTCAACCTTTTATTTTTATTTTTTTTAATTTTACACTTTTCGTCCCCCATAAGGTCATGCAAGACCTCTGGGGGACATTTACTTCACTTTTTTTTTTTTTTACACTGTTGATTTCTCCTGTAACTGGGGCTGACATAGTAGCCCCAGTTACAGAAGAAATGCACCCCTAGAGAGGCTGTACAGCAGCAATACAGCGCTGTACAGCCTCAGTGCAGGGCTGATCGAGGTCTCTGAGAGACCTCACACAGCCCCTGCACTCTCCGGTCCCGGCGGTCACATGACCGCCGGGCCGGAAAAGGAAGCGCACAGCGCTTCCTGCTCTGCATACACAGCGCTCGGTGAGCGCTGTGTCTGCAGCGATCCGGAAGGCAGGGACACCTGGGAACTGTCCCTGCCTTGTCTTAGGGTTGCCCTGCTGTCACTGACAGCGGGCAACCCGATCAGCAGCTGCACGATTAGCGTGCAGCTGCTATTTCTGAAAGGACGTTCTAAAACGTGCTGTCAGAAATAGACGTCCACCCATAGGACGTTTATAGTCTATGGGCGGACGTAAAGCGGTTAATCTGGGACATCCTTTTCCCGATCTCACAGAGTTTATGTGTTCCCTGAATCTTTCACACATAGGGCGGATAGTCTTCCCTATGCAAATAGATCCACAAGAGCATAACACCAGATAAACTACATATTTAGTTTTGCACGTAGTGAACTGCGTGAGCCTATGTTTTATGCCAGCAAAAAATACGTATTTGCCTTTTATCATGTGTTTGCAAAAGGCGGATATAATTAAGCAGGCCATATTTAAGAACTGGGAGATCCTCAGGAATGAGGAGGGATTACAGGACTTAATAGATAATAAACCGCTTGTCACCTTTAAAAAGTGCCACACGATTAGGGATAAATTAGTGAGGAGTAGATTGAGGGATACTAGAACAAAAAATTGGCTAACTGAGAATATTCCAACAGGTAGCCACAGAAGTGGCAATTGCTCTTTTTGCAAACACATGATAAAAGGCAAATACGTATTTTTTGCTGGCATAAAACATAGGCTCTGGTTTTATGTCCGGTACTTGTATACATTGTTTCAGTTATTTTCTTAGAACTTGATTACTGATTTGCTCCAGCGTCAGAAATTGCCTGGGCAACTGGAGACCTGTTATAAGGGAGCCTACAGGTAGCGTGATGAGGTCAGATGCCAGAGGAAGCGCAAAAACGGCCGTCGCCAGCTGATCACTCAGCACACACACGCCTGTATCCGCCCCAGCCTGCTGTTACTCTGTATATGTCCTTTCAGGATTAAAAGAAACTATTTGCAACATCCGGGTGAGTGCCGCTGTCATTTTCTTCTTCATTTACCTTATTATTATCGTGAACTTTCATGTTGACAGCAGAGCACCACTGAAGGGTGTTTTCTGACTGAGCTGCACAGTTCCCACCTCTGAGCAAGCTGGATATGTTTGCAGTGCCGCCTCACCCCTCTACATATATTGACATACTATATAACTGTACACACTGCATCTATTATACCTCGTACCCCACATATCAGTACACTTCTGTATATACTATATAACTGTACACACTGCATCTATTATACCTCGTACCCCACATATCAGTACACTGCTGTATATACTATATAACTGTACCCACTGCATCTATTATACCTCGTATCTCACATATCAGTACCTGCTGTATGTACTATATATCTGTACACACTGCATCTATTATACCTCGTACCTCACATATCAGTACACCACTGTATATACTATATATCTGTACACACTGCATCTATTATGCCTCGTACCTCACATATCAGTACACTGCTGGATATACTATATATCTGTACCCACTGCATCTAATATACCTCAAACCTCACATATCAGTACACTGCCGTATATACTATATAACTGTACCCACTGCATCTATTATGCCTCGTACCTCACATATCAGTGCACTACTGGATATACTATATAACTGTACACACTGCATCTATTATACCTCGTACCTCACATATCAGTACACTGCTGTATATAGTATATATCTGTACCCACTGCATCTATTATACCTCGTACCTCACATATCAGTACACTGCTGTATATACTATATAACTGTACCCACTGCATCTAATATACCTCAAACCTCACATATCAGTACACTGCCGTATATACTATATAACTGTACCCACTGCATCTATTATGCCTCGTACCTCACATATCAGTGCACTACTGGATATACTATATAACTGTACCCACTGCATCTATTATGCCTCGTACCCTACATATCAGTACACTGCTGTATATACTATATAACTGTACCCACTGCATCTATTATACCTCAAACCTCACATATCAGTACACTGCTGTATATACTATATAACTGTACCCACTGCATCTATTATACCTCGTACCTCACATTCCAGTACACTGCTGTATATACTATATAACTGTACCCACTGCATCTATTATACCTCAAACCTCACATATCAGTACACTGCTGTATATACTATATAACTGTACCCACTGCATCTATTATACCTCAAACCTCACATATCAGTACACTGCTGTATATACTATATAACTGTACCCACTGCATCTAATATACCTCAAACCTCACATATCAGTACACTGCTGTATATACTATATAACTGTACCCATTGCATCTATTATACCTCAAACCTCACATATCAGTACACTGCTGTATATACTATATAACTGTACCCACTGCATCTATTATACCTTGTACCCTACATATCAGTACACTGCTGTATATACTATATAATTGTACCCACTGCATCTATTATACCTCGTACCCTACATATCAGTACACTGCTGTATATACTATATAACTTTACCCACTGCATCTATTATGCCTCGTACCTCACATATCAGTGCACTGCTGGATATACTATATGACTGTACCCACTGCATCTATTATACCTCGCACCCTACATATCAGTACACTGCTGTATATACTATATAACTGTACCCACTGCATCTATTATGCCTCGTACCCCACATATCAGTACACTGCTGTATATAGTATATATCTGTACCCACTGCATATATTATACCTCGTACCTCACATATCAGTACACTGCTGTATATACTATATAACTGTACCCACTGCATCTAATATACCTCAAACCTCACATATCAGTACACTGCCGTATATACTATATAACTGTACCCACTGCATCTATTATGCCTCGTACCTCACATATCAGTGCACTACTGGATATACTATATAACTGTACCCACTGCATCTATTATGCCTCGTACCCTACATATCAGTACACTGCTGTACATACTATATAACTGTACCCACTGCATCTATTATACCTCAAACCTCACATATCAGTACACTGCTGTATATACTATATAACTGTACCCACTGCATCTATTATACCTCGTACCTCACATACCAGTACACTGCTGTATATACTATATAACTGTACCCACTGCATCTATTATACCTCAAACCTCACATATCAGTACACTGCTGTATATACTATATAACTGTACCCACTGCATCTATTATACCTCAAACCTCACATATCAGTACACTGCTGTATATACTATATAACTGTACCCACTGCATCTATTATACCTCGTACCTCACATATCAGTACACTGCTGTATATACTATATAACTGTACCCACTGCATCTAATATACCTCAAACCTCACATATCAGTACACTGCTGTATATACTATATAACTGTACCCATTGCATCTATTATACCTCAAACCTCACATATCAGTACACTGCTGGATATACTATATAACTGTACCCACTGCATCTATTATACCTCGTACCCTACATATCAGTACACTGCTGTATATACTATATAACTGTACCCACTGCATCTATTATACCTCGTACCCTACATATCAGTACACTGCTGTATATACTATATAACTGTACCCACTGCATCTATTATACCTCGTACCTCACATATCAGTACACTGCTGTATATACTATATAACTGTACCCACTGCATCTAATATACCTCAAACCTCACATATCAGTACACTGCCGTATATACTATATAACTGTACCCACTGCATCTATTATGCCTCGTACCTCACATATCAGTGCACTACTGGATATACTATATAACTGTACCCACTGCATCTATTATGCCTCATACCCTACATATCAGTACACTGCTGTATATACTATATAACTGTACCCACTGCATCTATTATACCTCAAACCTCACATATCAGTACACTGCTGTATATACTATATAACTGTACCCACTGCATCTATTATACCTCGTACCTCACATTCCAGTACACTGCTGTATATACTATATAACTGTACCCACTGCATCTATTATACCTCAAACCTCACATATCAGTACACTGCTGTATATACTATATAACTGTACCCACTGCATCTATTATACCTCAAACCTCACATATCAGTACACTGCTGTATATACTATATAACTGTACCCACTGCATCTAATATACCTCAAACCTCACATATCAGTACACTGCTGTATATACTATATAACTGTACCCATTGCATCTATTATACCTCAAACCTCACATATCAGTACACTGCTGTATATACTATATAACTGTACCCACTGCATCTATTATACCTTGTACCCTACATATCAGTACACTGCTGTATATACTATATAATTGTACCCACTGCATCTATTATACCTCGTACCCTACATATCACTACACTGCTGTATATACTATATAACTTTACCCACTGCATCTATTATGCCTCGTACCTCACATATCAGTGCACTGCTGGATATACTATATGACTGTACCCACTGCATCTATTATACCTCGCACCCTACATATCAGTACACTGCTGTATATACTATATAACTGTACCCACTGCATCTATTATGCCTCGTACCCACATATCAGTACACTGCTGTATTATAGTAAATATCTGTACCCACTGCATATAGTATACCTCGTACCTCACATATCAGTACACTGCTGTATATACTATATAACTGTACCCACTGCATCTAATATACCTCAAACCTCACATATCAGTACACTGCCGTATATACTATATAACTGTACCCACTGCATCTATTATGCCTCGTACCTCACATATCAGTGCACTACTGGATATACTATATAACTGTACCCACTGCATCTATTATGCCTCGTACCCTACATATCAGTACACTGCTGTACATACTATATAACTGTACCCACTGCATCTATTATACCTCAAACCTCACATATCAGTACACTGCTGTATATACTATATAACTGTACCCACTGCATCTATTTATACCTCGTACCTCACATACCAGTACACTGCTGTATATACTATATAACTGTACCCACTGCATCTATTATACCTCAAACCTCACATATCAGTACACTGCTGTATATACTATATAACTGTACCCACTGCATCTATTATACCTCAAACCTCACATATCAGTACACTGCTGTATATACTATATAACTGTACCCACTGCATCTATTATACCTCGTACCTCACATATCAGTACACTGCTGTATATACTATATAACTGTACCCACTGCATCTAATATACCTCAAACCTCACATATCAGTACACTGCTGTATATACTATATAACTGTACCCATTGCATCTATTATACCTCAAACCTCACATATCAGTACACTGCTGGATATACTATATAACTGTACCCACTGCATCTATTATACCTCGTACCCTACATATCAGTACACTGCTGTATATACTATATAACTGTACCCACTGCATCTATTATACCTCGTACCCTACATATCAGTACACTGCTGTATATACTATATAACTGTACCCACTGCATCTATTATGCCTCGTACCTCACATATCAGTGCACTGCTGGATATACTATATGACTGTACCCACTGCATCTATTATACCTCAAACCTCACATATCAGTACACTGCTGTATATACTATATAACTGTACCCACTGCATCTATTATACCTCGTACCTCACATATCAGTACACTGCTGTATATACTATATAACTGTACCCACTGCATCTAATATACCTCAAACCTCACATATCAGTACACTGCTGTATATACTATATAACTGTACCCATTGCATCTATTATACCTCAAACCTCACATATCAGTACACTGCTGTATATACTATATAACTGTACCCATTGCATCTATTATACCTCAAACCTCACATATCAGTACACTGCTGTATATACTATATAACTGTACCCACTGCATCTAATATACCTCAAACCTCACATATCAGTACACTGCTGTATATACTATATAACTGTACCCATTGCATCTATTATACCTCAAACCTCACATATCAGTACACTGCTGGATATACTATATAACTGTACCCACTGCATCTATTATACCTCGTACCCTACATATCAGTACACTGCTGTATATACTATATAACTGTACCCACTGCATCTATTATACCTCGTACCCTACATATCAGTACACTGCTGTATATACTATATAACTGTACCCACTGCATCTATTATGCCTCGTACCTCACATATCAGTGCACTGCTGGATATACTATATGACTGTACCCACTGCATCTATTATACCTCAAACCTCACATATCAGTACACTGCTGTATATACTATATAACTGTACCCACTGCATCTATTATACCTCGTACCTCACATATCAGTACACTGCTGTATATACTATATAACTGTACCCACTGCATCTAATATACCTCAAACCTCACATATCAGTACACTGCTGTATATACTATATAACTGTACCCATTGCATCTATTATACCTCAAACCTCACATATCAGTACACTGCTGGATATACTATATAACTGTACCCACTGCATCTATTATACCTCGTACCCTACATATCACTTCACTGCTGTATATACTATATAACTGTACCCACTGCATCTATTATACCTCGTACCCTACATATCAGTACACTGCTGTATATACTATATAACTGTACCCACTGCATCTATTATGCCTCGTACCTCACATATCAGTGCACTGCTGGATATACTATATGACTGTACCCACTGCATCTATTATACCTCGCACCCTACATATCAGTACACTGCTGTATATACTATATAACTGTACCCACTGCATCTATTATGCCTCGTACCTCACATATCAGTACACTGCTGTATATACTATATATCTGTACAAATTGCATCTATTACACCTTATACCTCACATGTCAGTACACTGCTGTTGGGGTCATTTATCAAAATGGCGTAAAGTACAACTGGCTTTGTTGCCCATAACAACCAGATTCTACCTTTCATTTTTTACAGCTCTTTTGATAAATGACCCCATATATACCTGTACACCCTGCATCTATTCTACCTCGTACCTAAAATACCAGTACACTGCTGTATATACTATATCTCTGTACACACTGCATCCATTATACCTCACACCTCCCATATATATATATATATATATATATATGTATATATACATACACACACGTTGCATAAATAATAATCACATATACATATAATAAATGCAGTGGGTATAGTAGACATATAGTATATCCAACAGTGTACGAGGTGTAATTGATACCTCACATATCAGTACACCATACCTCACAACCGTCCTGGATCCGGCGGGACAGTCCCGGATTTCAGTGGCTGTTCCACTGTCCCGGTACAGGAGTGGTATGTCCCGCTTTCTGGCAGCAGTCTATGCATCCATAGGAAGCAGAGACAGTTGCCATAATGAAGCATTCTGTGAGGGGCACAATGTGGGCATATTACTGGGGGCACAATGTGGGCATATTACTGGGGGCACAAAGTGGGCATTAGAGATGAGCAAATTTTTCAAAAATGTGAATCAGCTGGGAGTAAGTATGACATGCAGATGACATGCGTCCCTCTTAGAATGACTGTACACTTCACTTATTTAGGCAGTCACAGGGCCAAAACTGACCAAATAACTAAAGTATGAACTCAGCCTTACAGGTCGATGTTAGCACCAAGAAGAAGTGCACTCCTTTTAGACCATCGTCAGCTGATTCCACATAGATGTCTACAGAACCTGTTCTATTAAACGCTTTTACAAGTAGAGCCCCCAACAGAGTGGAGAGGGTGTCAGCAGTAAGTTTGTGTTGACATCACTGATTATTTTGCCCTTCCTCTGATCTGTCAGAACAATAACCCCAAAAAAGCGGATCCCGTCTGTTGAGCATCCGCCTTCACTCGGTCAGCATTTGGTCAGTAATCCATCAGTATTTCTGATGCAAAAAAAAAAACAGGAGTGGATCCAAAACAGAGATAACACGTGAATGTAATATTTGCATGTTTTCTGTGTTTTGTACCCACTCCTGCTTTTGGCTACCAAATCACAAGCCAATTTTGATGGGACTATACAGGCCTTACAGCTGCTACACAGACAGGATCCGTTGTGTGTCTCATTTTTCCTTCCTTTTGACAGATCAGAAGAAGGGTCAAATAAATGATGATGTCAGCCAGGCTGAAAGGCAAAATAGTGGCCCAGTCATGAAGTGGGGAGGGTGGGAACAGCATGAGAAGTCCACAGAGTGGCCCTATGACATAGTGGTAAGGTGGAAGCAGCATGAGGAGACCACAGAGTGGCCCAATGACAGAGTCTGGAGGTGGCGGCAGCATCAGGAGGAGGCCACAGAGTGGCACAATGATAGTGTGGAGGTGGCAGCACCATCAGGAGGCCACAGAGTGGCACAATGACAGAGTGTGGAGGTGGCAGCAGCATCATGAAGCCACAGAGTGGCACAATGACAGAGTGTGGAGGTGATGGCAGCAGCAGCATCAAGAGGAGGCCAAAGAGTAGCACAGTGACAGTGTGGAGGTTGCAGCAGCAGTATCAGGAGACCACAGAGTGGCAAAGTGGCATAGTGTAGAGGTGACAGCAGCATCAGGAGACCACAGAGTGGCAAGGTGACATAAAGTGGAGGTGGCAGCAGCATCAGGAGACCACAAAATGACCCAGTGACAGAGTGGGGAGGTGGCAACAGCACCGGGAGACCACAGAGTGGCAAGGTGACATAGTATGGAGGTGGCAGCAGCATCAGGAGAAAAAAAAGTGGCAAGGTGACATAGTGTGGAGGTGACAGCAGCATCAGGAGACCACAGAGTGGCCAGGTGATATAGTGTAGAGGTGGCAGCAGCAGCATCAGCAGACCACAGAGTGACCTGGTAATAGAGTCGGGAGTGGGGAGGTGGGTGGAAATACGGGTACCAGCTGAAGATGGTGGGTGAAAGGAGGAGAAGTTGGCATCAGATGTGTGGCATCAGGTGGGTGGCAGCATCAGAATAGTAGCTGAGGCAGGTAGCCAAAAAAAAAAACGGTCTCTTTTGTCAAAATGTTGGTGTGGCACCATGACTGATCTAGTCTGATGCATCAGGCATTGGTGGGTAGAAATCCTGGCTGATCCACGCCTGATTCATTTTGACAAAGGTCAGTCTCTTCACATTTTGCGTTGACAGGCGAGTTTTTCTTGGGAGAACTTTGGACCTGCCGCAATAAACACCCGCTCTGATGCCACACTACTGGCAGGCAGGGCAGCTTTTCCAGGGCAAACTCTGCTAGTTGGCGGCCACAAATCCAGTTTGGCTGCCCAGTAGTCCAGCAGATCTTCAATGTGGGGTGGCAGGGTACTGCCCAAGTATGCCACCACATGCTGGTTCAGGTCCTGCTCCAGGTCTAGCTGCTGCTGCTGGTGAGTAGTTTCTTCACTAGGCAGGTGAAGAAAGCTGCTCATCAGTGACTCTATACTCAAGTTGCTGCTGATGGAGCTGGAACTGCTCCTACCCCCCACCCTGCCACAGCAGCCATGGCAGAGGAACATGAGGCAGAGGGCCCCCCCGGTCATACCTGCGAGAGGATGGATGATAGCGCAGATAGGCAGCGGCCAACTCACTACATAGGATATCTCTATAGAAGTTCAGTTTGTCCTCCCTCTCAGCGGGTGTAAAAAAGGCCCCCCATTTTTAACCGGTAGGTCCAACAAGGTGGAGAGCCAGAAGTCATCCCTCTGCCGAATGGTGACAATTCGGCTGTCACTACGCAAGCAATGTGAGCATGCATCGGGCCATTTGTTCAAGTGACTCGGAGGATTCCCTGCCTCCATCTCCACTGCATACTGCCACGTTGTGTCTGGGTCCTCTGCCTCCTCTTCCTCATTGCCCCGTAGCTCCTCTGGCTGCTCCTGCTCATCCTCTCCTGTCACCTGTGTGTAGAAACCACCCATTTCGTTACACAGTGCTCTTGCTCAATGTTCTCCTCCTCCAGTTCAGCCCCCACAGGGCTTATGTGGCCGTGAGATCTAGGCGCACATCTCCAGTCCCTTGACCTGCACCAGACAGATTTACCAGCATCTCTTCCAGGACATGAAGCAGTGGAATGATGTTGTTCATCCCGTAGTCCTGGCGAATGACAAATACGTGGCCTCCTCAAAGGGCCTGAGCAACGGCAGGTGTCACACATGAGCTGCCACTGGCTGACATCGAAGTTACACAGAGTAGTACTCCTGTCTGCTTGGATGATCAAGAGATCGTTTATGGCCTTTCTCTGTTCATATACTTGGTCCAACATATAGAGGGTGGAATTCTGAGTGGAAACGTTGCATATCAGACTATGTTGCACTGCACTGTATTACGGAGAGGATGAATGCGGCCATTTATTGTGAGATTTTGAGAAACAACCTCCTTCCCTCAGTCAGAGCATTGAAGATGGGTCGTGACTGGGTCTTCCACACACTTTCCCCTGAAGAAGCTTGCGTTGAAACATACGTTGGGGTTGCTGGAGCACCACACAGGTATTTTTTATGGCTTTATAGTGAACTATCTAGCTTTAGTTTTCTATGTACTTTGCGACATTTGCACTATGCACTTTATTTGTATATCTTCTGTACAGTGTATGATATTTCTACTAAGTTTTTATAGTTCTGCCTGAGTATATGTATTTGTAACATCTGGTTGGCCCATATGCATAATATATGCTATATTTACATATTCATTGTTTGAATTCATCCGCCATTTCAGGATTAGTCCTCAGTCGTTGCCCATGTCATCTTGTGTGCTCTTCTTTCACCATCATACTGTTCCCTATGTGTATTTTATGTCATTTGTCTCATATGGAGACGCTAATAAAGTTTATATATAATATTATGAGTGCTAGCCCTGTTTTTCTCTTTTGGTGCACTACTATACGTGCTGGCTTTGCACGGGTACTCACTATTGTGAGTCATTTATTATTGGTGCTTAGAGTAGTACTCCTGTCCCACTTGTATCATCAAGAGATCGTTTATGGCCTTTCTCTGTTCATATACTTGGTCCAACATATGGAGGGTGGAATTCAACGAGTGGAAACGTTGCATATCAGACTATGTTGGCGGATGCCGTTCTGCCGCTGCAGCTCAAGGAGGGTGTGCTTTGCGGTGTACGAGTGGCTGCAGTGAATGCCAAAGTTTCCTACCCATTTTTAGGATGTTTTGCAGATGGGTGGAAGACTTCAGGAACTGCTTGACAACCAGATTGAACACGTGTGTGCCATGTAGTGATGGACGAAACATCAGCCGGGACGATTCACGTTCGCGGCAGGCCCCATTCACTTTAAACCCCAGAGGACCCCAGTATTGTACAATTTATTGTACAATAAATCCCTTTTATATACAGTGATTGATGGTATTTCACTATGGAAGTAACTTTTTTTCTAGAATGACAATACCGTATGAGCTGATATTGAAGATTTAAAGGAGACTTGATTCACATGATGTGCCTTATGACCTGCATGCACTTGTGAGTATAACAGCGCACTTTAAACTAAGATCAAACTCACTGCGTGCAGAATTATTAGGCAAATGAGTATTTTGACAACATCATCTCTTTATGCATGTTGTCTTACTCCAAGCTGTATAGGCTCGAAAGCCTACTACCAATTAAGCATATTAGGTGATGTGCATCTCTGTAATGAGAAGGGGTGTGGTCTAATGACATCAACACCCTATATTAGGTGTGCATAATTATTAGGCAACTTCCTTTCCTTTGGCAAAATGGGTCAAAAGAAGGACTTGACAGGCTCAGAAAAGTCAAAAATAGTGAGATATCTTGCAGAGGGATGCAGCACTCTTAAAATTGCAAAGCTTCTGAAGCGTGATCATCGAACAATCAAGCGTTTCATTCAAAATAGTCAACAGGGTCGCAAGAAGCGTGTGGAAAAACCAAGGCGCAAAATAACTGCCCATGAACTGAGAAAAGTCAAGCGTGCAGCTGCCAAGATGCCACTTGCCACCAGTTTGGCCATATTTCAGAGCTGAAACATCACTGGAGTGCCCAAAAGCACAAGGTGTGCAATACTCAGAGACATGGCCAAGGTAAGAAAGGCTGAAAGACGACCACCACTGAACAAGACACACAAGCTGAAACGTCAAGACTGGGCCAAGAATATCTCAAGACTGATTTTTCTAAGGTTTTATGGACTGATGAAATGAGAGTGAGTCTTAATGGGCCAGATGGATGGGCCGTGGCTGGATTGGTAAAGGCAGAGAGGCTCCAGTCGACTCAGACGCCAGCAAGGTGGAGGTGGAGTACTGGTTTGGGCTGGTATCATCAAAGATGAGCTTGTGGGGCCTTTTCGGGTTGAGGATGGAGTCAAGCTCAACTCCCAGTTCCTACTGCCAGTTTCTGGAAGACACCTTTTCAAGCAGTGGTACAGGAAAGAAGTCTGCATCCTTCAAGAAAAACATGATTTTCATGCAGGACAATGCTCCATCACACGCGTCCCAAGACTCCACAGCGTGGCTGACAGAAATTGTATAAAAAGAAGAAAATCTTAATGACATGGCCTCCCTTGTTCACCTGATCTGAACCCCATTGAGAACCTGTGGTCCATCATCAAATGTGAGATTTACAAGGAGGGAAAACAGTACACCTCTCTGAACAGTGTCTGGGAGGCTGTGGTTGCTGCTGCACGCAATGTTGATGGTGAACAGATCAAAACACTGACAGAATCCATGGATGGCAGGCTTTTGAGTGTCCTTGCAAAGAAAGGTGGCTATATTGGTCACTGATTTGTTTTTGTTTTGTTTTTGAATGTCAGAAATGTATATTAGTGAATGTTGAGATGTTATATTGGTTTCACTGGTAAAAATAATAATTGAAATGGGTATATATTTGTTTTTTGTTAAGTTGCCTAATAATTATGCACAGTAATAGTCACCTGCACACACAGATATCCCCCTAAAATAGCTAAACTAAAAACAAACTAAAAACTACTTCCAAAATATTCAGCTTTGATATTAATGAGTTTTTTTGGGTTCATTGAGACATGGTTGTTGTTCAATAATAAATTAATCCTCAAAAATACAACTTGCCTAATAATTCTGCACTCCCTGTAGATGTGCTTCACTATTAGCGCACTTTGATATTCCACAGGATGTTTTAAAGCAGAGGACGTCTGTGGGACATGGGTTCTTTTTGGCGTAGTAAGAGTGGTTATACCTGTATTCGGGAGGATTGAAAAATGCGCAGTCGCACTAACATATAATGCTCTGTGTGAATCAACCGACATCACTTTGGAGACTCGCTGCACATTCCATCAAATTACGGACTGGAATTACTGTATTTATTACTGATCGTCCTGTGACCGCAGAGCTGAAATAAGTGCAGGCCGGTGTGGCTCTTGGCTTCCAGGCACAACATCTGCAGCACAGCATGGCAACGTCTCACCTGGCACGTCGAATAAGTTCTGAGGAGCTTGGGGGGTGCAGTGGAGGTGTCAGACGAGGAGGAGACGGAGGATGGAGTAGGAAGAGGAGAAGAAGAGGCAGGCCTGCATGCAATCTGTGGCAGTAATACCAAATCCAAACGGGTGCCACGGGTTACATGCTTGACGGCCGTCAGAAGGTTCACCAGTGGGCAGTAAAAGTTATGTACCTTCCCTGCCGCCCGTGTTTGCTAGACCACGTGTGTTGTGTCAGATGTATCTTGGCACTGACACTATGTCGTCAGAGATATATTAAACTTGGCCGCTGAACATGGCCACATAGTTCCAGTGATGCCCCTTCTGGAGAAATATTTCCTTCCGGAGACCTTCCATTGCAGTGTGCCAATGGCCACAAAGTTTCTATTGGCCTTCGAGTCCACCAATTTATATGGCAGTGTTGGTGGGCTAGCAGTTCTGACAAGCCAGCGGTCAGCCATTGGGCAAGAGGATTATCTGGCGGCATAATTTTTTTTCGCTTGAACATTTGGGCCATGATGTGCCAGATGAACGCAACGACGGCACAGTGGAAGGTTGTGTGGAGGACAAATGGGGGAGAAGGAGAAGAGGCAGGACGTGGAGCGCCGGGAGTGTGGCTTTGTGGGTTCTGACGTCGTTGCTCCCACTGTACTCAGTGATGGGGAGGCCAGGTGCCTTATTTAAGGCGGTCGTCCCTAGGTAAGTGTTGGGCTTACCGCGACTTATGCGTTGACAGCACAGGCTGCAGATGGCAACACTATTGTCAGCAGCTGACATGTTAAAAAAATCCCACACTGCGGAGCCATGTGCCGGCATCCTGGGAGTGCAAGATGTGATCGTGCATGGTGGATGGCTCGCTCCAGATACATTTGCAGTCTGCTTTTTGCCTCCTGTGCACTGTGAGTTCTACCTGCTTCTCCTCCCTATCTGCTGCTCCGTCTCTCCCTCTGAACTCCCTCCTCTTCCTCTCTTGTGGGCACCCACGTGACGTCCATCGACACATCATCATCGTCACCTCACCACCACTGACATTAGAGATCTCAGAGTAGACAGCAACAGCGGGGACCACCTCCTTGGGCTGATCTGGGTACTGTCGTCAGACCGCTGGGTGGTGGCCGTTGCTAGCTTCTCTTCCTCATCCGATGCCAAGTATGGCTGTGCATCGGTAAGGTCTGGGAATGGATGGGAAAATAATTCCTCTGATTCGAGTGGAGGGCTATGGTGGTGGTGGTGTCTTTGGGGGTGCACACAGCAGAGCAGGAGGAGGGTTGCAGATACAGAGGATGAGGAGGGTGCAGAAGCGGAAGGCTGAGTGAGCCACTCAAACAACTCTGGTGCGCCCTTTAAAGTTATCGCACGCACCTTTTCCAACTTCCCACTTAGACTGGTAGCCTGGTGCACCTGCCCGACCCCTACCATCTCTGCGGAACGGTCTGCCTCTTCCTCTCATTTTCTAAATGACCTCTGCCTAATTCCATAGAGAAGAGCAGTATTTGTAGAAGCAGGTACTGTATATGCAGCCCTCAATCCGCATTTGGTGGAAAAAGGTATATAGCAATAGCACCCTCAATCACTATTTTGTGGAAGAAGGTATATGACACCCCTCAATCAGTATTTGGCGAAACAGGTATATGGCACCCTCAATCAGTATTTTGTTGACGCAGGTGTATCCCAGCCCTCAATCAGTATTTGGTGGAAGAAGGTATATATGGCACCCCTCAATCAGTATTTTGTGGAAGCAGGTGTATTGCAGCCCTCAATCAGTATTTTGTGGAAGAAGGTATATAGCAATAGCACCCCTCAATCAGAATTTAGTGGAAGAAGGTATATGCACCCCTCAATCAGTATTTGGCGGAAACAGGTATATAGCACCCCTCAATCAGTATTTGGCGGAAACAGGTATATGGCACCCCTCAATCAGTATTTTGTGGAAGCAAGTGTATCGCAGCCCTCAATCAGTATTTGGTGTAAGAAGGTATATAGCAATAGCACCCCTCAATTAGTATTTTGTGGAAGAAGGTATATAGCACCCCTCAAGCAGTATTTGGGTGGAAACTGGTATATAGCACCCCTCAATCAGTATTTGGTGGAAACAGGTATATAGCACCCCTCATCAAGATTTTGTGGAATAAAGTATATGGCACCCGTCAATCAGTATTTGGCGGAAACAGGTATAGGGCACCCCTCAATCACTATTTTGTGGAAGCAGATGTATCGAAGCCCCTCAATCAGTATTTGGTGGAAGAAGGTATATAGCACCCCTCAATCAGTATTTGTCGGAAAAGGTATATGGCACCCCTCAAACAGTATTTTGTGGAAGCAGGTGTATCGCAGCCCTCAATAAGTATTTTGTGGAAGAAGGTATATAGCAATAGCACCCCTCAATCAGTATTTTGTGGAAGATGGTATATAGCACCCCTCATTCAGTATTTGGCGGGAAACTGGTATATAGACCCCTTCAATCAGTATTGGCGAAAACAGGTATATAGCACCCCTCAATCAGTATATTGTGGAAGAAGGTATATCGCAGCCCTCAAGCAGTATTTTTTGGGGCAACAGGTATATCACACTCATTGCAATTAGTTACTCCAATAGCGTTTGTCCCCTCTATCTAGTGGCTGTATCGCATCAGAACGGCACACAACTGCTGCACAATACAAATACACTATAATATAATTTCTATGTCATAAGTATATCACACCCCTCTATATCACACCTATCGATAGCACACCTTTACCAGTCCTTTAAAAAGGCCTTTTGTGCCCCTATTAGCTAGCGTTTGTTGTCCCTAAACTGTCCCTGCTCCGAAATGCAAACCACTCCCTGCACTGGCAAGACACAATGTAAATGGCTGTCAGATTGGGTTCTGTTATAGGGTTGGGGGGGTGTCCCTGTGCTGAAACGTCTCAATTGGCTTTCCCTGTCCCACCTGATGGATGTGTCATGGGTCAAAGTTCGGCGCTATGCAAAAAAATATGGCAAAGTGCGAATATCGCCATATGTTCGCTGTTCGGCGAATCGCGAACGAGCAAAGTCGCGCGCTAAATGACCACTGGGGGCGAACCGCCAAGGCCATCTCTAATCTGGAGCCAAACACACCCAGTTTAGGACCGTCTGCTACTCAGGAGCATACTGTCAGGAAACAACTAGTGGTGCAATGTTCATAAAGGCAGCGGCAGGCAGTCAGCACGGAGTGTTGGGTGCAAACGTCCATACTCAGCAGTGTACGTGAATATTTTTATTAAGTCGCTGGAGTACATTTGTAGTGGCGGTAGTAAGCAGGATATGTGGGCAGAAGGTGAAGCGCAATCACGGTGCTAATGTTGGTACCATGGCCCTGCTGTCAACACATGGAGCGTCACCATAAAGTGACTGGAAGAATTTTGGCACTAATTAATGGTATAGCCTGATGCAGCAACCAAAGCCCACATGCCTTTTCCAGCAGTCAGAGCTCCTCAACCTCAGCAGAAGGAAGCTGTCGTTCTTTCACTTCGTCTACAGCTCTGATGCTCCTCCTACTCTCATGTTTCGCAGCAATCAATCACTCAGGCCCATTGCAAAGAGACAACAATATGAGTGCACTCATCAACGAGATAGACGCTGAATGTGCACCTGGCCAAGTTGCTGGTGCTATAGTCCCTCCCTTTCCATATCGTGGACTATGAAACATTTCAGAGAACTGATGGTGTGTGCCACCCAAGATGGAGAGTCCCAAGCTATCATTACTTCTCAAAAAAATCTGTACCAGCTCTGCACTTGAATGTTGAGCAGAGGTTGGGCCAGTCTTTGAGCCTGTCATTGTTTGGTACAGGTAGTGTGCTGCCACACCGGAATATTGTGACAACTGCCCGTTACTCTGCCCAGTGCTGCTGCCACTATTCTGATGCTGTCACTTGCCTGATGCCACACTTCTGCTGCCTCTACTGACCATCTTCTCCTACTGTGATTCTGCCACCATCTTGTGCCTGATACTGCCACTGCTGGTTGCCCCCCTCACCACAATGTGTTCTGGGGCTACTATTGTGACTTTTCCTGCTGTTGTCACCCTCACTATTCTGTCGAGGCCACTATTGTCACTCTTCATGTTGTTGCCACCCTGAATACTCTGTTACAGGGCTATTATTATCACTCTTCATGCTGTTGCCAGCTCAACCACTCTGATACAGGGCCATTATTGTCCACTCTTCATGCTATTCCCACCTTCACAGTCTGTATGGGGCACTGTTGTCACTCTTCATGCTGTTGCCACCGCAATACTCTGTTACAGGGCCACTAATGGCTCTATTTTGCCATGTTGACATCACTGTTTGCTTTTCCATTCTTAATCCATCGAAGAACAGAAAAAAAAAAAAAAAACAGGTCTGTCATTGGAGCGTCATAAGGCTTCTATCACACGGTTAGTATTCTTGTATCAGGATTTGGAAGCCAAAAGCAGGAGAGGGTCCAAAACATGAAAGACATCCAAATATTTCCATCACATGTTATCTCTGTTTTATGACCCACTCCTGTTTTGCCTTACCCAATACTGATCAAATAATGAAGGTTTGAGATGGATGCTAAAAGTACAGATCTGCTTTTTTAGGCTATTCTTTGATGGATCAGAAGAATGGAAAAATAAATTGTGATGTGAACACAGCCTTACTGCTTACACCCACTGTCATGGGGCCACTACTTGAATCTTAGGCCACTGCACGGTTAAGTCCACACCAATAAATTAGAGCTGATGCTAACATTAACTGTAAGTGCAGTTGTCCCACTCAAGTGACCGTGGGTCCCGCCAAACGTGTTTTTTTATTATGAATTAATATCATGTGATATGCCTGTATTTTGTATTTTATTCCTGTCATATTCTCCCAAGATCACAATGTGATTCCCATATGCAAATATCCTTTACACAGGCCTAGTCAGGGTGCACTACACTTGTTTCTCCACAAGATGGAGCAGTGTCAGTGTGTATATATAGCTTAGCTCACACCAAAGTTAGGCTGTGCAGTTCAGTTCAGTTGCTGGTTGAGGTCAATCCCAAACCAGTTCAGATGAGCTCAGGTAAATCCAAGTGAGAGTTCAGTTCAAAGCAGCTCTCTCATAAGCTACAAGAAAGCAACAGCCATGTAGCTGAATATCTGGAGGGAGGCATCTTCCCTAGCCTCTCTACTCTGTCCCTGTCGGCTCCATAGCCAGGGTTAAAGGCTACAAGTATTCTACCTAGAGGTGAGCAATCCACTACTATAGATCGCTCTTCCAGGGTGACCAATGTCTAACTGTATGCCGCCGAGTATATAAGGAATTATCACGTTTATGCAAGACAAAGGATTAGCAAGATAGTAATTACTGAGGACTTATTAGGCACCTTTGTAATAGGTGTAGGAGATAGCTTGAAGCTATCTACATCTCCAGTTCAAATCCTGAGGACAGTCAGGCCAACTGTCAGAACAACATTGGAATAGAAGTTTCAGGATTCAGAAAAGCACCTTTAATCAAGGATTAGGATCAGGCCCGGAGTTGTGACCAGTGTAAGGCCCCCTTTCACACGAGCGAGTTTCCGCGCGGATGCGATGGGGAGGTTGAACGCATTGCACCCGCACTGAATACCGACCCATTCATTACTATGGGGCTGTTCACCATGAGCGGTGATTTTCACGCATCACTTGTGCGTTGCGTGAAAATCGCAGCATGCTCCTCTTTGTGCGTTTTTCACGTAACACAGGCTCCATAGAAATGAATGGGGTTGACGTGAAAATCGCAAGCATCGCAAGCAATGTGCGGATGCGGTGCGATTTTCACACACGGTTGCTAGGAGACAATCGGGATGAAGACCCGATCATTATTATTTTCCTTATAACATGGTTATAAAGGGAAAATAATAGCATTCTGAATACAGAATGCATAGTAAAACATCGTTGAGGGGTTAAAAAAAAAAAATTAACTCACCTTAGTCCACTTGATCGCGGCCCGGCATCTCTTCTGTCTCCTTTGCTGAACAGGACCTGTGGTGAGCATTTTACAGGTAAAGGACCTTTGGTGACGTCACTCCGATCATCACATGATCCATCACATGATCTTTTACCATGGTGATGGATCATGTGATGACCGGAATGACATCACCAAAGGTCCTGTTGATGCACAGAGATCAGATGAAGACAGAAGGGAGATGCCGGGCATCGCGATCAAGTGGACTAAGGTGAGTTAAATTACTATTATATTTTTTTTAACCCCTCCAGCGATGTTTTACTATGAATTCTGTATTCAGAGTGCTATTATTTTCCCTTATAAACCATGTTATAAGGGAAAAATACAATCTACAGAAACCGATCCCAAGCCCGAACTTCTGTGAAGAAGTTCGGGTTTGGGTACCAAAACACGCGCGATTTTTCTCACGCGAGTGCAAAACGCATTACAATGTTTTGCACTCGTGCGGAAAAATCGCGGATGTTACCGCAACGCACCCGCACATTTTCCCGCAACGCCCGTGTGAAAGAGGCCTAAGACTTTCATTATTACCAGCCTAGTCTGAGCAGTAGTTTTCTTATGTATTACAGAGCCTGTACTTCAGTGAGGATTTGCATTTCCCTTTTCCCCATATGCATGGGAGATTGTGCTTAATGCCGGATTGTATCAAGAGGACTGTTTTAATGCCTATGGATGTGTTGTTATCAAGAGTCATCTTCAGTAAAGTGCAATTTTGAGTTCCATCTCTGTTTGCCTCAGAGTCAGTTCCTCTATTGATACAACAGTAACATGGTTGTACCTCCATACCAAAGGTACTGACGTCACGACTACAAGGGACCTTCGCACTGGCACATTAATAAGACCACCAAGGGCACCTCGAACCACCCATCTGGTCAGTGTCCCTTATACCAGAGTGTGCCCCAGAGAATGCTTGTGCCGTTCTCCTTTTGACTTATGCCAGCCCTGCCCAGGGACGACATAACGTGAGTAACCAGAACTGTATTTACCTCGGCCCACCTATTGCTCACACCGTGACCTCACACATAATACCCCTGCAAAGGTCTGGCATACCGCATAAGTCTGAGTTCACACTTCTGTTATTTGGTCATATCGTGAGGCAATTCAGGAGCCAAGCTTACTCTCTGATTAGGTATAATAAATAGATCTGCACCTGTTCTGTGGTTTTGCACCCTAAGGCTACTTTCACACTTGCAGCAGTGTGATCCGGCGGGGCAGTTCCGTCGTCGGAACTGCCCTCGGATCCGCCGATCTGCGCTGACTGAAAGCATTTGTGAGACGGATCCAGGTGCGGATCCGTCTCACAAATGCATTGCAAGGACGGATCCGTCTCTCGCTTGTCATGCGGACGACGGATCCGTCTTGTACATTTATTCACATTTGTGGTCAAGGCTACGGCCGAGCTCGTGCCTGAACGTGCGAACCTGACAGAGGAAAACCACCATGCCTACCTGATATGGCTGGAGATGTGCCCTTAGCCATGCGCGGGTAAGCCCTAAAAGGGGGCATACCCTGATGAGTATAAAATAGAAAAGGGCGAGGCGTGGGTGGGGACACAGAACGCACGCAAATGGGGAGAGGGCATGCCTCCTTTTAAGGGCGCCTACGCCCCTCCCACAAATGCAGGCTGACATGTCAGCCTTAACCTACTTGTGGTCACGGCTACGGCGAGCTCGTGCCTTGAACGTGCCGAACCTGACAGAGGAAAACCACCATGCCTACCTGATATGGCTGGAGATGTGCCCTTAGCCATGCCGCGGGTAAGCCTAAAGGGGCAAAAAGACAAAAGGTAGGGAGGAAAAAACTTTATTGGGCAGTGAAACCGATTTACAAAACAACTTGTGGAACGCTGGGATATCTCGACCTGGGGGTTAGGTATGTATCGTGTGAAGCATGAGGAGCGCCCCAGCGACCCATTTTTCGGATGATGTGGCCGGGGACGTTGTGTTTTGACGCTGCGGATGCGGCACCAATGCGGAATGAGTGCCCTGAAATGGCCCTTGGGGTCGAAACCCCAACCCATAGCCAGAGTGCGGACGTGTGAAATGAATTGCGAAGCGGTGAGGGCTGTGGCCTGAAACGGGAGCAATGGTTGGTCAGGGGCGGAGTCCCCCAGAGCCGACGCAGACTCTGAGTACCTGGACCGGGCACCATGTGTTGGCAGAAGGGAAGAAATCCACCCTCCATGGTGGACTACCTGCGAGGTTTTGGAAGTAAGGAGGGTGCAGGGAGAAATGGTCGTGGTGCCAGACTAGTTGACCCCCTGGTGAGACCCTTGGACCCTAGATGAAGTGCGGGTGACTTCGCGGGTTTAAGAACCCGTAGAAACTAAGGTACATGGCAGCCTTGATGACTATGCTGGAAGGAGCCCAAAAGGAAGACTATCTAGGAGGTTGAAAGTTTCCTAAACAGTTCCCCCGATACGGGCTGCCTGTCGGGGTGGCTGTGATACTACTTTTCTGAACCCCCCCTAAGGGTTGCCCTGACTGCTTGGGATAGAAAGACCGACCTGCTTTCGGGGTCTTCCAACATGAAAAAAATGTTGGACTCCGGCCAAATACACTTTGATGGTGCTGAAGGACAGCTTGAGATCAAATGACAGAAGGCTATGAAAGCTGTGATGTACGTGGTTTTGTTGGTGTCTCGACTTGGGTGTAGGCGGTCCTGGAGTTCCTGGCAGTGTTGTGAGACAAAGACTTCTGCATCAATGTTTTGCTGAATTAATGAAAAGTTTAATCCAACACTAGCAATTGGTACATCGGAGGAGGAAGCCCCACACGGTCTGCCGCTGGCATGACTGGAAGAAAGTTTCGTAATTAAAACGAGATAGGGCATCTGCGGCCACATTGTGAACCCCCTGGATGTGCTTGCATGTTACGTGGAAATTGTGCACCAGCGAGAGCCAGACCAGCCTGCGGACAAATGACATGATCTGGGGCGACTGAGACCTGCCCCTGGTGATGATGTCCACCACTCGTTTGATTATCAGTGAATGAACGCCACCGAAGAGTTGGCCCCACTGGCTGCCCCAGACCTGGGCAGCCGCCACCACTGGGTAGAATTCCAGCAAAGGGGATGACTGCAAAGCGTCTCTGGCTGTTGATACCTCGGGTGGCCAAGGGCCCGCGAACCATTGGTTCCCACAGAATCGCCGCGAACCCCCCGGAGGCGGCGGCGTCCCGAGAAATCAAGGTGGACTCTGGCCCTAGCCGAGGAAGAACAACGAGACTACGTTCCAAGAGGCCAGGAAGTTCTCCCACATGGACAAGTCGGCCATGGCTTGTGCGTCTAAGGTGACGAGGCTGTCCTGCTTGGGGCTGAGGGGAGCAATTGGAGAGAAGCCTGGACATGAAGGCCCTGCCCTGGGGCATGACTTTGGTGGCAAAGTTGAGCATGCCTAAAAGGGACTGCAACTCGACCTTGGTGCAGGTCCTGCAGCCCGCCGCGGTCGAAATGGCTGTCTTGATCTTTGCCAATTTCTCGGCTGGAAGCCTGGCCTCCATCTTCCCTGTATCTAGCGTTATGCCTATGAAGGTGATTACCGTGGCGGGTCCTTCGGTTTTTGCAGCTGCCACCGGAACATTAAGTCGGCCGAACATGTGCAGCAGAGCCTGGAGTTTGCAAGGCTGGCGGTCTGGGCTTTCAATGATGAGAAAATATCCAAGTAGTGGATGGTCATAGGGCAATCACAGTGGTTGACCAGGATCCAATGCAATGCCTGAGCGAACTGGTCGAACAGCCAGGGACTGCTCTTGGACCCGAACGTCAGGCGATTGGCAAAGAAGTACTGATCTTGCCACTTGATGCCGTTAGAACCCCCAGAGCCGTGGATGAATGGGCAGCAGCTTGAAGGCGTAGGCGCTATCTGCCTTTGCCAACCACGCCCCCCGACCTACCTGGAGGATCAGCTGTATGGCTTCGTCTATGGTGGCGTAGCTCATGGAGAACTCCTCAGAAGGCACTAAGGAGTGTGAGACTGGGTTACACTGGAGCCGTGAGGCGCGACAAGTCATAGATTAAACGATGCTTTATTGTGAACTGATGGTCACAATACCGATAGGGTTGATCCTCCAGAGGTCGAATGGAAATGAAGGGGAAGGGGCCGATGAGAAACCCCATTCTCAACTTGATTTGATCAGAGTCCCCACCGGCTCAGGGTCCCTGCTCGCTGACAGTAGATTGGGCCCCTTCCCAGGAAGTTTGTGGGAGAGCTACTAGCCCGTGTGGAACCCTGTGAGTGAACCCGGAGACCAGGAACTGCACCCCAATGCGGCTATGGTGCTCGCGCAAAAGTGACTCTAACAAGACCACGTTGACCCCGCTTAGTCAGGATGGCCTTGTTCTTTGAGGACACGCGTCTGCGGGTGAGCCCTGAAACAGCCTGTGCAGACGTGGAGAGCCCTGCACTTGTTGTAATAACAAGCCTCCTGATTAAAATTATTGCAAACCTGGCTGTTGCCCAGAAAAAACTATGGCCGGCCCTAACTTATCCGTGGTGGCGCCAGGACGTGGGAGGGGCCCGGAGCTACTACGGAGGGATCTGCCCTGGGATGTGGAGGGACCTGAGTTTGGGCACCAGTCCGACGAGTGAGTAATGGACTGGCATGACGTACCTGCGGTGCCTGAGGCACGCGAAATGTCGGCAAAAGAGTTCCATGTCCATTACCGCCCAGTTCGTAAGGTGCTGGAATTGGACCAGCGAGGCGGCGGCTTTAGCTGAGAACGAACGATGGTAATCGTAAAAAGCCTGCCCACCGTACTTGTGGCCCAACTCCGTTGACCCTGTATAAGTAAGTGTCCAACTCTTCCCGCCTCTCAGGGTGGACGGAGCCGATGACATCTCTGTATAAGCTAAACGCCAGGACAAACTCCATGGGGGTTAGCTTCCTGTTGAGGCGGGGGTCCCTCGCTTTTGAGGACGATGGACATGTCGCCGCAAGCAATGGTCTTGCTCTCCACTGTGTCATGGGTTGCTATCAAAATAGACGCCAGGTTGACGTCCTTGCCCTCTAAAATGTCCTTCTTGATGTTGCTGGGGATGAAATGGGCCGGAGCTACCCTCGGGTGCGCAAAGACACTACCTGGGGGAACCAACCCTGCCACGGGGGCCACCGGCAATGGAGAGGCGACCCGCTCGGATGACAGTCCCTGGTGAGACTCAACTGCCAGGAGTCTGGACTGCACGTCTGAGACTGAGGAGGCAATAGTGTTCATCATAGCGTGCAGTTGTGTCAGAGGACACTTGCATAGTGGACATGGAGACTTGCTCCAAGTCCTGGGCTGCTGGCTCCGCCGTGAGTAGCCTGAATAGTTCGGCTTTCCGGGCGGAAGCGGGGTGTTGGATCCCTCTTCTTTTAAGCTCCGCAATTACAGTAGGTGAACCCGATTTTGTGTCAATCTCGCTCTCTTTCTCGGCGAGATTGAGCACATACGAGCCCCATCGCGGGAGCCAGCGCCGAGCTGGCTTGCCGCGATGGAGACAGAGCCGTCATAGAAGCGACGGGAGATCCGACTTGGATTCCCGCCAATTCTACACGTGTGCGGCGTTTGTTATGAATCCTGAGGGGGAAGTCCCCGCCGGATTTTAAATAAAAATCCGGCCTGGGTCCCGCCCTCAGGAGCATACCGGGCCCTTAGGTCTGTTATGGGTTGTAAGGAGAGCCCCCCCTACGCCGAAAAAAAACGGCGTAGGGGGTCCCCCTACAATCCATACCAGACCCGTATCCAAAGCACGCTACCCGGCCAGCCAGGAAGGGAGTGGGGACGAGCGAGGCCCCCCCCCCCCCCCCCCCCTCCTGAGCCGTACAGGCTGCATGCCCTCAACATGGGGGGGTTGGGTGCTCTGGGGCAGGGGGCGCACTGCGGCCCACCCACCCTCAGAGCACCCTGTCCCCATGTTGATGAGGACAGGGCCCCTTCCCGACAACCCTGGCCGTTGGTTGTCGGGGTATGCGGGCGGGAGGATTTTGGAATCTGGGAGCCCCCTTTAATAAGGGGGCCCCCGATACCGGCCCCCACCCTAAGTGAATGGTATGGGGTACATCGTACCCCTACCATTACCCTGCAAGAATAAGTGGTAAAACACAAATAACCACACAGTGTATTAAAATATTTTATTTTCTTTGCTCCGGAGGCCGCCCCCCTGTCTTCTTTATTAGCTCTTTTACCAGGGGGGGCTCTTCTTATTCCGATATCCGACGGGTCTTCTCGCTATCGGGGGGTCTTCTCAACTCTCCGGGGTTCTCCTTCTGTCTTCTCCGCTATCCGGGGGGTCTTCTCAACTCTCCGGGGTTCTCCTTCTGTCTTCTCCGCTATCCGGGGGGTCTTCTCAACTCTCGGGGTTCTCCTTCTGTCATCTCCTTCTGTCTTGTTGACTCGGCGCACCCCGGTTCTTCGTCTCGCGAGACTCGGCGCACCCCGATTCTTCGTCTCGCGAGACGTCTCGCGAGACGAAGAACCGGGGTGCGCCGAGTCAACAAGACAGAAGGAGAAGACAGAAGGAGAACCCCGGAGAGTTGAGAAGACCCCCCCGGATAGCGGAGAAGACAGAAGGAGAACCCCGGAGAGTTGAGAAGACCCCCCGGATAGCGGAGAAGACAGAAGGAGAACCCCGGAGAGTTGAGAAGACCCCCCGGATAGCGGAGAAGACCCGTCGGGATATCGGAAGAAGAAGAAGCCCCCCCTGGTAAAAGAGCTAATAAAGAAGACAGGGGGCGGCCTCCGGAGCAGAAAAATAAAATATTTTAATACACTGTGTGGTTTATTTGTGTTTTTACCACTTTTCTTGCAGGTGAATGGGTAGGGGTACGATGTACCCCATACTCATTCACTTAGGGTGGGGGGCCGGTATCTGGGGGCCCCCTTATTAAAGGGGGCTCCCAGATTCCGATAAGCCTCCCGCCCGCATACCCCGACAACCAACGGCCAGGGTTGTCGGGAAGGGGCCCTGTCCTCATCAACATGGGGACAGGGTGCTCTGAGGTGGGGGGGCCGCAGTGCGCCCCCTGCCCCAGAGCCCCCAACCCCCCATGTTGAGGGCCATGCAGCCTGGTACGGCTCAGGAGGGGGGGGGGGCGCTCGCTCGTCCCCACTCCCTTCCTGGCTGGCCGGGGGTAGCGTGCTTTGGATACGGGTCTGGTATGGATTGTAGGGGGACCCCTACGCCGTTTTTTTCGGCGTAGGGGGGGCTCTCCTTACAACCCATAACAGACCTAAGGGCCGGTATGCTCCTGAGGGCGGGACCCAGGCCGGATTTTTATTTAAAATCCGGCGGGGACTTCCCCCTCAGGATTCATAACAAACGCCGCACACGTGTAGAATTGACCGGGAATCCAAGTCGGATCTCCCGTCGCTTCTATGACGCGCTTGCTGGGATGTGCTGTCACTATTCCAGTGAGTCCGAGATCTCGGCACCATGTCGCCGAGTATCAGCGCGACGCTGTCGTGCTAAAAGCACAATGTCACAAACACCTACTGTAACTTGGCGATCGTCCAACTCCTCAGTAATGAGGAGCAGGGCCGTTCGGATGCGGGTGTCTCCGGGACGGACAGAGCTTCCTCGATATTGGAAATCTGCGACATTTCGTGGCTTTGAGGTGATAAACAAAAATTAACATCTGAGCTGGAGACCCCAAGTGACAGAACGACGACACCCGAGCCGTGAATGGTGATGAAGAGCGAACTTGGGGCGGGCGAGTGCCTAGAGCTATGAAGGGGGTACTACTGTGGAGGACCTTACCAACCTGAAAGTGAAAACAAGACGTAAGCGCTACGAGGACGTGGCCCATTGACAGAGGAGTAAACACATGGAAAAACACCAAACCTGGGGTCGTACCGTAGAAAATAATATCGATCGAACCTGAAAAACAATGATAGCGACAAAAAATAGTGATTAACCGCATGATCCTGACCTGTAAACCGGTAATGGACAACGTAAAACCGGCAGCGTGATGGGGAATAAAAACATGGGAGAAACGTACGCCTGACGACGTGACAGGCAACAGACGGGGTACAGTAGATACGTAAGCCTGAAGCGTAACAGGCAACAATTGGAAAAACGTAAGCCTGACTCGTGACAGCAGCAGGACATGTATTGAAACGTGAACCGGAGAGGAACCGGCAAGAGAAAAAAAGGAAAAAACGTAAGCCCGCCGACGTGGCGGCAACAGACATGAAATAACGGGAAATGTGAGCCAGGAAAGTGACTGACGCTAGACAGAGAAAAACGTAAGCTGGAACGTAACAAGGCAGCAGACATGTTATGACAGAAACGTGAGCCAGAAACGTAACTGGCGACAGAAAGAACCCAACAAGTGAGCCTGCAAACGGAAAAACAGACAGCAAACATGAGAATAAGCCCCTTTTTTTTTTTTTGTTCCTGACCCCCGGCTCTGACGAAACTGAAACGTGAGCCTGAACCGCGACCGGGAACCGGTTATGGTATGAGAGAAAAACGTAAGCCCGTAGCGCCAAGGCAATGAGATGACAAGAAATACGTAAACTTTACACAAAATAGGCCCCCAAACCTGGCGGAGCATGGTATGACATAGAACCAAGAAGTAATTACCGAAACAATGTCCGTAGATGCGGCAGAGCAGAATGGCGGTGTTCGCAGCTGGTGGAATTTGTAGAGAACTTTGGCAGACGATGGATGTCAAGCGCGGCAGAGTAACCAGAGTCAGCAACAATAACCAGTAGCGTGAGGGGGGCGGGGTGGCCCTGATGCCATAGTACGACCCTGGAACCAGGGAAATGCGTGTCCCTGTGACTGATGAGACTGTGTTTGTGGAGCTGAGGTGCGAGGTAGCGGGGACCGCTGCCGTGGGGTGTGGAGGGTTGACTGGTCTGTTGTTTAGCAAGACAGAGGGGGGGGCCCGTGGGAGCCAGCGGAGTGCCAGCCCCTGGCAAGCAGCTGTGATGTTGTGAGCTGGCGAGGGCCTATGATGGGGTTTATGGTGTGGAACCAGTGTGTGTAACCATTTTTTTTTATTTATTTTTTATTTATTTATTTTTTTTCATAGCTTTATTGCTGGCGAACAGCAGCCGGCGCCGGCCAGTGGCTGCGTGTGAAAGAAGCGGCACCCCTGGGTCTCGACGGACCTGCCCGTGGGGGAAGCGCCGAGCGCCAGGACCAGCCAGACGAGGGGGTTTGAGCTGCTGTGGCGGCCGGAGCCAGGACGGAGAGCCCGACAGCAGAGACCGGCCGGGACGCAAGATCCGTTGCCATGGCAACGGAAAGCGCTGCCGGCGTCCCGCGAGATCTGTTTCAGGGCAGCACCTGAGCAAGGACGAGCCTGGCGTGCGACCGGGATGCGAGGTGGTGGCGAGTGGAGCGGAGCGGAGCGGACCGGGGGGGGGGGGGGGGATGATGGACATGCGGAGGGGGGTGCGGCGGAGCCTGAAACCTTACCCCAACAGCCGCCCGGAAAGCGATGGAGGGGAACCCTCAGCAAAACTTACCTACCCCAGCAGTGCAGCAGGACGGGGGCGTGACGTCAGGCGGGAAAAGGCACCAGAAACGCACGCAAATGGGGAGAGGGCATGCCTCCTTTTAAGGGCGCCTACGCCCCTCCCACAAATGCAGGCTGACATGTCCGCCTTAACCTACTTTTACCGATCCGCGCATGCCGGAGCGACGGATCCGGCATTCCGGTATTCTGAATGCCAGATCCGGCGCTAATTCATTCCTATGGGAAAAAATGCCGGATCGGCATTCAGGCAAGTCTTCAGTTTTTTTTTTCGCCGGAGAGAAAACCGTAGCATGCTGCAGTTTTTCTCTTTTGCCTGATCAGTCAAAACGACTGAACTGAAGACATCCTGATGCAAACTGAACGGATTATTCTTCATTCAGAATGCATGGGGATAAAAACTGATCAGTTATTTTCCGGTATAGAGCCCCTGTGACGGAACTCTGTGCCGGAAAAGAACAACGTGCATTCCGCATTTTGCAGAACAGAACAGCTGGCCCCTAATAGAACAATCTTATCCTTGTCTGAAATGCGGACAATAATATGACATAGTGGTAGGGTTGTGTGGGGCTCACTAGCAAGTAGTTAAGGTATGGTGCTGCAAGCTATATAGGAGGGAATCACCCCACCCTCTCTTAAAAGGCAAATGTAGTAATAGGAAAATGAGCGAGCACTCATACACTTGGCAACCAGATTGACATATGCAGAAAATATTTATAAAATCCCCATAAAATACAAGTAAAAAATTTAATAGAACAATGTAGCAGTAATATACAACATTACAGTCACATATATTGTGGTAGATATGATCGATACTATATTCAATGAAAATATATTCGATAGAAATATTCGATAAATTGAATGGTAGAAAATTCAATGTTGAAATATTCGATAGAATATTCGATACCACTCAATAGTGTCGATAAATTCAATAATATATATCACACCAAAAAACTTCAAGTATATGCTGTTATTTGGGAAAGAGGGGGTATTATCTTCTATAGCTCTATCCCAATATGGGAAACTGAATGTCACTGAAAATGTTGTAGGTGTATTCACTGGGAGCGCAATATATTCATAAAGTGTCCACAGAAATCCTGATAATGTGAAAAGTCTCTTATAGCATATCCTTTTAAGCTCGATATGAGCTTTGAATTGAAGAAAACTTTAAATCGATATTTGGCTTACCGTCTAGCGTCTATTGTCTCCCTATTGCTTCAATGGAGCTTTAAATATTTGCCGGCTTATTCAGTCGCTCCATACAGCAAGCTGGTTTAAATTTCGCGGGAGTTCCAAAGATCGCGGGAGTTGCCACTCTGTTCCGCAATTTCCTTTGGTGCAGCTTTCGACGATAAGAATAGTTAATCCTTTACTGTAGACATTTTCTTCTGTATGGCCATACAGTATTATCGGAGGCTTTTCAATTCAGGTACATCACTTGTTTCACCATACGCGTTACGGGTAGATTCACTCTCCCTTCCTCAGTCAGCAATTTTGCATATCCAGTGACCCCCTTAGACTTTTATCTTTGGGGTCATCTGAAGGCAATTGTCTATGCTGTGAAGATACGAGATGTGCTGCACCTGAAACTACGGATACTGGAAGCCTGTGCTAGCATTTCTCCTGTGGTGTTGCTATCAGTGTGTGAAGAGTGGGAGAAGAGGGTTGCATTGACAATCCAACACAATGGGCAGCACATTGAACACATTTTATAAGTGGTCGGAAACTTGTAAATAACTCATGAAAGAATAAAGTTAAAATCAAGCACACCATTGTTTTTCTTGTGAAATTCCCAATAAGTTTGATGTGTCACAAGACCCTCTTCCTATTGAAAAAACAAAAGTTGGATTCAAAATGGCCGACTTCAAAATGGCCACCATGGTCACCACCACCCATCTTGAAAAGTTTCCCCCCTCACATATACTAATGTGCCACAAACAGGAAGTTAATATCACCAACCATTCCCATTTTATTAAGGTGTATCCATATAAATGGCCCACCCTGTACATACGTGTAATAGAATAAAGTAGGGGGCCGGCACCGCCGACATCTCCAGGAAAATGGTGGGTTCCTGTGTGTACCTACACAAAATGGAGCATTGTGCAGATGTAAATATAATCATATAAATCACAGAAAAGATGCACCAAACGGATATGCCACTGACTATACTGGCTAGTCATAAATGCAGATATTAAAAGCTGAGACTTTCGCCAATATATTCCTGTCAGGAAAATATCGGAGCCCATCATGCACCACGTCACGGTCACTCAGCATGGCACGGGGTCCTAATCCAGCTCACAGCCAAGCTTCCACACAACCGCATAGCAGGACAACTAATGCAATGTGAACAAAGCAAGACTGTAAGCCACACCCATATCAGACCATGTGATGGAGGTTACCAGGTGCAAAAGAGTGTTTGAATGCCAGGTAAAGGCACATACACTACATATCCTGTGTGTACCTGTCAATATCAGCAGGGACTATGGTGCGCAGCCTCAGAAACAAAGAAGTTCACACGTTGCACAGGTAGATAAACAAAGAGGCGGCACTCACCACTGCGGTAAAAAACGTATTTTATTCTTTGCGTTCTGTGTAGAGGCAAGAGTCCGCCCCAGCCCGAATTTTACTGTATATGGTTGGAAGAATAAAATACGTTTTTTACAGCAGTGGTGAGTGCCGCCTTTTTATTTATCTACCCGTGCAACAGAAAACAAATTATGTTCGTGTGCATGATACCATATTTCTGTAGAGGCTCCAAACCTGGTTTGGCTCACAATCACCAATGGAAAAGACCGAACGCTGACGTGTGAATACGGCATAACTGGGGGTTATGCTGAGGGATAATTGGTGTATTAGTTTGCCTGTGTGTGTGTCTCTATGCTTTCCTTCACCCACTGGCCAGCAATCCTTTTTCTGTCCGCTATTGTTTCAGCAGACAAACTGGTTTAGCATTTCACATTGTCTGACATCATCTTACATACACTTGACTAAAAAGAATAGAGGGTGTGATATTTTTTCTTACATGAGATGCACTTCCCTAAAGAGTGCTTCCAGGCAGATAATGTTGTTTAAATCACTGATGGAAATCACTGACCGAACAGTGACAGTGTGAATAAGGCATTACAGTGAAAGCTAGTCCTTCTATAGAAATATTTTCTGGTGAAAGCCAAGCTTGATTGACTGCTTGGCATGCTATCCAGGGTGGAGTGACTGTGATTCATTGTTTAATTTGCCAGTGAAGAAGTTAAAGGAAATGTATTATTTTTTGTTTGAATTACAGATTAAAGGTTTTTGTAAAATTAGATATTTTTTTTACTTTTATGACCTTTCATTTTCTGATTTTATCTTTTTTAATTTAATTTTTTATTCATTTTATGGGGACAGCCATCTTCTATGGAGCTGCTGTTTCAACCTAAAAACTATAAACGATAAACTATGGCACATTCCATATATATCAAGAAAGAAATCACATAATGAAGTGGCCTAAATAGGAGGAAGTGCTCAAGACCCCAAACACTGTAGCATGTTTATACCCGGGGGTGTGATCCGCATGTGATCCGCTGCTAACGGCAATCCCCAGCCATAGTTTATCGTTGGTAACATTCTGTGCACCTGGTAGTCTGTGTCACATGGCCTGTTATAGGTGGGGCTTGCAGCCTCCTTCTACCCTCCCATTGTATTAGTGATCTTACTATGGAGGTATGTGGGAGTTTGGCTGTGAGTCAGACCTCAGCACCTATCGGACTGTGTTCACACATTGTAGGTAGGTTAGCGGTAGGACCCATGCCACACTGAGATACCTTGACGGGGTGCCTTGAGCTCCGATATGTTCCTAACTGGAATATATTGGCCAAAGTCTCAGTTTTTAACATCAGTGTGAGAGTTTGGCCAGTATTGTCAGTAGCATATTATTGTGGTGCACCTTTTGCAGTGATTTATGGATTTTTATATTCTCATCCACACATTATTCCATCTTGTGTAGGATGTTTTTGTGGTGCATGTGGTCCGCTGCTGACATCCTCCATTGTATGCATTTTTGCTGGGGATTGCCGTTAGCAGCGGATCACATGCAAATCATACAAAGGTCACATCAGAAGCTGGTGGGAGCTGCAGAGCCTGGAGCATTATCTAAAAAATAAAATAGTTCCAAGAGGTCTCCGCATCTCACTCCTAACAGCAACTAGAATAAGATCCACTGAATTCAATAAGAAGTGGGAGAAGGAGTCTGTAGAGGCATCATTAAGACTTATGTCCTTATTGTTAGAAGAGTAAAAAACAATCTTCACCAAAAGTAAAACTGAACTTGAAGAGTGTATTGAGGCCACAAGAAAATTCAGTACCACCCAGATTATACTAAAAAAGAAACCGCGCTACAACAGGTAGAAAAATACACTGCGGAATTAAAGGAACGCAAAGCACTTGCAGTTCATAAGAGACATCAATGACTTCAGAGAAGGACGAGATCTAGACTTCGGGGCTCATATCGACGATCTCCAATATTGCCTCCTTTAGACATCCTACAACCAGAGGTTAGCGACCCAAATCAGAGGGGTTTTGCCCGGGGGGAGACCCAGAGGTAGTGTTTTTTTAAGGAACCCGCCCGCTATCATCGAATACCCACCACGCAATCGGGGAGAACAGTAGTTAACCCCAACGAGACCGACATGCCCTCTGATAATCTTCATTTCAAAATTTGTCTCATAAACAGCTTTCCGCATCAGAACTGACCCTGTTGGGTAGGAGATTATCATTCGTCCCCACTCATAAATTTAACCACTTTGAATGGGCGAAAGACATACATCTGTTCTGTAGAAAACTTAAGTGAAAAAACTATTTGCCACCCATGACAAACAGGAAGCTATGGCACTGGGTATAGAGTTGGATGAATTATCAGACATTCGAGTATTGGCAGATCTCCTAGAAGAGGGTGATAGAACACCAGGAGCAGGGCCATTTACTAACCTACGTCTACATCTAATAAATACCCACCAATGAGTGATAACACTCCGATTTGACATCTTTCTCAGGTGGTAACAGATCAACTAGTTAATATATTGCCCATCCAGCTTAGAATTCATTGATCTATAGAGACCTCTCTGTACAACAGAAACAATCTTTTCAGAGCACCACTGCATGTCCAGTCATCAAGTGTCGATTTTGTTTTGGTTTTTCTTTTCTTTGTGTGTTTGTTAAAATGGTAGTTATTTCATACAGACGATACAATAAAGGCTACATTTTAAGGCAGGTGGTACCTGTGACTACATAATTCATACATATCATCCGTGTTTACATCCCCTCTGACGGGGGCATTGTCTTAGCTGTGACAACTAGTTAATATAGCCTGTTATAAGGCTGGCAGAAACAATCTTGAACCTGAAGAGATTAGGGGGCCTGATGACATTGGAGACGGATGACTCCATTGTCATCAAACCCTCTGACAAAGGGGGCAAGACTGTTATCATGATGATTGCACAATACAAAGGAGATGTGCCACAGGATATTAGATGATGGGGAATGTTACAAAAACGTTTTGGATACCAATCCAACCACGATGTTTAGAGGGTAATTAAAAACAATATTGGACAAGGCTCAACAACAGGAGCTAATAAGCAGCACAAGAATATAATTTTCTTCTACTTCATACCCCAAACGGCCTGCTTTCTATTGCTTGCCAAAAGTCCACAAGGGTCTGTCCCCCTTAAAGATGAAGGCCAATAGTCTCTGGCACAGGCAGCCTTACTCATCATTTGGTGATATATATAGATACCCTTTTTAAGACCCTTTGTGTTTGCGTTCCAATCTTACACTAGGGACTCGATGGATGTCTTGAAAAAACTAGATGAATGTCCAGATTGATCCTGACACCTTTCTTGCCTGCTTTGATGTAGAGGCACTATACAGAAGTATACCCCAAGAAAAGGGCTGTGAAAAAAAGTGTCACAGTTCCTACAAGAAAGGGGGCGAACATCTATATCCGCACAACAAATTCGTATTGGACCTTCTACATTTCATCCTATTTAAACATTTTCCTCTTTGACAGACAGATTTACCACCAGCTCAGGGGAGTGGCGGTGGGGAGCCCTTGTGCCCCTAGTTTTGCTTATCTCTACCTGTGCTGTTGGGAACGGAATGTAGTTTTTGGGGAACCCACTTCGAACTTGCCCAACACATCTTACCATGGCTTTGTTTCATAGATGATGTGTTCATCCTGTGGAAAGGGACTGCACATCAGCTCCACGAGTTTGTAAGTGCACTCAACATCAGCGAACTTGCCTATTCTTTACGTCTGAAATCCACAGGGATGAGATCACATTCCTGGACCTAAGGATAGCCAAGGAAAAAAATGGAAATATGTCAGCAATATTTTTTGAAAAAACCCAATGCAACTAACACCTTATTGCACTGGAATAGCTGGCTCCTCAGCCCCTGAAACAAGGTATAACCGAGGTCAATACCTCAGAATACGACGCAACTGCCGCTCAATTGATAAATATCATGTGGCCGCAAAGGACCTTCAGGACAGATTTTTAAGATGAGGTTACCCACGTAAGGTGCTCCATGAGGCCCACCAAAATGCCTTATGTAGAAACAGAGACACCTTATTGAATCCCAGATTCAAATCTGAAGGAGAGAATATGGCATGTATCATTGGACCCTTTGATACAGCACATGTCGAAGTAAGACATGTTCTCAACACATACTGGGATATTTGATGTCGGGACCCGATATAGGTACACAGGTTTGGCAAATGCCCCAGCCATCACATATCGCCGTGGACATAACCTCAATGATCGCTTGGTTCACAGCTTCTTTCAAACACTGAGGCCCACCACCTGGCTTAGAAGTACCGTTACAGGGACATTCAGCTGTGGCACCTGCGTAGCATGTGGATTTGTTTTACCAGGCAAACAATTCACATGCACACATACAGGCCAAACATTTGACATTTGATCCTTTATCAATTGTAAGACCTCTGGACTGGTCTACTTAATAACAAGTACATGTGTAATTCAATATGTGGGCAAAACCACTCGTGAATTCAGAAGGCGCATTGGTGAACACTATGGAGATGTCAGGAATGACAATGACACTTCAGTCGCCAAACATGTCAAGCAATTTTAAAATGCCAATACAAATGCCCTGAAATTTCAGGGGATTGAGGCAATTAAACGCGATTTTGATAGACTTGTCCTGAGAAAAGAAGCTGGTTGGATTTTCAGACTAGGTACAGTTAAACCAACAGGTTTGAATGACCAGATTTTCTTTACCTGCTTTACTGAATAAAGGATCTCTGGGGGTACATCCTTGACTAAAACATCTGTCTAAATCACATCATAAGACACATCTATAATATGGTAGATTCTTGGACCACCTAAGACAAACATTGCAATGGCACTATTGGTCCTTCGCCATTATGGTCACATTCGCAAAACAGCCATGTGACTGATGACACATTGCAATGAAATCTTCAAAATTCAGGCATATAATCCTGCTATATCAATCATATACTCTTGGTGACTTGGGCTTGTATATGAGAAACTGACAGCCCCACATATAATGCCCTTCCCTATGAAATACCACAATATCAACTCTCATATTAGTTATCTCACGAACCGATCATCACAGCCGAAGACCGCTTTCAGACGGAGGATGCACCACAACCCCGCATCTCCTGCACAGCCCCCCGTGCTGGATAGGTTCCTTCCTCTGTAGTAGGCGGGGCCCTCTGCCTACAACACACACGCTGCCGCGCGCGCGCCATGGCCATACCAGAGCCGGACGTGCCGTCCATCATCACCAGTAGGGACAGCGTGATTGATTACTTTTGTTCTGATTTCTTGTTTTCAGTCTGCGCGGCCCCTCAACTTTAGCAGGGGTTGTGCCTTTTTTGTTTTAAGTTGGCAATTAACAATCAATGGTGGCGCGATCTCCCAACTTCAGGGAGTATCGCGTTCTCTGCCACGTGTTGCTTGCAGCACCACTTTGGTACATTGTGTACTAGACACCAACACATTGTATCAGTTATTAATCAGATCATATTCACAAGCAACTCTCAGTGTCGCCTATTCATATCTGAGGCTCCTGATGATCTGGTGACTGGTGATGGACGAACATCGGCCAGGACGGTTCGTGAACGCGATCAAATGTTCGCGAACTGCAAGTTCGCGGCGAGCCACGTTCACTTTAATGGCAGGCGAACCTGAAAATCCTTCAGCTCATATTAGCAGCCAGCAAACACTTACTAGAAGTACACAAATAGTACCACAACATGGACAGTGACATACAAGAGGGGGCTCATTGGCAAAAATTCCCACAAAAAATATTTATTTTAATCAGGGGCCATTTTTATGCGTCTTAAAGGGAAATTCTCAAAAATGTGCCCTGCTGGAGCCTAGAAATTTTTTATTTCCTATCGGTTTTACAAAGGAAAATGAAGGAAAAGGACCTCAGTTTGGAAGGAAGACTAATGAATCTTTTGATGCATGTGTCTTTACAGAGGAAGAGGTTTTAAGTCAGCTGTCTAAAATTAATACAAATAAGTCACAGGGGCCTGATGGGATACACCCAAAGCTATTAAAAGAGCTCAGCGGCGAACTAGCAAAACCATCAACAGATTTATTTAACCAATCACTGGCAACAGGAGTCGTCCCAGAAGATTGGAAATTAGCAAATGTTGTGCCCATTCACAAGAAAGGTAGTAGGGAGGAATCGGGCAACTATAGGCCAGTAAGCCTGACATCAATAGTGGGGAAATTAATGGAAACCATACTTAAGGAGAGGATTGTGGAACATCTAAAATCCCATGGATTTAAAGATGAAAAACAGCATGGGTTTACTTCAGGGAGATCCTGTCAAACTAATCTTATCGATTTTTTTTATTGGGTGACTAAAATAATAGATTGTGAAGGTGCAGTAGACATCCCTTATCTAGACTTTAGTAAGGTTTTTGATACTGTCCCACATAGAAGGCTTATCAATAAATTTCAGTCTTTGTGCTTGGACTACCATATTGTTGAATGGATTAGGCAGTGGCTGAGGGACAGACAACAGAGGGTTGTAGTCAATGGAGTATATTCAGACCATGGTCTTGTTACCAGTGGGGTACCTCAGGGATCTGTTCTGGGACCCATATTGTTTAATATCTTTATCATCGAAATTGCAGAAGGCCTTGATGGTAAGGTGTGTCTTTTTGCTGATGACACAAAGATTTGTAACAGGGTTGATGTTCCTGGAGAGATACACCAAATGGAAAAGGATTTAGGAAAACTAGAGGAATGATCAAAAATCTGGCAACTAAAATTTAATGTTGATAAGTGCAAAATAATGCACCTGGGGCGTAAAAACCCAAGAACAGAATATAAAATCTGTGATACAGTCCTAACCTCAGTATCTGAGGAAAGGGATTTAGGGGTCATTATTTCAGAAGAATTAAAGGTAGGCAGACAATGTCATAGAGCAGCAGAAAATGCTAGCAGAATGCTTGGGTGTATAGGGAGAGGCATTACTAGTAGAAAGAGGGAGGTGCTCATGCCGCTCTACAGAGCACTAGTGAGACCTCATTTGGAATATTGTGCGCAGTACTGGAGACCATATCTCCAGAAGGATATTGATACTTTGGAGAGAGTTCAGAGAAGAGCTACTAAACTAGTACATGGATTGCAGGATAGAACTTACCAGGAAAGATTAAAGGACCTTAACATGTATAGCTTGGAAGAAAGACGAGACAGAGGGGATATGATAGAAACTTTTAAATACATAAAGGGAATCAACAAGGTAAAATAGGAGAGAATATTTAAAAGAAGAAAAACTGCTACAAGAGGACATAGTTTTAAATTAGAGGGGCAAAGGTTTAAAAGTAATATCAGGAAGTATTACTTTACTGAGAGAGTAGTGGATGCATGGAATAGCCTTCCTGCAGAAGTGGTAGCTGCAAATACAGTGAAGGAGTTTAAGCATGAATGGGATAGGCATAAGGCCATCCTTCATATAAGATAGGGCCAGGGGCTATTCATAGTATTCAGTATATTGGGCAGACTAGATGGGCCAAATGGTTCTTATCTGCCGACACATTCTATGTTTCTACACCCTGTACAGAATTATTAGGCAAATGAGTATTTTGACCACATCATCCTCTTTATGCATGTTGTCTTACTCCAAGCTGTATAGGCTCGAAAGCCTACTACCAATTAAGCATATTAGGTGATGTGCATCTCTGTAATGAGAAGGGGTGTGGTCTAATGACATCAACACCCTATATTAGGTGTGCATAATTATTAGGCAACTTCCTTTCCTTTGGCAAAATGGGTCAAAAGAAGGACTTGACAGGCTCAGAAAAGTAAAAAATAGTGAGATATCTTGCAGAGGGATGCAGCACTCTTAAATTGCAAAGCTTCTGAAGCGTGATCATCGAACAATCAAGCGTTTCATTCAAAATAGTCAACAGGGTCACAAGAAGCGTGTGGAAAAACCAAGGCGCAAAATAACTGCCCATGAACTGAGAAAAGTCAAGCGTGCAGCTGCCAAGATGCCACTTGCCACCAGTTTGGCCATATTTCACAGCTGCAACATCACTGGAGTGCCCAAAAGCACAAGGTGTGCAATACTCAGAGACATGGCCAAGGTAAGAAAGGCTGAAAGACGACCACCACTGAACAAGACACACAAGCTGAAACGTCAAGACTGGGCCAAGAAATATCTCAAGACTGATTTTTCTAAGGTTTTATGGACTGATGAAATGAGAGTGAGTCTTGATGGGCCAGATGGATGGGCCCGTGGCTGGATTGGTAAAGGGCAGAGAGCTCCAGTCCGACTCAGAACGCCAGCAAGGTGGAGGTGGAGTACTGGTTTGGGCTGGTATCATCAAAGATGAGCTTGTGGGGCCTTTTCGGGTTGAGGATGGAGTCAAGCTCAACTCCCAGTCCTACTGCCAGTTTCTGGAAGACACCTTCTTCAAGCAGTGGTACAGGAAGAAGTCTGCATCCTTCAAGAAAAACATGATTTTCATGCAGGACAATGCTCCATCACACGCGTCCAAGTACTCCACAGCGTGGCTGGCAAGAAGGGTATAAAAGAAGAAAAATCTAATGACATGGCCTCCTTGTTCACCTGATCTGAACCCCATTGAGAACCTGTGGTCCATCATCAAATGTGAGATTTACAAGGAGGGAAAACAGTACACCTCTCTGAACAGTGTCTGGGAGGCTGTGGTTGCTGCTGCACGCAATGTTGATGGTGAACAGATCAAAACACTGACAGAATCCATGGATGGCAGGCTTTTGAGTGTCCTTGCAAAGAAAGGTGGCTATATTGGTCACTGATTTGTTTTTGTTTTGTTTTGAATGTCAGAAATGTATATTTGTGAATGTTGAGATGTTATATTTGTTTCACTGGTAAAAATAAATAATTGAAATGGGTATATATTTGTTTTTTGTTAAGTTGCCTAATAATTATGCACAGTAATAGTCACCTGCACACACAGATATCCCCCTAAAATAGCTAAAACTAAAAACAAACTAAAAAACTACTTCCAAAAATATTCAGCTTTGATATTAATGAGTTTTTTGGGTTCATTGAGAACATGGTTGTTGTTCAATAATAAAATTAATCCTCAAAAATACAACTTGCCTAATAATTCTGCACTCCCTGTATGTAAAACACCTCTGCACAGTAACCGGATAACACCGCCATACCGTGACCGGATAAAAGTGTATAAGAGGGCACAGTACAGGGAATGACTAGGGGCACTGCACAGGGTGTGGTAAGAGGGCACAATGCAGGGTATAAGGGGGCACAGTACAGGGTGAGGGGCACAGTCACATGACCCTGTGATATTAGAAGGTCCTTATGGCGAATGCGGTTCATACGCCACCATAATGAGAAGCAGAGGAGTGAGACAAGTGAGATTATGTGGCTAGAGATAAAAAATGTAACTGTCGGCCAGTACAGGCCCCAAAAATTTGCCAATAGGTATTCACCTGACAGCAAAGAACTTTGGTTTCTGTGGCGGGAGGTGCATTAGGCGGTCACAGGATAACAATGTAACTGTCGGCCAGTACAAGCCCCAAAAATTAGGCAATAGGCATTAACCTGACAGCAAAGAACTTTGGATTCTGTGGCTGGAGGTGCATTAGGTGGTCACAGGATAAATATGTAACTGTCGGCCAATAGAGGCCCCAAAAATTAGGCATTCACCTGACATAAAAGGCCTTTTATGCCGCTGGGGGGCAACTGGTTAATCACACCAGTAGAAATTATTTCTTCAAATAGCGTTTGTCACTCTGTGTAGATGCGGTAACGCAGCGAAACCGCAGACAAATGCTGGACTACCTAAATGCACTATATAGAAAGTATATTATTGGTATAAAGCACCCCTGCTTCAATCAGTTTTTTTGGGGGGCAACTGGTATATTACACCAGTAGAAATTATTTGTACAAATAGTGTTTTTCATTGTGTGTATATGCGGTAACGCAGCAAAATGCTGCACTATCTAAATACACTATATAGAAAGTATATTATTGGTATATAACACCCCTGCTTTAATCAGTTTTTTGGGGGGCAACTGGTATATCACACCCGTAGAAATTATTGGTTCCAATAGCGTTTGCCCCTCTGTATAGCTGCAGTATTGCAGCAGAACCGCACACAACTGCTGCACAATACAATTGCACTATAATATACTTTCTATGTTAGAAAGTATATTATAAGTATATTACACCCCTCAGTAAGTCACACCTATCGATAGCATACCTATACCAGTCCTTAAAAGGACTTTTGCGGCCCTATTAGGTAGCGTTTGGTGTCCCTAACATTCTGTCCCTGCTCCACACAGCAACCTCTTCCTACACTGGTAAAAGACTGAATGTAAAATGGCGGCCAGATCAGGTTTATTTATAAGGTAGGGGGTATGTCCATGTGCTAAAACGTCTCAATTGGCTGTCCTGTACCACCTGATGGATGTGTCATGGGTCAAAGTTCTTCACAATGTAAAAGAATATGGCGGGCGCGAATATCGCCATATATTCGCCCGTTTGGCGAACAGTGAACGAGCAAAGTTCGCTGTGAAACAACCACCGGGCGAACCGCAAGGCCAACTCTACTGGTGACTACCAGAGAAACACATTGAGCGCGTTAGATATTAATGTTTAAGCGACCTTTGGGACACATACTGGTTTAGGTGGTGCATTCAAACCAATAATTGCATCAGATTGACACTGTGGTAGACTGGGTTCTCTCAGATAGTTATCACATATACATTAAATAGACCCATATACGGTGTCTGGTCATATGGTTTCCGGGAGCATGAATTCCAATTATCAATAGGGATTTTTCATCCCATGCTCTCTGGTGTATGCACAACTAAGGCTACTTTCACACTTGCGTTCGGAGCGGATCCGTCTGGTGTCTGCACAGACGGATACGCTCCTATAATGCAAACGATGGTATCCGTTCAGAACGGATCCGTCTGCATTATATTTCACAAAAAAATCTAAGTGTGAAATTTAGTCAAACGGATCCGTCCAGACTTTGCATTGAAAGTCAATGGGGGACGGATCCGTTTGAAAATTGAGCCATATTGTGTCAACTTCAAACGGATCCGTCCCCATTGACTTACATTGTAAGTCTGGACAGATCCGTTTGGCTCCGCACGGCCAGGCGGACACCCGAACGCTGCAAGCAGCGTTCAGGTGTCCGCCTGCTGAGCGGAACGGAGGCTGAACGCTGCCAGACTGATGCATTCTGAGCGGATCCGCATCCACTCAGAATGCATTGGGGCTGGACGGATCCGTTCGGGGCCGCTTGTGAGAGCCTTCAAACGGAACTCACAAGCGGAACCCCGAACGCTAGTGTGAAAGTAGCCTAACTACACCAGAATTCACACTCAGCCCCAGTCACCTTTCTTTTTACACTTACAACAAACGCGGAAAAACAGTTTGTTTTATTAACTTACAGTCCCCTCTACAAACATTAAGGGACTTTACTGTGTGAGGTGTGAGCCTGTGATATAAGGGCAGCTGCCCATTTATGGATTTTAATCAGAGGTTTTGAATAAAGATTTATTATTTTAATTTTTTAGTATCTGTTTTTCAACTGGTCTTTATTAAAAATATGAAATCCTTTTTTTTTTGCATATAGCTGAGATGCTGTAGTAGCAGCCTGTGGATTTTCTGTCTTTTCTGTCATTTGGGGAGCTGAAGGGCTCCTTATCTCTACTCTCTGACACTCATTATAGCTTGGTTCTTATCTGACTGATAAGTATGTGGCTTAAATAAGTGTTTATTATGACCTCTTAACCTGCCTCTTCTTCCGCTGACTGGACAGCTCTCTTCTGATCATTTTGAAGGCTGAAGCCTGCTTCTTTTATAGCTCTGTCTGTAGAGAGCATGTTTCCTTTGGCACTTAAAGGGCTAGTGCGTACCCTAATCTTCCCCAGCCAATGGTCAGTCAACTTAATGTATATTAGGGCAAAGTCCCCTGTGTGAAGGTTCCTGAGATAATAGGTTATAGTACTGTAGTGTCCTGCAAAGATATGCTAACCTGACCTCTGCCTGATTTCTGTACTCGCCCTGAGCTGCCAGCCCGGACACGAGCTGACTTTGGATTGCACAGACTCTGCCTGCCCTGACTATGGGTTTACTTGTCCTCCTCCTCTTCCAATTTTCTCTAATATGGATATGAAGGAGGGGGCTTAGGAAATGAGATGTGGACCACAGCACCAAACCAGTCTTACCTTCAGCATGCTACCTCGACTTCCTCTAACAATGACCCTTATAGTTCCCCCAGTAGTATGTACCCATCCAGCGGCAGTAAGAAGGGCTCCGGTGGCTCTATGGGCATTGGCCCACAGGGAAAATTTCCTGTAGGGTCTATGGTTAGTCCGCCTATGCCCCAGGGTATTTCACACTGGTGTCTCTTGACCCCCATAGGACAGCAGTCTGCTGACCAGGGACTACTACAAGAGGTACTGGTCTAGTGGTTCCTCTACAGTGGAGTCGAGATGCCTGTATAAGGGGTTAAAGCGTGAATACTAACATTGTTTGGGACAGCTGCTAGACAACTGTCTTGCATAGGAATCTATGTCATGTTATCACCTAGCTTAAACTGGTTAATTTATTAAAAAGCTGTTGATTGGTTTGCCTTCAAAAGTACAGACCTTTTGATTTTCTGTTCTCTGGTAGCATATGTTATGTGCATTTGTTTTCAAATTCTTAGGGGGTCATTTCCGATCCAGAAATACACCTATTTTAACAAAGATTATTTGCGCTGCAATCTGCAGCTTTTCCCCGCTCACAGTGGGTGTGGTTTGGATGGGGAAGGGCAGGCCCATCTGATTCATCATTTTCTGCGCCTGGTTTAGGCGTAGAAAATAGTCTAAATGTAAGACAGCAAGGAAAATGTCTTTCATTTAGAATCGTCAGTGGATATGCCGCAGTTATGACAACATCAAAAAAGGCCTGGAAACGCACAGCTTGTCACACTTTTTGGTATTGCATCATTGCGATCCAAGAGCTGTAAAGGCTTTAGCTGTGTATCAACACCAAAGGAATTAGAGAGGGGAGGATGTGATAAAGTCCATTTCACAAAAAGAAACTGAATATATATTTAACCTCAATTCCCTGTCCCCCAATGAGTTAAATGTTGAGCTAGATTTGAACTGTGAGTGTTTTTGGATAAAAAGGGGGGAAGGGTTTTATTGGATTGCAAACAGCTCTTGAGAAAGTTGCTACTGGCGAAACCGGTCGGGCAGAGGGATCTGCGTTTTCATCATGATATGCTTTTTAAAAGATTACATTTTGTGAGTATAACTGAATCAAACAAACTCTTTTACTGTTACGTCCTGCACGAGGGTGTTTTCTCTCTCTATTTGTTCTCCTGAGTTGCCACTTTTGCACAAGGATCCGCAAAATAGCTATAAGTGACGTCATCTTAAAGTTTCCTTTCCCGACGAGGGTGGATTACCATACCGAATGCCCGGAGGGAATAGGCTATAAAGACCACTGGACCGCTGAAGTGACAAGTGGAGTTTGGCCAGCACTGCAGACTGCCTTATTAGGAGGAGAGACTGAGCATCACCCGTGTAGTGGTGAGAATTATCTGTCAAAACTGATCCTATTTTAACAGTGATATCCGCACGCTCCAAGTCATCGTGCCCTATTTTTTTTCTATGTCTCCCTGATCACAGGAGTATTTTGTGACTTCTTCTGACCTGTATGTGATCCATGTATTTTCTTTTGATTTTACTATTGCAGTTATGGAGAGTCCTGCGCATCTACTTAACTTTGGCGATCCACAGCCAGCCATAGGGGTTATGAAGACTGGCATCTAAGACGCCAGTCTTAATATATGTGCCCCTTAGTATCTTGGTCTAGTGTATTGTGCTGTGTGTGTGTATCCTGTGGCCCTCTGATTTTCACTGCTGTCGGCATTGAAGTTTGTTGTTTATTATTTCCTTGTGATTCTGTTTTTGTCTGCTTTTCAGAGCAAAGTCAGTTTGGTATATCTTTATTTCTGTTTATTGTCATTAATGCTCTCTCAATCTGTATGACATTACCATCTCCCACCCACTCCATTACTGGACTCATATCTTCTTCATCTGTGGGCATCCTCATTCGGCTCCTGTTATCTATTTGTGAGTTTATTTGTGCCAGTGTTACATGCTTCATATATGTTTCTAACGACCACCAAGTTGTTGCAATTCAGCTCTACTGTAAGTACTGAGGGTATTTGAGTAACAAGAGACACTGTTAATATTTGAGAAAGGTGACTGCAATAGGTGATGTTCAATCCTGTAGTTTTGCCAACAACAACATTTTCACTACCTCTAGCCATGGAAAATGTCAGATATTCTACTCCACCTCGACATCATAGATAAGCTTCCTACACACATTTATGAGAGCCTAAGTGATTCTGTTTCTTTGTGTAATTACAACACAGGGTTTCCACCACAAACTATTATACCAAGAGATTATCTGACCAATGTCTGTCCAATCAGACCAACAGTTGGTGTGTATAAACGGTCATCTGACCAATGATTGGTCAGAAATACCTTCAGCATGCAACTAGCGGTCAGGGACGTGGCCGTGAGACTGGTGAGGATGACACAAGTGACGACCAGACAGTAGTGGATGATGATGTATCCAATCACATGTGGGAGCCAGGTGAAGAGGGGACATCATCATCATCATCATCATCATCAGGGGGTGAGGGTGGCAGCATGCCAATGAGCCAGCAGGGTGGAAGCATTGGTAGATATGGATCCAAATGCGCCCAAAGAAGACAGTATGCTACTCAGGAGCCTACCTGTCAGGAAACAATTAACGGTGCATGGGTTCAAAAAAGCAGTGGCAGTCAGTCAGCACGGAGTGTTGGGGGTAAATTGCCATACTCGTCAGTGTGGGAATTTTTTATCAAATCTGTGGAGGACTTTTGCATGGCAGTATGAAGGATATTTGGGCAGAAATTGAAGCGCGGTCAGTGTGCTAATGTTGGCACTACGGCCCTGCGTCAACACATTGAGCGTCACCATAAAGGGGCCTGGGAAAACCTTGGCACTAATGTAGTGGTACAGCCTAACGCCGCAACTGCTGCATCTCCCAGTGGCCCACAAGCCTTCTTCAGCAGTCAGGGCTCCGCAGCAGAATGAAGGAGACGATTGCAGAGAGACAACAGTATGCGTTCATTCAACCAACGGCGCAGAAGCTGAATGTGCACCTGGCCAAGTTGCTGGTACTACACTACATCCATTTCCATATAGTGGACTCTGAACATTTCAGAGAACTGATGGTTTGTGCCCACCCAAGGTGGTAATTTTAATAGTACGGTTGGTTTTGGATGTGACTAGGCTCATGCAGTTTATATTTTTTATTGTTTATGTATATATTTATTTTATTCTAGGGAAAACTGGGTGATTTAAATGTTTATATATATTTTTTACTTTATGTTTTTTTAACATTTTTCTTACTTTTTCACTTTTTTTTATAGCTTATGCAGTACTAAGATTTATTACAGCTTGTAATAAATTGTATTTCCATAAAACTACAGTATAAGCTGAATTTGCTGATATCCAATGTTGGACGAAGGACCGGCTTCCTCGATCACCGCACAGGGGAGCCAGTCTGCTCGTTTCCTGGTTTTTCGCTATTTAGATGCCTAATGGTCTAAAGGGTTAAATGCCTGCGATTAGCATTATTGCCGGTCACAGACATGAGCCGCAAGCCTCTGTTCTTTGGAACAGCAGAGATCTGCCAGCTATGGCGTCTGCTGTACGCTTGAGCGCACACCATGTTTAGAGACCGTCTCAGTACGGGAGCTCAAGGGTTAATCTAAATAGGACCAGAGACAGGGTGATATAATGTAAACAGAGGGGAAATAAAGACTGAAATGTTAAATGCAAACATACCAGGGTTATTCAAGTGAGGAAATATTGAGTCTGGATAGTTCGATTTGAGAAAAGCTGGGTGGAACAGTAACTTTACATGCTGCCATTTGTACTGATGGTATTTGCATCTAATGCTTAGAAATGGCCTTGTGGTTTGCCCGGCGGTCTTTTCGCGGCGAACTTTGCTCGTTCGTGGTTCTCCAAACATGCGAACATATGGCGATGCCCGCCGGTGCCATATTCTTTTGCATTGTGCCGAACTTTGACCCATGATACATCCATCGGGTGGGACAGGACAGCCAATTGAGACGTTTCAGCACATGGACATACCCCCTACCTTATAAACAAAGGTGCTAAGATACAACTTACAGCCAAACTCCCACATACCTCCATAGTGAAATCACTCAGGCAGTGGGAGAGATGATAAGGCTCTAAGCCCCACCTATAACAGGCCATGTGACACAGGCTACCAGGTGCAACAGAATGCTACCAGCAGTACGCAATGGCACATCCTAAGCATATCAAGAAAAATAACTGAAATAAAGTGGCCATGGAAGGAAATGCTCAAAAAACCCAAACACTGTGGCGTGTTTATGACCGGGGGAGCAATTCCTCTGCATGTGATCCCCAGCAAAAATTCATATAATGGAGGATGCCACAAAAGTCCTTTTAAGGACTGGTATAGGTGTGCTATCAATAGGTGTGACATACTGAGGGGTGTGATGTACTTATAATATACTTTCTAACATAGAAAGTATATTATAGTGCATTTGTATTGTGCAGCAGTTGTGTGCGGTTCTGCTACGAAACTGCAGCTAGATAGAGGGCCAAACTTTTTTGGAATAACTAATTGCAACTGGTGTGATATACGTGCCCCCCCCAAAAAAAAAAAAACTGATTGAGGGGTGTGATATACCTTTAATATACCTACCAACATAGAAAGTATATTGTAGTGCATTTGTATTGTGCAGCAGTTGTGTGCGGTTCTGCTGAGATACCGCAGCTAGATAGAGGGACAAACGCTATTGGAATAACTAATTGCAACTGGTCTGATATACAGTACCTGTTGCCCCCCCCCCCAAAAAAAAAAATATGATTGAGGGGTGTGATATACCTATAATATACCTTCTAACATGGAAAGTATATTATAGTGCATTTGTATTATGCAGCAAATGTGTGTGGTTCTGCTGAGAAACCGCAGCTCGATAGAGGGACAAATGCTATTGGAATAACTAATTGCAAATGGTGTGATATACCTTTTGCCCCCCAAAAAATGGATTATGGGGTGCGATATACCTGCTTCCAAAAAATACTGATTGAGTGTCACCGCCAATTCTGTGAGAAGGTCTGGCAGACGTTCTTCTCTACCTCTTGTATGATGCTCTTTGTTTTGGTTTCACTTTCTCATCTCCTTTCCTTCTGCCAGGTGTCACTTATTTAGACTAATCGTCTTCCTTTATATTCCCTCTCATACTGCCTTACTTTGCGGTTTATACTACTTCCTGGATGAAGTGTTCACTGCTGGAGGCTGCTTCTGCTGTTTGCTCAGATAAGTCCTTTACTTTATTGTGTTTCCTTGCTGGCTTGATACTAGGTGACCCTGACTCTGTCCGTATTAAGTGCAGGGAGCCGGTGGTCGTGTCCCCTTACTATTATAGGGTTTTCAGGTGTCACACAGACTTAGGTACGTGGGCATGCAATCGTCTACCATCGAGACCCTTGCATGTGCATAGCAGTCAGGGAGAGCTCTTAAGGTTTTATAGGGCTCACCTATAAGCTCCTTAGTTTGGGATCAAGCCAGTCTGTCACGGCGGGGAGTGGGGGAAACCCCCCCATGCGGTGTCAAGGGGTAAAGGGGATCAGCCTAGCCAAAAGGAGTAATAAGGGAGCAGGTCACCTCCTACAACATCCCTAATCCTCTCCCTAACTCCTCACCGTATGAGCGGACCCTGATGGTGGGACGGCTCATACCCTGGAAAACTAATATCCTGAGTCGCCCTGAAAATCCCTCACTTAGGAGCAGGGGAGAGACGACCTGTTCATCCCAGTCATGGAGGAACACGAGTCTCTATCTGAGGCCAAATTAAATATATATATCCACGGCACACTCATGTATTTTTCTTAGTTGAATGTAATTTATTGTTTTATCAACACCAACTTTATATTGCATATCAAGAAGATAGGGCCAACGTTTCAACGTTTCGAGCATTGAGCACCTCCTCTCGGGATCCATATTCCCCCTAGCCGGAGTGCCTTCCAAATTTTTGATTTATCTATCTGAGGCCAGGCTGCAAGGAGAGGGGAACACATACAGCATATGGAGATGGCAGGTAAGCGAAACCAGTAACACACTTACCTGCCACAGACACACTGACTGAAACCCGTGCACAAGTGCTAGTGTCCACACCAACATTAAAAGACACAGCACACACCGCGAACCACACAGGGACCAAGGACACTCATAGCTGCAATAAATGTGAGACAGGGGAATGTCTTAAAAACATGCTGGACACCAAACACTACCAGACATGCAACACCAAAAATAGAAATACAACACCCTGATCAAAACCCACTCCATACACAAAGGGACAGGAAGAAGACACCGGAATAACATTGATGACCACAAGGGTGGCCCTCACTTGACAGATGGAATATGAAGACCAGGAGCATAGCTCCAGCACACACCATGGCTGGAGTACCACTGACTCCTGGCTTCTAGCGGAGGCTAAATAGCCCAAGCAGCCACACCCACATTCACATAAACCCAGTGTTCACAAAACACTAAGAAGGGAGTTAACCCTTCCAACACCAGACAAGGGAAGGAAGCCACTTAAAGGGGAAATGCACACACAAGCATGGAAAGCTACACGTTACCGCAGGCAACAACATGCATGGCAACCGTGTCACAGCGCACACCATAGGCCGTGACACTCCCACCCCTCAAAGCCCCACTACCAATAAAAAAAAAAAAAGGGGAACAAAACAGAACACCCAAAAAACAACAGGATGGGGGGTGTAAAGGAAAGTAACAGGATCAGTGTCAGAGCAAGGATGCCTCTCTAAGACTGCCGCCAGCCCCTGGAACAACAAACAGGAACCAGGGCACCAGCCACCAAACAGCCCAGAGAAACCGCACTGAACGCTGCGTCCACCTTAGACACGGTTCACAGCAGGTCACTGCCAGCATGCATCCCCAACCAGCACACAGCCAGTACACCAAGGAATGCAGCCAGCACACAACACCAGCAACAGAACCACTGAGGAATGGACGAGGAGGGACGCAAACACCAGTGACGGTTCACACCAACTGCGACCAACTGTCACAGGGAACCGCACTGTTAACAGCGTCTCGCCTTTCACCCTCCCTCCGGAGGATAAGCATGTGCGCCAGAAAATGGCAGGCGACACATGCTGGGCCCTCTTCCGAAGGGTCCAAGCAAGGAGCCATTGTGGTCATACTGTCACGGCGGGGAGTGGGGGAAACCCCCCACCGTGCGGTGTCAAAGGGTAAAGGGGATCAGCCTGGCCAAAAGGAGTAATAAGGGAGCAGGTCACCTCCTATAACATCCCTAATTCTCTCCCTGACTCCTCACCGTATGAGCGGACCCTGATGGTGGGACGGCTCATACCCTGGATACCTAATATCCTGAGTCGCTCTGAAAATCCCTCACTTAGGAGCAGGGGAGAGACGACCTGTTCATCCCAGTCATGGAGGAACAGGAGTCTATCTGAGGCCAGGCTGCAAGGAGAGGGGAACACATACAGCATATGGAGATGGCAGGTAAGCAAAACCAGTAACACACTTACCTGCCACAGACACACTGACTTAAACCCGTGCACAAGTGTTAGTGTCCACACCAACATTAAAGGACACAGCACACACCATGAACCACACAGGGACCAAGGACACTCATAGCTGCAATGAATGTGAGACAGGGGAAGGTCTTAAAAACATGCCGGACACCAAACACTACCAGACATGTAACACCAAAAATAGACATACCAACACCCTGATCAAAACCCACTCCATACACAAAGGAACAGGAAGGGAAGGAGACACCGGAATAACATTGATGACCACAAGGGTGGCCCTCACTTGACAGATGGAATATGAAGACCAGGAGCATAGCTCCAGCACACACCATGGCTGGAGTACCACTGACTCCTGGCTTCTAGCGGAGGCTAAATAGCCCAAGCAGCCACACCCACACCCACATAAACCCAGTGTTCACAAAACACTAGAAAGGGAGTTAACCCTTCCAACACCAGACAAGGGAAGGAAGCCACTTAAAGGGGAAATGCACACACAAGCATAGAAAGCTACACGTTGCCGCAGGCAACAACATGCATGGCAACCGTGTCACAGCGCACACCATAGGCTGTGACACAGTCGCTCGTTTATTCATAAGTTCCAGCTATCTGCAAACTTCACCCGTGACATTGAGGGGTGTGATACACCGGCTTCCACAAAGTATTGATTGAGGACTGCGTTACACCGGCTTGCACCAAATATTGATTAAGGGGTTTGATATACCCGCTTCCAGCAAATACTCAATAAGGGGTTCTATATACCTGTTTCCACAAAATATTGATAGAGGGGATTGATATACTGGCTTCCACCAAATATTGATTGAGGTCTGCGATACAACAGCTTCCACCAAAGATTGATTAAGGGGTTTGATATACCAGCTTCCAGCAAATACTCATTAAAGGGTTCTATGTACCTGTTTCCACAAAATACTGATAGAGGATATTGATATACTGGCTTCCACCAAATATTGATTAAGAGGTTTGATATTCCAGCTTCCACAAAATTAGTGATGAGCGGCAGGGGTCATATTCGAATTCGCGAAATTTCAAAAATTTGAATATTCGTTATGTTCTGCGATTTTTTTTTACTAAAAAAATCGGCAAGGTAATGATCATTATTTGAATTTGAATTTTCGTATTCAAATTTTCAAATTTTCTAATTTTTATTGCAAATTTTTCAACTTTTAGACAAAGAATATTATAGCACTATATTAGCTGAATTTGTAACAGGGTTCCGAAGGTGCACTCGGTCCCCCATTACCCGCAGACCTGTTGCTTAGCTTTGGGAATGAGGATCTGTGTTTGAGCTCATTCCCAGGGCGGCGTTACTAGCTGGGTGGCTCCCTGCCCCTAAGTCTGCCTTGAGCGCCGAGCTGATCACTCGGTGCTCGACTGGTTGGTCTGTCGGTCATGTGACGCTGGCCACGTCGCATGACCCTCACTCCCCACTATAAATACAGGCAGCCTGCTGGCCACAGGTTGCATGTTAATTTAGGTTCCACCTGTGATTTGGTCTTTCCTGGCGTACTTACCTCCTGCTGAATTCCTGACGATCCTCTGCCTGCTCCTTGTGTACTTTGCTGCTCTCCTGGTATTTATGACCCCGGCTTCTCCTGACAATTCTCTGCTTGCTCCCTTTGTACTTTGTAGCTTTCCTGGTATTGACTCGGTCCGGTCACGTCCTGTTTGTCTGTCTGTCATCCCTGCACTTATTCCAAGTTAGGGATTGCCGTCCAGTTGTCCCCTGTCATTAGGACTCGCGAGGCAAGTAGGCAGGGCCAGGGGTAAGGGTGGAGCGCAGTGGTCACTTCCCTTTCCCCTGTGTGTGTGTGTACGTGACCGTTACAGAATTGCTCTATATTTGTTAGTTTTTTTCGAATATTCGCTATATTGCTATAACTTAGTTTTTTCGAATATTCGTAATATTCTAAAACAAGAATATATAGCAATATAGCGAATATTCGAAAAAAAAAAACGAATATAGAGCAATTTAGCTAATATAGTGCTATATTCTTCCTTGTCTAATAGTTGTAATTTTTTTCTCATCTGAAGTTCAGATTGAACTATTAAAAAAAATTATAGCACTATATTAGCTAAATTGCTCTATATTGTTTTTTTTTGAATATTCGCTATATTGCTATAACTTCGTTTTTTCGAATATTCGTAATATTCTAAAACAATATTCGAATATTCGTAATATTCTAAAACAAGAATATATAGCAATATAGCGAATATTCGAAAAAAAAAAGAATATAGAGCAAAATTCGCAAACACTACTCCTAAAGTCAAGTATATTGCAGCCTTCTTATTGGCCCACAAGCCAAAAGCAGGGAGGGATCATGTGTACTGATTAAAAAAAAAAAATCTAATATAAAAAATAATAATAATAATATTGAATATTCAAAATTACTAATATATATCACTATATTTGAAATATTCGTGAATTTTCGAAGTACCTATATTCGCGATAAAAATTCGAAATTCGAATATTCGTGATCAACACTACACAAAATATTGATTGAAGCCTGCGATATACCTGCTTCCACAAATACTGCTCTTCTATAGGGACTTTATCACAGGGTCATTTTGAAAATGACAGGCAGAGGAAGAGGCAGGCCATTCCGCACGGATGCTAGTGGTCAGGCAGGTGCACCAGGCCGGAGCCTAAGTGGGACGTTGGAAAACGTGCGTGCGATTACGTCAAGGGACGCACCAAAGTTGGTTGAGTGGCTCATTCAGCCTTCTGCTTCTGCACCCTCCTCATCCTCTGTATCTGCACCCTCCTCACTCTCTGCTGTGTGCGCCCCCAAAGACACCACCACCACCAAGCCCCTCCACTCGAGTTAGAGGAATTATTTTCCCATCCATTCCCAGACCTTACTGATGTGCAGCCATTCTTGGCATCGGATCAGGAAGAGGAGGTAGCAACGGCCGCCACCCAGCGGTCTGACGACAGTACCCAGATCAGCCCAAGGACGAAGGGCACCGCTGTTGCTGCCTACTCCGAAATCTCTAATGTCAGTGGTGGTGAAGGTGACGATGATGACGTGTCGATGGATGTCACGTGGGTGCCCAGAAGAGAGAAAGAGGAGGGAAAATCAGTGGGAGAGACAGAGCAGCAGATAGGGGGTAGAAGGTGGAGAACCAGGCAGAACTCGCAGTGCACAGGAGGCAAAAAGCAAACTGCAAATATATCTGGAGCGAGCCATCCACTATGTATGTACGGTCACATCTGGCACTCCCAGGATGCCGGCACATGGCCCCGCAGTGTGGGATTTTTTTTTAACGTGTCAGCTGCTGACAATAGTGTTGCCATCTGCAGCTTGTGCTGTCAACACATAAGTCGCGGTAAGCCCAACACTCACCTAGGGATGACCGCCTTAAGAAGGCACGTGGCCTCCCATCACCGATCCAGTGGGAGCAACACCTTCAGAACCCACAAAGCCACACTCCTGGCGCTCCACATCCTGCCTCTTCTCCTTTTCCTCTCTCCTCCCATTTGTCCTCCACTCCACCTTCCACCATGTCGTCGTTGCGTTCATCTGGCAAAAGGCAGGCTTCCGTGGGCCAAATGTTCGAACGTAAAAAGTTGATGACGCCGGATAACCCTCTTGCCCAACGGCTGACAGCTGGCTTGTCGGAACCGCTAGCCTTCCAACTACTGCCATATAAACTGGTGGCCTCGGAGGCCTTTAGAAAATTTGTTGCCATTGGCACACCACAATGGAAGGTCCCAGGAAGGACCTGTCACCTGATTTGTGACATCCCGACGCGCTGAAACTCCACCTTGTATATGCTTGATAGGCTGCTCTAGCAGCAACGTGCCGTTAACGACTACCTGTACGAACTCTGCAGCAGGACAGGTTCTGGGGAGCTTGGTTTCTTTTAACCGCCCCAGTGGCTGCTCATGCGCGATGCATGCAGACTTCTGCGGCCATTTAATGAGATCACCAAACTGGTCAGTCGCAGCCAGGGCACCATCAGTGACATCGTACGTTACGCCTCATTTCTGGAGTGTGCATCGTGTCATTGATCAAGCCGTTGAGGAGCAGGAGCTGGAAGATGAGGAAGTCGCAATGCTGGATGAATTCCCGGGGGGGCTACTTCATCTGAGACATGTCAGCAGGAGTCTGAAGAGGAGTCAGAAGAGGAGGGTGGCTGGGGGGAGGAGGAGGAGCAAGAAGAGCAGGCTTTAAACTTTTCGGGGATCCCTGGTGTTGTCCATGGCTGGTGGAGGACACCAAGGACGAAATTCTCCTGGGCGATGAACAGGAGCCAGGGTGCTCCACTGCTTCCAATTTAGTGCAAATAGGGACCTTCATGCTCTAGTGTTTGAAGATGGACCTCCGTATAAAAAGCATAAAGGGCTAGGACCAGTACTGGGTGGCAACATACTTAGACCCCCGGTACAAACACAAAATGGCAGCATGTTACCAGCATCACAGAGGGCTGTCAGAATGCAGCATTTCACGGCCTTGCTGTGAGAGATGCTGCATTTTACTGTTGCGGGCCCTAGCAGAGGAATTTCCACCCACAGAGAAACAGGTGCGGGTACCAATCGTACCGCGCATGCAAGTAGAGGGCGGTTTGAAGATGTGTTGGTCACTTCGGATATGAGATCATTCTTGCAGCCAACCCATCGACAGCCGCTCTCTGGATCCAGCCTCAGGGAATGCGTAGACCCATAGGTGTTTGACTACATCGGGTTAACGGCCGATGTGGACGCTCTGAGAAGCGAGGAACCCCTGGACAACTGGGTGTGCAGGCTTAACCTGTGGCCAGAGCTGGCACAATTTGCCATAGAACTCTTGGCTTGCCCCTTGTTCAGTTTAATTCAAGAGGGGGGATTTTTTTAATTCAATTTTATATTTTTAGTTCATTTAAACATATGTATTTGACATGTATTTGTACTGGCCTATAGTAAATGTGTTATCCACTGATCGTCTAATATACCTCCAGCCGCATAATCACTTGATTTTTTCTGTCCGGTGAATGCCTAATGTTTGGGGCCTGTACTCCACTGGCCTGCAGTAAATTGATATCCAATAACCATCTAATATACCTCCAGCCACATAATCACTTGATCTTTTCTGTATGGTGAATGCATAATTTTTGGGGCCTGTACTCCACTGGCCTGCAGTAAAATTTATATCCATTGACTGTCTAATATACCTCCAGCCACATAATTACTTGATCTTTTCTATACGGTGAATGCATAATTTTTGAGGCCTGTAATCTAACTGGCCAACAGTAAATTTGTTATACAGTGACCGCCTAATATACCTCCAGCCACATAATCACTTGATCTTTTCTGTCCGGTGAATGCCTAATGTTTGGGCCCTGTACTCCACTGGCCTGCAGTAAAATTGATATCCAATGACCGTCTAATATATCTCCAGCCACATAATAACTTGATCTTTTCTGTCTGGTGAATGCCTAATGTTTGGGGCCTGTAATCTAACTGGCCAACTTTATTTATTTAAAAATTATTTTTTTATTGATTTTCTTTCACAGACACTATGATGAAAACATTATGCATTATAACAAGTAGGTATATAACATAACATTACTTCTGTGTAGTCGTACATTGAGGTGACAGAATCTATTACAGAAAGCAGTATCAAGAGTCTGTACATTACTACATACTTTTACAAAATTGCTATATGATAACTAGAACCAGTTACGAACAAGGTGAATGAAAGTTTAAGTATAGGATGGGGGGGAAAGAGAAAAGGGAGGGAGGACTTTCGAAGGTACAGGTGTTCAGAAGGCACTTTTGGATGTAGGTAGTGTGCAACAACATGTGAAGCATTGCATAAAGTGGCATTGCGAAACTAACTTAGTTGGGTTGAGTGATTCATAGAGTGTTGTAAGTGTATGTCAATGAGGGGTTCTATCTATACACTATGGGAGAAAACGTCTGTATGTGGGTAAGTAACTGGCTCAATGATAGAAAACAGAGGGTGGTTATTAACGGTACACACTCAGATTGGGTCACTGTCACTAGGGGGGTACCTCAGGGGTCAGTATTGGGCCCTATTCTCTTCAATATATTTATTAATGATCTTGTAGAAGGCTTGCATAGTAAAGTATCAATTTTCGCAGATGACACTAAACTGTGTAAAGTAATTTACACTGAAGAGGACAGTATACTACTACAGAGGGATCTGGATAGATTGGAGGCTTGGGCAGATAAGTGGCAGATGAGGTTTAAGACTGACAAATGTAAAGTTATGCACATGGGAAGGAATAATGCAAGTCACCCGTACATACTAAATGATAAACCACTCGGTAACACTGACATGGAAAAGGATCTAGGAATTTTAATAAACAGCAAACTAAGCTGCAAAAACCAGTGTCAGGCAGCTGCTGCCAAGGCCAATAAGATAATGGGTTGCATCAGAAGGGGCATAGTTGCCCGTGATAAGAACATAGTCCTACCACTTTAGGCTACTTTCACACCTGCGTTCAGGTGTCCGCTCGTGAGCTCCGTTTGAAGGAGCTCACGAGCGGTCCCGAACGCAGCCGTCCAGCCCTGATGCATTCTCAATGGAGGCGGATCCACTGAGAATGCATCCGCCTGCCAGCGCTCAGCCTCCGCTCCGCTCAGTGAGCGGACACCTGAACGCTGCTTGCAGCGTTCGGGTGCCCGCCTGGCCGTGCGGAGGCGAACGGATCCGTCCAGACTTATAATGGAAGTCAATAGGGACGGATCCGTTTGAAGATGACACAGTATGGCTCAATTTTCAAACGGATCCGTCCCCCATTGACTTTCAATGTAAAGTCTGAACGGATCCGTTTGCATCATCATGAACAAAAAAAAAAAAATTTTTTTTTTTGTTCATGGTTATGCAAACGGATCCGTTCTGAACGGATGCAAGCGTTTGCATTATAGGAGCGGATCCGTCTGTGCAGATACCAGACGGATCCGCTCCTAACGCAAGTGTGAAAGTAGCCTTACAAATCGCTAGTCAGACCACAAATGGAGTACTGTGTACAGTTCTGGGCTCCTGTAAACAAGACAGACATAGCAGAGCTGGAGAAGGTCCAGAGGAGGGCAACTAAAGTAATAACTGGAATGGGGCAACTACAGTACCCTGAAAGATTATCAAAATTAGGGTTATTCACTTTAGAAAAAATACGACTGAGGGGAGATCTAATTAATATGTATAAATATATCAGGGTTCAGTACAGAGATCTATCCCATCATCTATTTATCCCCAGGACTGTGACTGTGATGAGGGGACATCCTCTGCGTCTGGAGGAAAGAAGGTTTGTACACAAACATAGAAAAGGATTATTTACGGTAAGAGCAGTGAGACTATGGAACTCTCTGCCTGAGGAGGTGGTGATGGTGAGTACAATAATGAATTCATGAGGGGAGTGGATGTATTTCTGGAGCATAATAATATTACAGGCTATAGCTACTAGAGAGGGGTCGTTGATCCAGGGAGTTATTCTGATTGCCTGAGTCGGGAATGAATTTTTTATTCCCCTAAAGTGGGGAAAATTGGCTTCTACCTCAGTTTTTTTTTTTGCCTTCCTCTGGATCAACTTGCAGGATAACAGACCAAACTGGATGGACAAATGTATTTTTTCGGCCTTATGTACTATGTTACAAAAAACATATATCATACCAGAAGCTAGAGATCCATTAACGCTTTATATGTCCTGCAAGTTCAAGTGTCTGAAAAGTTTCTGTATTTTTTCCAAGGTCCCCAAATACTCTCCAATTTATGAGCTGTGTGGGAGTACCAGTGTGCTATCTGTTCTAGGCGGTATAACTGATCACACTTCTGAATCCAATGTGGCTTTGTGGGAGGGTCCAAAGACTTCCAATTAACTGCAATTAACAACCTAACTGCCGCTAACAGAATAGTGCATAAGCTACGTGTAGGACTTGGGCATTTAAGATCATTGTATAGCCCAAAAATGCACAACTTCGGGGATGCAGTTATATTAATTTTAGTGAGGTCTGAAATGGTTTTGCAAACAAGTTGCCAATAGGGTTTAATTTTATCACAGGTCCACCAAATGTGGCCATGAGTACCCACTTCACTTCTACATCTCCAACACTCCGGGGTGACATTTGGAAACATGCGGCTGAGGCGATGTGGTGTGTAGTACCATTGTGATAGTATCTTATAGCTGTTTTCCTGTAGTCTGGCACACCTGGATACCCTGGATGGGTTTAATAGCGCGCTTTTGATTTCATTGGGGGTAAATGTGATGTCAAGATCTTTTTCCCAACGGATAATATAAGGTTGAGTGTCAGAACCAATTAAGGATAGTCGAAGATTGCATAATTTTGATATTTTGCCTCTTGGCTCTTTGACTTGTAAAGCCAATTTTTCGAACAGGGAATGCTCTGTCAGGTTGGAAAACCTCAATAGGTGTTTTTTCATACATTGACTAAAATGCGCCAAATGGAAAGTAGACAGGCCAGCCATTAAAGGATGGTCCTGTAAGTTTTCAATTGACGGGACATCATTGTCTGGGCATATGTCAAGGGCTGAGGATGACATATTTTTCACTCTCTCTGGTAGAGTTTCCTGAAAATGAGTAGAGGAGTTGAGAAATACATCTCTTGCTTGTAATAATACTTGGTAGTTCAAAGATATTTGTGACAACCAATTTGAATCCCTCCACATCCGTAGTGTATGACCAGTGATGGGGTTGCGAGTACGTATTATGTTATTCATAATTACATTATTTATATATTATGTCATTTGAATGAGTTTCTTAGCCTGGATATTTATATTTATGTACATGCCTATATACTAGTGGTGCCGTATTTCTTCCTGTGTGTTTTATACCCACCACAGCATTGTCTTTTACCTGTATTTTATCATATTTTGTCTCGTGTTGAGACTTCAATAAAGTTTATATCCATTTATTTGTGCCAGCCTTTTTCCTTCATTGGTGTCTGTTTTATGGATTAGTTGCGAATCCTGGGACTGAATTCGAGATATATAAAACGCAGCTTTCCTCTTTTTGAGTTGAGAAAACATTAATTTTGAGGCTCTATTACCATGTGCATAGTATTTATATTGGGTTGAGAGGAAAAGTTTGGCTGTATTGGCGTTTAATATGTTTTTTAATTCAGATCTTAGGGTCTCCAGGTGCGCCAAAGTAGCAGTATCCAGCGTTCTTCTATGTTGCGTTTCTAACCTGGAAATTTCCAAGGTAAGTTCTGCAATCTTTTTTCTGTTTTTGAATTTTCGTATAAGCTCCTAGAGCTATCAAGTGGCCTCTAATGACTGTTTTATGCGCATACCATAGTATCATTGGGGATACGAATGGACTCGTTTAACCGGAAGTATTCTTCTAGCAGGCCGGTCAGCTTTGTAATGTGAGGACTACGTAGAAGAGTCTCACTGAGTCTCCATCTAAATTCTGCTTTAGGCATATTTTGTATAGTGAAGGAAATAGTAATTGGGGCATGATCTGATAAAAGAATACTGCCGATTTTTGCGGAAACACAATTACTAAGAGATTGCGTGGGAAGGAAGATATAGTCCAATCTGTGGTACAATTGGTGGGCTGTTGAGTAAAAGTATAGTCTTTCCTGTTAGAGTGCATTGCTCTCCATACATCCACTAAACCAAATTGGGATAAGGCGGTGTTAATTCTTTTCAAAGCTTTCTTTGATAATGCCGATGCACCCGATGATGAGTCTAAATGCGGTACCAAAGCAGCATTTAGGTCACCTCCTAAAAGGGCTATGCCTTCTGCAAAGTCTCCAAACTTATTGACGGTATCTAAGAGCCATTTAGCTTGCCCTGTGTTAGGAGCATAGACATTGCCAATTGTACCCTTCACAAAGATAAATCTTCCGCTTTCATCTCTTAGTGTATCATGATGTGAAAATGGGGTATTTTTATGAAAGGCAATACTAACCCCTTTAGAGGCAGTCGTAGGAGAGGGGTTGTGAAACCATTGATTATAGATTAAATGGGACAACCTAGGAATGTGATTTGCGCGAAAATGTGTTTCTTGTAATAGAGCTACTTGAGCTTTTAGCTTGTGTAAATGCTGACAGATTTGACTTCTTTTGCTAGGAGCATTCATTTATGAATCCTGTCCATTTCGAATAGGTCAGTTTGGCTATCCGGTACAAGGCAGATGAATAATTGGACCTCATGTTGCAGGGATTCCTGTGGCACAGTCTCTGGAATACCCTTCATCCTTATGTTGTTACGGCGCCCCCTGTTGTCCTGGTCTTCTACCAGGGAGTACAAATAGTTAATATGGGCTTGCACATTGTCCAGGTTGTGGGACACTTGACCGCTGAACTCTGTAATGGCGTTCTGTGCGGTTTCTATTTCGTCCACTCTGGAGTTTAATTGGTGCATATCTTGTTTAATTTCAGATAGATCCTGCCTAATCGGACCCAAAGCATCCCGCAGGTCTTTCATAAATGCCCTGGAGAGAGGTAAGTCATCAGCTGGGGACGGCTGTTCTTGCTCACTATCCCCCTCACCTTCTGAATCAGCGTCTTTGTCCTCTGCAGGGTTCACAAGGCGCGCCGGCGGCATCTTGGATCCGGACCTCACTTCTGCCCGTCGGACAAATCTGTCCATATCGCTTTGGTTTGCTGCAGTTTCCATCTTCCCCGGGGTGTCTCTAGGCCTTTCCTTGCTGAGCTTTCCCATTTTGAAGCTTTAATAATGGCTTAAATCGCTCAGGAGGACTCGGTCAGCGACGGAGCTCCTCACACAGCCTGCATCCGGCTCGGCCGCTAGACTCCGCCCCCTAACTGGCCAACTTTAAAATTGTTATACGGTGACTGCCCAATGTACCTCTAGCCACATAATCACTTGTTCTTTTCTGTCCGGTGAATGCCTAATGTTTGGGGCCTGTACTCCACTGGCCTGCAGTAAAATTGTTATCCACTGATCGTCTAATATACCTCCACAGTAAAATTGATATCCAATGACCGTCTAATAGTGATGGACGAACATCTGCCGGGACGGTTCGCGAACGCGATCGTGCGAACACGATCAAATGTCCGCAAACCGCAAGTTTGCGGCGGGTCCCATTCATTTTATTGGCAGGCGAACCTGAAAAACCTTCAGCTCATATTTGCAGCCAAGAAATAATTACTAGAAGTGCACAAATAGTCCCACAACATGGACAGTGACATACCAGATGTATTATTCAAACTTGCGATCTCCATTCATTTTTTTTTTCAATGCGAAATATCGGCAATTCAATTTCCGCGTACGTGCATGCGCAAATGCACTATACAGTACCGAAATGCACTATAAAGAAAGTATATTGGTATATAACACCCCTCTTCAATCAGTTTTTTTGGGGGATGACTGGTATATTACACCAGTAGAAATTATTTGTTCCAATAACGCTTGTCCCTCTATATACCTGCAGTATCGCAGCAGAACCGCACACAACTTCCGCACAATACAAACATAGAAAGCATATTATAACATTGTACAAGGAAGGCAATCCATTAGAATATACATGAAGATAAAACGTAACCTTTAATAATTTTACTATGAGGGTCCATTTACACGTCCGTAAGTGTTTTGCGGATCCGCAAAACACGGACACCGGCAATGTGCATTCCGCAATTTGTGGACCGCACAACGCCGGCACTATAAAGGAAAATGCCTAATCTTGTCTGAGATTGCGGACAAGAATAGGACATGTTCAATTTTTTTGCGGAAACTGAAGCACAGATGCGGAAGTGCAGATCCGCAAATGCAGATGTGGATCCGCAAATGCAGATGTGGATCCGCAAATGCGGACAGCACCTTCCGGCCCCATTGAAAATGAATGGGTCGCACCCGTTCCGCAAAAATTGCAGGGACAGATTGTCGGGTATTTATTTCATATAAGATATGAAATCATAAAAATTATGATTTCATATTTTTATGAAATATGAAAAATTAAAAATTAAATTTTTTTATTGGCGGACATATAAACGCCAGTTCTTTTATTGATGAGATCTAAAGTTAATTTGTGCAGATAATGAAACAGGGTGCAATTAATTATATAAAATATAATTTATTACAAATAAATACATGCAGTAAAAAAATGGCATACAAATGAATACAAGGATAATATCAAAATTGACCACAAGATGATGCTCACTTAATTTAGTACACCAAGTACAATACAATGTTATTCAAATTATTATCAAATTATTACCGATTATTGAAATATAATGTAACAATAACAACAAAACAATAGAAATGAATCTGTGGAAAATCCCTTATGCTCAATCAAAGAATATGGCAGTAAGAGACACCTTATAAATACGCCCGTTGGCCTAACTACGGATAATAATATCCGATCAGAGATTTCACTCTGATATCAATATTACAGGAATTATAATGATGTGCACGTTCATTAAAATTTCCCATAAAATTATTGTTTTAACACTATTGACCCACTAATAATGGGGTCTCAACTATATGCCAATTGGAGCGATTTATAATTACTGCAAATGAAATAGATTATACATTACCCCTGGCTTTGGGATAAAGAGCTTTTAGAATGGACCCAGCTTTCCAAGATTTAGATATGTCCCGTCCTGTGTGAAGTGATGCTGATGAATGAATCTTTGTGAAATGTTCCTTGTGAAGAAGTCCTTGTGAAGTTTTTCTTTTTTGAAGTTTGTGAAGTGTCCGTGAAGAAGTGTCCTGATCTCCCAAAAACTGGATCAGATATCCCAATCCTTATCTATGCCAATCCCCTCTTGGATTAGGGATTACCAATTAGATAAGGTGGGTGTGACGTATGTTAAACATGGGGATGATGTCATCTAATTGACATTCCTAAGAAACTTCTGCCCATCTACCACTTGATGGCACTGTTGTATCATATAACAATTTTGAATATTTTAAGAATTAACATATATACAGATTGTTTTATTACTACTTAAACTTTGCCCTTTCACACCTTAAATCAATTAGGAGGGGCTCTTTCTGACACTTTGCTCAGACTGACTGGCGGTATCAGAAGTTTTCCTAATCCCTGAATTTATGGGGCAGATAGGAGTAATGATGGTTTTTCTGGTTTGTGTACCTTAACTGTCTTCAGCTATTGAGTAATGATGTTTGAAATAACATCAGCTCCTCTAAAATAAACCCTATTTAAGAAAATTCTATATCCCCTAGAATATATCCTCTCAGTGAGATACAGACATATAAAGATACATTAATAATATTTGGTTATAATACATCAATATCACATAGTATATATGAATCATTAATAAGTTCAAACGCTAAATAAATGCACACAGGAATATATATCTATATGCAAATATATGAATAGATATCTGTTCCACACCAGATGTGTTTTATGGACGTCTCTTATCAGATCATGGTTTAGCCATGAAACACCCATTGTTCCTCAGACAGACAAGTTTAGAGAAACCTGTGTAGATAAATCCATGTCTCTAAACAATAATAAAAGTATAGTCTTCTCTATATATTCACTTTTAACACATTGAACTTGCTATGAACCCATCTTGGTTTTTCTAGGTTCATGCTGATCACATGCTGTTAAAGGCAATGATCATCCATATTGAATATAGTATCATCAGATACATTGTACACTTATGAAAATGCACAACAAATCCCCCTTCATTCCAAAAATGTTCCATAAAAATGTGAATGTATTTGGGATGTTAAAAAGGGCTTTTCATACATTTTCTTCGTGATTCCCTGAGCGCAGGCCTTGTTTGTGATGTTTTAACCATAGCTTGGCTACAGTTTTTTTAATAAATCTTATCCAACGTATCATTTGGATAGTCAACATACTCAACCATCCCATAGATCCTGCAAAACAGGATATAAGTTCGATAAAGGTTTGTTTTGATTCTCCATCTCCACATGAATGTTTAATAGGTTCCTTTTCAATGAACCAATTTCAAGTTCCAATATCTTGATGGAGATGGAATCGGCAACTGTCACACCGGTAGTAATAACAGTGCCCACTACGCCAAAGATTATAGCGGCTATGATCGTAAAACAAAATGAATCACTTCGGTCTGTAGAAAACTGTTCTCTGGTTAGGGTTTTCCTTGCTTGCTCCAGGATCTGGGTAATCCGTTCTTGGGAGTATCCGATGTGCATCTGGTACAAAGCTTGGATTTCCGGCGACTGGATTTCGGACACGTTGAATTGCCTTTCGACGAAAACACGTGGATCCAGGCTGATGTAAACCTTCTGGGATAATATCCTCTTGTTCGTCAAGATGAACCCCGCTGTATCTTGTAGCATGATCCCCGATAAAGGAACTGGCGCAGCAATCTGCTCAGCATGGAACTCCTTCCCCAAGATCAGGACGACGTAGATAATGGCAATCATCTTTGATGACATCTTACATCTATAAAATATTGTATGACACATATGAGTATATACATTTTTTTTTTTTTACTTTATCCTGCAAGAAAAGAGTTACTAATACCATATACCTCTGATTGGCATAAGTTCTTTTCTTGGACAGAGTAAGTTCTGGTTTCAGAGGTGAGTTAGGAGACATTTTGTTACAGAGGAAACATACATCAGGATGGGTTAGTATGCGTTAAAGATGTAGAATAACAGATAACGTTTTTCCGTTCATACGATACCAATCCTTATTTCCGTCTTTAGCTGGAACCATAAAGTCTTTTCACCTCTTTTCATCCAACTCCTTCAATCTCTCGAAGTCGTGCACTAGGATGACAAACACGTAGCTGATTAATGTGCACCCATTTTTCAATAAACTCATCCCCCTTAGGGATTTTGATCTTGTAGACCACTGGAGATAACTTGTCAGTGATGACATAGGGACCTTTCCAGGAAGGTAGAAATTTTCTCTCCTTCACTTGATCCCGAGCGAAGTTATAGAGATATACCCGATCGGAAATTTGATACTCCTTCTGTGTAGTCTTCAGATCATAGTATGTCTTAGCACTCACTGCGGCTTTCTCTATATTTTTCTGGGCGAACGCAAAAGCATGCTGAAGGTGATTGCGTAAATTTTCCACATACTGATGTGACGTTGTAGCATTGATCAAGTTATGGTCTGTTGTCCTGTAAAGTAAATGCTGGGGTAACACCATCTTCCTTCCTGTGATCATCTCGAAGGGAGAAAGCTTAGTTGCTGAGCTTGGGGTGGCTCTGATGGCCATAAGCACCAAAGGCAACTTGACATCCCAGTCTTTACCAGATTCATTGACAAACTTTTTCAGGATGTTTACAATGGACTGGTTGTAACGTTCTACTCCACCACTAGAGGCTGGTCGATAAGCTATGTGTAGCTTCCTCTTTACCCCCAGGATTTCCCAGATCTTTGTCATCACCTCACTGGTGAAATGACTTCCACGATCGGATTCGATGCGCTGGGGAAGACCAAACCTGGAGAATATGTGGTTAATGAGCAGAGATGCACATACGCTTGAACTGCATGTTTTGCACGGCAAACATTCCACCCACTTGGTGAACAAACAAGTTACGGTTAACATATACTTGTTGCCTCTTGATGAGGTTGTCACTGGTCCAATGAAGTCAATTTGGATGTCTGACCATGGCATGGACACCCCCCTTTTCATCAGCGGTGCCCGATGAGTGGGTCCTTGTGGCTGGAATTGAGGGCAGATTAGACATCCCTGACAATATGTTCGCACATCTTGCAGCATATGTGGCCAGTAAGCGTAGTCCCGTAGTAACTCGTACGTTATTTTCTCACCTCGATGACCAGCTGTTGGGGCATCATGTGCATGTTGTAACATCAGACCTCGGTAGGCTGCAGGTACTATCCATTGCGTGATACCATTCTTAGAGGTTCTTATCAGCAGTTCATCCTGTAATGAGAATTGGGACTTACCTTTCATCAAAATTCGTAACTCCTCCTTACCCATACAGTCTTCCGTGGTTATGGGATAGTTGTGTGGATCCTCAATGTGCTTATAAAAGAGACCAATAATTGGATCCCCCTTTTGGCTTGCAATGAGATCCTCACTAGGGGAATTTTGGCCCCACTGCGCCACATTGGCTTCAGCTCCCTTTTGGGCCTGACTCCTTGTCATAGCATCCACTTGGATAGTTCCCATGAGGTCATCAACGTCAAAGACTTCTCCATCAATGGCTGCTTGCTTGGCAAGGGAATCCGCTAGGTCATTTCCCTCTTTATCCATGCCTGGATATTTTGAATGACCTCTTACCTTCTTCCAATAAATGGTAAGACTGTGGGCGGTAACCATCTCATCAATTTTACAAAACATCTTACCATGCTTTACTGGCTTGTTATTACTTCTCATCCAGTCGGACCTTTTCCATCCGGGAAAGTATTCCACAAAGCTGTTACGAATATAGTCAGAATCTGTGATGATTACAAACTCCTTAACATCATATTCGATAGCCATTTGTACGGCTTTGTACACAGCAGTAAGTTCTGCAACTTGGCTGCTTTTGGAACCAATCTTGTATCCAACGGATACATCCAGGAATGGATTATTCCATACGACTCCAATACCTGCAACCAATGTACGTTCGGATCCTTCATCGACATGGAAGGAGCAGCCGTCTACGTACACACATGGTAACAATTTGCAATACTCCTCTTCATAAGATTTATATGGTGATGATGATTGTTCATCCAGGAAATCATTTTCCGTTAACTCACTTTTACGCTCCGTATGAGTACAGTCATGGAGTTCTGCTAATCCTTGAGCAACTGGGTTTTTATTATTTTGTTTGTACCTGATTTCCAATGGCCATCCCATTAAGGACATTGTCCAGGCGGTTATCCTGCTGTTTGACAAGTTTCCATCTCTTATACGATCACTCTGCAAGTATTGCAGTGGCTGATGTGCGGTCTCCACAATGATCCTTTCGCCTTGGATAAAACTCCTAAAATATTGCAAAGCCCACACAGTTGACAACAATGCTTTCTCACAATCATTGAATTTTACCTCAACCGGTGACAAGGACTTGCTGGCATAGGCGATGATCTTGTTTCGGTTTTCCTGTTTTTGGAAAAGAACTGCACTTATGCTTTTATCAGTGAAACCTGTTTCCACAAAGAAAGGTTTTCCCCCTTCTGGATAAGCAAGGCACGGAGCCTGGATAAGTTTGGCCTTGAGCTCGGTCACAGCTTGCTCATGACGCTCACTCCATTCCCATTTTACTCCTTTCTTTAGCAACTGTAAAAGAGGTTTTGTAATTTCGGCATAATTATCTATGAACTTACGTGAGTAGTTCATCATGCCCAGGAATGATCTCAACTCTTTGAGATTTGTAGGAGATTTTGTCTTGGTCACTGCTTCCACCTTCTTTTTCTGTGGGTTAATTCCATGCGCATTGACTTCATGACCTAGGAAATTAACCTTGTTCCGGCACCATTGAGCCTTTTGCAAAGAAAGTTTTACACCTGCTTTCCTCAGCTGGGTTAGTACATGCCTCAACTCCTGAATATGTTCCTCAAAAGTTGTACTTTTTATCAGGATGTCATCCACATATGATAAGGTACCTCGTTCAGTGGCATCAGGCATTGCCTTATGCATGAACACTGCAAACTCATGGCCTGCATTTATGTACCCGAAGGGCAGTCGGGTCCATGCATACTGTCGTTTGCCAAATGTAAAGGCCAGTTTGTACTGATCCCTTTCATCTACCTTAATCGTCCAATATCCTTGTGCACAGTCAAGGGCAGTGAAGATTTTGGATCCTTGTATTTGTGCCAAACACTGGTCAATGTATGGCACGGGCCATCCGGACATGTAAACACGTTTGTTTAACTGTCTTAGGTCCGAGCATAGACGAAATTGACCGTTAGGTTTGAGGACTCCAAGTATCGGATGATTGAATGAACTGTGTACTGGACGGATGATACCTTTCTTCTCCAAGTTTTTGACGATTTCCGATAGTGACTCGTAAGCCGCCAGCGGAAGTCGGTATTGTTTTACAAAAACAGGGGGTGCATCGGGATCTGTCTGGATTCTTGTAACGTGTAGGTCTGTTTCCCCACAGTCATAAGAATCCTTGGCGAACATCTCCTGGAACTCTGCGAAGAGCTCCTTTAGCCGTTGACGCTTTGACTCATCGGAGCATGCGTCAGCCATGGAGATTTGTTCTTCCACCCGCTCCTGAAATTCTGGAAAAATCTCAGGCTGACTTAACTCGTAAGCTTCTTCAAGCTCACTAGTTAAATCGTTTTGGGTGTAGCATACCTTATCCTTTCCTTGCTGGTACGATTCATACTCTTTTTCATCGACCTCATGGTTGAAAACCAATGATGATTCTTCGATGTGGCATGTACCTTCTTCAGAGCTGAAAGGATAAACAGAGTGGATATTAAATAACCCCTCAGGGGTTGAGGAAAAATGTTGTTCCACTGTTTGTTCCTCTGTCAGGTATTCATCAGGAATTATTCCAATAACATCATTTTGGAATCCAAATGTGTAGTATTCCGAATCCATAGCCAAACCAATTACAGTGTCCTTTTGTAGGGATATGCTATGGGAAACCATGTTATGAATTACCATATGTAACGGATCCTGATGGATATTGATCAGGGGAGTAGGCTTTACCTTTAGGCCGAGTTGCTGTATTCTGTTGGATAAACAGATCAACGCGTCTGTGTTCTTCAGCTTCTGTCCCTTCTTTACTTTAATGGGTAGAAGAAATGGTTTGCATCCTTCAGGAATTTCAACTTTCTCAGCAACCATGATACTTACGGCATAGGGCATCTGTTGTCCCCATCGTAAGGCTTGTTCTATATCCTGGAATCCCTCTGGGTTTCCCGGCAATCTGGACCATAAGGTGTTATTCACCAGGTCAATCTGTACGGCAAATCGGTGCAGAAGGTCATTACCTATATACATTTGATACCGTGGTTCATTTATCACGATGAAAACGTGCTTTGTAGTTTTGTTTCCTATGGAGATAGACAAAACGCATCTTGCAACCACATTATGACTTTGGGAATCTCCATCCAGATCATGAACCCATTGATCCTGTGGAGAGAAACTTTTAATCATTTTAGGATTGGTGATCTGTTTCAAGAGTCCTAGGCTTATGTAACTTGCTTCGGATTTCAAATCCAACTTGGCAAATTTCACCTGGGCTATATTGTTTACCTGTACGGGAATCAATAAATTGTTATTGACCTTTTCAATCCGTACCATCGATTGAACGTGCCTTGTCAGGTCCGCGACTTCGTGATTACCCCTTTCCAGAGAAATGGTTAATATATCATCATCCAGAGTTACCTTTTTGATTTTATCCCTCTGGATGGTAATGATGTGAGCGACACCATTGACATCTTCCTCGGGCTTACCATTCTTCAGGATTGTGACCTCCGGTGTTTGATTGTTCCTGAAATGCACTTCAATAGAGCTAGGTTTCTCTTCAATCACATGACAACTGCGTTGTGCTTGTGTGTTGCAAGAGTATTCATAGGCAATGGGTGCCCTCACCTGAGTCCATACTGCTTCATTAATGAAATCAATTATGGGACTCAATCTTTTTAATAAATCGATTCCTATGATCATCCGATCATATGGAAGATCCACAATCAATGTGGGATGTCTAATTGTTTTCTTGCCAATCTTAAATGTCAACCAGGATGTTCCTTTTACCTGTAAGGCATCTCCACCTACACTTATCAAAGAGCCATCAAATGACCTTAATCGTGGCTTCTTTGATGTTAAATTCAAAGTCTTTTGGAAATAACTGATAGATAAAATGGTGGCTTGTGATCCAGTGTCCATTAATCCTTTGATTGGTCCGATAAGTTCATTTTGGAGATATATATCCATAAAGTATCTGCCATCCACCTGGAACAAATCACAGAGAAAGTTAGGATGTTTACCCATCTGCTGTCTGAGAGGTTGACCTCTTTGCAGCTCCGTGACCTCTGCATTCCTGAGTCTCTCAGGACAAGCTGGAGGAGCAGCGTCAGCCCCCCCCTTTGGGACAAGCTGTGTGACACCACAAGTCACAGCTGGCTCACGGCTAGATGCTGGAACGATGGGATTACACACTGGAACAGACATCTGGTCATATGAATTGACATCATTAGACTGCAAGACAAATGACATATTAGACATTTCCCCCCTGGCGCTAATTTCAGGGTCAGAGGTACTGCAAGGAAATATAGAATTAGGAATTACATCAGATTCTACCACAATTAACCTAATATTCTTACAGTGGCCTGGGTTCTGACCCGGCCCAATTTGCTTTATGATGTTGAGCTGGGACCTGGAGTTGCCCCTAAAAAAGGCTCAGGCTGTTTTCCTGGAGATACCAACTTTCTCACAATGTCACTCAACTGGGCCACTTGTTCTGCCAGCTGATCAAACCTGTTTGGTCTGGGCACATTTTGGCTTTGCTGGGCACCCTGATTATCGGTAGGTGACCTACTCCTGGGTGAATTTGAGGATTCCTGCCTATCTTCCCTCTGTTGTCTGGGTCTATTATCCCAGCGCCTGTAACCCTGGTAATTCCTATAGGGCCCGTATCCCTGGGGGCCCCTATTGTAATAGGGACGGTAGTTAGACCTCCCATTACCTGAATTATTCCCCTCTGATCCATTAGTATTTTGGGGTTTGGTCTGTTTGGGCGGTCCTACCTGTTGTTGCTGGGCTTGTTGAACAGGTCCTGTAGACTGAGGGAACCTTCGTGGCTGGCTTTCAAATCCCAAGCTAGGGTTTACCTTAGCTTCAGCTACCTTTTGCTCTGGGGATTTTTTAAACCTTCTCTCATCTGTTGCATGGCATTCACTGATATTATACAGCGTGGTGGCAGCAGTCACCAACCAATCCAAGGGGGCATCAATATCCAGATCTCTGGCTAAGTTAAATTTGATCTGGGTTGGCATAGCGTCATAGAATAACTGTTTGAATTCTTCAGATTCCCATTTCGGGGATCTATATGCCAACCCATAGGCATTTTTGAGGACAGAGAGGAATTCACGGGGACTCTGATTGGGTCTACACGTAAGGCTATATATGTCCCGTTTTGCAGCGGTGGTGGTTCGGTATGGTCCGAATTCCAATTTAACCTCATGCAAAACACTTGGCCAATCTTGAATGCCTCTCTCCCCAAATGAGGTAAAGTAATGACGATACTTATCATCAAATGCCCATGGAAGGAATCTGATCCTGTCAGCATCAGAGTATAATTTTAAAGAATCCATAGTGGATTCATACAGTTCCAAGTGATTGGCTATCTGAGAAGAACCTTTCTTGGCAAATTTGGATACTGTAGTATTCAAAAACTTAATTATGCTGGCGGAGCTCTGATCCTTATCTGAATATTGGGAATTTTTATTCCTAGAAACCACCTCAGCATATGTTGGTCGCCTGTGATCCTGTGGCAAGGAATAAGTCACATGCTTCCCCACACCACTGTCAAACTCACATGCACTTTCACAACTTTCATGAGACTTATACGGCACAGGTGATTTAACCCTAACATCTCTTCTCAGGGGAACATGTGGAGAGGAACTTCTAGGGGCTTCCATGTTATTGGCATCTAGTAAGGCGGTTGCAGTTTGGAATGCCCGACTCAATTGGGTGAATGCCTCCCGTGTAACCATGCCAACATTTTCAGGTTGCTGAGTATCTTGGATGGGGTCTGCTTTAATAGCATGTGATGGCATGTCTGGATAGTGGGGAGTAAGAAATGGAGGGTCAGGATATCCCACAGCGTTAGATGGATCCCTTTCAGCATTGACTATATTATGGGCTGATCCATCTGTCTGTTTAATTTTGGAATACTGGAGATATAAATCCTCTAAATCACTTTTTGCCTTTTGGTATGCATCATGGCTGTGACTAAGGTTGTACTCTAAGTCTTTGATCTTCGCTTCTGCGGATTGTAGTTCTGATTCTATCTTGGATACATATATTTTTGTACCCATTATAGACTCATACCTAACTTTTGAGAGAGTACTGACTGCCAACAATGCATACAAAACAGGTGGCAATGCACATAAGAGGTGTTGGTCCCTTTTGGTATTATCAGTTGCCAAATCCATATATGTCAGGTATCTATCAACCATGCCACCTAACTTCCATATATCTCCACGTTCTTCATAGGCTCTTGCCTGCAGCTCATTAGTCCATTCATCTATATTTTTATCTAACTTCAAACGGGAATAAACATATTTGATAACCTTAGAGATTATCTTATCTGGGTCAGATGGACTATCTGCTAAAACCTGGCCATTACCTGGGTCGCTGCCTGTCACACTCATGATTCTGATCAATAATCAATACAATAACAATTTGACTTGCCAATAAGGATTAAGTAATATTTTCACTAATTGCACAAATTGGTTATAGAAATATCTCAATCAATCTCAGCAGTGCCTCCAAAATATGTCGGGTATTTATTTCATATAAGATATGAAATCATAAAAATTATGATTTCATATTTTTATGAAATATGAAAAATTAAAAATTAAATTTTTTTATTGGCGGACATATAAACGCCAGTTCTTTTATTGATGAGATCTAAAGTTAATTTGTGCAGATAATGAAACAGGGTGCAATTAATTATATAAAATATAATTTATTACAAATAAATACATGCAGTAAAAAAATGGCATACAAATGAATACAAGGATAATATCAAAATTGACCACAAGATGATGCTCACTTAATTTAGTACACCAAGTACAATACAATGTTATTCAAATTATTATCAAATTATTACCGATTATTGAAATATAATGTAACAATAACAACAAAACAATAGAAATGAATCTGTGGAAAATCCCTTATGCTCAATCAAAGAATATGGCAGTAAGAGACACCTTATAAATACGCCCGTTGGCCTAACTACGGATAATAATATCCGATCAGAGATTTCACTCTGATATCAATATTACAGGAATTATAATGATGTGCACGTTCATTAAAATTTCCCATAAAATTATTGTTTTAACACTATTGACCCACTAATAATGGGGTCTCAACTATATGCCAATTGGAGCGATTTATAATTACTGCAAATGAAATAGATTATACATTACCCCTGGCTTTGGGATAAAGAGCTTTTAGAATGGACCCAGCTTTCCAAGATTTAGATATGTCCCGTCCTGTGTGAAGTGATGCTGATGAATGAATCTTTGTGAAATGTTCCTTGTGAAGAAGTCCTTGTGAAGTTTTTCTTTTTTGAAGTTTGTGAAGTGTCCGTGAAGAAGTGTCCTGATCTCCCAAAAACTGGATCAGATATCCCAATCCTTATCTATGCCAATCCCCTCTTGGATTAGGGATTACCAATTAGATAAGGTGGGTGTGACGTATGTTAAACATGGGGATGATGTCATCTAATTGACATTCCTAAGAAACTTCTGCCCATCTACCACTTGATGGCACTGTTGTATCATATAACAATTTTGAATATTTTAAGAATTAACATATATACAGATTGTTTTATTACTACTTAAACTTTGCCCTTTCACACCTTAAATCAATTAGGAGGGGCTCTTTCTGACACTTTGCTCAGACTGACTGGCGGTATCAGAAGTTTTCCTAATCCCTGAATTTATGGGGCAGATAGGAGTAATGATGGTTTTTCTGGTTTGTGTACCTTAACTGTCTTCAGCTATTGAGTAATGATGTTTGAAATAACATCAGCTCCTCTAAAATAAACCCTATTTAAGAAAATTCTATATCCCCTAGAATATATCCTCTCAGTGAGATACAGACATATAAAGATACATTAATAATATTTGGTTATAATACATCAATATCACATAGTATATATGAATCATTAATAAGTTCAAACGCTAAATAAATGCACACAGGAATATATATCTATATGCAAATATATGAATAGATATCTGTTCCACACCAGATGTGTTTTATGGACGTCTCTTATCAGATCATGGTTTAGCCATGAAACACCCATTGTTCCTCAGACAGACAAGTTTAGAGAAACCTGTGTAGATAAATCCATGTCTCTAAACAATAATAAAAGTATAGTCTTCTCTATATATTCACTTTTAACACATTGAACTTGCTATGAACCCATCTTGGTTTTTCTAGGTTCATGCTGATCACATGCTGTTAAAGGCAATGATCATCCATATTGAATATAGTATCATCAGATACATTGTACACTTATGAAAATGCACAACAAGATGCGGACCCATTTTGCGGACGTGTGAATGGAAAAGATATCCCTCAAAATGAAAATATATTAAATTATTAAAGTTAACCAAAAAGCATAGATGTGGTAGGCAATAACAAGTGTTCGGCGGCACTAAATCAGGTGCTCGGCGGCACCAAATCAGAAACCATATGTCCTACCACAATCCGGGGGTTTCCAGTGCACATCGATGAATCCAGGAGGGAAAGCAAAAAAACATCCATCCCTGGGCTAGATGATGATATGGTATTGAAGGACAGGTTGGGCAAAGAACTGTCCCTGATATTGCCCTACAGGTGGGTGCTATTCTGGCCCTGATAGCCTAACCACAGACCACCCGCCCTGATAAGAGCAACCTCGTCTGGAACCTTACCCTGTATAAAAATGCCCTTAGTAAGCCCCTAGCCCCTAGGCCCCTGACTTCCAGGTGATCACTATATAGATCTATGTGTTTATGACTCATTATAAAAGTATATTATAAGTATATGGCACCCCTCTGTATCACACCTATCGATAGCACACCTATACTAGTCCTTAAAATGACTTTTGTGGCCCTATTAGCTAGCGTTTGGTGTCCCTAACAGCCTGTCCCTGCTCCACACATCAACCTCTCCCTCCACTGGCAAAACACTGAATGTAAAATGGCGGCCAGATCAGGTTTATTTATAAGGTAGGGGGTACGTCCATGTGCTGAAATGTCTCAATTGGCTGTCCTGTACCACCTGATGGATGTGTCATGGGTCAAAGTTCTTCACAATGTAAAAGAATATGGCGGGCGCGAATTTCTCCATATGTTTGCATGTTCGGCGAATCGTGAACACGCAAAGTTCGCCGCAAAACGACCGCCGGGCGAACCGCAAGGCCATCTCTACCGTCTAATATACCTCCAGCCACATAATCACTTGATGTTTTCTGTACGGTGAATGCATAATTTTTGGGGCTTGTACTCCACTGGCCTGCAGTAAAATTGTTATCCAATGACCGTCTAATATACCTCCAGCCACATAATCACTTGACCTTTTTTGTGCAGTGAATGCCTAATTGTTGGGGCCTTGGAGGAATTCAACACCTGTGACGACCACAAATTTCACCTATTATCATTTGGGGTTTATTCAAGAGGCCATGTTTTTAATCCAGTTTTATATTTTTTGTTCTTTTAAACATATGTATTTGACCTGTATTTGTACTGGTCTACAGTAAAATTGTTATCCAATGACCATCTAATATACCTCCAGCCACATAATCACATGATCTTTTCTGTCCGGTGAATGCCTAATGTTTGGGGTCTGTACTCCACTGGCCTGCAGTAAATTTGTTATCCAATGACCATCTTATATTCTTCCAGCCACATAATAACTTGATCTTTTCTGTATGGTGAATGCCTTATGTTTGGGTCCTGTACTCCACTGGCCTGCAGTAAAATTGTTATTCAATGACCGTCTAATATACCTCCAGCCACATAATCACTTGATCTTTTCTGTACGATGAATGCCTAATGTTTGGGGCCTGTACTCCGGTGGGCTACAGTAAAAATGTTATCCATTGACCGCATAATGTTCCTCTAGTCTAGCCACATAATCACAATTTCTTTTATGTCAGCTGAATGCCTAACTTTTAGGGTCTGTACTCCCGTGGCCTAAAATAATTTTTTTCTAGGCTCCAGCAGGGCACATTTTTGAGAATTTCCCTTTAAGATGCATAAAAATTGCCCCTGATGAAAATACATATTTTTTGTGTGAATTTTTGTCATTGATCCCCCTCTAGTATGTCACTTTCCAGGTTCACCTGCCATTAAAGTGAATGGGACCCGCCGAGAACTTGTGGTTCACAAACACCTCGTCTGTTTGCTGGTTTATGTAAGAATTTTTTTTATGCTACATGGAAGACATTAAACCCTGCAATCTCATACACTATGACATTCAAGTGGATTGTGTGGAAAAGCTGCTATACAGTCAGGTCCATTAATATTGGGACATCGACACAATTCTAACATTTATGGCTCTATACACCACCGCTCCAGAAAGAAGACGTAAGGTACGATGTCACTGATGGTGCCCTGGCTGCGACTGACCAATTTGGTGATCTCATCAAATGGCCACAGAAGTCTGCATGCGTCGCGCATGAGCAGCCACTGGCGTGGTGAAAAAAAAACAAGCTCCCCAGAACATGTCCTACCGCAGAGTTCGTACAGGTAGTCGTTAACGACACGTTTCTGCTGGAGCAGCCTATCAAGCATATACTGTATATTGTCAAAAAAGTGTGTAAACTAACAAAGCAGGATCTGCCAGTCCTTTACAACAGGTAACATTCCATCTGATTAATGATTGGCTACTTCCTAAATGAACTTGTGTTTGCAGTTATTCATATTTTACAAGCTACTTATCTCGCTAAACACACTTACAAGAAGGAAGTACTGCAGCTGAAGCATATGATGAAGAAATAGAAAATGTTTTAACTTTCTTAAGAAGACATTTTTGTCACCTATAAGATTACAGACCATGCTCAACATATTACAGAGAAAGCTATGGAGAAGACTAAATCCAAAACTGGGTCTTATTTTTGGAAGCATTGTCTTTTTCCTTACAATGGTGGCGACATATATGTCTCAGGACTGCAATCTGGTCTATAACAATCTGAATGGTGATTTAAGGAGTGAATATTGCAGGAGTCTTGACTACCAGGATTTAAAGCTTATAGCCTCTGGGAGAAAGAACTGCTCCAGAATCATCAGTGGTGACCCAGATGAGGTAAGAAAAACTGTGATCCACAATTTGATTGTTACAAAGAGAAGGGTACTCGCCACAGAGAGAGACTATTTAGAAGAAACCGAAGACTGTACACATTTTAAAAAACTGAAAAAATATGTCATGTTTAGTCTTAGTGATGAGGAAAGAAATTATCCCATTGCTTATTCCATGGTGATCCATGATGACATTGAGATGTTTGAAAGGCTATTACGATCTATTTACATGCCTCAGAATGTGTATTGCATACATGTGGACATGAAATCTTCTGACACGTTCTTTAAGGCAGTAAAAGCCATAACTTCATGTTTTCCCAATGTATTTTTGTCATCTAAACGGGAGTCTGTAGTCTATGCCTCATGGTCTCGTGTCCAAGCTGATCTAAACTGCATGGAGGACTTGTTGAACAGCAGTGTTGACTGGAAGTACCTTATAAACACATGTGGAGCAGATTTCCCTTTAAAGACAAATGCTGAAATTGTCAACGCATTAAAGCTTTTGAATGGCAAGAACAACATGGAATCTGAGAAACCTCCTTCCTTTAAGAAGAGTCGATGGGAATATCATTATGAAAATAATAATGGTATAGTGCGATCCAATATAAAAAAAATGACACCACCATTTAATATTCCAATTTTTACTGGTAATGCTTATGTAGTGCTCACCAGAGACTTTGTGAAATCCTTATTTGAAAATTACATAGCAATAGCATTTATGGAATGGACTAAGGACACATATAGTCCAGATGAATACCTTTGGGCTACACTTCAAAGGCTTCCTGAGATGCCCGGATCTGTACCCAGTCACTCCAAATATGATACATCAGACTTAAATGCATTGGCCAGATTGGTGAAATGGCAGAGCCTAGAAGGAGACATGAAACATGGAGCGCCTTATCCTGTGTGCAATGGAAAACACAGAAGAGAAGTGTGTGTATATGGAACTGGAGACTTGCACTGGTTGGTCCAGCATCATCATTTCTTTGCTAATAAATTTGATCCTAGAGTTGATGATCATGCCATCCAATGTTTGGAGGAATATCTGAGATACAAGTTGTTCTATGGGAAAATTGTATAAATGAAACTGTTCTAATAATAATTTATTAAATGTAACTGTTGCAAATTTAACCATTAACTGTTTATTTCCTCTTACCAACATTTTTATTAAACATAACTAACTGCTTCCTTACCGGAGAGACGTGTTTGCAGGCGTTAGGGACAGTGATAGAAAAACCATCATTGTGCTAAAAAAAAACGATTTACAAGTGCAGGGAAAGATTATTCAAGGTGTAGGGAAAGGATAGGGAGGAATCATTCCACTGCATTTCTGTTGAACAGGGTTCAGTCGGGGAGGTGACAGCCTGGTTAACCCCTTAAGGACCCTGGGATTTTCCATTTTTACGTTTTCGTTTTTCACTCCCCGCCCTCCCATAGTCCTAACTTTTTAATTTTTTTTATTCGCATAGCCTTATGAAGGCTTATTTTTTGCGGGACAGGTTGTACCTTCTAATGGCACTATTTACAGTTGCATACCATGTAGTAGGGAGCGAGAAACAAATTCCAGATGGGGTAGAATTGGGAAAAAATGCAATTCTGATAAAGGTTTTTTTTTTTTTTTTACACTGTACACTGTGCAGTGTTGGAACCGATAAAATTTACATATATGATACAGCTTTGATGCAAAGATGTTCCTTGATATCTTGAACTGAATGAGCCCGGGTCTGCTTGATATGCAAATTAAGACCATCAAAGGGTTCTTGGGGCAGGACACTGATGAAAGAAAGATCTGCCAGGACTGTCACATCCTGGGGCAAGCCTGACCCCCTGCTGGTATTTACTGCCCACACCTGTGTCAGCAAGGACATACATGCTAGGATGGGGGCAGAGGTATATGATAGAACTTTCTTCCTGTGTAATTATCTGCACTAACCTAACTCACAAGTAGGAGCAATCGTGACCTTGGTGACCTCTGGGACAAGACAAGTCTTTCTGGACTCTACAATCAAGAATGTGATTCTACATTTGAGACCTGCTGGAGAGGAGTGTTCTGAGTACAGAGTAAAACCCATGGCATGTGTGACAGAGAGAGAATAGTGTAGCTAGCTCAAGGATCCTGACCCCCTCCAATCCCCTCTCCCATTCCCTTAATTGTATTTATAATGTAGGTAAAGCCCTATTTGTAAATAAATCCAACACTGAGTTAAGATACAGTTGTTCTTCAGTAATTTAAGGCACCCACAAAGCAGAGCACATTCTACATTTGGCACCCCAGAAAGTGTGGAAATTCCTAAATCCACATGGGGGCTATAAGACGGAACTGCTCTAATTCAAATTGCTGAAAGAATAGACCAGACCTGTTGCACAGATTCCGTGGTGAAGTCAGCTGGATCTTGGACTTCGTAGAAGGATTTAAAGTATGGTGAGTTATTCATTGGATATGCAAAAGTTCAAATTGTTTGTTGTCCTTGAGTGTTTGTGGAGTTGTAATAGTGGATAAAGTATTGAATGCTATATGTTAATGAGCGTTAACAGAGGAACAATTTGCGTTTGTTTGGAATCTTGACTTGAGTTCAGACTAAGTGTGTGCATATATGTAAAGACATTGTGGGAACACTGAAAAGTTTGGTTCTTTGTCTTGTTCACTTGTGAGTGTATTGGCAGTACAATAGCTTTTATATTAATAGTTGTATCTTGTGTTGAGTGTACATTGGTGAAATGAAACTGGCCTATAGTTATGTTAAGAAATATGCCTCTGCCAAGTATCATTCATGTGCAGATGAACCTCTTAAGAGTCAAGTTGTTGTCTCAGTGTCAGCAACATAATGACAAGCTGCAGAGTAGACCGCTTACAAAAAAAGGTAACAAACAGAAATTGGCTAACGAAAATGCGGTATTGCTCTGAATCACAGACATTTTTGAGCAAATGGGGGAGCAATGAAGAGCAGAAAGGAGTCAACTTGGAGAGCAGATAGAGACAATTGGAGATAATCTTAGGAGCATTGCAACTGCCTCCATTGTTGAAATGGATGACTTGAGGGCTACTGTGTGCAATTTATCCAAAAGAAATTGTGAGCTGCAAGAACAATTGGAACAATGCAATGCAAACTTTTATATGAAGAGTAGGCTTGTTGCTTCATTGCAACTAAAATTATCTCATATGGAGGAATTGGTAATGTCGTTGGAGAGGAAATTGGAAGATGCAAACTCCCAGCTACTTAGAAAGGAGCAATGGATATTATCCCTCAATGAACGGAAGAAAAAGTGTCCATCAGCCAATATCTGTACTGTCACTGATGTAAATACATCCAATCAGGGCCGGTGCAACCATATAGGCGAACTAGGCGTTCACCTAGGGCACCGGCCTGCTGGGGACATCCTGGTGGGCTCCCCCTGACTAGGGCTGCAGCCCAGGGCGAGCGGCTCTTGAGCCACCCCCAGCGCCGTTACAGGGGGGCCAGGAGGTGGAGGTCCTTCTTAAATATGGCAGAGCAGGCATCTGCTTAGCCTGATGGCAGGTGCCTGCTCTGCCAGTAAATTACCGGAGGAGAGGAGGCGGGCGGCAAGGGAGGCTGTTTGGGCGGCAAGGGAGGCTGTTCTAGCAGCTCCCCACTCCTCCCTCGCACACCCTCTGTGATGCCGGATTATGACGTCATTCCGGCCCCGGCATACTAAACGGCGCGCTGGAGGACTGAGGAGCTGCAACACACTGGACCCCAGGGAGGTGAGTGTTTAAGTGTTTGACTGAGTGAGTGTCTGCCTGTGTATTTATGTCAGTGAGTGAGTGTATGTATGTCTGTCTTTCTGTCAGTAAATGTATGTGTGTCTGTCATTGAGTGTCTGTGTGTGTATGTCAGTGAGTGTGGATGTCTGTCGGTCAGTAAGTGTCTTTGTGTTTGTCAGTGAGTATGTGTATGTTTGTCAGTGAGTATATGTGTGTGTTTGTCTGCCAGTGAGTGTCTGTCAGTGAGTTTCTGTGTGTGTGTGTGTTTCAGTGGGTAGGTGTATGTCTGTCAGTGAGTGTCTGTCAGTGAGTTTCTGTGTGGGTATGTCTGTGTTTCAGTGGGTAGGTGTATGTCTGTCAGTGAGTGTATGTGTGTCTGTCAGTGAGTATGTCTGTCAGTGAGTTTCTGTGTACGTCATTCAGTGAGTGTCTGAGTGCGTGTCTGTCTGTCAGTGAGTTCGTGTCTGTCTGTCAGTGAGTGCGTGTCTGTCTGTCAGTGAGTGTATGTGTCTGTCAGTGAGTGTATGTGTGTTTGTCAGTGAGTTTCTGTGTACGTCATTCAGTGAGTGTGTGTGTCTGTCAGTGAGTGTGTGTGTGTCTGTCTGTCAGTGAGTGTATGTGTGTCTGTCAGTGAGTATGTCTGTCAGTGAGTTTCTGTGTACGTCATTCAGTGAGTGTCTGAGTGCGTGTCTGTCTGTCAGTGAGTTTGTGTCTGTCTGTCAGTGAGTGCGTGTCTGTCTGTCAGTGAGTGTATGTGTGTCTGTCAGTGAGTGTATGTGTGTCTGTCAGCGAGTGTATGTGTGTTTGTCAGTGAGTTTCTGTGTACGTCATTCAGTGAGTGTGTGTGTCTGTCAGTGAGTGAGTGACATGAGGGGGCGGCAAAATGGATCTTTGCCTAGGGCGGCAAAAATCCTTGCACCGGCCCTGCATCCAATGAGGTGGCATTAGCAAATGCTCCTGGATATTTAGGGGAGGTCACTAGTCTACTCACAATTAGTGAAAAACTTACATTGTGCCATATTCTGGGTGAGTTTAATACACTGGAGTCACCCGTGTGCCTGTCTAATAAATTTGAGGCTATGGTACAGAAATACACTTTGAGTGATAAAGATGCATGCTCACTTCTAAAGGCTTAGGTACCAGCACCTCTAGCAGCCTAGGTATCTTTATATGAGAATGACAACTTAGATGCAGAGGGAAGGATGAATGAACTGCAGCGTGTGTTAAAGAGTCGTGATGATAGAAGGATTAATGCGTTACAAAGAATGAGATTTAGAAGAGGAGATGACCCTATATTGTTCTGTAACCAATATCTTTCACTGTACAAAAGTGTGTATAACTGTCCTGGTATGTCTGCTGATGATTCAAGCTTCATATACTCAATGGCCAATATATGTTATGTGAACTATCCTAATAGGATTGCCCTCAGAAATGCCAATTCATACCAGAGCTTTATCAATATACTTAGAGACTGGTGTGAAGAATCCAGTTACCGTTATAGATCAGATGCAGATATATCAGTAGTGAGCAGAGGTACAAGAAGGAAGAAATTCATCAGGTGTTACAAATGTCACAGACCAGGGCACATTTAGAGCTTTTGTAGAACCCCCGATATTTCCAGCCTGATACATGATAAAAGTATATCCACCCAGGACAAGGAAAGCATACCACATGAACCTGATGTAATGGATAACAGCCTTGGGGAGTCAGAAAATGCTGAGGGGAAAAAGGAGGAGATTACAGATAACAATGGCCGCCCCCCTCCGAATAGCCAACAGCCATGGGGGACGAGCATACCAATGTTTGCACCCTGGGCTAATCTTCCATTTTGGCTGGTATGCAGTTGGTCCCAAATAGCATTACCAGTTTTCATAAACAAATATGGCAAACTTTGTGAGCAATGCCTGCTTAGTTTAGGAAGAATATGGGACTTATATTCTAGCCATACACATAACAGGACAAGGCTTAGAGAATAAGGATTTGACTATAATGATAATTGTGTGTAATAATTGTCTTTGTGTTTCTTTTTCAGGAGCCACTAAAGGCAGCTTAGTCAAGCTGGCTAAACACTGATGTTTTTGTTTTGTTCACAGGTTTTAGGAGGAGTAGTACTGACTACATTTAGTTAAGCATTAGTTAGATCAATTTAAAAAGGTCTTCATAGTCACCACGTGGTATCATGAGCTCAATAATTAGTAATTGTTTGCAAACAATTAAATAACAGTCAGGCATTTGTTGGTTAAAACAGTCATGTATACTGTACCTTTGTGATGTGAATGTATTTTTTGTCCCCCCCCCCCCCATTACCTTTTGTGTTTTAGGTGTAAATAGCATTTGCTCTTTCAATGTAACTCACAGGAAGATGTCTTTTTTCACACACCAGAATAAAAGTTGAGTTGGGAGATGGTGTTAGTATGTGTCTGTCTGTCTGTGTGTGATGTGTTAAGGGCCAGCAGATAATTTTTTTTTAGGTGATTTTTTTCTTTTTTACCTTTGCATTTGTTTTCCTTGTTAATATTTTTAAATTAACAAGTTGTTGTTTTTTTTAAAGTATTTTGTTATTATTATTTTTTTTATATATGCAGACCTACTGCTTGGGTAGGCACTAAGTTTCAAAGTTGTTTACCAGATTGGTAATTTTCTAGTTAGTATGGTACCAGTGTAGTATGGTACCAAATGGGGGAATGTGTTTCAAAGAATTATAATTACACTAAGAAGCCATGTTTTTTTTATTTATTAATTTTTTTTATTTTGTTTTTGTGTGGTTTACAAATACCCCCAGCTAGGATGGAGTTAGATTACCGCCTGGTCTGAACCTAGGCATATTAGTGAAGTTACATGTAGGTGTAGAAAGGTATTGACTGCTAAGAATAATGATACTGCTCTTGATTTTTATTTTCAGGATCCGTAATGAGGCAAAATTACATATCCAAATTTGGGACCCTGGAGAAGTAGCAGCAGCCTAATATTGTGGTGGCAATTGGACTACATTCGTAGCGTTCATCTTACACATAGTTATTGATACAAACCGGATTCCAAAAAAGTTGGGACACTATTCAAATCGTGAATAAAAACTGAATGCAATGATGTGAAGGTGCCAACTTCTAATATTTTATTCAGAATATAACATAAATCACGGACCAAAAGTTTAAACTGAGAAAATATACCATTTTAAGGGAAAAATATGTTGAATCAGAATTTCATGGTGTCAACAAATCCACAAAAAGTTGGGACAAGGCCATTTTCACCACTGTGTGGCATCTCACCTTCTTCTTACAACACTCAACAGACGTCTGGGGACCGAGGAGACCAGTTTCTCAAGTTTAGAAATAGGAATGCTCTCCCATTCTTGTCTAATACAGGCCTCTAACTGTTCAATCATCTTGGGCCTTCTTTGTTGCACCTTCCTCTTTATGATGCGCCAAATGTTCTCTATAGGTGAAAGATCGGGACTGCAGACTGGCCATTTCAGTACCCGGATCCTTCTCCTACGCAGCCATGATGTTGTGATTGATGCAGAATGTGGTCTGGCATTATCTTGTTGAAAAATGCAGGGTCTTCCCTGAAAGAGATGACGTCTGGATGGGAGCATATGTTGTTCTAGAACCTGAATATATTTTTCTGCATTGATGGTGCCTTTCCAGACATGCAAGCTGCCCATGCCACACGCACTCATGCAACCCCATACCATCAGAGATGCAGGCTTCTGAACTGAGCGTTGATAACAACTTGAGTTGTCCTTGTCCTCTTTGGTCCGGATGACATGGCGTCCCAGATTTCCAAAAAGAACTTCGAATTGTGACTCGTCTGACCACAGAACAGTCTTCCATTTTGCCACACTCCATATGTTCCCCAGACCTCCACACTCCATTTTGCCACACTCCATCGTTCCCCAGAACTGAATCCAATTGAGCACATCTGGGACATCATGTCTCGCTCTATCCACCAACGTCACGTTGCACCACAGACTGTCCAGGAGTTGGCAGATGCTTTAGTCCAGGTCTGGGAGGAGATCCTTCAGGAGACCGTCCGCCACCTCATCAGGAGCATGCACAGGCGTTGTAGGGAGGTCATACAGGCACGTGGAGGCCACACACACTACTGAGCCTCATTTTGACTTGTTTTAAGGACATTACATCAAATTTGGATCAGCCTGTAGTGTGTTTTTCCACTTTAATTTTGAGTGTGACTCCAAATCCAGACCTCCATGGGTGCGATTTTGTTGTCAGCACATTCAACTATGTAAAGAGCAAAGTATTTCAGAAGAATATTTAATGAACTCCGATCTAGGATGTGTTATTTTTGTGTTCCCTTTATTTTTTTGAGCAGTGTATATTAGCTAAACCTGTATAAAACAAAAACCCTACTATTGCCAACAAGAAAAACACTGCCAGTGACATGGAATAAGAGGTAACCAAAGGAGATCAGATGGTTACAGTAAAATAATGTACCGTAATTAAACATCATAGGAAAAATACCTACAAGCCCACAAAGAGCTGTTGTAATGGCAAAATAGAGATAAAGGGGTTATTGACCATAACCTAGAACCCAAATAAATAAATTAAGCTGACTAGTGATATCCAGTGATGGTCAGTTCGCAGTGTTCGCCAGCGAACACATGCAGGCTGCCATCTTTAGTAAGGTAGACTCACCCGTCCGGCGATGCACAGGTAAGCCCTTACCTGTGCCTGTGTTGGGAGCCGGTCTGAAATCAAATGCAGTCACCGGGAGCAGGCAGTTCCGAGAACAGCAGCCGGGGGCCTTCATCGGGCTGTTCTCGAAACTGCCTGCTTCCGGTGACTGCATTTGATTTCAGACCGGCTCCGGGCACAGGCACAGGTAATATCGTATAAACATGGGTTACTAACCACTTTGGGGAAGGCCGGAAGCCAGGCGTACGTTTCGCTGGTGAGCTTCTTCCGGGGGGCCTAGCTTACTGCGTTCCTAATCCACCTATTTATACTTAACCTGAACTTCTGCCAATTACCCCTTAGGCATTCCCCTGTAATCACTGACCAATGAGAAATCTCCCACTGTCAGCGTGAGAGGCACCAGAGTCCAGCCGCATAATCACTCATTGTGACAGCCCAAGTGGCGCGAGACTATGATGTGAGATCACGTGACTATATCACATGATCAAACACGTGATTTCACCGCAGGTGTCCACTCTATCAACTTCATAGTGAGGAAGCGCAGGTAATCCACGCTTCCTAAACACATCATCAGACTAAATGGATTACCTGCATTAAACTGGTACAAGTAAAGATAAATACAAAAATAAGAATAATAAAATGACGCATTAGAGCCTATAGGTATGGGCCATATACATGAAAAAGCGGCTGGGCAGCAACTCAACCCTCACTGGCGAAGCCATTTGTAGGACCAATTACAATACCAAAACAATAACATTAAAAAGGGAATGCATAAAATCAGTTATACGCATATGCAGGATAAAAAGTACTTACATCACATCCAAGTAGATGAGTGTATATAATCTGATACATAATTACAAATCATAATCACGAGTGAAATTGATGACAATGAAAGAGTGATCAATGGGGGAACCAAATCACTATTGTCTAAGTAAATATATATATAAAAATATATAAATATATAAAACTCGTATACATAAACCTGTAATAGTGACTACCTAGTGAGGCAAAGTGCAAAAAGCAAACATTGAAAAGTGCCATTGCAGTGATGAAAAAAAAGTTCTGGGCGGGGGCTTAGGGGGTGGGCGGGGCTGACTGATTCACGCGCATAACAAAACACAAGGTGCATATTAAAATATATAACACTATATAACGACTATATAAACTGACTATGGTCTCTGCTGCACTGGTCTCTGCTGCACTGGTCTCTGCTTAACTGGTCTCTGCTGCACTGTACCGTATTTTTCGCCCTATAAGATGCACCTAGGTTTTAGAGGAGAACAATAAGAAAAAAATATTTTTCATTACACCTCAGGTCAGACCAGCAATCAGACGCCCAATGTTAATCAGACCTCAGATCAGACCTCGAATGGCTCAGATCAACCCCCAAACCTTTAGCCATCTATCAGTCCCCAATGTCAGCCATAAGCCCCCCAATGTCAGCCATAAGCCCCCCTAATGTCAGCCATATGTCTGCCCCTCATGCCTGCCCCTCATGCCTGCCCCTCATGTCTGCCCCTCATGTCAGCCATATGTCTGCCCCTCATGCCTACCCCTCATGCCTGCCCCTCATGTCTGCCCCTCATGTCTGCCCCTCATGTCTGCAGACATCCCAACCTGCAAAAACTCATTTCAGGGAGGTGCACTTCTCATTTCAGGGAGGTTTTCTTTTTTTTTTTCTTTCGCAAACTTTTTATTACATTTTCCAAACATATGCAGTATCTGCACACTTTGCTCTACGGTGTGGAGGACTGAGCTCATTACCCTGCCCCAAATTATCATATTTATGTATATGATTAAAGCATCCAGGGGGGGTGAATTTAACACTGGGGTAAATAATATAAATAAAATGGAGGGTTAAATGTTTAAATGTATTTAAAAAAAAATACATCTCTCTCAATAGTTCTATAGCTACTGAATGAGACAGAAGAAGGGATGCCTTTAACATATATATCTCCTTGAGAAGCCAATTTGACCCTAAAGGGTTAATTCAACCTGTAATCTAAACTCTGTGCTGTCACTTCTCTTATCTCTCTGTCTATCTGCTCTGCTATGTGACTGAGATAAACCTTTAAACCTTTCCGGGATATATTGTTTCACACCCGAGTGTCAGGGAGCCGTTACCTAATAGCAGGAGACTCCCTGAAGGAGACTTGAGATCCCTGTGTCAGCCATATGTCCCCCAGCCATCAGCCCCTAGTGCAAATAAAATAAGAGGCCTACAGGCTTCTGACCCAGTCGGATGAGGAATGGGAACCCTCATCTGACGAATCTAGCGGGTCAGAATATGAACCTGTAGAAAGCAGTTGCAGTCTGACCCAAAGTTCGGACGAGGAGGTTGAGGTCCCTGATAGCACCAGGCGTACCCAGCCCCGTGTTGCTAGACCACAGGTTACGCAGGATCCGCTTCAAGGGCAGCAGAGTGGGGCTGGCGCTGTCGGATTACGTGGTGAGGCATACACCAGCAGCGCAGCCCATCCTGGACCTAGTACCAGCACTGCCGTACAACATGGTGAAGTGGCGAGCACCAGAAGTGCAGTTGAAGCTGGTACGGTGGCACGTGCAATAGTTACCCCGTCGCAGCCACCGCACAGACAGGCCCGTAGAGCCCCTAGAGTCCCTGAGGTGCTGGCAAACCCTGATTGGCACTCCCCAACTTCAGCCGCACCTGTAGTTCCCCCTTTCACTGCCCAGTCTGGAGTTCGGGTTGAGACAGCTCAGATCGGTTCGGCACTGGGATTTTTTGAGCTGTTCTTGACTGCGGAGCTCTTGGACTTAGTCGTGGCAGAAACAAATCGGTATGCCACTCAAATTTATAGCCGCCAACCCGGGAAGCTTTTATGCCCAGTCTTGCCGGTGGAAACCAGTCCAAGTTTCTGAAATTTCTGGGCCTTCTCCTCAACATGGGTCTAACCAAAAAGCATGAATTGCGGTCATATTGGTCCACAAACCCAATTCATCACATGCCTATGTTCTCTGCTGCTATGTCCAGGATACGATTTGAGACCATCCTGCATTTCCTGCACTTTAGCGACAACAGCACCTCCCGTCCCAGAGGCCACCCAGCCTTTGACCGGCTCCACAAAATTCGGCCCCTCATAGACCACTTCAACAACAAATTTTCAGATTTGTATACCCCTGAGCAAAACATCTGCATAGACGAGTCCCTTATACATTTTACCAGGCGCCTTGGCTTCAAACAATACATCCCAAGCAAGCGCGCCCGGTATGGGGTCAAATTGTATAAGCTCTGTGAAAGGGCCACAGGCTATACCCACAAATTTCGGCTCTATGAGGGTAAAGACACAGGCCGGTGTAATGTTATACTTCCCTACTTCGTGAGATTTCCCTACCTTCGTCACTTCCGGTCGCACCGGACATGACGTGAGGAGGTGTGCAGCACCGCGCAGGCGCACAACGACAGGTTAGGGAAGTTTCACAGCAGAGTGCGCATGCGCCAGGAGCCTCGCCGGCGGTTAGGGTAGGGAAAAACTATGGGCCAGTGCGCAGGCGCAGTGATCCGATGGATGTTCTTAGCTGGACACCGGCCGACATTGCGCATGCACCGGGAGCCTCACCAGCGGTTAGGGAAGGGAAAAATTACGTACAGGCCAGTGCTTTTTCCCTACCCTAACCGCTGGTGAGGCTCCCAGCGCATGCGCAGTGTCGGCCGGTGTCCAGCTGAGAACATCCATCCGATCACCGCACCTGTGCACTGGCCCATAATTTTTCCCTAACCACCGGCGAGGCTCCCAGCGCATGCGCACTCTGCTGTGAAATTTCCCTAACCCGTCGTTGTGCGCAGTGCGCCCCCCCCAATATAATAAACATTGGCGCAGTGCGCCCCCCCAATATAATAAACATTGGTGGCGCAGTGCGCCCCCCCAACACCCCAGTATAATAAACATTGGTGGCGCAGTGCGCCCCCCCAACACCCCAGTATAATAAACATTGGTGGCGCAGTGCACCCCCCCAACACCCCAGTATAATAAACATTGGTGCGCAGTGCGCCCCCCCAACACCCCAGTATAATAAACATTGGTGGCGCAGTGCACCCCCCCTCAATATAATAAACATTGGTGGCGCAGTGCACCCCCCTCAATATAATAAACATTGGTGGCGCAGTGCGCCCCCCCCAACACCCCAGTATAATAAACATTGGTGGCGCAGTGCGCCCTCCCAACACCCCAGTATAATAGACATTGGTGGCACAGTGCACCCCCCCTCTCAATATAATAAACATTGGTGGCGCAGTGCGCCCCCCCTCAATATAATAAACATTGGTGGCGCAGTGGGCAGTGCCAATGAGGGTTAAAAAAAATATAAAAATTAACTCACCTCCTCCAATTGATCGTCTTCTGTTCTTTCTTCATGACCTGTCAAAGGACCTGTGGTGACATCACTGTGCTCATCACATGATACATCACATGATCCATCACCATGGTAATGGATCATGTGATGAGCTCAGTGACGTCACCACAGGTCCTGAAGAAACAGGAGACCGGCTGCTACGCGATCAACTGGAGCAGGTGAGTTAATTTTTTTAATTATTTTTTAACCCTCATTGGCACTTCCCACTGAGCCACCAATGTTTCTTATACTGGGGTGTTGGGGGGGGGGGGAGGGGGGCGCACTGTGCCACCAATGTTTATTATACTGGGGGGGGGAGGGGGCGCACTGTGCCACCAACGTTTATTATACTAGGGGGGGGGAGGGGGCGCACTGTGCCACCAACGTTTATTATACTAGGGGGGGGAGGGGGCGCACAGTGCCACCAACGTTTATTATACTGGGGGGGAGGGGGCGCACAGTGCCACCAACGTTTATTATACTAGGGGGGGGAGGGGGCGCACTGTGCCACCAACGTTTCTTATACAAATACAGGAGGCGGGTGCTGGAATCAAATAGCCGGCACCCGACCTCTATGACAGGGAGCTGCGATCAGCGGCAGTTAACCCCTCAGGTACCGCACCTGAAGGGTTAACTCAACTGCAGCTGATCGCAGCTCCCTGTCACAGAGGTCGGATGTCGGCTATTTGATTCCGGCACCCGCCTCCTGTATTTGTATTTCAGGTCAGTTATCTTCATTGGTGGCGCAGTGGCCACAGCCCCTCCCCTCCTCCTCCTCCCGTCTCTCTTCTTATTGACAGCGGCGGGGGCAGCAGGCAGGTCAGACACAGGGGAGGAGGAATCAGGTCAGACAGGGGAGGGGGAGATGGAGGGGGCGCCCCGAGGGAGAACACAAGTGCAGCCTCGCCTGCCGCATATTACATTGCAAGCTGTCGGCCGCCCAGCGCCCCTGTTGCTATGGCGCCCTGTGCGGCCGCACAGCCCGCACACCCCAAAGGCCGGCCCTGCATGGGTATATGTAAAAAGACACCCCAAAACACATTGCCCTACTTCTTCTGAGTACGGCGATACCAGATGTGTGACACTTTTTTGCAGCCTAGATGGGCAAATGGGCCCACATTCCAAAGAGCACCTTTTGGATTTCAGAGGGCATTTTTTACACATTTTGATTTCAAACTACTTCTCACACATTAGGGCCCCTAAAATGCCAGGGCAGTATAACTACCCCACAAGTGACCCCATTTTGGAAAGAAGACACCCCAAGGTATTCCGTGAGGGGCATGGCGAGTTCCTAGAATTTTTTATTTTTTCTCACAAGTTAGCGGAAAATGATGATTATTTTTTTTTTTCTTACAAAGTCTCATATTCCACTAACTTGTGACAAAAAATAAAAACTTCCAGGAACTCACGATGCCCATCACGAAATACCTTGGGGTGTCTTCTTTCCAAAATGGGGTCACTTGTGGGGTAGTTATACTGCCCTGGCATTTTAGGGGCCCTAAAGCGTGAAAAGAAGTCTGGAATCCAAATGTGTAAAAAATGCCCTGTAAAATCCTAAAGGTGCTCTTTGGAATGTGGGCCCCTTTGCCCACCTAGGCTGCAAAAAAGTGTCACACATTTGGTATCGCCATACTCAGGAGAAGTTGGGGAATGTGTTTTGGGGTGTCATTTTACATATACCCATGCTGGGTGAGATAAATATCTTGGTCAAATGCCAACTTTGTATAAAAAAATGGGAAAAGTTGTCTTTTGCCGAGATATTTCTCTCATCCAGCATGGGTATATGTAAAAATACACCCCAAAACACATTGCCCTACTTCTCCTGAGTACGGCGATACCAGATGTGTGACACTTTTTGCAGCCTAGGTGGGCAAATGGGCCCACATTCCAAAGAGCACCTTTCGGATTTCACAGGGCATTTTTTACACATTTTGATTTCAAACTACTTCTCACACATTAGGGTCCCTAAAATGCCAGGGCAGTATAACTACCCCACAAGTGACCCCATTTTGGAAAGAAGACACCCCAAGGTATTCCGTGAGGGGCATGGCGTGTTCCTAGAATTTTTTTATTTTTTGTCACAAGTTAGCGGAAAATGATGATTTTTTTTTTTTCTTGCAAAGTCTCATATTCCAGTAACTTGTGACAAAAAATAAAAACTTCCATGAACTCACTATGCCCATCACGAAATACCTTGGGGTGTCTTCTTTCCAAAATGGGGTCACTTGTGGGGTAGTTATACTGCCCTGGCATTTTAGGGGCCCTAATGTGTGAGAAGTAGTTTGAAATCAAATTGTGTAAAAAATGCCCTGTGAAATCCGAAAGGTGTTCTTTGGAATGTGGGCCCATTTGCCCACCTAGGCTGCAAAAAAGTGTCACACATCTGGTATCGCCGTACTCAGGAGAAGTAGGGCAATGTGTTTTGGGGTGTATTTTTACATATACCCATGCTGGATGAGAGAAATATCTCGGCAAAAGACAACTTTTCCCATTTTTTTTTATACAAAGTTGGCATTTGACCGAGATATTTATCTCACCCAGCATGGGTATATGTAAAATGACACCCCAAAACACATTGCGTAACTTCTCCTGAGTACGGCGATACCACATGTGTGACAAAAAAAATAAATTATCATTTTAGGCTAACTTGTGACAAAAAATATGAACTCACAAACTATGAACTCACTATGAGCGAATACCTTAGGGTGTCTACTTTCCGAAATGGGGTTATTTGTGGGGTTTTTCTACTGTCTGGGCATTGTAGAACCTCAGGAAATCTGACAGGTGCTCAGAAAGTCAGAGCTGCTTAAAAAAGCGGAAATTCACATTTTGTACCATAGTTTGTAAACGCTATAACTTTTACCCAAACCATTTTTTTTTTTACCCAAACATTTTTTTTTATCAAAGACATGTAGAACAATAAATTTAGAGAAAAATTTATATATGGATGTCGTTTTTTTTGAAAAATTTTACAACTGAAAGTGAAAAATTTCATTTTTTTGAAAAAATTTCGTAAAATTTTGATTAATAACAAAAAAAGTTAAAATGTCATCAGCAATGAAGTACCACCAAATGAAAGCTCTATTAGTGAGAAGAAAAGGAGGTAAAATTCATTTGGGTGGAAAGTTTCATGACCGAGCAATAAACCGTAAAAGTAGTGTAGTGCAGAAGTGTAAAAAGTGGTCTGGTCATTAAGGGTGTTTAAGCTAGGGGAGCTGAGGTGGTTAATGTTTAAACCAGAAAAAAAATAAAAAATTATCCATTATATCTATTACTCTATTGAACTCATCCCCAGTGTTGTGCATAAATAATAAAACATCATCGGCATACATAGATAATTTTTCTTTTCCTTCCCCATATTGAAAACCTTTAAACTCCCTATCATTTCTTATTTTCCATGCCAAGGGTTCTATTGCGAAAGGTTGTGTATGATGCCCTCCTTTATGTGTAATAAAAGGTGCATTGGAGTGCCTGTTCCTTGTTATTTTTGGCAGGCGTTTTACTTAGTGCATAGGCTATATGAGTACAGGATCACTGATCAGTTTAACCATGGGGAGATCACACTGTATGTGCAGCATGTGCTCCTCAAGGAGAGATGTCCGTCCCAAATTTTAGCAGGGGACCCATACTACGTCAATAGTGGAGGACACCATGCAGAAGATAGAATAGATTAAAAAAAAATGTATAAAATAAATCACTGGCTATCGAGAACTCTCTTGCCGTCACACCTCCACCACATATATAAAAAGTACATACTTCAAAAGCATGAGATAATCACAAAAACATCCACCCACCAGTATTAATAAAATAATAATGTAACATGTCAACCATAGAAAATACTGGAAAAACAAGTCTAGGTGGAGTCATCTTGATAAGCCGTAAGTAATCCCATGCTGGTAGAGTTGAACACGCACATCAACTGTCAATAAAAACAAAATAGGAGAAATAATTAGTAATTATGTAAGAGCACCAAATGATGAGGGAGAGAGATATTGATAGTCTTAATAAAGGAGAAAAAACAGACATAAACAAAAATAAAAAGGAAGGGAAAGGAAGGAAATAAAGTAGGGGAAGGGAAACACAAGGGAAAAGTATTAGTTAAGTATCCACGGTCTAATCTCGACATTTAATCCATTTGGTTTTAATGTATTTCATTCAGAAATCCAGTATAATTCACGTTTCTTCAGCAATAGATTTTTATTGCCTCCCCTATGGGGTTGGAATCTGGTCAATTATCATGCATTTTAAATCATTCTCTTTGTGACCACGCTCAGTGAAGTGTTTCGACACAGGAAGATCCACTAATTTTTTCCGGATGGTGTATCTATGTTGCAGAGGCGTAGCTAGAACTGATTGGGCCCCACAGCAAATTTTTGTACGGGGCCCTACACACACACTTACACACTTATTCACAAACCCCCTCCTCCTATGCAAACCGCTCTCATATGACACACTCCACATACATGGACGCAGTCATACACGCACTCTCCACGTACATAGACGCTGTCATACATGCACTCTCCACATACATGGACGCAGTCATACACGCACTCTCCACATACATGGACGCACTCTCCACATACATGGACGTAGTCATACACGCACTCTCCACGTACATGGACGCAGTCATACACGCATTCTCCACATACATGGACGCAGTCATACACGCATTCTCCACATACATGGACGCACTCTCCACATACATGGACACAGTCATACACGCACTCTCCACATACATGGACGCAGTCATACATGCACTCTCCACATACATGGGCGCACTCATACACACACTCTCCACATACATGGATGCATTCATGCACACAGTCACCACATACATGGACACACACATATACAATACACATATATAGACACCCAGCTTTCCTGCTGTGCCTCTCCCCATACTCTAATGCCTATGCACTTGTGCCATGCAGGATAGCAGGGAAGCTGGATGACATCTCATGGTATAATTCACCCAGCTTTCCTACTGTACTGCAGGTCACATGTGCCCAGTCTGGGAAAGCTGAATATAACCGCAGTTGCCCTGTCACTCACATCACTGGGAAAAAAATACTGCAGTGGCTCAAATTCACTGATGGAAGCAGACGTGGAACTTCAAGTTGGATGTTTCTTTTTATTCAAAGGAAGCGCATACACATGTAAACAACGCGTTTTGGGGACAAACAGTTCCCCTTCATCAAGGGGAACTGTTTGTCCCCGAAACACGTTGTTTACATGTGTATGTGCTTCCTTTCAATAAAAAGAAACATCCAACTTGAAGTTCCACGTCCGTTTCCATCAGTGAATTTGCGCCACTGCAGTATTTTCTTCGTGACAAGTAGAGTTGAGCGGTCACCTGGATGTTCGGGTTCGACTGGTTCGGCCGAACTTCACAAAAAAGTTTGAGTTTGGGACCCGAACTTGACCCCGAACACCATTGAAGTCAATGGGGACCCGAACTTTTGAGCACTAAAATGGCTGTAAAAATGTCATGGAAAGGGCTAGAGGGCCGCAAATGGCATCAAAATGTGGTTAAGAGCATGGCAAGTGCTCTGCAAACAAATGTGGATAGGGAAATGACTTTAAATAACATAAAATACGTAATAATAAAAAATAATAGTCTTGATCTAGGAGGACGAGGTCCATATGGAGTAGGAGGTTGAGGAGGCGGTGGATGTGGCGGTGTAGGTGGAAGCGGCGGTGGAGGAGGAGGTAGCCTACACTGCTTTTTGGTTTTAAATTTATTTTTATTTTTTTAAATTAGTGTACACCCCAAAACATTGGGAAATATGACCTGTGATAACCCCCTCCAGTCATGCTAAACACACGTTCAGACAATACACTGGCTGCAGGGCAGGCCAGCACCTCCAAGGAGTAAAGGGCAAGCTCAGGCCATGTGCCCAATTTAGAGACCCAGAAGTTGCAGGGGCTGACCCCTGTCAGTCAGTTCGTGTAGGCGTGTGCACACTTACTGCCCCACCATGTCGCACATCCCCGTGATGTTCACGATTCAATTTTATATCTGCTCTATCAACTTTCGATGCTCTTTTATGCGCCTACCATGGTGATCATGGGTGGCGGGGAATCAGGGTTCCAGGCCAGAGAGGGAGCGTGAGAAAGAAAGACCACATCCAAGGGAGGATTAATTTTTTTAAATTTTAAAATTATAGAGTGAGAATATGGGACAAAGTATTTAAGCGTAAAAGTGGGACAACTTTTTAAAGTTTAAGCATTGAATGAAAGGATGTGTCGCACATCAATCAATGAAGAATTTCTTAAATTTTATTCCCTGTCAACTATGCAGAGCAGGGGTTTCTATCCGGCAAAATTTGAAAAATGTCACCTGACAATGTAATTGATGATTTTTTTAAATTTATGTTCCTGTCACCTATGTAGAGGTGCCCCAGTGACATCTACCATCCATTTGGATATCTTCTCTATCAACTTTCGATGTTCTTTTCTGAGCCTTACCATGTTGATCACGGTTATCGGCGAATCAGGGTTCCACGCCGGAGAGGGAGCGTGAGAAAAAGAGACCAAATTTAAGGGAGATAAATTTATAAAAATGTTTTGGGATCGAGCGGAAATATGGGAAAAGTTATTGAGGCGCAAATGTAGGACAAATTACAGAAGCGCATATGTGGGCCAAAAGAGTAAAGCGGAAATGTGGGACACATTATTGAAGCGCAAATGTGGGCCAAAAGAGTACAGCGGAAATGTGGGACACATTATTGAAGCGCAAATGTGGGCCAAAAGAGTAAAGCGGAAATGTGGGTGTCACGGCTGTATGTGAGCAACAAGAGCATACACAGTGGATAAAGCTACTGACCGGACCCAAACTGTCAGACCCTCAAAGCTCTCCCTATGCTGCTAAGCACATGCCCGGATCCAAATGGTGGACCGAGGCATGCCCGCGTACCTAAGACTGATGACCACTGTAACCCCTACAATAGTGGAAGGGGCACGGCCACCGGTGCCCTGCTCAGTATATGGACGGAACCGGGGTCACCACTGATCCGGTCAGCAAACAAACAGAAACACACAATGTCTGCACACTTAACTGAAGGAGCTGCGGCAGCAGTGGAGACAGATCCAAAGACAGCTGGCAATATCCGGAGTACTTGCTGCAGCAGAACACAGGTCCAGTGAAATGATAGCACACAAGTGAAGATACTCAAGTGAGAGATACAACTCAAATGAGAAATATAATCCGCACCCTATAAAGGAGGAGGGGTGATTTAAAGGCAGAGAAATCAAACACAGGAGAAACAGCTGGGAGGAAGGAAACAGAAAGTAAAGACCTAATCACAGGGGCGGAGAAACAGAGCAGAGAGAACTCCTCCAAGCTCTAGTAGTGACATCATCACAGGGGTGGAGAAACAGAGCTGTGAGAACGTCTCAAAGCTCTGGTAGTGACAGTACCCCCCCCTCCCTCTACGGGTGGACTCCGGACACCCAGGACCCACCTTCTCAGGATGAGCCCTATGAAATGCCCTGATGAGGCGAGTGGCTTTAATGTCCGACACCGGAACCCACATCCTCTCCTCAGGACCATAACCCTTCCAATGAACGAGGTACTGAAGAGAACCGCGGACAATGCGAGAGTCCACAATTCTGGAAACCTCAAACTCCAGATTGCCATCAACCAAAATCGGAGGAGGAGGCAAAGAGGAGGGTACCGTGGGCTGGACATATGGTTTTAAGAGAGATCTGTGAAATACATTATGTATCTTCCAAACCCGTGGAAGAACAAGACGGAAGGCAACAGGATTGACAACTGACAAGATTTTATAAGGCCCAATAAACTTGGGACCCAATTTCCAGGAGGGAACCTTCAGTTTAATATTTCTTGTAGACAACCACACCAGATCACCCACATTCAGGTCCGGACCAGGCACACGTCTCTTATCAGCCACACGCTTATACTTCTCACTCATCTTTCTAAGATTACTCTGAATCTTTTGCCAAATGGTAGACAAAGACGAGGAAAATCTCTCCTCCTCAGGCAAACCAGAAGGAGCCCCTCCCGAGAATGTCCCAAACTGTGGATGGAACCCATATGCACCAAAGAATGGTGACTTATCAGAAGATTCCTGACAACGGTTGTTCAGAGCAAACTCAGCAAGAGGGAGAAATGAACACCAATCCTCCTGGTTCTCTGCCACAAAACAGCGCAAATATGTCTCCAGATTCTGATTGAGGCGCTCAGTCTGACCATTCGACTGCGGGTGAAAAGCAGAAGAGAAGGACAGCCGAACCCCCAGGCGAGAACAGAAAGCCTTCCAGAATCTGGACACAAACTGCGTGCCTCTATCGGAAACAATATCAGAGGGAATGCCATGCAATTTAACAATATGGTCGACAAAAGCTTGCGCCAACGTTTTAGCATTGGGTAAACCAGGGAAAGGTACGAAATGAGCCATCTTGCTAAAACGGTCCACCACCACCAGGATCACCGACTTCCCTGAGGAACGAGGAAGATCCGTGATAAAGTCCATGGACAGGTGTGTCCAAGGACGGGAAGGTATGGGTAACGGGAGAAGGGAACCTGAAGGCTGTGAACGAGGGACCTTAGCGCGAGCGCACGTCTCACAAGCAGCCACAAAACCCTCCACCGACTTGCGAAGAGCCGGCCACCAAAATCTCCGAGCAATGAGATCTACCGTGGCTCTACTCCCGGGGTGACCAGCAAGAACAGTATCATGATGCTCCTTGAAGAGTTTGTGACGTAACTCAGGAGGCACAAACAACTTCCCAGAAGGACAACGGGCAGGTGCCTCAGTCTGGGCAGCCTGGACCTCGGCCTCCAGATCAGAATACAGAGCAGAAACAACTACCCCCTCCGCCAAAATGGGACCCGGGTCCTCGGAGTTTCCTCCTCCCAGAAAACAGCGAGAGAGAGCATCCGCCTTCACATTTTTTATCCCAGGGCGGAATGTAGCGACAAAATTGAATCTGGAGAAGAACAGAGACCATCTGGCCTGTCTCGGATTCATACGCCTGGCCGACTCCAAGTATGCCAGATTCTTATGGTCGGTAAAAACTGTGATAGGGTGCCTGGCCCCCTCCAACCAATGGCGCCATTCCTCGAAAGCCAACTTGATGGCCAACAACTCTCTATCTCCCACATCATAGTTTCTCTCTGCCGGGGAGAGTTTTTTAGAGAAAAAGGCACAGGGTCGCCATTTGGCAGGAGAAGGGCCCTGGGACAAAACCGCACCCACACCCACCTCGGAAGCATCCACCTCAACAATAAAAGGTAAGGAAACATCGGGATGCACCAAGACGGGAGCAGACGCAAAACTCTCTTTAATCTTAGAAAAAGCTCCGACCAAGAGGAAAAATCTGCCCCCTTTTTTGTCATGTCAGTGAGGGGTTTGACAATAGAGGAATAATTCAAAATGAACTTTCTGTAATAGTTCGCAAAACCCAGAAAGCGCATCAATGCCTTCTGATTCTCAGGAAGCTCCCACTCAAGTACAGCACGGACCTTCTCCGGATCCATGCGAAAACCAGAAGCAGAGAGGAGAAAACCCAGAAATTGAATCTCCGATACCATAAAAACACATTTCTCCAGCTTGGCGTACAATTTATTCTCCCGCAGAATCCGCAGAACCTGAAAAAGATGATCCTGATGGGTCTGAACATCAGGGGAAAAAATCAAAATATCATCAATATACACCAATACAAATTTCCCCATTAAATGGTAGAAAATACTGTTAACAAAATGCTGAAAGACGGCCGGAGCATTCATCAGGCCGAAAGGCATAACGAGGTTCTCGAAATGCCCGTTAGGGGTATTAAAGGCCGTTTTCCATTCATCCCCCTCTCTGACTCTGACTAGGTTGTACGCACCTCTCAAATCCAATTTGGAAAAAACCTTGGCCCCAACAATTTGGTTGAAGAGGTCCGGGATCAGAGGAAGGGGATAGGGATCGCGAATCGTGATACGGTTCAGCTCCCTAATATCTAGGCAAGGTCTCAGAGAGCCATCTTTTTTTTTAACAAAAAAAAACCCAGCGGCAACAGGTGATTTTGAGGGACGAATATGCCCCTTATCGAGACTCTCGGAGATATAAGTTCGCATCGCGACTCTTTCCGGTTGTGAGAGATTGTAGAGGCGTGCTTTTGGCAGCTTGGCACCGGGAATGAGGTTAATGGGACAGTCAAACTCCCGGTGAGGAGGTAGCTCCTGAACACCGCTCTCGGAAAACACGTCCGAGAAATCAGAGAGAAATGATGGCACAGTTTTAGTAGACACCTCTGCAAAAGTTGCTGTGAGACAATTCTCTCTACAAAAGTCACTCCACTCATTTATTTGCCTTCCTTGCCAATCAATAGTGGGGTTATGTCTAGTGAGCCAGGGTAACCCCAAAACTAGAGGAGAAGGCAATCCGTTAAGGACAAAACAAGATATATCCTCCACATGAGTGTCATCTACAGCTAACCGGATATTGTGAACAATGCCCTTCAGGGATCTCTGTGAGAGTGGAGCAGAGTCAATGGCAAAAACAGGTATATCCTTTTCCAATGTGCAAACCTGCAAACCATGCATGGCTACAAATTGAGTGTCAATAAGATTGACGGCCGCTCCACTATCGACAAAAATCTCACAAGAAATGACTTTGCTCTCTAGCGCCACCCTGGCAGACAGGAGAAAACGGGAACTGCAGGTCAGAGGAAAAGCATGAATTCCTACATCAACTTTGCCCAAAGTAGCAGATGAAGCAGAGGTTGATGATTTACCTTTTGAGGTTTTTCTCTTACTATCACTCTTAGTACAGTTCAAGAATCTCCTAGACGGACAAACATTTGCCAAATGACCTATGCCCCCACAACAAAAACACACCATACTCTGAGGACTAAATCCTCTTTTATCAGGGGCAAGTCGACCTAGCTGCATGGGCTCCTCCTCAGAGGGGACCGAGACAGGATGAGGCCCCTGCACACTGAATGAGTCCACACCACTGCCCCTAGACAGACAATGGCTGGACAGAGAGGTCTCGTTTCTTTCTCTTAGATGCCTGTCAAGGCGTACTGCCAATGACATGGCAGACTCTAAGGACGTTGGTCTCTCATGGAAAGCAAACGCATCTTTCAATCTCTCTGAGAGACCATGACAGAACTGACTCCGGAGTGCAGCATCATTCCAACCTGAATCAGCTGCCCATCTCCGAAATTCAGAACAATAAAGCTCCGCAGACAGTTTGTTCTGGCATAAAAAACGTAAGTTAGATTCGGCCAGAGCAACACAATCCGGGTCATCATATATCTGCCCCAGGGCCACAAAAAATCTTTCCACGGATCGAAGGGAGGGATCCCCCGATGGCAGCGAAAAAGCCCAAGTCTGAGCATTACCCCTGAGCAGGGAGATGACAATCCTCACCCTCTGTTCCTCATTATCAGAGGAATGGGGACACAAGCAAAAATGGAGTTTGCATGCCTCTATGAAGCGAACAAAATTCTCACTGCCCCGGAGAACGTTTCCGGAAGTGAGACCTTTGGCTCGCAACAGACTCCATGGGCCGGAGCAGAGCCCAATGCTTGAAGCTGAGTCATAGATTGACGGAGATCCGCTACCTCCAAAGAAAGACCCTGCATGCGGTCAACCAGGCCAGAAAGCGGATCCATGTCAAAAAAGGACGGTTTTGGCGGATTATAATGTCACGGCTGTATGTGAGCAACAAGGGCATACACAGTGGATAAAGCTACTGACCGGACCCAAACTAGGGAGGATAAAGGGTGACCCCTGTCAGACCCTCAAAGCTCTCCCTATGCTGCTAAGCACATGCCCGGATCCAAATGGTGGATCGAGGCATGCCCGCATTTTTAAGACTGATGACCACTGTAACCCCTACAATAGTGGAAGGGGCACGGCCACCGGTGCCCTGCTCAGTATATGGACGGAACCGGGGTCGCCACTGATCCGGTCAGCAAACAAACAGAAACACACAATGTCTGCACACTTAACTGAAGGAGCTGCGGCAGCAGTGGAGACAGATCCAAAGACAGCTGGCAATATCCGGAGTACTTGCTGCAGCAGAACACAGGTCCAGTGAAATGATAGCACACAAGTGAAGATACTCAAGTGAGAGATACAACTCAAATGAGAAATATAATCCGCACCCTATAAAGGAGGAGGGGTGATTTAAAGGCAGAGAAATCAAACACAGGAGGAAGAGCTGGGAGGAAGGAAACAGAAAGTAAAGACCTAATCACAGGGGCGGAGAAACAGAGCAGAGAGAACTCCTCCAAGCTCTAGTAGTGACATCATCACAGGGGTGGAGAAACAGAGCTGTGAGAACGTCTCAAAGCTCTGGTAGTGACAGTGGGACACATTATTGAAGCGCAAATGTGGGCCAAAAGAGTAAAGCGGAAATGTGGGACACATTATTAAAGCGCAAATGTGGGCCAAAAGAGTTTAGCCGAAATGTGGGACACATTATTGAAGCGCAAATGTGGTACAACTTGTTAAAGTTTAAGCATTGAATGAAAGGAGGTGGCGTGCATCAATTAAAGAAGAATTTCTGAAATTTTATTCCCTGTCACCTATGCAGAGCAGGGGTTTATTCACGTCTAAAATTGTAAAATGTCAACCCAAGAATGTAACAGAAAAATTACAGAAATTTATTAACCTGTCTACTTGGTAGAGCAGGGGTCTATGTCATAAAAAGATTATTTATTGTCATCCGAAAATGTAAAAGAAAAATTATTGAAATTTATTAGGCTGTCAACTAGGTAGAGGAGGAATTGCACCAGAAAATGTAACTGACAATTTTTTAATTTTTTTTTTACCTGTCCACTAGGTATAGCAGTGAGTGGTACATCACACCCAAAAATAGGTGAATTTCACCAGAAAATGTAACTGACAAAGTAGTGAAATGACATAAAATAAATTACGTACAAATAAAAATAAAATAATTTGATTTATGAGGTGGAGTTCCATATGGAGTAGGAGTTTGAGGAGGCGGTGGACGTTGCGGTGTAGGTGGAAGTGGCGGTGGAGGAAGACGAGGTAGCCAACACTGGTTTTTTGTTTTAATTATTATTTTTTTTATTAGGGTACACTCCAAAAGAGTGTGAAATATCCAAAATACAAGAATGAGCAATTGCGCTGCAGTATAACAATGGCTGGTTAAGGCAGGTATAAATGTCAATTCTGCACAAGGTACGTGAGCTTGTCCACATTGGCTGTGGACAGGCGGCTGCACTTGTCTGTGATGACGCCCCCTGCGTGTAGGCGTGTGCACACATACTGCTCTACCATGTTGGTGAAATGCTCCCTCCTGCTAAGACGTTCCATATCCACTGGTGGTGCTGGTTGTTGTGGCGTGCTGACAAAGCTTTTCCATATTTCGGCCTGCTAACCCTGCTTTCTGAGGTGCTGGCGGTGCTCCAGCTGCGTTGGCGACCTTTTCCTCTTCCTCTGCCTTCACCTTGTGCTTCCACTGTGCCCCCGCTGTCAGGTGAGAATGCCACCAGCAGCGCGTCTACCAGCGTGCGCTTGTACTCGCTTATCTTCCGATCATGCTCCAGTGATGGAATTAAGGAAGGTACGTTGTCCTTGTAACAGGGATCCAGCAGCGTGGCCAACCAGTAATCAGCACAAGTTAGAATGTGGGCAACTTGGTGGTCGTTGCGGAGACACTGCAGCATGTAATCGCTCATGTGTGCCAGGCTGCCCAGAGGCAATGAAAAGCTGTCCTTTGTGGGAGGTGTATCGTCTGTGTACTCTGTATCCCCCCAGCCACGCACCAGTGATGGCCATGAGCTGGTCTGGGTGCCACCCTGCTGTGAACATGGTTCCTCCTCCTCCATCTCCTCCTCCTCCTCCTCCCCCTCGTCATCCTCCAGAACTGTACCCTGGCTGGACAATTGTGTACCTGGCGTTTGTGGGTGCAGGAACCCACCCTCGGAGCCACATGGGAATGACTGGCCGGAAACCCTACGAAATGATCCCTCTTCCTCCTCCTCTTCCTGTGCCACATCCTCTTCCATCATCGCCAGCAGCGTTTTTTCAAGGAGGCATAGAAGTGGGATAATTACGCTGAGAACGGCGTTATCGGCACTGGCCATGTTGATGGAGTACTCGAAACAGCGCAGCAAGGAACACAGGTCTCGCATGGAGGCCCAATTATTGGTGGTGAAGTGGTGCTGTTCCGCAGAGCGACTCACCCGTGCGTGCTGCAGCTGAAACTCCACTATCGCCTGCTGCTGCTCGCACAGTCTGGCCAGCATGTGCAAGGTGGAGTTCCACCTTGTGGTCACGTCGCATATGAGGCGGTGAGCGGGAAGGCCAAAGTTACGCTGCAGCGCTGACAGGCGAGCAGCAGCAGGGTGAGAACAGGCCCGCACTTTATGCAGCAGTTCTGACATATCGGAGAAATTTTTAAGGAATCTCTGCACCACCAAATTCAGCACATGCGCCAGGCAAGGGATGTGCGTCAAACCGGCAAGTCCCAGAGCTGCTACGAGATTTTGCCCATTATCGTACACCACCAGGCTGGGCTTGATGCTCACTGGCACCAAACACTCATCGGTCTGTTGTTCAATGCCCGTCCACAGCTCCTGCGCGGTGTGGGGTTTGTCCCCCGAACAGATACATTTTAAAACTGCCTGTGTCGTTTACCCCTGGCTGGGCTGAAGTTGGTGGTGAAGGTGTTACGCTGACCGGATGAGGAGCCGGTTTAGGATGAGGAAGCGGAGTAGGAGGAGGAAGCAACAGGAGGCAAACTGAAGCGCCCTGTGTGCTGTTATGGAGATATAACGTCCCTGACCATGCTTACTGCTCCACGTAGCCGCAGTGAGGTGCACCTTGCCACAGATGGCGTTGCGCAGTGCACACCTGATTTTGTCCCCTACTTGGTTGTGCAGGGAAGGGATGGCTCACCTGGAAAAGTAGTGGTGGCTGGGCACTATGTACTGTTGGACAGCCACCGGTATGGGGGTACTTCCTCTTCCTCTCCAGTGTTTGGGAGATGGAGAGCTGAGAGCTGGGACATTGTGGAGCTGCTTAATGACCCAGGTTGTGGTGTTGCTGGAAGATCCTCTGTTTGCGGAGTGGCAGGTGGCACTGTCACTCTAGAGGTGGATAAAGAGGCCGAGACTGCAGCAGAAGAGGAAGCAGGAGGAGCCAGAGACCTTTCTTGGTTTTTGAGGTGTCTACTCCACTGCAGCTCGTGCTTAGCACTTAAATGCCTGGTCATGCAGGTTGTGCTCAGGTTGAGAACGTTTATGCCTCGCTTCAGGCTCTGATTGCACAGCGTGCAAACCACTCGTGTCTTGTCGTCAGCACATTGTCTGAAGAACTTCCACGCCAAGGAACTCCTTGGAGCTGGCTTTGGTGTTCTCGGTCCCTTGCTGCGGTGGGCAGTAGCAGGCATACTGTCTAGAGGACGGCCGCTCCGCTTTTGCACCCTGCTCCCTCTTCTGCTGTGCTGGTGGCTCTGTGCGACCACCGCCTTTTCCTCTGAACGACATAGGTCACTCGCATGACCTTGATTTCATGTGGGGTCGAGGACCTCATCGTCCTCCACATCATCTTCCACCCAGTCTTCACCCCTGCCCTTCTTGTCAGTCTGCACACTTTCGAAAGCCCCAGCAGTTGGCACCTGTGTTTCATCATTATCCGAGATGTACTGCGATGGTCCTCCCATGTATCTCATCTTGAAAGATAAGTGGTTGGGCATCGGTGCACTCAATCTCTTCCACTTCGGGGGCAGGGCTAGCTGGATGGCCCTGGGAAACCCTGCTAACAGAGTCATCAAAAAACAAAAGAGACTGCTGCATGACTTGGGGCTCAGACTGCTTGGCTGATTTGCAAGGAGGTGAGGTGAAAGACTGATGGACATGGGCTGCAGGTGCCAACTCTGCTCTTTTAGTAGGAGACTGGGTAGGAGACAATGTGAAGGAACTGGAGGCACTGGCAGCAACCCAATCTACTATCGCTTGTACTTGTTCAGGCCTCACCATTTGTAGAGCCACATTAGGCCCGACCAAATACCGCTGCAGGTTCTGTCGCCTACTCGCACCTGAGGAAGGGGTTTCACTTGTGCGTGTAGCTGGCACAGATCGATCACGTCCTCTCCCTGCAACAGGAGCTCCACCAGCAGCACCACGACCTGGGCAACGTCCCTTTTTGACGCTCTCCTCATATTTCTCGAATTTAGGATCTTGCCCTAAATGGGTGTTTAAAGGGAGTCTGTCACCAGCATTTCACTTTTTTAACCCTTCCCACAGCTCCCTAGCATGCTTACAGTTAATAAAAACGTTACATCTGGCATCAATCCTGGACATATAGAACCCTCAAAAACGATCTTTATAAGATATGCAAATGAGGGCTCGCAAGTGCCCAGGGCGGCGTTACTCTCTTAGGTGCCCTGCTTGCTCAGCCTTCTCATTGCGTCCCCACTCCCCTTCCTACCCTCTGCCCGCCCATCCTTTCCCTCTGACCGCCCTTGTACTAACTTGTTATGCTGCCGATATCCGGCGCACTCATTCCTTTGGCCGGCGCATGCGCACTGCTAAGCCCATTCCTTGTACGGCATCACAGTAACTATTGCGCATGCGCAATAGTTACTGTAATGCCGTACAAGGAATGGGCATCGCAGTGCGCATGCGCCGGCCAAAGGAATGAGTGCGCCGGCGCGGGTTATCGGCAGCATAACAAGTTAGTACAAAGGCGGTCCCAGGGAAAGGATGGGTGGGCAGAGGGTAGGAAGGGGCGGGGGGACGCAATGAGAAGGCTGAGCAAGCAGGGCACCTAAGAGAGTAACGCCGCCCTGGGCACTTGCGAGCCCTCATTTGCATATCTTATAAAGATCGTTTTTGAGGGTTCTATAAGTCCAGGATTGATGCCAGAGGTAATGTTTTTATTAACTGTAAGCATGCTAGGGAGCTGTGGGAAGGGTTAAAAAAGTGAATTGCTGGTGACAGACTCCCTTTAATTAATAGTAGAATAGAACAACAGTATGTACAGGGTGTATCTCACATGCCCTGAACCAGACTAGGCCTCAATTAAATTTGTTTGCCCAAAATGGTTGTATTTAAAATACCTGAATAGAGCCCCTGTATATAAAGGGTGTATCTCACACGCCCTGATCCAGACTAGGCCTCAATTAAATTTGTTTGCCCAAAATGGCTGTATTTAAAATAACTGAATATAACCCCTGTATATAAAGGGTGTATCTCACAATGACAACTGCAGCAAAGGCTGCCAAATAAACTTTTTTTGCCCAAACGTGTGTTTGTTTAATAATTGAATATGACAGCAGTATATAACCCTGGAATTTCAAACGTCTTGATGCTGCAAGGGAGGAAAAACTTAATATTTTGCCCAAAATAGGGTGTTTTATTAATAGAAGAATATAACCCCTATATATAAAGGGTGTTTCTCACACACCCTGACCCACACTAGGCCGCAATTAAAGATTTGTACCCAAAATGGCTGTATTTCAAATAACTGAATATAACCCCTGTATATAAAGGGTGTGTCTTACACGCCCTGACCCACACTAGGCCGCAATTAAAGATTTGTACCCAAAATGGCTGTATTTCAAATAACTGAATATAACCCCTGTATTTAAAGGGTGTGTCTCACAATGACATCTGCAGCAAAGGCTGCCAAATAAACTTTTTTTTGCCCAAATGGGTGTTTGTTTAACAACTGAATATGACAGCAGTATATAACCCTGGAATGTCAAATGTCTTGATGCTGCAAGGGTGGAAATATTGTGTATTTTCCCCAAAAAAGGGTGTTTTTTTGAATAGAAGAATATAACCCATGTATATAAAGGATGTATCTCACACGCCATGACCCACACTAGGCCGCTATTAAAGATTTGTACCCAAAATGGCTGTATTTCAAATAACTGAATAGAACCCCTGTATATAAAGGGTGTATCTCACACGCCCTGAACCAGACTAGGCCTCAATTAAATTTGTTTGCCCAAAATGGCTGTATTTCAAATACCGGAATAGAACTCCTGTATATAAAGGGTGTATCCCACAATGACATCTGCAGCAAAGGCTGGCAAATAAACTTTTTTTGCCCAAACGTGTGTTTGTTTAATAACTGAATATGACAGCAGTATATAACCCTGGAATTTCACACGTGCTGATGCTGCAAGGGCTGTAAAAAATTTTTTTTTTTTTTTTTTTTTTTTTTTAGTAACAGAATATGAAATCTGTATATATTAAACTTGAGTTTCACACTTGCAGATCTGTAAAATAGTGGATTTTGGCAAAAAATGTGTGTTTTTAGAAACCCAGAAAATTATGGTTGTATTTCTAGCTAAAATTGCACACTGACTAATCCTGCAAATGCACCAGATGTTGTATATTGCCAAAAAAGTGATTTTTTTTTACTAACAGAATATGAAAGCTGTATATAACGGTTGAATTTCACACGTCCAGATGCAGCTAGGGATGTAAAATAGTGTATTTTGGCAAAAAAGTGTGTTTTGAAAATCCCAGAAAATTTTGGCTGTATTTCTAGCTTAAATTGCACACTGACTAATCCTGAAAATGCACCAGATGTTGTATATTGCCAAAAAAGGGTGATTTTTTACAATCAGATTATTAATGCAGTTTTCCAAGATTGGATTTCAATGTCACAAAAGCTCAGATGCAGTGCTGGTGCACTGAGCTTGCATAAAATGTCCGCCGCCGCCGCCCACCTAACTAACAGACGGATAAAAGTTTGTTTTTTTCGGTCACTGGGCTCAGGGCAGGGTAAAAAGATTGTGCACTGCGCCCACATAACTAAATGTATGTCGATTCACGTTCTGAACCAAAGCTGATGCTGGTCACTGTCTGTCATCAGAACTGAGGAGAGGGAGAGGCGGAGCAATGTCATTGATGTCAGGTCAGTGACAGAGGTGCAAGTGCAGGACTCTGGACCCGCTGCAGGAGAAGTCAGCTGCTCTGACAGCTCGGGCCCCGAAGCAGCTGCTTCCCCTGCTTCCCTGATAGCTACGCCACTGCTACGTTGGTTACATCTGGTTTTAAAATCTAGAGACGTTTCTACCACGTATAATAAATTGCAAGGGCACCATAGCACATATACAACATAAGTGGAGTCACATGTCAAAAAGTATCTAATTTTGTAATGTCTAGTAGTAGAAGAATGGATAAAGACTAGAATTGAGCGAACACCTGGATGTTCGGGTTCGAGAAGTTCGGCCGAACTTCCCGGAAATGTTCGGGTTCGGGATCCGTACCCGACCCGAACTTCGTCCCGAACCCGAACCCCATTGAAGTCAATGGGGACCCGAACTTTTCGGCACTAAAAATGCTGTAAAACAGCCCAGGAAAGAGCTAGAGGGCTGCAAAAGGCAGCAACATGTAGGTAAATCCCCTGCAAACAAATGTGGATAGGGAAATGAATTAAAATAAAAATAAAATAAATAAAAATTAACCAATATCAATTGGAGAGAGGTCCCATAGCAGAGAATCTGGCTTCACATCAGCAGAGAATCAGTCTCTTCATGCCATAGCAGAGAATCTGGCTTCACGTCACCCACCACTGTAACAGTCCATTGTCATATATTTAGGCCCCGGCACCCAGGCAGAGGAGAGAGGTCCCGTAACAGAGAATCTGGCTTCATGTCAGCAGAGAATCAGTCTGCAGGTCTTAGTAGAGAATCATGCTTTACGTCACCCACCACTGGAACAGGCCACTGTCACATATTTAGGCCCAGGCACCCAGGCAGAGGAGAGAGGTCCCGTAACAGAGAATCTGGCTTCATGTCAGCAGAGAATCAGTCTTCATGTCATAGCAGAGAATCAGGCTTCACGTCACCCACCACTGGAACAGGCCACTGTCACATATTTAGGCCCCGTCACCCAGACAGAGGAGAGAGGTCCCGTAACAGAGAATCTGGCTTCATGTCAGCAGAGAATCAGTCTGCATGTCTTAGCAGAGAATCATGCTTTACGTCACCCACCACTTGAACAGGCCACTGTCACATATTTAGGCCCAGGCACCCAGGCAGAGGAGAGAGGTCCCGTAACAGAGAATCTGGCTTCATGTCAGCAGAGAATCAGTCTTCATGTCATAGCAGAGAATCAGGCTTCACATCACCCACCACTGGAACAGGCCACTGTCAGATATTTTTAGGCCCCGGCACCCAGCCAGAGGAGAGAGGTCCCATAACAGAGATTCAGGCTTCATGTCAGCAGAGAATCAGTCTTCATGTTATAGCAGAGAATCAGGCTTCACGTCACCCACCACTGGAATAGGCCACTGTCACATACTTAGGCCCCGGCACCCAGACAGAGGAGAGAGGTCCCGTAACAGAGAATCTGGCTTCATGTCAGCAGAGAATCAGTCTTCATGTCATAGCAGAGAATCAGGCTTCACGTCACCCACCACTGGAACAGGCCACTGTCACATATTTAGGCCCAGGCACCCAGGCAGAGGAGAGAGGTCCCGTAACAGAGAATCTGGCTTCAAGTCATCAGAGAATCAGTCTTCATGTCATAGCAGAGAATCAGGCTTCACGTCACCCACCACTGGAACAGGCCACTGTCACATATTTAGGCCCAGGCACCCAGGCAGAGGAGAGAGGTCCCGTAACAGAGAATCTGGCTTCATGTCAGCAGAGAATCAGTCTTCATGTCATAGCAGAGAATCAGGCTTCACGTCACCCACCACTGGAACAGGCCACTGTCACATATTTAGGCCCAGGCACCCAGGCAGAAGAGAGAGGTCCCGTAACAGAGAATCTGGCTTCATGTCATAGCAGAGAATCAGTCTTCATGTCATAGCAGAGAATCAGGCTTCATGTCACCCACCACTGGAACAGGCCACTGTCAGATATTTTTAGGCCCCGGCACCCAGGCAGAGGAGAGAGGTCCCATAACAGAGATTCAGGCTTAATGTCAGCAGAGAATCAGTCTTCATGTTATAGCAGAGAATCAGGCTTCACGTCACCCACCACTGGAACAGGCCACTGTCACACATTTAGGCCCAGGCACCCAGGCAGAGGAGAGAGGTCCTGTAACAGAGAATCTGGCTTCATGTCAGCAGAGAATCAGTCTTCATGTCATAGCAGAGAATCAGGCTTCACGTCACCCACCACTGGAACAGGCCACTGTCACACATTTAGGCCCAGGCACCCAGGCAGAGGAGAGAGGTCCTGTAACAGAGAATCTGGCTTCATGTCAGCAGAGAATCAGTCTTCATGTCATAGCAGAGAATCAGGCTTCACGTCACCCACCACTGGAACAGGCCACTGTCACACATTTAGGCCCAGGCACCCAGGCAGAGGAGAGAGGTCCTGTAACAGAGAATCTGGCTTCATGTCAGCAGAGAATCAGTCTTCATGTCATAGCAGAGAATCAGGCTTCACGTCACCCACCACTGGAACAGGCCACTGTCACATATTTAGGCCCCGGCACCCAGACAGAGGAGAGAGGTCCCGTAACAGAGAATCTGGCTTCATGTCAGCAGAGAATCAGTCTGCATGTCTTAGCAGAGAATCATGCTTCACGTCACCCACCACTGGAACAGGCCACTGTCACATATTTAGGCCCAGGCACCCAGGCAGAGGAGAGAGGTCCCGTAACAGAGAATCTGGCTTCATGTCAGCAGAGAATCAGTCTTCTTATCATAGCAGAGAATCAGACTTCACGTCACCCACCACTGGAACAGGCCACTGTCAGATATTTTTAGGCTCCGGCACCCAGCCAGAGGAGAGAGGTCCCATAACAGAGATTCAGGCTTCATGTCAGCAGAGAATCAGTCTTCATGTTATAGCAGAGAATCAGGCTTCACGTCACCCACCACTGGAATAGGCCACTGTCACATACTTAGGCCCCGGCACCCAGGCAGAGGAGAGAGGTCCCGTAACAGAGAACCTGGCTTCATGTCAGCAGAGAATCAGTCTTCATGTCATAGCAGAGAATCAGGCTTCACGTCACCCACCACTGGAACAGGCCACTGTCACATATTTAGGCCCAGGCACCCAGGCAGAGGAGAGAGGTCCCGTAACAGAGAATCTGGCTTCAAGTCAGCAGAGAATCAGTCTTCATGTCATAGCAGAGAATCAGGCTTCACGTCACCCACCACTGGAACAGGCCACTGTCACATATTTAGGCCCAGGCACCCAGGCAGAGGAGAGAGGTCCCGTAACAGAGAATCTGGCTTCATGTCAGCAGAGAATCAGTCTTCATGTCATAGCAGAGAATCAGGCTTCACGTCACCCACCACTGGAACAGGCCACTGTCACATATTTAGGCCCAGGCACCCAGGCAGAGGAGAGAGGTCCCGTAACAGAGAATCTGGCTTCATGTCAGCAGAGAATCAGTCTTCATGTCATAGCAGAGAATCAGGCTTCACGTCACCCACAACTGGAACAGGCCACTGTCACATATTTAGGCCCAGGCACCCAGGCAGAAGAGAGAGGTCCCGTAACAGAGAATCTGGCTTCATGTCATAGCAGAGAAACAGTCTTCATGTCATAGCAGAGAATCAGGCTTCACGTCACCCACCACTGGAACAGGCCACTGTCAGATATTTTTAGGCCCAGGCACCCAGGCAGAGGAGAGAGGTCCCATAACAGAGATTCAGGCTTCATGTCAGCAGAGAATCAGTCTTCATGTTATAGCAGAGAATCAGGCTTCACGTCACCCACCACTGGAACAGGCCACTGTCACATATTTATGCCCCGGCACCCAGACAGAGGAGAGAGGTCCCGTAACAGAGAATCTGGCTTCATGTCAGCAGAGAATCAGTCTTCATGTCATAGCAGAGAATCAGGCTTCACGTCACCCACCACTGGAACAGGCCACTGTCACACATTTAGGCCCAGGCACCCAGGCAGAGGAGAGAGGTCCCGTAACAGAGAATCTGGCTTCATGTCAGCAGAGAATCAGTCTTCATGTCATAGCAGAGAATCAGGCTTCACGTCACCCACCACTGGAACAGGCCACTGTCACATATTTAGGCCCCGGCACCCAGACAGAGGAGAGAGGTCCCGTAACAGAGAATCTGGCTTCATGTCAGCAGAGAATCAGTCTGCATGTCTTAGCAGAGAATCATGCTTCACGTCACCCACCACTGGAACAGGCCACTGTCACATATTTAGGCCCAGGCACCCAGGCAGAGGAGAGAGGTCCCGTAACAGAGAATCTGGCTTCATGTCATAGCAGAGAATCAGTCTTCATGTCATAGCAGAGAATCAGGCTTCACGTCACCCACCACTGGAACAGGCCACTGTCACATATTTTTAGGCCCCGGCACCCAGGCAGAGGAGAGAGGTCCCATAACAGAGATTCAGGCTTCATGTCAGCAGAGAATCAGTCTTCATGTTATAGCAGAGAATCAGGCTTCACGTCACCCACCACTGGAATAGGCCACTGTCACATATTTAGGCCCCGGCACCCAGACAGAGGAGAGAGGTCCCGTAACAGAGAATCTGGCTTCATGTCAGCAGAGAATCAGTCTTCATGTCATAGCAGAGAATCAGGCTTCACGTCACCCACCACTGGAACAGGCCACTGTCACATATTCAGGCCCAGGCACCCAGGCAGAGGAGAGAGGTCCCGTAACAGAGAATCTGGCTTCATGTCAGCAGAGAATCAGTCTTCATGTCATAGCAGAGAATCAGGCTTCACGTCACCCACCACTGGAACAGGCCACTGTCACATATTTAGGCCCAGGCACCCAGGCAGAGGAGAGAGGTCCCGTAACAGAGAATCTGGCTTCATGTCAGCAGAGAATCAGTCTTCATGTCATAGCAGAGAATCAGGCTTCACGTCACCCACCACTGGAACAGGCCACTGTCACATATTTAGGCCCAGGCACACAGACAGAGGAGAGAGGTCCCATAACAGAGAATCTGGCTTCATGTCAGCAGAGAATCAGTCTTCATGTCATAGCAGAGAATCAGGCTTCACGTCACCCACCACTGGAACAGGCCACTGTCAGATATTTTTAGGCCCCGGCACCCAGGCAGAGGAGAGAGGTCCCATAACAGAGATTCAGGCTTCATGTCAGCAGAGAATCAATCTTCATGTCATAGCAGAGAATCAGGCTTCATGTCACCCACCACTTGAACAGGCCACTGTCACATATTCAGGCCCAGGCACCCAGGCAGAGGAGAGAGGTCCCGTAACAGAGATTCAGGCTTCATGTCAACAGAGAATTAGTCTTCATGTCATAGCAGAGAATCAGGCTTCACGTCACCCACCACTGGAACAGGCCACTGTCACATATTTAGGCCCAGGCACCCAGGCAGAGGAGAGAGGTCCCGTAACAGAGAATCTGGCTTCATGTCAGCAGAGAATCAGTCTTCATGTCATAGCAGAGAATCAGGATTCACGTCACCCACCACTGGAACAGGCCACTGTCACATATTTAGGCCCCGGCACCCAGACAGAGGAGAGAGGTCCCGTAACAGAGAATCTGGCTTCATGTCAGCAGAGAATCAGTCTTCATGTCATAGCAGAGAATCAGGTTTCACGTCACCCACCACTGGAACAGGCCACTGTCACACATTTAGGCCCAGGCACCCAGGCAGAGGAGAGAGGTCCCGTAACAGAGAATCTGGCTTCATGTCAGCAGAGAATCAGTCTTCATGTCATAGCAGAGAATCAGGCTTCACGTCACCCACCACTGGAACAGGCCACTGTCACATATTTAGGCCCCGGCACCCAGACAGAGGAGAGAGGTCCCGTAACAGAGAATCTGGCTTCATGTCAGCAGAGAATCAGTCTGCATGTCTTAGCAGAGAATCATGCTTCACGTCACCCACCACTGGAACAGGCCACTGTCACATATTTAGGCCCAGGCACCCAGGCAGAGGAGAGAGGTCCCGTAACAGAGAATCTGGCTTCATGTCATAGCAGAGAATCAGTCTTCATGTCATAGCAGAGAATCAGGCTTCACGTCACCCACCACTGGAACAGGCCACTGTCACATATTTTTAGGCCCCGGCACCCAGGCAGAGGAGAGAGGTCCCATAACAGAGATTCAGGCTTCATGTCAGCAGAGAATCAGTCTTCATGTTATAGCAGAGAATCAGGCTTCACGTCACCCACCACTGGAATAGGCCACTGTCACATATTTAGGCCCCGGCACCCAGACAGAGGAGAGAGGTCCCGTAACAGAGAATCTGGCTTCATGTCAGCAGAGAATCAGTCTTCATGTCATAGCAGAGAATCAGGCTTCACGTCACCCACCACTGGAACAGGCCACTGTCACATATTCAGGCCCAGGCACCCAGGCAGAGGAGAGAGGTCCCGTAACAGAGAATCTGGCTTCATGTCAGCAGAGAATCAGTCTTCATGTCATAGCAGAGAATCAGGCTTCACGTCACCCACCACTGGAACAGGCCACTGTCACATATTTAGGCCCAGGCACCCAGGCAGAGGAGAGAGGTCCCGTAACAGAGAATCTGGCTTCATGTCAGCAGAGAATCAGTCTTCATGTCATAGCAGAGAATCAGGCTTCACGTCACCCACCACTGGAACAGGCCACTGTCACATATTTAGGCCCAGGCACACAGACAGAGGAGAGAGGTCCCATAACAGAGAATCTGGCTTCATGTCAGCAGAGAATCAGTCTTCATGTCATAGCAGAGAATCAGGCTTCACGTCACCCACCACTGGAACAGGCCACTGTCAGATATTTTTAGGCCCCGGCACCCAGGCAGAGGAGAGAGGTCCCATAACAGAGATTCAGGCTTCATGTCAGCAGAGAATCAATCTTCATGTCATAGCAGAGAATCAGGCTTCATGTCACCCACCACTTGAACAGGCCACTGTCACATATTCAGGCCCAGGCACCCAGGCAGAGGAGAGAGGTCCCGTAACAGAGATTCAGGCTTCATGTCAACAGAGAATTAGTCTTCATGTCATAGCAGAGAATCAGGCTTCACGTCACCCACCACTGGAACAGGCCACTGTCACATATTTAGGCCCAGGCACCCAGGCAGAGGAGAGAGGTCCCGTAACAGAGAATCTGGCTTCATGTCAGCAGAGAATCAGTCTTCATGTCATAGCAGAGAATCAGGCTTCACGTCACCCACCACTGGAACAGGCCACTGTCACATATTTAGGCCCCGGCACCCAGACAGAGGAGAGAGGTCCCGTAACAGAGAATCTGGCTTCATGTCAGCAGAGAATCAGTCTTCATGTCATAGCAGAGAATCAGGTTTCACGTCACCCACCACTGGAACAGGCCACTGTCACACATTTAGGCCCAGGCACCCAGGCAGAGGAGAGAGGTCCCGTAACAGAGAATCTGGCTTCATGTCAGCAGAGAATCAGTCTTCATGTCATAGCAGAGAATCAGGCTTCACGTCACCCACCACTGGAACAGGCCACTGTCACATACTTAGGCCCCGGCACCCAGACAGAGGAGAGAGGTCCCGTAACAGAGAATCTGGCTTCATGTCAGCAGAGAATCAGTCTGCATGTCTTAGCAGAGAATCATGCTTCACGTCACCCACCACTGGAACAGGCCACTGTCACATATTTAGGCCCAGGCACCCAGGCAGAGGAGAGAGGTCCCGTAACAGAGAATCTGGCTTCATGTCATAGCAGAGAATCAGTCTTCATGTCATAGCAGAGAATCAGGCTTCACGTCACCCACCACTGGAACAGGCCACTGTCACATATTTTTAGGCCCCGGCACCCAGGCAGAGGAGAGAGGTCCCATAACAGAGATTCAGGCTTCATGTCAGCAGAGAATCAGTCTTCATGTTATAGCAGAGAATCAGGCTTCACGTCACCCACCACTGGAATAGGCCACTGTCACATATTTAGGCCCAGGCACCCAGACAGAGGAGAGAGGTCCCGTAACAGAGAATCTGGCTTCATGTCAGCAGAGAATCAGTCTTCATGTCATAGCAGAGAATCAGGCTTCACGTCACCCACCACTGGAACAGGCCACTGTCACATATTCAGGCCCAGGCACCCAGGCAGAGGAGAGAGGTCCCGTAACAGAGAATCTGGCTTCATGTCAGCAGAGAATCAGTCTTCATGTCATAGCAGAGAATCAGGCTTCACGTCACCCACCACTGGAACAGGCCACTGTCACATATTTAGGCCCAGGCACCCAGGCAGAGGAGAGAGGTCCCGTAACAGAGAATCTGGCTTCATGTCAGCAGAGAATCAGTCTTCATGTCATAGCAGAGAATCAGGCTTCACGTCACCCACCACTGGAACAGGCCACTGTCACATATTTAGGCCTAGGCACCCAGGCAGAAGAGAGAGGTCCCGTAACAGAGAATCTGGCTTCATGTCATAGCAGAGAATCAGTCTTCATGTCATAGCAGAGAATCAGGCTTCACGTCACCCACCACTGGAACAGGCCACTGTCACATATTTTTAGGCCCCGGCACCCAGGCAGAGGAGAGAGGTCCCATAACAGAGATTCAGGCTTCATGTCAGCAGAGAATCAGTCTTCATGTTATAGCAGAGAATCAGGCTTCACGTCACCCACCACTGGAATAGGCCACTGTCACATATTTAGGCCCAGGCACCCAGACAGAGGAGAGAGGTCCCGTAACAGAGAATCTGGCTTCATGTCAGCAGAGAATCAGTCTTCATGTCATAGCAGAGAATCAGGCTTCACGTCACCCACCACTGGAACAGGCCACTGTCACATATTCAGGCCCAGGCACCCAGGCAGAGGAGAGAGGTCCCGTAACAGAGAATCTGGCTTCATGTCAGCAGAGAATCAGTCTTCATGTCATAGCAGAGAATCAGGCTTCACGTCACCCACCACTGGAACAGGCCACTGTCACATATTTAGGCCCAGGCACCCAGGCAGAGGAGAGAGGTCCCGTAACAGAGAATCTGGCTTCATGTCAGCAGAGAATCAGTCTTCATGTCATAGCAGAGAATCAGGCTTCACGTCACCCACCACTGGAACAGGCCACTGTCACATATTTAGGCCTAGGCACCCAGGCAGAAGAGAGAGGTCCCGTAACAGAGAATCTGGCTTCATGTCATAGCAGAGAATCAGTCTTCATGTCATAGCAGAGAATCAGGCTTCACGTCACCCACCACTGGAACAGGCCACTGTCAGATATTTTTAGGCCCAGGCACCCAGGCAGAGGAGAGAGGTCCCATAACAGAGATTTAGGCTTCATGTCAGCAGAGAATCAGTCTTCATGTTATAGCAGAGAATCAGGCTTCACGTCACCCACCACTGGAACAGGCCACTGTCACATATTTAGGCCCCGGCACCCAGACAGAGGAGAGAGGTCCCGTAACAGAGAATCTGGCTTCATGTCATAGCAGAGAATCAGTCTTCATGTCATAGCAGAGAATCAGGCTTCACGTCACCCACCACTGGAATAGGCCACTGTCACATATTTAGGCCCAGGCACCCAGGCAGAGGAGAGAGGTCCCGTAACAGAGAATCTGGCTTCATGTCAGCAGAGAATCAGTCTTCATGTCATAGCAGAGAATCAGGCTTCACGTCACCCACCACTGGAACAGGCCACTGTCAGATATTTTTAGGCCCCGGCACCCAGGCAGAGGAGAGCAGTCCCATAACAGAGATTCATGCTTCATGTCAGCAGAGAATCAGTCTTTATGTTATAGCAGAGAATCAGGCTTCACATCACCCACCACTGGAACAGGCCACTGTCACATATTTAGGCCCCGGCACACAGACAGAGGAGAGAGGTCCCATAACAGAGAATCTGGCTTCATGTCAGCAGAGAATCAGTCTTCATGTCATAGCAGAGAATCAGGCTTCACGTCACCCACCACTGGAACAGGCCACTGTCAGATATTTTTAGGCCCCGGCACCCAGGCAGAGGAGAGAGGTCCCATAACAGAGATTCAGGCTTCATGTCAGCAGAGAATCAGTCTTCATGTCATAGCAGAGAATCAGGCTTCATGTCACCCACCACTTGAACAGGCCACTGTCACATATTCAGGCCCAGGCACCCAGGCAGAGGAGAGAGGTCCCGTAACAGAGATTCAGGCTTCATGTCAACAGAGAATTAGTCTTCATGTCATAGCAGAGAATCAGGCTTCACGTCACCCACCACTGGAACAGGCCACTGTCACATATTTAGGCCCAGGCACCCAGGCAGAGGAGAGAGGTCCCGTAACAGAGAATCTGGCTTCATGTCAGCAGAGAATCAGTCTTCATGTCATAGCAGAGAATCAGGCTTCACGTCACCCACCACTGGAACAGGCCACTGTCACATATTTAGGCCCCGGCACCCAGACAGAGGAGAGAGGTCCCGTAACAGAGAATCTGGCTTCATGTCAGCAGAGAATCAGTCTGCATGTCTTAGCAGAGAATCATGCTTTACGTCACCCACCACTGGAACAGGCCACTGTCACATATTTAGGCCCAGGCACCCAGACAGAGGAGAGAGGTCCCGTAACAGAGAATCTGGCTTCATGTCAGCAGAGAATCAGTCTTCATGTCATAGCAGAGAATCAGGCTTTACGTCACCCACCACTGGAACAGGCCACTGTCACATATTTAGGCCCAGGCACCCAGGCAGAGGAGAGAGGTCCCATAACAGAGAATCTGGCTTCATGTCAGCAGAGAATCAGTCTTCATGTCATAGCAGAGAATCAGGCTTCACGTCACCCACCACTGGAACAGGCCACTGTCACATATTTAGGCCCCGGCACCCAGACAGAGGAGAGAGGTCCCGTAACAGAGAATCTGGCTTCATGTCAGCAGAGAATCAGTCTTCATGTCATAGCAGAGAATCAGGCTTCACGTCACCCACCACTGGAACAGGCCACTGTCACATATTCAGGCCCAGGCACCCAGGCAGAGGAGAGAGGTCCCATAACAGAGATTCAGGCTTCATGTCAGCAGAGAATCAGTCTTCATGTCATAGCAGAGAATCAGGCTTCACGTCACCTACCACTGGAACAGGCCACTGTCAGATATTTTTAGGCCCCGGCACCCAGACAGAGGAGAGGTTCATTCAACTTTGGGTTGCCCCGCAATATAATGGTAAAATGAAAATAAAAATAGGATTGAATGAGGAAGTGCCCTGGAGTACAATAATATATTGTTAAGGGGAGGTAGTTAATGTCTAATCTGCACAAGGGATGGACAGGTCCTGTGGGATCCATGCCTGGTTCATTTTTATGAACGTCAGCTTGTCCACATTGGCTGTAGACAGGCGGCTGCGTTTGTCTGTAAAGACGCCCCCTGCCGTGCTGAATACACGTTCAGACAAAACGCTGGCCGCCGGGCAGGCCAGCACCTCCAAGGCATAAAAGGCTAGCTCTGGCCATGTGGACAATTTGGAGACCCAGAAGTTGAATGGGGCCGAACCATCAGTCAGTACGTGGAGGGGTGTGCACAGGTACTGTTCCACCATGTTATTGAAATGTTGCCTCCTGCTAACACGTTCCGTATTAGGTGGTGGTGCAGTTAGCTGTGGCGTGGTGACAAAACTTTTCCACATCTCTGCCATGCTAACCCTGCCCTCAGAGGAGCTGGCCGTGACACAGCTGCGTTGGCGACCTCTTGCTCCTCCTCTGCCTTTGCCTTGGGCTTCCACTTGTTCCCCTGTGACATTAGGGAATGCTTTCAGTAGCGCGTCTACCAACGTGCGCTTGTACTCACGCATCTTACTATCACGCTCCAGTGCATGAAGTAAGGTGGGCACATTGTCTTTGTACCGTGGATCCAGCAGGGTGGCAACCCAGTAGTCCGCACACGTTAAAATGTGGGCAACTCTGCTGACGTTGCGCAGGCACTGCAGCATGTAGTCGCTCATGTGTGCCAGGCTGCCCAGAGGTAAGGACAAGCTGTCCTCTGTGGGAGGCGTATCGTCATCGTCCTGTGTTTCCCCCCAGTCACGCACCAGTGATGGGCCCGAGCTGCGTTGGGTGCCAGCCCGCTGTGAACCTGCTTCTTCCTCATCCTCCTCCACCTCCTCCTCATCCTCGTCCTCCTCGTCCTCCAGTAGTGGGCCCTGTCTGGCCACATTTGTACCTGGCCTCTGCTGTTGCAAAAAACCTCCCTCTGAGTCACTTCGAAGAGACTGGCCTGAAAGTGCAAAAATGACCCCTCTTCCTCCTCCTCCTCCTGGGCCACCTCCTTTTCCATCATCGCCCTAAGTGTTTTCTCAAGGAGACATAGAAGTGGTATTGTAACGCTGATAACGGCGTCATCGCCACTGGCCATGTTGATGGAGTACTCGAAACAGCGCAACAGGGCACACAGGTCTCGCATGGAGGCCCAGTCATTGGTGGTGAAGTGGGGCTGATCCGCAGTGCGACTGACCTGTGCGTGCTGCAGCTGAAATTCCACTATGGCCTGCTGCTGCTCGCACAGTCTGTCCAGCATGTGCAAGGTGGAGTTCCACCTGGTGGGCACGTCGCATATGAGGCGGTGAGCGGGAAGGCTGAAGTTACGCTGTAGCGCAGACAGGCGAGCAGTGGCAGGGTGTGAACGCCGGAAGCGCGAACAGACGGCCAGCACTTTATGCAGCAGCTCTGACATGTCGGGGTAGTTGTGAATGAACTTCTGCACCACCAAATTCAGCACATGCGCCAGGCAAGGGATGTGCGTCAAACCGACTAGTCCCAGAGCTGCAACGAGATTTCGCCCATTATCGCACACCACCAGGCCGGGCTTGAGGCTCACCGGCAGCAACCACTCATCGATTTGTTGTTCTATACCCCGTCACAACTCCTGTGCGGTGTGGGGCCTGTCCCCCAAACATATGAGTTTCAGAACGGCCTGCTGACGTTTACCCCGGGCTGTGCTGAAGTTGGTGGTGAAGGTGTGTGGCTGACTGGATGAGCAGGTGGAAGAAGAGGAGGAGGAAGCTGAGTAGGAGGAGGAGGAGACAGGAGGCAAAGAATGTTGCCTTGCGATCCTTGGCGGCGGAAGGACGTGCGCCAAACAGCTCTCTGCCTGTGGCCCAGCCGCCACTACATTTACCCAGTGTGCAGTTAGGGAGATATAGCGTCCTTGGCCGTGCTTACTGGTCCACGTATCTGTGGTTAGGTGGACTTTGCCACAGATGGCGTTGCGCAGTGCACACTTGATTTTATCGGATACTTGGTTGTGCAGGGAAGGCACGGCTCTCCTGGAGAAGTAGTGCCGACTGGGAACAACATACTGTGGGACAGCAAGCGACATGAGCTGTTTGAAGCTGTCTGTGTCCACCAGCCTAAATGACAGCATTTCATAGGCCAGTAGTTTAGAAATGCTGGCATTCAGGGCCAGGGATCGAGGGTGGCTAGGTGGGAATTTACGCTTTCTCTCAAATGTTTGTGAGATGGAGAGCTGAACGCTGCCGTGTGACATGGTTGGGATGCTTGGTGACGCAGGTGGTGGTGTTGGTGGTACATCCCATGTTTGCTGGGCGGCAGGTGCCAACGTTCCTCCAGAGGCGGAGGAAGAGGCCGAGGCGGCGGCAGCAGTAGAAGAGGCCGAGGCGGCAGCAGCAGAAGAGGTAGCAGGGGGAGCCTGAGTGACTTCCTTGTTTTTAAGGTGTTTACTCCACTGCAGTTCATGCTTTGCATACAGGTGCCTGGTCATGCAGGTTGTGCTAAGGTTCAGAACGTTAATGCCTCGCTTCAGGCTCTGATGGCACAGCGTGCAAACCACTCGGGTCTTGTTGTCAGCACATTGTTTGAAGAAGTGCCATGCCAGGGAACTCCTTGAAGCTGCCTTTGGGGTGCTCGGTCCCAGATGGCGGCAGTCAGTAGCAGGCGGAGTCTCTTGGCGGCAGGTGTTCTGCTTTTGCCCACTGCTCTCTCTTTGTCTTTTGCTACACTGTTGGCTCGGTCTCACCACTGCCTCTTCCTCTGAACTGTGAAAGTCAGTGGCACGACCTTCATTCCATGTGGGGTCTAGTATTCGTCCCCTGAATCGTCTTCCACCCAGTCTTGATCCCTGACCTCCTGTTCAGTCTGCACACTGCAGAAAGACGCAGCAGTTGGCACCTGTGTTTCGTCATCATCAGAGACGTGCTGAGGTGGTATTCCCATGTCCTCATCATCAGGAAACATAAGTGGTTGTGCGTTAGTGCATTCTATGTCTTCCACCCCTGTGGAAGGGCTAGGTGGATGCCCTTGGGAAACCCTGCCAGCAGAGTCTTCAAACAGCATAAGAGACTGCTGCATAACTTGAGGCTCAGACAGATTCCCTGATATGCATGGGGGTGATGTGACAGACTGATGGGCTTGGTTTTCATGCGCCATCTGTGCGCTTTCTGCAGAAGACTGGGTAGGAGATAATGTGAACGTGCTGGATCCACTGTCGGCCACCCAATTGACTAATGCCTGTACCTGCTCAGGCCTTACCATCCTTAGAACGGCATTGGGCCCCACAAAATATTGCTGTAAATTCTGCTGGCTACTGGGACCTGAGGTAGTTGGTTCACTAGGACGTGTGGCTGTGGCAGAACGGCCACGTCCTCTCCCAGCACCAGAGGGTCCACTAACACCACCACGACCATGTCCGCGTCCCTTACTAGATGTTTTCCTCATTGTTACCGTTCACCACAATAAGAAAAATATTATTCGGGCTAATGTATTGAATTAAAATTCAGGCTTTTTTTTACAGACACCTAACACTAAGTCTATCTGGCTATCTATTTAGGTACCGTATTACACTAATACACGCATACCAGTAATGACAGATTTAGCTGAATATAAATGTGAGGCCTATTATTTAGGCGCTGGGTGACAGGTATACGTTTAATCACAGAATTAGACTTGGATCTGCACTGTAGCGTGTGTGTTAAGTTTTTGAGAATTACCCTATGAGCACCTTGAATCTAATATACCCTTTTAGGGATAGATTTAAAGTAGGCCTGATACAGCAGAAACCACTAATTTTGAGAATTGCAAATTTGGGAATTGTTTTTCAACCCAGAACAAAAACTGTGCTTTGACGGACAGTAAAACTAACTTGACCAGCTACAGTACAGATTTGGATGAATATAAATGTGAGGCCTATTATTTAGGCGCTGGGTGACAGGTATACGTTTAATCACAGAATTAGACTTGGATCTGCACTGTAGCGAGTGTGTTAAGTTTTTGAGAATTACCCTATCAGCACCTTGAATCTAATATACCCTTTTAGGGATAGATTTAAAGTAGGCCTGATACAGCAGAAACCACTAATTTTGAGAATTGCAAATTTGGGAATTGTTTTTCAACCAAGAACAAAAACTGTGCTTTGACGGACAGTAAAACTAACTTGACCAGCTAAAACAGTACAGATTTGGATGAATATAAATGTGAGGCCTATTATTTAGGCGCTGGGTGACAGGTATACGTTTAATCACAGAATTAGACTTGGATCTGCACTGTAGCGTGTGTGTTAAGTTTTTGAGAATTACCCTATCAGCACCTTGAATCTAATATACCCTTTTAGGGATAGATTTAAAGTAGGCCTGATACAGCAGAAACCACTAATTTTGAGAATTGCAAATTTGGGAATTGTTTTTCAACCCAGAACAAAAACTGTGCTTTGACGGACAGTAAAACTAACTTGACCAGCTAAAACAGTACAGATTTGGATGAATATAAATGTGAGGCCTATTATTTAGGCGCTGGGTGATAGGTATACATTTAATCACAGAATTAGAATTGGATCTGCACTGTAGCGTGTGTGTGAAGTTCTTGAGAATGACCCTATCAGCACCTTGAATCTAATATACCCTTTTAGGGATAGAATTAAAGTAGGCCTGATACAGCAGAAACCACTAATTTTGAGAATTGCAAATTTGGGAATTGTTTTTCAACCCAGAACAAAAACGGTGCTTTGACGGACAGTAAAAATGACTTGACCAGCTAAAACAGTACAGATTTGGAGATTTGGATAAATATAAATGTGAGGCCTATTATTTAGGCGCTGGGTGACAGGTATACGTTTAATCACAGAATTAGACTTGGATCTGCGCTGTAGCGTGTGTGTTAAGTTTTTGAGAATTACCCTATCAGCACCTTGAATCTAATATACCCTTTTAGGGATAGATTTAAAGTAGGTCTGATACAGCAGAAACCACTAATTTTGAGAATTGCAAATTTGGGAATTGTTTTTCAACCCAGAACAAAAACTGTGCTTTGACGGACAGTAAAACTAACTTGACCAGCTAAAACAGTACAGATTTGGATGAATATAAATGTGAGGCCTATTATTTAGGCGCTGGGTGACAGGAATACGTTTAATCACAGAATTAGACTTGGATCTGCACTGTAGCGAGTGTGTTAATTTTTTGAGAATTACCCTATCAGCACCTTGAATCTAATATACCCTTTTAGGGATAGATTTAAAGTAGGCCTGATACAGCAGAAACCACTAATTTTGAGAATTGCAAATTTGGGAATTGTTTTTCAACCCAGAACAAAAACTGTGCTTTGACGGACAGTAAAACTAACTTGACCAGCTAAAACAGTACAGATTTGGATGAATATAAATGTGAGGCCTATTATTTAGGCGCTGGGTGACAGGTATACATTTAATCACAGAATTAGACTTGGATCTGCACTGTAGCGTGTTTGTGAAGTTCTTGAGAATTACCCTATCTGCACCTTGAATCTAATATACCCTTTTAGGGATAGATTTAAAGTAGGCCTGACACAGCAGAAACCACTAATTTTGAGAATTGCAAATTTGGGAATTGTTTTTCAACCCAGACCAAAAACTGTGCTTTGACGGACAGTAAAAATGACTTGACCAGCTAAAACAGTACATATTTGGATGAATAGAAATGTGAGGCCTATTTTTTAGGCGCTGGGTGACAGGTATACGTTTAATCACAGAATTAGACTTGGATCTGCACTGTAGCGTGTGTGTTAAGTTTTTGAGAATTACCCTATCAGCACCTTGAATCTAATATACCCTTTTAGGGATAGATTTAAAGTAGGCCTGATACAGCAGAAACCACTAATTTTGAGAATTGCAAATTTGGGAATTGTTTTTCAACCCAGACCAAAAACTGTGCTTTGACGAACAGTAAAAATGACTTGACCAGCTAAAACAGTATAGATTTGGATGAATATAAATGTGAGGCCTATTTTTTAGGCGCTGGGTGACAGGTATACGTTTAATCACAGAATTAGACTTGGATCTGCACTGTAGCGTGTGTGTTAAGTTTTTGAGAATTACCCTATCAGCAGCTTGAATCTAATATACCCTTTTAGGGATAGAATTAAAGTAGGCCTGATACAGCAGAAACCACTAATTTTGAGAATTGCAAATTTGGGAATTGTTTTTTAACCCAGAACAAAAACTGTGCTTTGACGGACAGTAAAACTAACTTGACCAGCTAAAACAGTACAGATTTGGATGAATATAAATGTGAGGCTTATTATTTAGGCGCTGAGTGACAGGTATACGTGTAATCACAGAATTAGACTTGGATCTGCACTTTAGTGTGTTTGTGAAGTTCTTGAGAATCACCCTATAAGCACCTTGAATCTAATATACCCTTTTAGGGATAGATTTAAAGTAGGCCTGATACACCTGAAACCACTAATTTTGAGAATTGCAAATTTGGGAATTGTTTTTCAACCCAGACAAAAAACTGTGCTTTGACGGACAGTAAAAATGACTTGACCAGCTAAAACAGTACAGATTTGGATGAATATAAATGTGAGGCCTATTTTTTAGGCGCTGGGTGACAGGAATACGTTTAATCACAGAATTAGACTTGGATCTGCACTGTAGCGAGTGTGTTAAGTTTTTGAGAATTACCCTATCAGCACCTTGAATCTAATATACCCTTTTAGGGATAGATTTAAAGTAGGCCTGATACAGCAGGAACCACTAATTTTGAGAATTGCAAATTTGGGAATTGTTTTTCAACCCAGAACAAAAACTGTGCTTTGACGGACAGTAAAACTAACTTGACCAGCTACAGTACAGATTTGGATGAATATAAATGTGAGGCCTATTATTTAGGCGCTGGGTGACAGGTATACATTTAATCACAGAATTAGACTTGGATCTGCACTGTAGCGTGTGTGTGAAGTTCTTGAGAATTACCCTATCAGCACCTTGAATCTAATATACCCTTTTAGGGATAGAATTAAAGTAGGCCTGATACAGCAGAAACCACTAATTTTGAGAATTGCAAATTTGGGAATTGTTTTTCAACCCAGAACAAAAACTGTGCTTTGACGGACAGTAAAACTAACTTGACAAGCTAAAACAGTACAGATTTGGATGAATATAAATGTGAGGCCTATTATTTAGGCGCTGGGTGACAGGTATACGTTTAATCACAGAATTAGACTTGGATCTGCACTGTAGCGTGTGTGTGAAGTTCTTGAGAATTACCCTATCAGCACCTTGAATCTAATATACCCTTTTAGGGATAGAATTAAAGTAGGCCTGATACAGCAGAAACCACTGATTTTGAGAATTGCAAATTTGGGAATTGTTTTTCAACCCAGAACAAAAACTGTGCTTTGACGGACAGTAAAAATGACTTGACCAGCTAAAACAGTACAGATTTGGAGATTTGGATGAATATAAATGTGAGGCCTATTATTTAGGCGCTGGGTGACAGGTATACGTTTAATCACAGAATTAGACTTGGATCTGCACTGTAGCGTGTGTGTGAAGTTCTTGAGAATTACCCTATCAGCACCTTGAATCTAATATACCCTTTTAGGGATAGAATTAAAGTAGGCCTGATACAGCAGAAACCACTAATTTTGAGAATTGCAAATTTGGGAATTGTTTTTCAACCCAGACCAAAAACTGTGCTTTGACGGTCACTAAAAATAACTTGACCAGCTAAAACAGTACAGATTTGGATGAATATAAATGTGAGGCCTATTTTTTAGGCGCTGGGTGACAGGTATACGTTTAATCACAGAATTAGACTTGGATCTGCACTGTAGCGTGTGTGTGAAGTACTTGAGAATTACCCTATCAGCACCTTGAATCTAATATACCCTTTTACGGATAGATTTAAAGTAGGCCTGATACAGCAGAAACCACTAATTTTGAGAATTGCAAATTTGGGAATTGTTTTTCAACCCAGAACAAAAACTGTGCTTTGATGGTCACTAAAAATAACTTGACCAGCTAAAGCAGTAATGACAGATTTGGATTAATATAAATGTGAGGCCTATTTCTTAGGCGCTGGGTGACAGGCTCAACTTGCCCCTGATGTAGTATATGGCCAAAAAATAACCACACTATTGATGGTTAAATGCACTTGATGAAAGCTTGAGCCTGATGTAGGATATAGCAAAAAATAACCACACTATTGATGGTTAAATGCACTTGAGTGACAAGGTCAGCTTGCCCCTGATGTAGTATATGGCCAAAATATATCCACACTATTGATGGTTAAATGCACTTGATGAAAGCTTGAGCCTGATGTAGGATATAGCAAAAAATAACCACACTATTGATGGTTAAATGCACTTGGGTGACAAGGTCAGCTTGCCCCTGATGTAGTATATGGCCAAAAAATAACCACACTATTGATGGTTAAATGCACTTGATGAAAGCTTGACCCTGATGTAGGATATAGCAAAAAATAACCACACTATTGATGGTTAAATGCACTTGGGTGACAAGGTCAGCTTGCCCCTGATGTAGTATATGGCCAAAAAATAACCACACTATTGATGGTTAAATGCACTTGATGAAAGCTTGACCCTGATGTAGGATATAGCAAAAAATAACCACACTATTGATGGTTAAATGTACTTGGTGGCAGCTTGTGCTGGCGCACAAGCAAGCCACAAAATGGCCGCCGATCACCCCAGAAAAAAGTGACTGAAAAACGCTCTGGGCACCCTAAAAACACTGAGCAATTGAATAGCAGCAGTTCAATGATCCACAGCTGTAGATCGATCACTGAATGAAGTCTTTTTGAGTAGTTAATCACAGCCTAATCTCGCCCTAACGTCGCAGCTGCAACCTCTCCCTACACTTGTATCAGCAGAGTGACGTGCAGCGCTACGTGACCCAAGCTGATATAGAGGCTGGGTCACATGCTGCACTGGCCAATCACAGCCATGCCAATAGTAGGCAAGGCTATGATGGCCTCTTGGGGCAAGTAGTATGACGCTTGTTGATTGGCTGCTTTGCAGCCTTTCAAAAAGCGCCAAGAAAGCGCCGAACACTGAACCCGAACCCGGACTTTTACGAAAATGTTCGGGTTCGCTCATCCCTACTAGTGACGACCAACTGTTATCGAATTTCAACTTTTATCATTAGGGTTTTTTTTCAAGAGGGGGGATTTCGTTAGCCATGTTTTTAATACAATTTAATATTTTTAGTTCTTTTAAACATATGTATTTGACCTGTATTTGTACTGGCCTGCAGTAAAATTGATATTCATTGACCGTGTAATATAACTCCGTGTAATATAATCACTTGATCTTTTATGTCCTGTGAATGCCTAATGTTTGGGGCCTGTAGTCCAGTGGCCTACAGTACAATTTTTATCCATTGACCACATAATGTACCTCAAGTCACATAAACAGATTTTCTTTTATGTCATGTGAATGCCTAAGTTTTAAGGCCTGTACTCCTGTGGCCTAAAATAAAAAATTTCTAGACTCCAACAGGGCACATTTCAGAGAATTTCGCTTTAAGACGCATTAAAATGTCCCCTGATTAAGATACATATTTTTTGTTGGAATTTTTGTCATTGATCCCCCTCTAGTATGTCACTGTCGAAGTTGTGGGACTATTTGTACACTTCCACTAAGTATTTGGTGGGCTGCAAATATGACCTGAAGGTTTTTCAGGTTCGCCTGCAATTAAAGTGAATGGGGCCCGCCGTGAACTTGCGGTTCGCGAGCATTTGATCGCGTTCGCGAACCGCCCCGGCCGATGTTCGTCCATCACTAATCCTGTTACAGTCACTGCAAAGCAATGTTAGAACCGTTGTCATGGATGTAATAGGGGAGAACACCAAAAGACAACAAGACGGAAGGGAAAAGACACTAGGCCTCACTGCTAGGGAAGGAAAAGGGTCACCACCTATGAAACCCTGCTCCTGGCCCTAACTCCTATCCGTATGGGCACCTCTCGATGGTAGAGATGCCCATACACAGGAACCTAGAAAACCCTGGTGGCCCTCAGATGCCCTAGACTTATGACAGGGGAGAGACAACCCGCTCCTTCCCTGGTGAATGAACCAGCGTCTCACTGAGGCCTAGTAAACAACAGAGGGGGGGGGGGGGGAATACAAAACACAACAAGCGGAACACTTAACTTCTATGGATGATGGATGATGGATGATCAGGACTTCAACTAGAACCACACTCCAGCTCTTCCAACACCAAATTAAGCTATCCAGAGCAAGGAGTGATGGGTGGAGTTCAACTAAATAGGGGAAGGTAAAGGTCACATGATCCACACCTGAACAGGAGGTGTGGACATACAAGCAACACACAGACAAAGTGAAACCAAAAGATGCTGTCAGATCACTAATGAGCAGATAATCTTTCAGATCTTCTCAAACCTGTCACCGGTGTGACAGTACCCCCCCTTCTACGGGTGACCTCCGGGCACCCAGGACCAACCTTATCAGGATGAGCTCTGTGGAATGCTCTCACAAGACGACTAGCATTAACATTGGTCGCTGGAACACACATCCTCTCCTCTGGTCCGTACCCTCTCCAATGAACGAGATACTGGAGGGATCTCCGGAGAACTCGGGAGTCCACAATCCTGCTGATCTGAAATTCCAAATTGCCGTCCAGGAAGGATAATTGTACACCCAGACGAGTACAGAACGCTCTCCAGAATCTGGAAACAAACTGAGTCCCTCTAGGGAATGCCATGTAGTTTCACAATGTTGTTGACAAACACCTGCGCAAGAGTTTTAGCATTGGGTAGACTAGGTAATGCAATAAAGTGTGCCATTTTACTAAAACGATCGACAACCACCAGAATCACGGTCTTTCCTGAAAAATTTGGTAAATCTGTGATAAAATCCATGGACAAATGGGTCCAAGGTCTGGACGGGATGGGCAATGGAAGCAGAGATCTGGAAGGCCGAGTATGAGTCACCTTAGCACGTGCACAGGTACCACAGGCTGACACATAGTCCTCAATACACTTACGCAACCCCGGCCACCAGAATCTGCGAGAGATGAGATCGATAGTCGATCTGCTCCCAGGGTGCCCAGCAAGCACCGTACAGTGATGTTCCTCGAACACCTTGTGACGTAATTCGGGGGTAACAAACAATTTCCCCTGAGGACAAGAGTCTGGAGCATCCTCCTGTGCCTCCAACACCCTGGCCTCGAGATCAGGATAAAGAGCGGATATAACCACCCCTTCAGATAAAATGGGACTAGGGTCAATAGACTCACCCCCCCCCAGGAAAGCTACGTGACAAAGCATCCGCCTTGACGTTCTTAACCCCAGGGCGGTAAGTGACGATGAAGTTAAATCTGGTGAAAAACATTGACCATCTGGCCTGCCTTGTGTTCAGTCGCTTAGCCGACTCCAAGTAGGCCAGATTCTTGTGATCCGTAATTACCGTAATAGGAGGAATTGCTCCTTCCAACCAATGCCGCCATTCCTCGAACGCTAATTTAATGGCCAGCAATTCCCTATTCCCCATATCATAATTCCTTTCAGCAGTCGAAAGTTTTTTAGAGAAAAATGCACATGTGCGCCATTTACTGGGTGAAGGACCCTGCGACAATATTGCTCCTACCCCAACCTCTGATGCGTCAACCTCAACAATAAATGGCTGAGACACGTACGGTTGCACCAGAATAGGAGCCGAAGCAAAACATTCTTTCACAGCAGAAAAGGCCTGTAATGCCGCATCAGACCAGATAGAAATATCAGCACCCTTCCTAGTCATGTCTGTTAAAGGTTTAACCACCGATGAATAGTTCAAGATAAATTTACGGTAGTAGTTGGTAAACCCCAAAAACCGCATAAGAGCTTTCAGATTTTCGGGTCGATCCCAGTCCAACACGGCACGGACCTTCTCGGGATCCATACGAAAACCTCAGGATGATAGCAGGTAACCCAGAAATTGCACTTCCTGTACAGCAAATACACACTTTTCCATCTTAGCATACAACTTATTCTCTCTTAGGATCTGTAACACCTGTTTCACATGATCCTGATGAGTCTCCATATTAGGCGAATAAATTAGTATGTCATCAAGGTATACAACGACAAACCTCCCCACCAGATGATGAAAGATGTCATTGACAAAGTGTTGAAAAACCGCAGGAGCATTGGTTAACCCAAAGGGCATGACCAGGTTTTCAAAATGACCCTCAGGGGTATTAAAAGCAGTCTTCCACTCATCCCCCTCCTTGATCCTTACCAGATTATATGCCCCCCTCAAATCCACTTTAGAGAACACCTTGGCGCCAACAATCTGACTAAACAAATCCGGAATCAAAGGAAGGGGGTAAGGATCACGGACGGTAATACGATTGAGCTCACGGAAGTCCAGACATGGTCTCAGGGTACCATCCTTTTTCTTTACAAAGAAAAATCCAGCAGCCACTGGGGACTTGGATAGTCTAATATGTCCCTTTGCCAAACTCTCGGTGATATACTCTCGCATAGCCTTTCTTTCGGGTTCCGAAAGATTATACAACCGAGATTTGGGCAATTTAGCTCCGGGAATAAGATTGACGGGACAGTCATACTCCCGGTGCGGAGGCAACTCCTGATTACAATTCTCAGAGAAAACATCAGAAAATTCAGAAATGAACGAGGGTACAGTTTTAGTGGTAACCATAGAGAACGATGCATTAAGACAGTTGTCCATGCAAAAATCACTCCACTCTCGCTTGCCAATCGATATTAGGGTTATATTTGCTTAACCATGGTAAGCCCAACACCAACGGAGCAGGCAGACCCTGCAACACATAACAGGAGATAGATTCCTGATGCAAATCACCCACTCTTAAATGAATGTCATTCACTACCTGCGACAGGCATTTTTGGGCGAGAGGTGCTGAGTCAATTGCAAAGACAGAAATACTATTCTCTAATGCATTAGTAGTCAACCCATGAATGCGTACAAACTGTCCATCAATCAAGTTAACTCCTGCCCCACTGTCGATAAAAGCTTCGATTTTCACAGTTTTGGACTCTAGCGCCACCTCGGCTGACGGGAGAAAACGGGTACTACCAGTAAAAGACAAAAGTAGGTTTTCTTGCTGCCCACCCACACTTCCAATAGTAATTTGGGGATTAAACATTTTTTTTCTTTGGTTTACACCTTAATGCTGCAAGTACGGACAAATATTCACAAAATGTCCCTTCTTGCCACAACAAAAGCAGACTCCTTTCACATGACCCAAGCTTTTGCCAGGAGTAGCTCCTCCTAACTGCATAGCTCATCACAAGGCACAACCACCCGAGTCTCTCCACCATAAGTGTCAAAGGAAGCAGTACCCTTATTGGACAGTACGTTCTGAAGGTGAGGACCCCTAGATCTCTCCCTCAGGCGTCTATCAAGACGTACAGCAAGGGACATAGCTGCTTCCAATGACTCAGGATTTTCATGAAAAGCCAATGCGTCCTGCAGTCTCTCAGAGAGACCCTGGCAGAATTGGCTACGGAGAGCAGAATCGTTCCACTCTGTATCCGTAGCCCATCTCCTAAATTAAGTAATGAAATAATCATACCCACACGTTGACACTCATCACCAGAAGAGTATGGACGAAGCCTAAAATATAATTTACATGACTCCCTGAACCGGATGAAATTGTCACTACCCCCGGAAAACCTGTCCGGGAGAGCTACCTTCGGTTCAGGGCAGGCCTGGAACCCACCACCGGAACCAGCAGCCTGTGGGCTCTGAATTTGCTAAATCATCGCACGGAGGTCTGCTACCTCCAAAGTCAGATTCTGCATCTGTTTCGACCAGAGCAGTCGAATAATTCTTTTCAGCATGGGCGCCATTCTTTTCAGCATGGGCGCCATTTACTGCGACAATATTGCTCCTACCCCTACCTCAGACGCGTCAACCTCAACAATAAATGGCTGAGACACGTCTGGTTGCACCAGAATAGGGGCCGAAGCAAAACATTCTTTCACAGCTTAAAAGGCCTGAAATGGCGCATCAGACCAGATAGAAATATCAGCACCCTTCCTAGTCATGTCTGTTAAAGGTTTAACCACCGATGAATAGTTCAAGATAAATTTACGGTAGTAGTTGGTAAACCCCAAAAACCGCATAAGAGCTTTCAGATTTTCGGGTCGATCCCAGTCCAACACGGCACGGACCTTCTCGGGATCCATACGAAAACCTCAGGATGATAGCAGGTAACCCAGAAATTGCACTTCCTGTACAGCAAATACACACTTTTCCATCTTAGCATACAACTTATTCTCTCTTAGGATCTGTAACACCTGTTTCACATGATCCTGATGAGTCTCCATATTAGGCGAATAAATTAGTATGTCATCAAGGTATACAACGACAAACCTCCCCACCAGATGATGAAAGATGTCATTGACAAAGTGTTGAAAAACCGCAGGAGCATTGGTTAACCCAAAGGGCATGACCAGGTTTTCAAAATGACCCTCAGGGGTATTAAAAGCAGTCTTCCACTCATCCCCCTCCTTGATCCTTACCAGATTATATGCCCCCCTCAAATCCACTTTAGAGAACACCTTGGCGCCAACAATCTGACTAAACAAATCCGGAATCAAAGGAAGGGGGTAAGGATCACGGACGGTAATACGATTGAGCTCACGGAAGTCCAGACATGGTCTCAGGGTACCATCCTTTTTCTTTACAAAGAAAAATCCAGCAGCCACTGGGGACTTGGATAGTCTAATATGTCCCTTTGCCAAACTCTCGGTGATATACTCTCGCATAGCCTTTCTTTCGGGTTCCGAAAGATTATACAACCGAGATTTGGGCAATTTAGCTCCGGGAATAAGATTGACGGGACAGTCATACTCCCGATGCGGAGGCAACTCCTGATTACAATTCTCAGAGAAAACATCAGAAAATTCAGAAATGAACGAGGGTACAGTTTTAGTGGTAACCATAGAGAACGATGCATTAAGACAGTTGTCCATGCAAAAATCACTCCACTCTCGCTTGCCAATCGATATTAGGGTTATATTTGCTTAACCATGGTAAGCCCAACACCAACGGAGCAGGCAGACCCTGCAACACATAACAGGAGATAGATTCCTGATGCAAATCACCCACTCTTAAATGAATGTCATTCACTACCTGCGACAGGCATTTTTGGGCGAGAGGTGCTGAGTCAATTGCAAAGACAGAAATACTATTCTCTAATGCATTAGTAGTCAACCCATGAATGCGTACAAACTGTCCATCAATCAAGTTAACTCCTGCCCCACTGTCGATAAAAGCTTCGATTTTCACAGTTTTGGACTCTAGCGCCACCTCGGCTGACGGGAGAAAACGGGTACTACCAGTAAAAGACAAAAGTAGGTTTTCTTGCTGCCCACCCACACTTCCAATAGTAATTTGGGGATTAAACATTTTTTTTCTTTGGTTTACACCTTAATGCTGCAAGTACGGACAAATATTCACAAAATGTCCCTTCTTGCCACAACAAAAGCAGACTCCTTTCACATGACCCAAGCTTTTGCCAGGAGTAGCTCCTCCTAACTGCATAGCTCATCACAAGGCACAACCACCCGAGTCTCTCCACCATAAGTGTCAAAGGAAGCAGTACCCTTATTGGACAGTACGTTCTGAAGGTGAGGACCCCTAGATCTCTCCCTCAGGCGTCTATCAAGACGTACAGCAAGGGACATAGCTGCTTCCAATGACTCAGGATTTTCATGAAAAGCCAATGCGTCCTGCAGTCTCTCAGAGAGACCCTGGCAGAATTGGCTACGGAGAGCAGAATCGTTCCACTCTGTATCCGTAGCCCATCTCCTAAATTCAGAGCAAAAGGTCTCCGCAGAACGTTCTCCCTGCCGCAAACCCCGTAACTTGGTCTCGGCCTGAGAGATCCGATCCGGGTCATCATAGATTAGACCCAAGGCTCTAAAGAATTCATCTACCGACCGAAGGGACGGTGATCCGGTCGGCAGAGAAAAAGCCCAAGATTGTGCGTCCTCTTTAAGTAATGAAATAATCATACCCACACGTTGACACTCATCACCAGAAGAGTATGGACGAAGCCTAAAATATAATTTACATGACTCCCTGAACCGGATGAAATTGTCACTACCCCCGGAAAACCTGTCCGGGAGAGCTACCTTCGGTTCAGGGCAGGCCTGGAACCCACCACCGGAACCAGCAGCCTGTGGGCTCTGAATTTGCTAAATCATCGCACGGAGGTCTGCTACCTCCAAAGTCAGATTCTGCATCTGTTTCGACCAGAGCAGTCATAGCATCCATAGCTGCACAGATCAGAACAAAAAATGACGGTATTGGCACTGGATAATGTCCCAGATGTAATAGGGGAGAACACCAAAAGACAACAAGACGGAAGGGAAAAGACACTAGGCCTCACCGCTAGGGAAGGAAAAGGGTCACCACCTATGAAACCCTGCTCCTGGCCCTAACTCCTATCCGTATGGGCACCTCTCGATGGTAGAGATGCCCATACACAGGAACCTAGAAAACCCTGGTGGCCCTCAGATGCCCTAGACTTATGACAGGGCAGAGACAACCCGCTCCTTCCCTGGTGACGGAACCAGCATCTCATTGAGGCCTAGTAAACAACAGAGGGGGGGGGGGGCTGGAATACAAAACACAACAAGCGGAACACTTAACTTCTATGGATGATGGATGATCAGGACTTCAACTAGAACCACACTCCAGCTCTTCCAACACCAAATAAAGCTATCCAGAGCAAGGAGTGATGGGTGGAGTCCAACTAAATAGGGGAAGGTAAAGGTCACATGATCCACACCTGAACAGGAGGTTTGGACATACAAGCAACACACAGACAAAGTGAAACCAAAAGATGCTGTCAGATCACTAATGAGCAGATAATCTTTCAGATCTTCTCAAACCTGTCACCGGTGTGACAACCGTATCGACAACTTTATTAATAGGTATCACTAATATTGTTTCCAATAGCAATCACTTACTTGGAGTGCAGCTCGTCAGCCTTGAGGGTACAGGTTTAGATTAGTACACTTACCCCTCCTCCTCTGGTGCTAGTGCTGAGTACTTTGATACCTTATGGAGATGTCTATGATGGCAGCAGCAGGCTTCTGAGTCCAAGTAGTGATTGATTTAACTGTAGCGTGCTAACTCTGCCAGAGGAGGTGAGTTCACTCCAAAATTGAGTGTTGCTTTGTTCACCTTGGGTCCGGGTCACAAAGTTAGTATAGGTATATTGCTAATAGGTAAATTGCCATACGCGTTTTGGAGCACTAGCTCCTTCCTCAGTGGCTGTGGAAATTGAACATAGCTATATATTTATACATATTTATGTCTATCTTCATTTTTTCCCCCTGCAATCATGTATCAAGAATAAAGTAATAATAGGATTTTTATACTTTTTATCTAATTTTTATATTATTTGTTTTGGGGGATTGTATATGTATTTTTTTGCTTTTATATTTTTTATCATTAAATAATTAACCTTACATGCAAAACTGGAAGAAGGAGTGCACACCTTGTTTTGTTTATTCTATTTATATTTTCCACTGGGACTGGGTGACCCAGTTAGGTGGTGAACCCTTAACATCCATCATATTTGAGTGTGAGCCCCTCTTATATATTTTTCTATAAGTTAAGTTATATGTGTGATTTCTGACATGACTTCCTTTATAAGCTACGCCCTGCAGATGTCGAAAGAGGAAAAGGGTCACAATTATGTGACTCAACCTTGTACAAACCGGATTCCAAAAAAGTTGGGACACTATACAAATCGTGAATAAAAACTGAATGCAATGATGTGGAGGTGCCAACTTCTAATATTTTATTCAGAATAGAACATAAATCACGGAACAAAAGTTTAAACTGAGAAAATGTACCATTTTAAGGGAAAAATATGTTGAATCAGAATTTCATGGTGTCAACAAATCACCAAAAAGTTGGGACAAGGCCATTTTCACCACTGTGTGGCATCTCCCCTTCTTCTTACAACACTCAACAGACGTCTGGGGACCGAGGAGACCAGTTTCTCAAGTTTAGAAATAGGAATGCTCTCCCATTCTTGTCTAATACAGGCCTCTAACTGTTCAATCGTCTTGGGCCTTCTTTGTTGCACCTTCCTCTTTATGATGCGCCAAATGTTCTCTATAGGTGAAAGATCTGGACTGCAGACTGGCCATTTCAGTACCCGGATCCTTCTCCTACGCGGCCATGATGTTGTGATTGATGCAGAATGTGGTCTGGCATTATCTTAATAAATTCACAGCCTGATGAACGTTTAAAAATTAACAAAACAAAACTTTTATTATAGTCCGTTTAAAAAGTCATAGTCTGTGACCATCAGGCACCAGTTTCACAAATGCACAGAGGACGGTCATAAATAAATCCTATGTGCAATTGAGAGACTGGACTAAATAACTGGCTTGCTAGCTGGTAGTTGCTAATAGCAAGTCCAATTTTGGAGCACGGAATCAGTGTAAATGGACGCTAGTGTGTTTCTAGCCGGTGATTCTATTATGTATATATATACAGGTGCGGTTTTGCCACCTGGGTCATAGGTCGCGTGATCCTACACACAGTTGGTCGCACTGTCTCTACATAGATCAAGTCTCTAGGGACACATCTGTACTAAAATGTAGCGCAGTGATCTGACCAGCCTCTGTGTGTAGCTGCGGCCAGTGTATACGTCACAACCCTGCACCTGAAGCCAGTGTATCAAGGCTATACACGATCACTCATAGCCAGTATATTTTGGCTCAATCACACACCTATAGCCAGTATATTTTGGCTTCATTCATGCATCACATACACACTTTCTGGCTTCAGGGTAAAGTATTGCATCCAGTGCACCCTGCCTAGAGAGCCATGCTCCAAAGGTAGCAGCAGCTCTACGCGTTTCCACGCGACATGTAATTGTCACGTATATTCAGGAGCTTGTGTGCCTAAGTCAGGACAGAAAGGCCACACTGTGTTATGGCTCCGGCGTTCTAATGGCACACAAGCTCCTGAAGATACGTGACAATTACATGTCGCGTGGAAACGCGTAGAGCTGCGGCTACCTTTGGAGCATGGCTCTCTAGGCAGGGTGCACTGGATGCAATACTTTACCCTGAAGCCAGAGAGTGTGTATGTGATGCATGAATGAAGCCAAAATATACTGGCTATAGGTGTGTGATTGAGCCAAAATATACTGGCTATGAGTGATCGTGTATAGCCTTGATACACTGGCTTCAGGTGCGGGGTTGTGACGTATACACTGGCCGCAGCTACACACAGAGGCTGGTCAGATCACTGCGCTACATTTTAGTACAGACGTGTCCCTAGAGACTTGATCTATGTAGAGACAGTGCGACCAACTGTGTGTAGGATCACGCGACCTATGACCCAGGTGGCACAACCGCACCTGTATATTTGTGGTCGGGGCTATGTGTGAAAGAACCTACCCCCTAATGTACGCCCCAACAGAACTAGCGGCTTGAGTTGTGCCATAACCGCTTCCGTCGAGAGTACACCTGAAAGAGGCCAAAAACCCAGCATGAAAATACAAAGTGTGTTCATTGACGTATTACAACGCCAAATTCTGAAAGGCACAAGAAATCTTGCTAACGGGGTTCGGAACATAACGGCTGTAACAAGACGAGCGCCACCGGCCCAACTTAAGGATAATGTGTGCTGGCACCTGATTCCTGAAGCGGCCGAGGCTGCCCCAATCCTGAACGAATGCCCTGACACCGTGAGGGGGTCAAAACCTAGATTGACCGCCAGTATATGCGCATGCGCTATGAATTGGGAGGTGGACAACGCTGCTGTCCCGAAGGGTAACAGTGGGGTGTTAGTACCGCGACCGGCCAGTGCCCCTGAAAATTCCTGCAGGACGTGGACCGGACCCCATTTGTGAGACGAGGGGGAAGAATTTGACCTGGGTAGGGGGACCTGACTGGGAGGTCTTGGTCATTTAGACCACAGTACGGCCTGTCCAATGGTTACCCCAAACATGCGCTGCTGCAACCACGGGATACAGGTCCCTATCCTCCGTTGACTGGAAATTCCCGTGGCCTCGCAAATCTCCTCCGGCCACGCCCCATTCAGCCAATGGGGGCCAAAAATAGCAGCGAAACCAGTGCTGACCCCGCTGTTGGAGAATATGACGGGGGAGTTGTGAAAGACCCCCGGGACAAACATGGACACGCCATTCCAATGACTCAAGAAGTGGTCCCACCTGCTCAAATCCGCTTGCGCTTGACTGTCCAGGAACACTGGACTATCCTGACAGGGGGCTGCTGAGAGGAGTGGTAACAATCTGGCTACGAAAACCTACCCTGAGGAATGACGCGCATCGCAAAATTTACATGCCTAACAACGACTGCAGTTCCACCTTGGTGGTGACCCTACCAGTGACGAAACTGTGAATGACTGCGCGGACCCTAACCAACTTGTCTTCCGGCAACCTAGCTGACATGCTCTCTGTGACTGTAAAACAAGCAAAAAGACGGACCGTCACTACCACTGTTTAGCAACAATTTGACTACCACCCGTGCCTTGACACCACCACCGCCACTGCAAAAACCATCATGCAAAGGTAACTGACCCTGGTGACCACCTGACAGCTGAGGTACGGAGAAAGAGGAGACGTGGGACAGTGGAAAATAAATTGGAGACAAAGAAGGAGGACCTTACCGGAAACAGGACACGATGCTGATATGAGAAGAACACAAGTAACCAACCGTGGAAATAGACCTATCCGCATGAATTAAGCAGAATAAGTATTTTTTTTTTTTCTTATTAAATTTTTTATTTTATTTTTTAACAACGCTTGCGCCTGCGTTCAAGTGACCCGAAGCTGGGTGACGAGACACGATTGTCAGATTGCCGGGGTTCTCACGGAGTTGGCTGAACGGCTGACGTGCATATGCAAAAATAAAAACACAGCTATCTATGTAGCAAGCAAATTGCGACAAGTGTATGAAGACAGGCAAATGAGAAACCTGCCCATCTGAAACAGAACAATGAAATAAAATGCCATACAATGTGAAGGGTCTGGCGTGCCCCTGCTGGCTTACGTCTAGGGGCGCCTGTTACTGGGGGTACTACCCCCAACAACTCATCACCATCACGCTGTATGGCATTAACCCCCTACCTAACTGACAGCACGGCGGCCCGTGCCAAACTTTGCCCCCCATATAACAGTCATGGTGATTATACAAAATTCGTCTTGACAGAAAAGTTAAAAACAGCTAGGCTGTGATTAATCAGGCAGATTGAAACTCCGCCCTCAAAGACTAGCCTTCTCATTGACATTCCCCCCCCCTCCCCCCGTCCTTACTCCCTTACAAGCCTCCCCCAATGCAGAAAGATAGAGCCTAATGCGAGTAGCCCCAGCAAATATACGAACAGAGTCCCGCTGACTCCTGCTACCTGCGTGCAAGTCACGTGGGAGCGGGGCGTGCTGCCAGACTGCCGTTCCGGTGTGGGGATGTCCCTCTCATACCGTAGAGGGACCGACCCCACCGACCGGACTAAGGAGCCGATACTGCGCTGAGGCGGCAGCAGCTACTCACGCGCCGCACGAGGAGGAACAGGACGCCGGACTGCAGGAGGAAGCGCCGACCGGAAGTGACGCTCTGTCGCCTAGGAGATGCTGACGCCGCCGGCTGTAACAGGAACACTGCTGCCGTCCGTCCCCTCTGGAGAAAGGTGCGTGCCAGATATAGGGCAGGGCGCCCCTCCCACAAATACAGGCCAATTAATCGGCCTTAATACATATACATAATAGAATCACCGGCTAGAAACACACTAGCGTCCAGGCTCGGACTGGCCCACAGGGGTACAGGGGAATCCCCCGGTGGGCCCCGGAGCAAGGTGGGCCGCTAGTCTCCCACCCCCTGCACAAGTGGCACATAACACAGTGGATTTACTGCACTGCATACATATATGCAATGTACAGCACCTCAACCAGCCTATGTTCATATAAGAAATGTGTTAGATTATTTATTATATTTGAATGTATCTGTACGGTAGGCCCCCAAAATAAATTTTACTGGTGGGCCCTAGGTACCCCAGTCCGACACTGCTAGCGTCCATTTACACTGATTTCGTGCTCCAAAATTGGACTTGCTATTAGCAACTACCAGCTAGCAAGCCAGTTATTTAGTCCAGTCTCTCAATTGCACATAGGATTTATTTATGACCGTCCTCTGTGCATTTGTGAAACTGGTGCCTGATGGTCACAGACTGTGACTTTTTAAACGGACTATAATAAAAGTTTTGTTTTGTTAATTTTTAAACGTTCATCAGGCTGTGAATTTATTAGTATAACAAGGAACGTCTACCTATTTATTTGTCTTAGTGTGAAATAGTCTGGCATTATCTTGTTGAAAAATGCAGGGTCTTCCCTGAAAGAGATGACGTCTGGATGGGAGCATATGTTGTTCTAGAACCTGAATATATTTTTCTGCATTGATGGTGCCTTTCCAGACATGCAAGCTGCCCATGCCACACGCACTCATGCAACCCCATACCATCAGAGATGCAGGCTTCTGAACTGAGCGTTGATAACAACTTAGGTTGTCCTTGTCCTCTTTGGTCCGGATGACATGGCGTCCCAGATTTCCAAAAAGAACTTCGAATCATGACTCGTCTGACCACAGAACAGTCTTCCATTTTGCCACACTCCATTTTAAATGATCCCTGGCCCAGTGAAAACGCCTGAGCTTGTGGATCTTGATTAGAAATGGCTTCTTCTTTGCACTGTAGAGTTTCAGCTGGCAACGGCGGATGGCACGGTGGATTGTGTTCACTGTCAATGGTTTCTGGAAGTATTCCTGAGCCCATTCTGTGATTTCCTTTACAGTAGCATTCCTGTTTGTGGTGCAGTGTCGTTTAAAGGGTTTCTGTCACCCCACAAAACTCTTTTTTTTTTTTTTGGATAGTTAGATTCCTTATAGGGCGATATAGGAGAATATAATAGTCTTACTTACTTTCATGCGGCCGATTCTTTATAAAACGAAGTTTTATAATATGTAAATGAGGGCTCTACCAGCAAGTAGGGCGTCTACTTGCTGGTAGCCGCAGCAGCAATCCGCCCCCTCGCCGTGTTGATTGACAGGGCCAGCCGGGATCTCCTCCTCCGGCCAGCCCTGTCGGCGTTTCAAAAATCGCGCACCCGTGTTGAATCTGCGCAGGCGCTCTGAGATGAGGAGGCTCGTCTCCTCAGAACTCCCTCAGTGCGCCTGCGCCGATGACGTCTCCTCTTTCGGTGATGTCATCGGCGCAGGCGCACTGGGGAGACGAGCCTCCTCATCTCAGAGCGCCTGCGCCGAATGACCAGAGGCGCGCGATTTTTGAATTACTGACAGGGCCGGCCGGAGGAGGAGATCACGGCTGGCCCTGTCAATCAACACGGCGAGGGGTCGGATTGCTGCTGCGGCTACCAGCAAGTAGACGCCCTACTTGCTGGTAGAGCCCTCATTTACATATTATAAAACTTCGTTTTATAAAGAATCGGCCGCATGAAAGTAAGTAAGACTATTATATTCTCCTATATCGCCCTATAATGAATCTAACGATCCAAAAAAAAAAATATGAGTTTTGTGGGGTGACAGAAACCCTTTAAGGGCCCGGAGATCACGGGCATCCAGTATGGTTTTACGGCCTTGACCCTTACGCACAGAGATTGTTCCAGATTCTCTGAATCTTCGGATGATGTTATTCACAGTTGATGATGATAGATGCAAAGTCTTTGCAATTTTTCGCTGGGTAACACCTTTCTGATATTGCTCCACTATCTTTCTGCGCAACATTGTGGGAATTGGTGATCCTCTACCCATCTTGGCTTCTGAGAGACACTGCCACTCTGAGAAGCTCTTTTTATACCCAATCATGTTGCCAATTGACCTAATTAGTGTTAATTGGTCTTACAGCTCTTTGTTATGCTCAAATTTACTTTTTCCAGCCTCTTATTGCTACTTGTCCCAACTTTTTGGGGATTTGTTGACACCGTGAAAATTGGAATCAACGTATTTTTCTTTTAAAATGATACATTTACTCGGATTAAACGTTTGATCTGTCATCTACGCTCTATTACAAATAAAATATTGACATTTGCCATCTCCACATCATTGCATTCAGTTTTTATTCACAATTTGTTTAGTGTCCCAACTTTTTTGGAATCCGGTTTGTATATATAGTATATGTGCTGACATACATTTACACCAACGATAATTATATATGCATTCACAGAACGTTTTTGTGTATGCATATCATGTACATATAAAAATGCAAAACAGCAGCACTCTGTGGAGGCAATGTTTCGGCTCAAACACTAGAGCCTTCCTCAAGCAACTTGTGAGAGTGTGAATAATATATAACGCATAAGGCTACTTTCACATTTGCGTTTTGAATTCCGTTTCTGAGATCCGTTTCAGGGATCTCACAAACGGTTCAAAACGGATCAGTTCAGCCCCAATGCATTCTGAATGGATAAGGATCCGTTCAGAATGCATCAGTTTGGCTGCGTTTGGTCTCCATTCCGCTTTTGAGGCGGACACCAAAACGCTGTTTTGGTGTCCGCCTGACGATGCGGAGCCAAACTGATCCGTCCGGACTCACAATTGAAGTCAATGGGGACAGATCCGTTTGTCCTGGCTTCGCTTTGACACCGATCCGTTTGAAACCGTTCACGTCTCTGCGCATGCCAAGTAATTTCCTGTCTCTCCCCTCATCGTCGGCCATTTTGGATTATCGACTTGCTGAACACTGGTAAGTATATGAAGTTTTGTCTGTTTGTCTATCTTTCTTTTTTTCTATCTATTTATCTATCTATCTATTTATCTATCTATCTATCTATCTATCTATCCCTGGGGGGGGGGGGGGGGGGACTGCTGGCACTTGGGAAGCGGTGTGTGTGTGTCTGGAACAGTGGGGGCTGCTGGCACTGGGGTTGGGGGCTACCTTTATGGGGGCTACTGGCTCTGGGGGTGGCTGCTGGCACTGGGGTGTGGGGGGCTGCTGGCACCGGGGTGTGGAGGCTGCTGGCACTGGTGGAGGGTGGCTGGAACTGTGGGGTCTGCTGGCACTGCGGGAGTGTTTGTGGCTAGAACTGTGGGGGCTTCTGGCACGGTGGGGTGTGTGTGGCTGGAATTGGGGGGGCTTCTGGCACGGTGGGGTGTGTGTGGCTGGAATTGGGGGGTCTGCTGGCACTGTTGGGGGGTGGCTGGAACTGTGGGGTATGCTGGCACTGCGGGGGTGTTTGTGGCTGGAACCGTGGGGGCTTCTGGCACTGGGGGTGTGTGTGTGGCTGGAATTCGGGGGTCTGCTGGCACTGCAGGGGTGTTTGTGGCTGGAACTGTGGGGTCTTCTGGCACTGCAGTGGTTTTTGTGGCTGGAACTGTGGGTGCTGCTGGCACTGCAGGGATGTGTGTGGCTGGAACTGTGGGGTCTGCTGGCACGGCGAAGATGTTTGTGGCTGGAACTGTGGGTGTTGCTGGCACTGTGGGGATGTGTGTGGCTGGAACTGTAGGGTCTGCTGGCACTGCGAGTATGTTTGTGGCTGGAACTGTGCGGGCTTCTGGAACTGGGGGGGCTGCTGGCACTGCGGGGGTGGGTGTGTCTGGAACAGTGGGGGCTGCTGGCACTGGGGGTGAGGGCTGCCTTTATGGGGGCTACTGGCTCTGGGGGTGGCTGCTGGCACTGGGGTGGGGGGGCTGCTGGCACTGGTGGGGGGTGGCTGGAACTGTGGAGTCTGCTGGCACTGCGGGGGTGTTTGTGGCTGGAACTGTGGGGGCTTCTGGCACTGGGGGTGTGTGGTGTGGCTGGAATTGGGGGTCTGCTGGCACTGCGGTGGTGTTTGTGGCTTGAACTGTGGGGTCTTCTGGCACTGCAGGGTTTGTTTGTGGCTGGAACTGTGGGTGCTGCTGGCACTGCGAGGATGTGCGGTACGCCAGACCTGCAGGGTAATGCGATGGTGAGGTCACGGTCAATGGCAAGCGAGGGTCACTCACAGCTATATATGGGAACCCCTGGGCAGGCATACGGCAGTGAAGGAGAGGCTGGCACAAAAGTTCTCTGGGGCACACTCTGTATTTAGGGACCAGGCCTGGTGGGGGTTGAGGTGCCCTGGGTGTTGCAGGTGTTTTATGTGCCTGGGGCAAGGTCCCTTTGAGGTACTTGACGCCAGTGCCTGTAACGGTGGCACACCGGTGGAAGGTCTTAAGAAGAATGGAACACAGATGGTAGGGTGAACAAAACTTTGCTTTACTGTAGTAAATTCCACTTTGTACAGTTAGATGGCAACTCAGTTCCACATGTTAAATATACTTCACAAGCAGGTTTCACAATTATGGCAGGTATATGGTGGTTAGGCAAGATACACAGAGGGTAAACATCCACATGCGCAGAATCAGGCTGTACAGACTCCTTGGAGATTAGTGTACACTGTTCCTTTCGAACTCCTGTCTGGCTTTAATCCCAAGGCCCAGTTACCTTACTGTAGGCTTTTATCCTTGGTAAATAATCCTCCTTAGGTGCTCATTCTTGCTCCATACCTCTATTCTCTCTGCCCTTCAGCTTGCTTGTATCAGCTGGATATGTTGGCTCTGCTTGACTTGGTGGGAACTACATGGTTTCTCCCAGGAGGCAACCTCTTCCCCTGGGTTAGATCTTCTGAGCTAACCATGGCTCTCTGGATCAGGAGGTAGACTAGGATCCCTCTACTAGTCCCCTGGTGGCAACTAGAAGCCTGGGCTGTCTAGTTGCATGTCAGGAGAAGGCTCTGGCTTGTGCCTTCTAGCTTGTCTCTGCAGACTCCTGACCTTCAACTCCCTTCCCTGTCTGGGCCTGAATATATATACCAGGGGTTCTCTAACTCCCTCTAACGTCTGGGATGACTAACTGCAGCTAACTAGGCCTGATGTTACATATTACAGGGGAACATTGCATCCAAACAATACCTTATAAAATTACATAAAATGCACAATTAGAGATAACATTCCTGTCCCTAGTGAGGAGGAGTAACGCACACGCCAATTGACCCTTGTGTAGTGCCCACGCTTAGTCCGTGAGGCCACTACAGATGTGTGTGGCTGGAACTGTGCGGGCTGCTGGCACTGCGGGGGTGTGGGTGGCTGGAACTGGGGGTCTGCTGGCACTGCGGGGGTGTGTATGGCTGGAACTGTGGGGGCTGCTGACATTGGGGGGCTGAGGGCACTGTGGGAAGATTGTTTGGAACTGGGGGGCTGATGTCACTGTGGGGGGCTGCTGGCACTATGGGGGGCTGCTGGCACTATGCGGGGCTGCTGTCTCTGGGGGGGATTATGGCTCCTGTCGCATTAATTTTTTTTTAAATCATTTTATTATTAGGGTCGTCCAAAAAATGATATATGAGGAAATAGTGCTCTAAACAAGTTCCTTTAATGTTATCTGCATTTTGTCTGGTATTATGATGCGTACAGATGTCATCAAAGAAGCAAACCATAGATTGGAAAAACCCACCCAGAAGGCGCTGCTGTATTCAGTGGCCGGTAAGTATAAAATCAACACTTGAAGTTTGTACTGTTTGATTTGTTGCATTAATCAGTATGTGCTCTTATTATAGATTTCTTCATCATCATCATCATCATCGGAGGGCTCTCCAGCTATGGCCGGCTCACCTGCCGGGGCCTGCTCACCAGTGGTGGACTCGCCAGCGTCCAGGGGAGGTGGACCAAGCCCAGACCGGGGCTGTCAAGAAGTAGGTAAGTATATATATACACTGCTCAAAAAAATAAAAGGGAACACAAAAATAACACATCCTAGATCTGAATTAATTAAATATTCTTCTGAAATACTTTGTTCTTTAAATAGTTGAATGTGCTGACAACAAAATCACACAAAAATGAAAAAATGGAAATAAAATTTTTTAACCCATGGAGGTCTGGATTTGGAGTCACACTAAAAATAAAAGTGGAAAAACACACTACAGGCTGATCCAACTTTGATGTAATGTCCTTAAAACAAGTCAAAATGAGGCTCAGTAGTGTGTGTGGCCTCCACGTGCCTGTATGACCTCCCTACAACACCTGTGCATGCTCCTGATGAGGTGGCGGACGGTCTCCTGAGGGATCTCCTCCCAGACCTGGACTAAAGCATCTGCCATCTCCTGGACAGTCTGTGGTGCAACGTGAAGTTGGTGGATAGAGCGAGACATGATGTCCCAGATGTGCTCAATTGGATTCAGGTCTGGGGAACGGGCTGGCCAGCCACATGAGGTCTAGCATAGTCTTGCATTAGGAGGAACCCAGGGCCAAACGCACCAGCATATGGTCTTACAAGGGGTCTGATGATCTCATCTCGGTACCTAATGGCAGTCAGGCTACCTCTGGCGAGCATATGGAGGGCTGTGCGGCCCTCCAAAGAAATGCCACCCCACACCATTACTGACCCAATGCCAAACCGGTCATGCTGGAGGATGTTGCAGGCAGCAGAACGTTCTCCACGGCGTCTCCAGACTCTGTCACGTCTGTCACATGTGCTCAGTGTGAACCTGCTTTCGTCTGTGAAGAGCACAGGGCGCCAGTGGCGAATTTGCCAATCTTGGTGTTCTCTGCAAATGCCAAACGTCCTGCACGGTGTTGGGCTGTAAGCACAACCCCCACCTGTGGACGTCGGGCCCTCATATCACCCTCATGGAGTCTGTTTCTGACCGTTTGAGCAGACACATGCACATTTGTGGCCTGCTGGAGGTCATTTTGCAGGGCTCTGGCAGTGCTCCTCCTGTTCCTCCTTGCACAAAGGCGGAGGTAGCGGTCCTGCTGCTGGGTTGCTGCTCCTCCACATCTCCTGATGTACTGGCCTATCTCCTGGTAGCGCCTCCATGCTCTGGACACTACGCTGACAGACACAGCAAACCTTCTTGCCACAGCTCGCATTGATGTGCCATCCTGGATAAGCTGCACTACCTGAGCCACTTGTGTGGGTTGTAGACTCCGTCTCATGCTACCACTAGAGTGAAAGCACCGCCAGCATTCAAAAGTGACCAAAACATCAGCCAGGAAGCATAGGAACTGAGAAGTGGTCTGTGGTCACCACCTGCAGAACCACTCCTTTATTGGGGGTGTCTTGCTAATTGCCTATAATTTCCACCTGTTGTCTATCCCATTTGCACAACAGCATGTGAAATTGATTGTCACTCAGTGTTGCTTCCTAAGTGGACAGTTTGATTTCACAGAAGTGTGAATGACTTGGAGTTACATTGTGTTGTTTAAGTGTTCCCTTTATTTTTTTGAGCAGTGTATATATTTTTTTTATTTTTTTTTAAATACATTCTGGTTAAAACATTTTTAATTTTTGTTTCAGCAATCTGCACCTAGAGCTGCCAGCGAGGATCCCCCAGTCGCCTCCAGAGTCCATGGGAATGAGCGTGGCGGTCGTTGACTTGTAAGTCTTGATTAAGTAGTTTTAATTTGCATTTTGTATTAGGATTTACATTTTATTTTGTATTTCCTTTTTTTCAGGGTTCCAGAGGCTCCACCAGGGAAGATGAGGAGTTCGGAGTCCCTACCATCGATAACCTGCTCCTCATCCAACTGGTGGAGGCGCGTCCATCATTATGGGACCTTTCCGACCGCCACCACGCTGATCATCATCTGACCCAGCGGCTCTGGAGGGACATCTGTGCGCAAATTTTTGAGACCTGGGGGGATCTAAATGCGGCGGCTCAGGAGAAATATGGTAAGTACAACAATATGTATTTTAATACATTAATATTGTTCTTTTCCTTACATCATGCTAAATTTAATTTTTATGTTTTTTTTCTATAGTCAAACTGGTTACCACGCGTTGGCGATCTATCCGGGACCGCTTCAGGAGGGATTTTAACAAGGAGGTTCAGGCCCCGAGTGGCTCCAGAGGAACCTCAGGGACTACATACATCCATACGGCGGCCCTGGGGATCCTACGAAAGGCAATGGCACCAAGAAGGTAAATATTTTTAACAACTGTAAAAATAATTTTTTTAAAGGGGCTGTCTGAGACAGCGGAGCATTTGGCTCCCCTGTTTTGGCCAGTTCCCTACAGTCAGAGGGACAACTGTTCTCTCCGTCTGAGTGTAAGGGGTTGTCTGAGACAGCGGAGCGTTTGGCTCCCCTGTTTTGTCCAGCCCCCTACAGTCAGACGGACAACTGTTTTCTCCGTCTGAGTGTAAGGGGCTGTCTGAGACAGCGGAGTGTTTGGCTCCCCTGTTTTGGCCAGCCCCCTACAGTCAGAGGGATAACAGTTCTCTCCGTCTGAATGTAAGGGGCTGTCTGAGACAGCGGAGTGTTTGGCTCCCCTGTTTTGGCCAGCCCCCTACAGTCAGAGGGATAACAGTTCTCTCCGTCTGAGTGTAAGGGGCTGTCTGAGACAGCGGAGCGTTTGGCTCCCCTGTTTTGTCCAGCCCCCTACAATCAGAGGGACAACATTTCTCTCCGTCTGAGTGTACGGGGCTGTCTGAGACAGGGTAGCGTTTGGCTCCCCTGTTTTGGCCAGCCCCATACAATCAGAGGGACAGTTCTCTCCTTCTGAGTGTAAGGAGCTGTCTGAGACAGCGGAGCGTTTGGCTCCCCTGTTTTGGCCAGCCCCCTATGGTATAAGGTAGACATAGCATAAAACATGGATGTTTTATTTAAAGGACAATTCTTTACTTTCCTTTTTTTTATTTCTACAGAAGTGCCTGCAGCACTCTGTTGTGCATTTTCATAAGTGTACAATGTATCTGATGATACTATATTCAATATGGATGATCATTGCCTTTAACAGCATGTGATCAGCATGAACCTGGAAAAAACCAAGATGGGTTCATAGCGAGTTCAATGTGTTAAAAGTGAATATATAGAGAAGACTATACTCATATTATTGTTTAGAGACATGGATTTATCTACACTGGTTTCTCTAAACTTGTCTGTCTGAGGAACAATGGGTGTTTCATGGCTAAACCATGATCTGATAAGAGATGTCCATAAAACACATCTGGTGTGGAATAGATGTCTATTCATATATTCGCATATAGATATATATTCCTGTGTGCATTTATTTAGCGTTTGAACTTATTAATGATTCATATATATTATGTGATATTGATGTATTATAACCAAATATTATTAATGTATCTTTATATGTCTGTATCTCACTGAGAGGGTATATTCTAGGGGATATAAAATGTGTTTAAGTGGAAATTTCTTAAATAGGGTTTATTTTAGAGGAGCTGATGTTATTTCAAACATCATCACTCAATCGCTGAGACAGTTAAGATACACAAACCAGAAGAACCCTTATCTGCCCCATAAATTCAGGGATTAGGAAAACTTCTGATACCGCCAGTCAGTCTGAGCAAAGTGTCAGAAAGAGCCCCTCCTAATTGATTTAAGGTGTGAAAGGGCAAAGTTTAAGTAGTAATAAAACAATCTGTATATCTGTTAATTCTTAAAATATTCAAAATTGTTATATGATACAACAGTGCCATCAAGTGGTAGATGGGCAGAAGTTTCTGAGGAATGTCAGTTAAGTGACATCATCCCCATGTTTAACATACGTCACACCCACCTTATCTAATTGGTAATCCCTATTCCAAGAGGGGATGGGCATAGATAAGGATGGGGATATCTGATCCAGTTTTTGGGAGAGAAAAAACACACTTCTTCAAACACTTCACAAACCTCACAAAAAGAAAAACTTCACAAGGACTTCACAACGGAACTCTTTACAAAGATTCATTCATCAGCATCACTTCACACGTCGGGAACATACCATAGGACGGGACATATCTGAACCTTGGAAAGCTGGGTCCATTCTAAAAGCTCTTTATCCCAAAGCCAGGGGTAATGTATAATCTATTTCATTTGCAGTAATTATAAATCGCTCCAATTGGCATATAGTTGAGACCCCATTATTAGTGGGTCAATAGTGTTAAAACAATAATTTTATGGGAAATTTTAATGAACGTGCACATCATTAGAATTCCTGTAATATTGATATCAGAGTAGAATCTCTGATCGGATATTATTATCCGTAGTTAGGCCAACGGGCGTATTTATAAGGTGTCTCTTACTGCCATATTCTTTGATTGAGCATAAGGGATTTTCCACAGATTCATTTCTATTGTTTTGTTGTTATTGTTACATTATAATATTTCAATAATCGGTAATAATTTGATAATAATTTGAATAACATTGTATTGTACTTGGTGTACTAAATTAAGTGAGCCCGGCGTAAACGGCGGAGCATCATCTTGTGGTCAATTTTGATATTATCCTTGTATTCATTTGTATGCCATTTTTACTACATGTATTTATTTGTAATAAATTATATTTTATATAATTAATTGCACCCTGTTTCATTATCTGCACAAATTAACTTTAGATCTCGTCAATAAAAGAACTGGCGTTTATATGTCCGCCAATAAATTTTTTTAATTTTTAATTTTTCATATTTCATAAAAATATGAAATCATAATTTTTATGATTTCATATCTTATATGAAATAAATACCCGACATATTTTGGAGGTCCCACCGAGATTGATTGAGATATTTCTATAACCAATTTGTGCAATTAGTGAAAATATTCCTTAATCCTTATTGGCAAGTCAAATTGTTGTTGTTATTGATTATTGATCAAAATCATGAGTGTAACAGGCAGCGACCCAGGTAATGGCCAGGTTTTAGCAGATAGTCCATCTGACCCAGGAAAGATAATCCCTAAGGTTATCAAGTATATTTATTCCCGTTTGAAGTTAGATAAAAATATAGATGAATGGACTAATGAGCTACTAGAAAGAGCCTATGAAGAACGTGGAGATATATGGAAGTTAGGTGGCATGGTTGATAGATACCTGACATATATGGATTTGGCAACTGATCATACCAAGAGGGACCAACACCTCTTATGTGCATTGCCACCTGTTTTGTATGCATTGTTGGCGGTCAGTACCCTTTCCAAAGATAGGTATGAGTCTATAATGGCTACAAAAAAATATATATTCAAGATAGAATCAGAACTACAATCCGCAGAAGCGAAGATCAAAGACTTAGAGTACAACCTTAGTCATAGCCATGATGCATACCAAAAGGCAAAAAGTGATTTAGAGGATTTATATCTCCAGTATTCCAAAATTAAACAGACAGAGGGATCAGCCCATAATATAGTCAATGTTGAAAGGGATCCATCTAACGCTGTGGGATATCCTGACCCTCCATGTCTTACTCCCCACTATCCAGACATGCCATCACATGCTCTTAAAGCAGACCCCATCCAAGATACTCAGCAACCTGAAAATGTTGGCATGATTACACGGGAGGCATTCACCCAATTGAGTCGGGCATTCCAAACTGCAACCGCCTTACTAGATGCCAATAACATGGAAGCCCCTAGAAGTTCCTCTCCACATGTTCCCCTGAGAAGAGATGTTAGGGTTAAATCACCTGTGCCGTATAAGTCTCATGAAAGTTGTGAAAGTGCATGTGAGTTTGACAGTGGTGTGGGGAAGCATGTGACTTATTCCTTGCCACAGGATCACAGGCGACCAACATATGCTGAGGTGGTTTCTAGGAATAAAAATTCCCAATATTCAGATAAGGATCAGAGCTCCGCCAGCATAATTAAGTTTTTGAATACTACAGTATCCAAATTTGCCAAGAAAGGTTCTTCTCAGATAGCCAATCACTTGGAACTGTATGAATCCACTATGGATTCTTTAAAATTATACTCTGATGCTGACAGGATCAGATTCCTTCCATGGGCATTTGATGATAAGTATCGTCATTACTTTACCTCATTTGGGGAGAGAGGCATTCAAGATTGGCCAAGTGTTTTGCATGAGGTTAAATTGGAATTCGGACCGTACCGAACCACCACCGCTGCAAAACGGGACATATATAGCCTTACGTGTAGACCCAATCAGAGTCCACGTGAATTCCTCTCTGTCCTCAAAAATGCCTATGGGTTGGCATATAGATCCCCAAATTGGGAATCTGAAGAATTCAAACAGTTATTCTATGACGCTATGCCAACCCAGATCAAATTTAACTTAGCCAGAGATCTGGATATTGATGCCCCCTTGGATTGGTTGGTGACTGCTGCCACCACGCTGTATAATATCAGTGAGTGCCATGCAATAGAGGAGAGAAGGTTTAAAAAATCCCCAGAGCAAAAGGTAGCTGAAGCTAAGGTAAACCCTAGCTTGGGATTTGAAAGCCAGCCACGAAGGTTCCCTCAGTCTACAGGACCTGTTCAACAAGCCCAGCAACAACAGGTAGGACCGCCCAAACAGACCAAACCCCAAAATACTAATGGATCAGAGGGGAATAATTCAGGTAATGGGAGGTCTAACTACCGTCCCTATTACAATAGGGGCCCCCAGGGATACGGGCCCTATAGGAATTACCAGGGTTACAGGCGCTGGGATAATAGACCCAGACAACAGAGGGAAGATAGGCAGGAATCCTCAAATTCACCCAGGAGTAGGTCACCTACCGATAACCAGGGTGCTCAGCAAAACCAAAATGTGCCCAGACCAAACAGGTTTGATCAGCTGGCAGAACAAGTGGCCCAGTTGAGTGACATTGTGAGAAAGTTGGTATCTCCAGGAAAACAGCCTGAGCCTTTTTTAGGGGCAACTCCAGGTCCCAGCTCAACATCATAAAGCAAATTGGGCCGGGTCAGAACCCAGGCCACTGTAAGGATATTAAGTTGATTGTGGTAGAATCTGATGTAATTCCTAATTCTATATTTCCTTGCAGTATCTCTGACCCTGAAATTAGGGCCAGGGGGGAAATGTCTAATATGTCATTTGTCTTGCAGTCTAATGATGTCAATTCATATGACCAGATGTCTGTTCCAGTGTGTAATCCCATCATTCCAGCATCTAGCCGTGAGCCAGCTGTGACTTGTGGTGTCACACAGCTTGTCCCAAAGGGGGGGGCTGATGCTGCTCCTCCAGCTTGTCCTGAGAGACTCAGGAATGCAGAGGTCACGGAGCTGCAAAGAGGTCAACCTCTCAGACAGCAGATGGATAAACATCCTAACTTTCTCTGTGATTTGTTCCAGGTGGATGGCAGATACTTTATGGATATATATCTCCAAAATGAACTTATCGGACCAATCAAAGGATTAATAGACACTGGATCACAAGCCACCATTTTATCTATCAGTTATTTCCAAAAGATTTTGAATTTAACATCAAAGAAGCCACGATTAAGGTCATTTGATGGCTCTTTGATAAGTGTAGGTGGAGATGCCTTACAGGTAAAAGGAACATCCTGGTTGACATTTAAGATTGGCAAGAAAACAATTAGACATCCCACATTGATTGTGGATCTTCCATATGATCGGATGATCATAGGAATCGATTTATTAAAAAGATTGAGTCCCATAATTGATTTCATTAATGAAGCAGTATGGACTCAGGTGAAGGCACCCATTGCCTATGAATACTCTTGCAACACACAAGCACAACGTAGTTGTCATGTGATTGAAGAGAAACCTAGCTCTATTGAAGTGCATTTCAGGAACAATCAAACACCGGAGGTCACAATCCTGAAGAATGGTAAGCCCGAGGAAGATGTCAATGGTGCCGCTCACATCATTACCATCCAGAGGGATAAAATCAAAAAGGTAACTCTGGATGATGATATATTAACCATTTCTCTTGAAAGGGGTAATCACGAAGTCGCAGACCTGACAAGGCACATTCAATCGATGGTACGGATTAAAAAGGTCAATGACAATTTATTGATTCCCGTACAGGTAAACAATATAGCCCGGGTGAAATTTGCCAAGTTGGATTTGAAATCCGAAGCAAGTTACATAAGCCTAGGACTCTTGAAACAGATCACCAATCCTAAAATGATTAAAAGTTTCTCTCCACAGGACCAATGTGTTCATGATCTGGATGGAGATTCCCAAAGTCATAATGTGGTTGCAAGATGCGTTTTGTCTATCTCCCTAGGAAATAAAACTACGGAGCACGTTTTCATCGTGATAAATGAACCACGGTATCAAATGTATATAGGTAATGACCTTCTGCACCGATTTGCCGTACAAATCGACCTGGTGAATAACACCTTATGGTCCAGATTGCCAGGAAACCCAGAGGGATTCCAGGATGTAGAACAAGCCTTACGATGGGGACAACAGATGCCCTATGCCGTAAGTATCATGGTTGCTGAGAAAGTTGAAATTCCTGAAGGATGCAAACCATTTCTTCTACCCATTAAAGTAAAGAAGGGACAGAAGCTGAAGAACACAGACGCGTTGATCTGTTTATCCAACAGAATACAGCAACTCGGCCTAAAGGTAAAGCCTACTCCCCTGATCAATATCCATCAGGATCCGTTACATATGGTAATTCATAACATGGTTTCCCATAGCATATCCCTACAAAAGGACACCGTAATTGGTTTAGCTATGGATTCGGAATACTACACATTTGGATTCCAAAATGATGTTATTGGAATAATTCCTGATGAATACCTGACAGAGGAACAAACAGTAGAACAACATTTTTCCTCAACCCCTGAGGGGTTATTTAACATCCACTCTGTTTATCCTTTCAGCTCTGAAGAAGGTACATGCCACATTGAAGAATCATCATTGGTTTTCAACCATGAGATCGATGAAAAAGAGTATGAATCGTACCAGCAAGGAAAGGATAAGGTATGCTACACCCAGAATGATTTAACTAGTGAGCTTGAAGAAGCTTACGAGTTAAGTCAGCCTGAGATTTTCCCAGAATTTCAGGAGCGGGTGGAAGAACAAATCTCCATGGCTGACGCATGCTCCGACGAGTCGAAGCGTCAACGGCTAAAGGAACTCTTCGCAGAGTTCCAGGAGATGTTCGCCAAGGATTCTTATGACTGTGGGGAAACAGACCTACACGTTACAAGAATCCAGACAGATCCCGATGCACCCCCTGTTTTTGTAAAACAATACCGACTTCCGCTGGCGGCTTACGAGTCACTATCGGAAATCGTCAAAAACTTGGAGAAGAAAGGTATCATCCGTCCAGTACACAGTTCATTCAATCATCCGATACTTGGAGTCCTCAAACCTAACGGTCAATTTCGTCTATGCTCGGACCTAAGACAGTTAAACAAACGTGTTTACATGTCCGGATGGCCCGTGCCATACATTGACCAGTGTTTGGCACAAATACAAGGATCCAAAATCTTCACTGCCCTTGACTGTGCACAAGGATATTGGACGATTAAGGTAGATGAAAGGGATCAGTACAAACTGGCCTTTACATTTGGCAAACGACAGTATGCATGGACCCGACTGCCCTTCGGGTACATAAATGCAGGCCATGAGTTTGCAGTGTTCATGCATAAGGCAATGCCTGATGCCACTGAACGAGGTACCTTATCATATGTGGATGACATCCTGATAAAAAGTACAACTTTTGAGGAACATATTCAGGAGTTGAGGCATGTACTAACCCAGCTGAGGAAAGCAGGTGTAAAACTTTCTTTGCAAAAGGCTCAATGGTGCCGGAACAAGGTTAATTTCCTAGGTCATGAAGTCACTGCGGATGGAATTAACCCACAGAAAAAGAAGGTGGAAGCAGTGACCAAGACAAAATCTCCTACAAATCTCAAGGAGTTGAGATCATTCCTGGGCATGATGAACTACTCACGTAAGTTCATAGATAATTATGCCGAAATTACAAAACCTCTTTTGCAGTTGCTAAAGAAAGGAGTAAAATGGGAATGGAATGAGCGTCATGAGCAAGCTGTAACCGAGCTCAAGGCCAAACTTATCCAGGCTCCGTGCCTTGCTTATCCAGAAGGGGGAAAACCTTTCTTTGTGGAAACAGGTTTCACTGATAAAAGCATAAGTGCAGTTCTTTTCCAAAAACAGGAAAACCGAAACAAGATCATCGCCTATGCCAGCAAGTCCTTGTCACCGGTTGAGGTAAAATTCAATGATTGTGAGAAAGCATTGTTGTCAACTGTGTGGGCTTTGCAATATTTTAGGAGTTTTATCCAAGGCGAAAGGATCATTGTGGAGACCGCACATCAGCCACTGCAATACTTGCAGAGTGATCGTATAAGAGATGGAAACTTGTCAAACAGCAGGATAACCGCCTGGACAATGTCCTTAATGGGATGGCCATTGGAAATCAGGTACAAACAAAATAATAAAAACCCAGTTGCTCAAGGATTAGCAGAACTACATGACTGTACCCATACGGAACATAAAAGTGAGTCAACGATAAATGATTTCCTGGATGAACAATCATCATCACCATATAAATCTTATGAAGAGGAGTATTGCAAATTGTTACCATGTGTGTACGTAGACGGCTGCTCCTTCCATGTCGATGAAGGATCCGAACGTACATTGGTTGCAGGTATTGGAGTCGTATGGAATAATACATTCCTGGATGTATCCGTTGGATACAAGATTGGTTCCAAAAGCAGCCAAGTTGCAGAACTTACTGCTGTGTACAAAGCCGTACAAATGGCTATCGAATATGATGTTAAGGAGTTTGTAATCATCACAGATTCTGACTATATTCGTAACAGCTTTGTGGAGTACTTTCCCGGATGGAAAAGGTCAGACTGGATGAGAAGTAATAACAAGCCAGTAAAGCATGGTAAGATGTTTTGTAAAATTGATGAGATGGTTACCGCCCACAGTCTTACCATTTATTGGAAGAAGGTAAGAGGTCATTCAAAATATCCAGGCATGGATAAAGAGGGGAATGACCTAGCGGATTCCCTTGCCAAGCAAGCAACCATTGACGGAGAAGTCTTTGACGTTGATGACCTCATGGGAACTATCCAAGTGGATGCTATGACAAGGAATCAGGCCCAAAAGGGAGCTGAAGCCAATGTGGCACAGTGGAGCCAAAATTCCCCTAGTGAGGATCTCATTGCAAGCCAAAAGGGGGATCCAATTATTGGTCTCTTTTATAAGCACATTGAGGATCCACATAACTATCCCATAACCACGGAAGACTGTGTGGGTAAGGAGGAGTTACGAATTTTGATGAAAGGTAAGTCCCAATTTTCATTACAGGATGAACTGCTGATAAGAACCTCTAAGAATGGTATCACGCAATGGATAGTACCTGCAGCATACCGAGGTCTGATGTTACAACATGCACATGATGCCCCAACAGCTGGTCATCGAGGTGAGAAAATAACGTACGAGTTACTACGGGACTACGCTTACTGGCCACATATGCTGCAAGATGTGCGAACATATTGTCAGGGATGTCTAATCTGCCCTCAATTCCAGCCACAAGGACCCACTCATCGGGCACCATTGATGAAAAGGGGGATGTCCATGCCGTGGTCAGACATCCAAATTGACTTCATTGGACCAGTAACAACCTCATCAAGAGGCAACAAGTATATGTTAACCGTAACTTGTCTGTTCACCAAATGGGTGGAATGTTTGCCATGCAAAACATGCAGTTCAAGCGCATGTGCATCTCTGCTCATTAACCATGTATTTTCTAGATTTGGTCTTCCCCAGCGCATCGAATCCGATCGTGGAAGTCACTTCACCAGTGAGATGATGACAAAGATGTGGGAAATCCTGGGGATAAAGAGGAAGCTACATATAGCTTATCGACCAGCCTCTAGTGGTGGAGTAGAACGTTACAACCAGTCCATTGTGAACATCCTGAAAAAGTTTGTCAATGAATCTGGTAAGGACTGGGATGTCAAGTTGCCTTTGGTGCTTATGGCCATCAGAGCCACCCCAAGCGCAGCAACTAAGCTTTCTCCCTTCGAGATGATCACGGGAAGGAAGATGGTGCTACCCCAGCATTTACTTTACAGGACAACAGACCATAATTTGATCAATGCTACAACGTCACATCAGTATGTGGAAAATTTACGCAAGCACCTTCAGCATGCTTTTGCTTTCGCCCAGAAAAATATAGAGAAAGCCGCAGTGAGTGCTAAGACATACTATGATCTGAAGACTACACAGAAGGAGTATCAAATTTCCAATCGCGTGTATCTCTATAACTTCGCTCGGGATCAAGTGAAGGAGAGAAAATTCCTACCTTCCTGGAAAGGTCCCTATGTCATCACTGACAAATTATCTCCAGTGGTCTACAAGATCAAAATCCCTAAGGGGGATGAATTTATTGAAAAATGGGTGCACATTAATCAGCTACGTGTTTGTCATCCTAGTGCACGACTTCGAGAGATTGAAGGAGTTGGATGAAAAGAGGTGAAAAGACTTTATGGTTCCAGCTAAAGACGAAAATAAGGATTGGTATCGTATGAACGGAAAAACGTTATCTGTTATTCTACATCTTTAACGCATACTAACCCATCCTGATGTATGTTTCCTCTGTAACAAAATGTCTCCTAACTCACCTCTGAAACCAGAACTTACTCTGTCCAAGAAAAGAACTTATGCCAATCAGAGGTATATGGTATTAGTAACTCTTTTCTTGCAGGATAAAAAAATATAAATATATGTATATACTCATATGTGTCATACAATATTTTATAGGCGTAAGATGTCATCAAAGATGATTGCCATTATCTACGTCGTCCTGATCTTGGGGAAGGAGTTCCATGCTGAGCCGATTGCTGTGCCAGGTCCTTCATCGGGGATCATGCTACAAGATACAGCGGGGTTCATCTTGACGAACAAGAGGATATTATCCCAGAAGGTCTACATCAGCCTGGATCCACGTGTTTTCGTCGAAAGGCAATTCAACGTGTCCGAAATCCAGTCGCCGGAAATCCAAGCTTTGTACCAGATGCACATCGGATATTCCCAAGAACGGATTACCCAGATCCTGGAGCAAGCAAGGAAAACCCTAACCAGAGAACAGTTTTCTACAGACCGAAGTGATTCATTTTGTTTTGCGATCATAGCCGCTATAATCTTTGGCGTAGTAGGCACTGTTATTACTACCGGTGTGACAGTTGCCGATTCCATCTCCATCAAGATATTGGAACTCGAAGTTGGTTCATTGAAAAGGAACCTATTAAACATTCATGTGGAGATGGAGAATCAAAACAAACATTTGTCGAACTTATATCCTGTTTTGCAGGATCTATGGGATGGTTGAGTTTGTTGACCATCCAAGTCATGCGTTAGATAAGGTTCTCCAGAAGAACTTTAGTCAAGCTCTGGTTGGAACATTATAAGCCAAGTCTACGCATCGAAGAAGATATATGAAAAGCCCTTTTAAGCATTCCAAATACATTCACATTTTATGGAATATTTTGGAATGAAGGGGGATTTGTTGTGCATTTTCATAAGTGTACAATGTATCTGATGATACTATATTCAATATGGATGATCATTGCCTTTAACAGCATGTGATCAGCATGAACCTGGAAAAAACCAAGATGGGTTCATAGCGAGTTCAATGTGTTAAAAGTGAATATATAGAGAAGACTATACTCATATTATTGTTTAGAGACATGGATTTATCTACACTGGTTTCTCTAAACTTGTCTGTCTGAGGAACAATGGGTGTTTCATGGCTAAACCATGATCTGATAAGAGATGTCCATAAAACACATCTGGTGTGGAATAGATGTCTATTCATATATTCGCATATAGATATATATTCCTGTGTGCATTTATTTAGCGTTTGAACTTATTAATGATTCATATATATTATGTGATATTGATGTATTATAACCAAATATTATTAATGTATCTTTATATGTCTGTATCTCACTGAGAGGGTATATTCTAGGGGATATAAAATGTGTTTAAGTGGAAATTTCTTAAATAGGGTTTATTTTAGAGGAGCTGATGTTATTTCAAACATCATCACTCAATCGCTGAGACAGTTAAGATACACAAACCAGAAGAACCCTTATCTGCCCCATAAATTCAGGGATTAGGAAAACTTCTGATACCGCCAGTCAGTCTGAGCAAAGTGTCAGAAAGAGCCCCTCCTAATTGATTTAAGGTGTGAAAGGGCAAAGTTTAAGTAGTAATAAAACAATCTGTATATCTGTTAATTCTTAAAATATTCAAAATTGTTATATGATACAACAGTGCCATCAAGTGGTAGATGGGCAGAAGTTTCTGAGGAATGTCAGTTAAGTGACATCATCCCCATGTTTAACATACGTCACACCCACCTTATCTAATTGGTAATCCCTATTCCAAGAGGGGATGGGCATAGATAAGGATGGGGATATCTGATCCAGTTTTTGGGAGAGAAAAAACACAATTCTTCAAACACTTCACAAACCTCACAAAAAGAAAAACTTCACAAGGACTTCACAACGGAACTCTTTACAAAGATTCATTCATCAGCATCACTTCACACGTCGGGAACATACCATAGGACGGGACATATCTGAACCTTGGAAAGCTGGGTCCATTCTAAAAGCTCTTTATCCCAAAGCCAGGGGTAATGTATAATCTATTTCATTTGCAGTAATTATAAATCGCTCCAATTGGCATATAGTTGAGACCCCATTATTAGTGGGTCAATAGTGTTAAAACAATAATTTTATGGGAAATTTTAATGAACGTGCACATCATTAGAATTCCTGTAATATTGATATCAGAGTAGAATCTCTGATCGGATATTATTATCCGTAGTTAGGCCAACGGGCGTATTTATAAGGTGTCTCTTACTGCCATATTCTTTGATTGAGCATAAGGGATTTTCCACAGATTCATTTCTATTGTTTTGTTGTTATTGTTACATTATAATATTTCAATAATCGGTAATAATTTGATAATAATTTGAATAACATTGTATTGTACTTGGTGTACTAAATTAAGTGAGCCCGGCGTAAACGGCGGAGCATCATCTTGTGGTCAATTTTGATATTATCCTTGTATTCATTTGTATGCCATTTTTACTACATGTATTTATTTGTAATAAATTATATTTTATATAATTAATTGCACCCTGTTTCATTATCTGCACAAATTAACTTTAGATCTCGTCAATAAAAGAACTGGCGTTTATATGTCCGCCAATAAATTTTTTTAATTTTTAATTTTTCATATTTCATAAAAATATGAAATCATAATTTTTATGATTTCATATCTTATATGAAATAAATACCCGACAACTCGGGACCCTGAACAACCTCCTGAGGCGGAACCGGAACAGATCGCCAGCACCAGCCCTCCTGTCCCTCATGCATCGGCTCAGGACAATCCGGGTCCCCTACCGGATCCCTCCGCTCAACAGAGGCTCTTTGGTTTTTGCCAAAATTTGAGAGCCCTGGTGAGCAGGCAGAGATCCGGTAGGCCAAATCGAACTGATTATGCGAACCTTGTAGAGGTCATTTCCGACGCTCTAGAAGGTTTTGCCAAACATCAGAAGAAGTTTAATGCTGACTTGATTAGCCGCTGGGAGGGGGCGGAGTCGACGATTCAACGCAGCCCAAACTACCATTATGGGCTAAGCATAATCAGTTTGATGGACTCAATGACGCCCGAGCAGTTGCATGAGTTTAAGGTCATGCTAGAGAATGGGTCATGGCAAATTATGCACCGCCCCCAAACCCCCCCATCCCACACCTATCCCCTATCCCACACCTACCCCCCATCGCACACCAGTGGCCAGTCCCGCCAACCTTTCCCTTCCCACCCCCCCGAGCATGTGTTACCTCTGTCTCTTATTCTTTTCCTCCCCAGTATTTTCCTTCAACTTCTTTCCAAACTCCCTCCACCTCTACACATGCTCGGGTACCCTCCTCCTCAGACCCTTCCTTTCTCCACAGCCCACAATTACGCCCTGCATCCTTTCCTGTGGCCCGTAGTTTCATCTCAGATAATCGACAGGACAGGGGGGCTACCATTGCCAGCCCCAGAGCACCAACCCCACGACAGTCCACCCCCCCTCACCATTATGAGCAATTATAAAAGTTTTTTATGTTTATATTTATTATATTTTTTTTATTGTTTAAAAAATTTAAAAAATTATAGTTTACTTCACTGTGTCTGTGTTTTTATTGTCCTGTACAGGGTAACCTTGGCCACTACAGCTGCGTTTAAATTAAAACTACCCTAGTCTCACTACTGTGCGTTTCTTGGATCACCCTTGGTAGTTTTTATTTCAAAACAGCATTAGTGCCAATGTTAGAAGAACCATGAACATGACCATCAATAATCAGCTATCTTTTGGCTCTTTATTGATCGTAGACCCTATGATTGGCACAATGAACACGCAAATGCTTGTTCATTGTTCAATCTTGTGCCCTTTCATATGAGCCCTTGTGGGAGTCACGGTCCATCAGCATCATCAGGAATTCATTAATAAATTGTAATTTTACAGTTTAATGATTTCCCGATGACGCTCTAACATAACTGGGGGTGGCTGCTGGCACTGGGGTGTGAAGTTTTGTCTGTTTGTCTATCTTTCTTTTTTTCTATCTATTTATCTATCTATCTATCCCTGGGGGGGGGGGGGGGTGGGACTGCTGGCACTTGGGAAGGGGTGTGTGTGTGTCTGGAACAGTGGGGGCTGCTGGCACTGGGGTTGGGGGCTACCTTTATGGGGGCTACTGGCTCTGGGGGTGGCTGCTGGCACTGGGGTATGGGGGGCTGCTGGCACCGGGGTGTGGAGGCTGCTGGCACCGGTGGGGGGTGGCTGGAACTGTGGGGTCTGCTGGCACTGCGGGAGTGTTTGTGGCTAGAACTGTGGGGGCTTCTGGCACAGTGGGGTGTGTGTGGCTGTAATTGGGGGGTCTGCTGGCACTGTTGGGTGGTGGCTGGAACTGTGGGGTATGCTGGCACTGTGGGGGTGTTTGTGGCTGGAACTGTGGGGGCTTCTGGCACTGGGGGTGTGTGTGTGGCTGGAATTGGGGGGTCTGCTGGCACTGCAGGGGTGTTTGTGGCTGGAACTGTAGGGTCTTCTGGCACTGCAGGGGTTTTTGTGGCTGGAACTGTGGGTGCTGCTGGCACTGCGGGGATGTGTGTGGCTGGAACTGTGGGGTCTGCTGGCACGGCAAAGATGTTTGTGGCTGGAACTGTGGGTGTTGATGGCACTGCGGGGATGTGTGTGGCTGGAACTGTAGGGTCTGCTGGCACTGCGAGTATGTTTGTGGCTGGAACTGTGCGGGCTTCTGGCACTGCAAGGGACATACAGTTGTTAAAAGGGTATTCACACAGATAATTGCCTGATGAACATGAGTCGGACTCACCAGAGGTAAAAACACATGTAGAGACCGCGCCGTGTATCGGCGTTCAGCAAAGGCCAATACGCATGTCAGAGTTAGCCAGGAGGAGCCACCAAGTGTCGAACACATGCGCAAGTGTCACACGCATGCGCACCAAGCGCATCATCAAGATCACAAACAAAACGGCCATTTTAGAATAGTATAGATAGGGAATGACTCACACTCATGTGCACTGCAGTCACAACTACCATTATCGCCATCTTGTGTGAGGGCAAATATCCACTGGTCTCAAAGAGAGAGTCATGCCCTATATCTCAAATAGTCTCCCTAATCGAAATAGGACCCACCGAAAGGTACCCACCATGCGCTAAGCTCCTACTAATTGAATTGGTCAAACAAACAAACAGATGGACTGTGATACTGTCTCCTATGTACGAGAATATAATTATTGTGAGTAGAGTTGAGCGAACTTTAGCTTCTTTTGGACCCCACCCGAACCCGAACATTTACATAAAAGTTCGGGTTCGTGTTCGGTGTTCGGCAATTTTTATGGCGCTTTTTGAAAGGCTGCAAAGCAGCCAATCAACAAGCGTTTAACTGTGTGCCCTTAGAAGCCATCACAGCCATGCCTACTATTGGCATGGCTGTGATTGGCCAACTGCAGCATGTGACCCAGCCTCTATATAAGGCTGAGTCACGTAGCGCTGCACGTCACTCTGCTATTCTTAGTGTAGGGAGAGGATGCTGCTGCTGTCAGGGACAGATCAGGGATAAATACTAAGAAGAACTGCCTAATAACTCAGCGATCTCAATCCAATGTGTTTTGTGGGTGCAGGGCACAGGTTTTTTTAAGCCTGCACTGAGCTAACTTCTGTTGAAAATGCTTTTTTTTTTTTACTTCAGTTTGTCACTATGAATACCTAATCGGCAGCCATTTTATGCAGACATGCTGGTGCAGCACTATCTGCATGTCTGCTAGTCCAGAAATACATCTTTTTTGCTGACTGTGCTTAAAAATTTTTTTTTTTGCATATAGTGCACCAGCACTATCTATCTGCATGTCTGCTAGTCCAGAAATACAGTGTCACGGATGGTGTTACAGATAGCTGGGAGTTATGGATAAACATGCGACTGGCTTGATCCCAAACTAAGGAGCATAAAGGTGACCCCTATAAAACCCTAAGAGCTCACCCTGACTGCTAAGCACATACAAGGGTCTCAGAGGTAGACGATTGCATGCCCTCGTACCTAGACTGTATGACACCTGAAAACCCTATAATAGTGAGGGGACACGACCACCGGCTCCCTGCACTAAATACGGAGGGAGTCAGGGTCACCTAGAATCAAGCCAGCAAGGAAACACAATACATGAAAGGACTTATCTGAACAAGCAGTAACAGGAGTCTCCAGCAGTGAACACCAATCCAGGAAGTAGTATAAACCGCAAAGTGAGGCAGTATGGTGAGGGTATATAAAGGGAGGCAATTAGTGTAAATAGGTGACAGCTGGGAGAAGGAAGGGAGATGACAAAGTGAAACCAAAACAAAGAACATCATGCAAGAGGTACAGAAGAATGTCTGCCAGACCTTCTCAGAGAGCTGGCGGTGACAGTACCCCTCCCTCTACGGGTGGACTCCGGACACTCAGCGCCCACCTTCTCAGGATGGGACCTATGGAAAGCCCTGATGAGACAAGTGGCCTTAATGTCCGCCACTGGGACCCACATACTCTCCTCAGGACCATAAACCTCCCAATAAACGAGGTACTGGAGAGAATCCACAATCCTAGAGACCTGAAATTCAAGATTACCATCAACAACAATCGGAGGAGGAGGCAAAGAGGAGGGTACAGTGGGTTGGACATAAGGTTTTAATAGGAACCTGTGAAAAACATTATGGATCTTCCAAGTCTGAGGAAGATCAAGACGGAAGGCAAAGGGATTGATGACGGACAAGATCTTGTAAGGCCCAATAAACTTAGGACCCAACTTCCAGGAGGGAACCTTCAGTTTGATATTCTTTGTAGACAACCACACCAGATCACCCACATTCAGGTCCGGACCAGGCACACGTCTCTTATCCACCACATGCTTATATCTCTCAATCATCCTCTTCAGATTACCCTGAATCTTTTGCCAAATAAATGACAAAGACGAGGAAAATCTCTCCTCATCAGGTAAACCAGAAGACCCCTCTCCAGAGAATGTCCCAAACTGCGGATGAAACCTATATGCACCAAAAAATGGTGACTTATCAGAGGACTCCTGGCGACGGTTATTTAAAGCAAACTCAGCAAGGGACAAAAAAGAACACCAATCCTCCTGATTCTCTGCCACAAAACAGCGCAGATATGTCTCCAGATTCTGATTGACGCGTTCGGTCTGACCATTCGACTGCGGGTGAAAAGCAGAAGAGAACGACAACAGAACCCCCAAGCGAGAACAGAAGGCCTTCCAGAATCTGGAAACAAATTGCATGCCCCTATCAGAAACGATGTCTAAAGGAATGCCATGCAATTTGACAATGTGATCAACAAATGCTGGCGCCAGCGTCTTAGCATTCGGTAACCCAGGAAAGGGAATGAAATGCGCCATTTTGCTAAAACGGTCCACTACTACTAGAATCACAGTCTTCCCCGAGGAACGAGGCAGGTCCGTAATGAAGTCCATGGACAGATGCGTCCAAGGACGGGAAGGAATGGGTAACGAAAGGAGAGAACCCGATGGCCGTGAATGAGGGACCTTGGCACGAGCGCAGGTCTCGCAGGCTGCCACAAAACCGTCAACCGTCTTACGAGGAGCCGGCCACCAGAATCTCCGAGCAATGAGATCCACTGTGGCTCTACTCCCCGGGGGCCCAGCAAGGACAGTATCGTGGTGCTCCTTAAAAACCTTGTGTCGTAAAGCGAGAGGCACAAACAACCTCCCAGGAGGACAAAGATCAGGAGCCTCTGCCTGGACTGCCTGAACCTCTGCCTCCAAATCAGGATAAAGAGCAGAGACGACCACCCCTTCAGCCAAAATGGGACCCGGGTCTTCAAAGTTCCCCCCTCCCGGAAAACAACGTGACAGGGCATCAGCCTTCACATTTTTAACCCCGGGGCGGAATGTGACAACAAAATTAAACCTAGAAAAGAATAAAGACCATCTGGCCAGGGTCGTGGCTAGCTTGGCATGTGAGCGGTCGCACGCAGAGAGAGCTCCCGCATCTGCCCGGCTATTTATCCTGCAATTACCCTAAAACCAGCTAAAACCTACAGCTTAAACAGTTGGGGAGCAGTGTGGTGACAGAGTCAGAGGTGCTGGAAAGCGGAGACAGCTACCATGTCAAGGAAAAGAGAAGGCAGAGGCACGGACAAGGAGTCCCAAGATGGCGCCGGGATCAGCACGCCGAAGCGGCGGGAACGCGCCGCAGAGATACAGAAAGATGCGGCAGTAAAACTGAGCCAATTTGTAAGGTCGTCACAAGCAACTAACAACAGACAGCGCCGAGAGACCCAGGATACTGGTTCAGTTGACCAAGGGGATGAATTGGAGCCTGAAGGAGCGGTGAACGTCATAAAAGCACATCAGGGCGCCAACAGGTATGAGGCTCTGAGAGGGAATGGTGACGATCTGGAGCATGAGACATGCGAATCAGACTCCGGTGAACCCACCCTTAAGGATGTACTACATGCCATTTCTAAATGTGGCAAATCCTTGAGTGCACTAACGGTACAGGTAGGCGCTATTAAAGAGGACATTTCTATTATTAGACATGACTTTAGAAAATTGGCGGAGCGTACTACTGCACTGGAGGATAGAGTGGGTGAGGTGGAGGACGAGGTACACCCTTTAAAAAGAGATACCGCAGAACATGCTAGAATGTTGAATGTTTTGGCGCAATAACGTGCGTATTGTTGGAGTGCCTGAGAAAGTGGAGGGAAGAAATCCTACTGAATATTTTGAGACATGGCTGAAAGAACATGTGGGACAGGATACTTTAACCCCGCTGTTCGCAGTGGAACGCGCCCATAGGGTGCCAACTAGGCCTTTACCTCCTGGAGCACCCCGAGAACGGTCCTGGCTAAATTGCTACATTATAGAGACCGTGATATTCTTCTACGCAAGGATAGGCAGCTGCAGGAACTATCCATTGACGGTCACAGAATCTCGTTATTCCCGGACTATTCTATGGAAGTCCAGAAAAAGAGGGTGCGGTTTTTGGACATTAAGAAGAGGCTGAGAAGCCTGGAAGTTCCCTATTCTATGCTATATCCAGCTAGGTTGCGTGTTGTGGCTTTAAATACCACCAGTTTCTTTGAGGATCCTAGAGAAGCGACAAGATGGCTGGACAGAAACGAACGCCAAATTAAGATGGAACATCAGCCTTCTGCTTGAAGAGACTCTGCCTCTTTTATATAGCTGTTGGCACAAATACCTTACATGCATAATGTTTTATTTTGCAGGATATACAGTACAGACCAAAAGTTTAGACACACCTTCTCATTCAAAGAGTTTTCTTTATTTTCATGACTATGAAAGTTGTAGATTCACACTGAAGGCTTAAAAACTATGAATTAACACATGTGGAATTATATACATAACAAACAAGTGTGAAACAACTGAAAATATGTCATATTCTAGGTTCTTCAAAGTAGCCACCTTTTGCTTTTATTACTGCTTTGCACACTCTTGGCATTCTCTTGATGAGCTTCAAGAGGTAGTCCCCGGAAATGGTTTTCACTTCACAGGTGTGCCCTGTCAGGTTTAATAAGTGGGATTTCTTGCCTTATAAATGGGGTTGGGACCATCAGTTGCGTTGAGGAGAAGTCAGGTGGATACACAGCTGATATTCCTACTGAATAGACTGTTAGAATTTGTATTATGGCAAGAAAAAAGCAGCTAAGTAAAGAAAAACGAGTGGCCACCATTACTTTAAGAAATGAAGGTCAGTCAGTCAGCCGAAAAATTGGGAAAACTTTGAAAGTAAGGGCTATATGACCATGAAGGAGAGTGATGGGGTGCTGCGCCAGATGACCTGGCCTCCACAGTCACCGGACCTGAACCCAATCGAGATGGTTTGGGGTGAGCTGGACAGCAGAGTAAAGGCAAAAGGGCCAACAAGTGCTAAGCATCTCTGGGAACTCCTTCAAGACTGTTGGAAGACCATTTCAGGGGACTACCTCTTGAAGCTCATCAAGAGAATGCCAAGAGTGTGCAAAGCAGTAATCAAAGCAAAAGGTGGCTACTTTGAAGAACCTAGAATATGACATATTTTCAGTTGTTTCACACTTGTTTGTTATGTATATAATTCCACATGTGTTAATTCATAGTTTTGATGCCTTCATAGTCATGAAAATAAAGAAAACTCTTTGAATGAGAAGGTGTGTCCAAACTTTTGGTCTGTACTGTATATCTGTTTATGATTGAATGTTAAGTATCCCTGACAAGGTGGTAGCGAAGGTGGGGAATAACTGCGCTAGGTTATAAGTATTTTACAGTCAGTACAGAATTATTAGGCAAATGAGTATTTTGACCACATCATCCTCTTTATGCATGTTGTCTTACTCCAAGCTGTATAGGCTCGAAAGCCTACTACCAATTAAGCATATTAGGTGATGTGCATCTCTGTAATGAGAAGGGGTGTGGTCTAATGACATCATCACCCTATATTAGGTGTGCATAATTATTAGGCAACTTCCTTTCCTTTGGCAAAATGGGTCAAAAGAAGGACTTGACAGGCTCAGAAAAGTCAAAAATAGTGAGATATCTTGCAGAGGGATGCAGCACTCTTAAAATTGCAAAGCTTCTGAAGCGTGATCATCGAACAATCAATCGTTTCATTCAAAATAGTCAACAGGGTCGCAAGAAGCGTGTGGAAAAACCAAGGCGCAAAATAACTGCCCATGAACTGAGAAAAGTCAAGCGTGCAGCTGCCAAGATGCCACTTGCCACCAGTTTGGCCATATTTCAGAGCTGCAACATCACTGGAGTGCCCAAAAGCACAAGGTGTGCAATACTCAGAGACATGGCCAAGGTAAGAAAGGCTGAAAGATGACCACCACTGAACAAGACACACAAGCTGAAACGTCAAGACTGGGCCAAGAAATATCTCAAGACTGATTTTTCTAAGGTTTTATGGACTGATGAAATGAGAGTGAGTCTTGATGGGCCAGATGGATGGGCCCGTGGCTGGATTGGTAAAGGGCAGAGAGCTCCAGTCCGACTCAGACGCCAGCAAGGTGGAGGTGGAGTACTGGTTTGGGCTGGTATCATCAAAGATGAGCTTGTGGGGCCTTTTCGGGTTGAGGATGGAGTCAAGCTCAACTCCCAGTCCTACTGCCAGTTTCTGGAAGACACCTTCTTCAAGCAGTGGTACAGGAAGAAGTCTGCATCCTTCAAGAAAAACATGATTTTCATGCAGGACAATGCTCCATCACACGCGTCCAAGTACTCCACAGCGTGACTGGCAAGAAAGGGTATAAAAGAAGAAAATCTAATGACATGGCCTCCTTGTTCACCTGATCTGAACCCCATTGAGAACCTGTGGTCCATCATCAAATGTGAGATTTACAAGGAGGGAAAACAGTACACCTCTCTGAACAGTGTCTGGGAGGCTGTGGTTGCTGCTGCACGCAATGTTGATGGTGAACAGATCAAAACACTGACAGAATCCATGGATGGCAGGCTTTTGAGTGTCCTTGCAAAGAAAGGTGGCTATATTGGTCACTGATTTGTTTTTGTTTTGTTTTTGAATGTCAGAAATGTATATTTGTGAATGTTGAGATGTTATATTGGTTTCACTGGTAAAAATAAATAATTGAAATGGGTATATATTTGTTTTTTGTTAAGTTGCCTAATAATTATGCACAGTAATAGTCACCTGCACACACAGATATCCCCCTAAAATAGCTAAAACTAAAAACAAACTAAAAACTACTTCCAAAAATATTCAGCTTTGATATTAATGAGTTTTTTGGGTTCATTGAGAACATGGTTGTTGTTCAATAATAAAATGAATCCTCAAAAATACAACTTGCCTAATAATTCTGCACTCCCTGTATAACTCATTGCATGTGCATGAATATGTGTTCATCTCAGGTGTAGAGAAGGATGTTTTCAACTGTTTACAAAATGGATATAGAACAGGATAATAAGGGTGATCTACCGGTTTATCTTGAATCTCACTGAGGGTGTTATATGTATGCTCTAAATATAATGTATACTTCCGGGTGAGATGCGGGAAGCTAAATGGAGATGAGCTATTTCTGATAGTGTGATTGACAGTTTTTGGAGTGTCACTGTGAATGCAGGAAGTTAGTTTTGGCTACGTCCCTCCTGCTAATAGTACTTATTAGCTGGGGAATACTGCTGGACTTACTGATTGGTATAGTATAATCCCACTGGCCTAGTACTTGGGCGTGGTGTGGGGCCAATTGGTTAGCCCAGTGAACTGTAGTTTGCTATAGAGTTTTTGCCATTCAATGGCACGTTTACAGTTTAGGGAAGTTTTGGGACTTGGTATGGGGCAAAGTAAGCTGTGGTATGAGTGGAAATGTGACAAGATGAGTGTGGAATGGAGATGGGAGTACCGTCCTCCAGAGTAAAAGGTTAGAAGTTTCAGTGTAAGGGTTGAGGTCCTTGGTCTGGGCAGACGATTATACTATAATACTAATGGCTAATTGTATTAAAATCTTTAGCTGGAATGTGCGTGGAATCAAAGAAAAGACTAAAAGGAAGGCGATTCTGGAAAGCATTCGTCCGCTACATCCTCTCATATGCTTCCTTCAGGAGACCCACTTGTTGCCGGAGCAGGTACATTTGCTTGGATTGACATGGGTGGGGGCTGGATTTCACTCCACGTATTCTACATATGCTAGAGGGGTCAGTATATTGATACATAAGACTATACCGTTTTGTTTCCTTTGTAGCAAGGTAGACGCTGACGGATGTTATGTGTGTATTTATGGCCAAGATTCGGGTAAATGGAGATTTGTCTGACAGCTTCACACTTCATAGAGGGACGAGGCAAGGTTGTCCTTTGTCACCTCTGCTATTTGCGATAGCAGTTGAGCCTCTAGCGGAAGCCATTAGATCTTCGGTAGGGATAAAGGGCTTCACATATGGTTCACTAGAAGAGAAAGTAGCATTGTATGCTGATGATCTGTTATTATTTATGGATAATTGGAGGGAATCTCTCCCGGTGGCAATGGAAGTAATCAATGGGTTTGGGAAAATGTCAGGCCTATGTATTAATTGGAGTAAGTCTTCAAAAGTTTAGACAGAAAGTTATTGCTTGGACAAAACTAACATTATCAATTATAGGCAGAGCGAATCTGATTAAAATTATACTGATGCCACAACTTCTCTATGTGCTACATAATGCCCCCATATGGCTTCCTCTTAGGATCTTCTATGTAGTTAATGCAATATTCAGGGACCTTATCTGGAAGAAAGGTGTGCCTCGCATTAAATTGGAAACTTTATGCAGGCCAAAGAATGGGGGAGGTCTGGGGGTTCCTGATCCAAGGATGTATTATTTGGCGGCGCAATTGCAGCATATGAGAAGATGGGAGTCGACGGATGGCTTGGGTACAGCTAGCAAAATTATTCAGTCATTGGTGGGATGTCAAAACCTGAGATCTGCTCTGGAGGAGGGTACTTTTCATGAGAAGGGCAAGGCATTCCGGACACTCCAAGCCATTCACAATACATGGTGGAAGGCCAGAGAAATAATAGGTATTCGAGGATACTCAGACATCACTCCTATTTGGCCGAATTTTATGTATACTGAAGTAAACAAGGTTAGTGGGGTAAAAGTATGGAGTGCTTTGGGACTGAAATATATGGGTCAATTGTTCGATAATAATATACTTAAAGAATTCTCAAATCTGCAGCAAGATTTTGGGCTGCAGAAGTCCCAATTCTATTTGTATCTGCAACTTAGACACGCGCTACGTGCTCAGGACCAGATGGTAGCGGTAAGCCCTGCGCAGAAGAATTCAGTATTGGACCTGGTGAAATCTAGTGGAGGTACAAAAGGAGTGATATCTCTAAATTACTCATGTCTTATGGAAGCGCAAGTTAAGAAGCAGCAATTTCAGTTATATGATAAGTGGAAGAGGGATGCCCCTGATTTATCAGAGGAACAATGGGATACTGTCCTGGAGGATTTCACTCAGGTTGCGGTGAGTGAGGCTCAAAGAGTGTCTCAACTCTTGTTATTACACAGAGTATATAAAACTCCTGTCATGATGAAAAAAATGGGATACAGAAGTGATGATTGTTGCCCGAGATGTGATGTTGCGAATGCAGATCTCATTCACTTCATGTGGAATTGCCCTAGACTGAGAAGATACTGGTTAGGGGTAGCTGAAACGGTGAAAACTGTTTTTGATGTTGAACTTAGTATGACAGTGACGGAGTGTATGTTGGGATGTGTGAATGTGCCGAATTCAATGTCTGAGAAAAGATTGGCTGTTATTAGGGTATTGTACCAGGCTAGGAAGGTAATAGCATTTCATTGGTTAAGTAGACAACCACCATCAGTGGACGAACTGGAAAAAAAAATACATGTACTGATTAGTCTTGAAAACTATGTATATCTAAAAAGGAATTGTTTAAAAAAGTTCGAAAAGATATGGTCAATATGGATTCAACACTATAATCTGCAATTGTAATGGAATAAGAGAACGAGTGAGTGAATAAGTGAGGTATAGGAATGAATGGAAGAGGGGGCGGAGAGAATACGTAGGTTAGCTAACATTAAGGGTCTCAGAAATAGGAGGATCTCTTGTATACTTATACATATCTGATTACTCATCTAGAATGTACCACACTACACACAGCTGTGCGGATCCAAGTTAAGATATTGAGAGAATGTAAAACTAAGGCAATGATTTGTCAGATATTGTGATGTAATGTCTTATACTTGCTATGGTCCCATGGGGTATGTTGGAGGGAGGGGGGTGGGGGAATCTGGGGGACACTGTTATGTTTTTTGTTAAAATGGAAAAAAAATAATCTTTAATAAAAAGAATCTGATTTAAAAAAAAAAGACCATCTGGCCTGTCTCGGGTTCAGACGCTTGGCTGATTCCAAGTCGGCCAGATTCTTATGGTCGGTAAACACGGTAATAGGGTGTCTGGCTCCCTCTAGCCAATGGCGCCATTCCTCAAAAGCTAATTTGATGGCCAACAACTCCCTATCTCCCACATCGTAATTTCTCTCTGCGGAGGAGAGTTTTCTTTTTAGTCATATCAGTGAGTGGCTTAACAACAGAGGAATAATTCAAAATGAACTTTCTGTAATAATTGGCAAAACCCAAAAACCGCATCAGCGCCTTCTGATTCTCAGGAAGCTCCCAATCAAGCACAGCGCGGACCTTCTCAGGGTCCATGCGAAAACCAGAAGCGGAGAGAAGAAAACCAAGAAATTGAATCTCCGGAACCGCAAACACACATTTTTCCAGTTTAGCGTACAACTTATTCTCCCGCACAATGAGCAAGACCTGACGTAGGTGGTTCCTATGAGTTTTGAAATCAGGAGAAAAAATCTAAATGTCATCTAGATACACCAGTACAAATTTCCCCATTAAATGATAAAAAATGCTGTTCACAAAATGTTGGAAGACGGCCGGAGCATTCATCAAACCAAAGAGCATAACCAAATTCTCGAAATGGCCCTCAGGGGTATTGAAGGCCGTCTTCCATTCGTCCCCTTCCCTGACCCTGACTAGGTTGTATGCCCCTCTTAAATCCAACTTAGAAAAAACTTTAGCCCCAACAATTGCATGATTTTCCTATCTTGTGACGTAAAGTCATGATTTTGTTAAAGACACGGAGGCGAGTATTGCTATCTCTTTCTTTACTAAAATCATAGCAGCAAAGAACAAACATTTCAATCAAGATGATAACCATGGTAACCAACCCCTCCCCACTGGGTCCGTATAACAGTCCTGGACTCTGTCAACTCCTCCTCTTTCTTTGATGATGAAATTCTTCTGGAACTCTGAGTGTGAGAACAAAAAACACTCCAGCCACCGAAACCGAGATGTAACTATAACCGAACAATAACTCTTCAACCGAAGAATGATGCTGGAGACTCAAACAAAATCAGTAGTTGAAAAACGTCATGTTCATCCTATGAAAAAAGAAAACAAGACAAAAGGTAGAAAAAACGTCCTTGTAATGAATTGAAACAATTTTCAGCAGTCCATTGTAGAGTACATACAGCAAAATAACAAGTTATTATAACAACTAAATACATAGAAACCAACTGTAATTCACATCCCAAACTCTAGGGGGGGTAGCAATAAGGGAAGGGGCAATACTCGCCTCCGTGTCTTTAATAAAATCATGACTTTACGTCACAAGATAGGAAAATCATGCAATTCTATTACATGACACGGAGGCTCCTATTGCGAGTTTAAAGCTGACCTACAACAGAGGAAAAAACATTAACTGTAGGCCGGAAATAAAACTCTCGAAAAGTAGATATGCGTGACCAATCTGCCAATCTCATAATGTCCTCCAAACACGCCCCTGCCACAGCCATGGAAGTCGCCGAAGCTCCTCTAGCGGAATGAGCTGTGAAAACCGAAGTATCCACTCCTGCCAAAGACATAATCCACTTTACCCAACGGGCCAGAGTGACCGTGGTGACAGGACGGAAGGGACGCCGGTATGACAGAAAAAGCTGAGGACAGGCAGGGGAGCGATGAGGGTCAGTACGAACCTCATATTCTCGGAGACAGGCTACTGGGCAGAGAGCAGGAGCATCCGGGAAACTAGGATAAGCAACAGTCCGAATGTTGGTCTTGGTGCGTCGCGTGATGTTAAACACCCTCTGGAGTGAACGAGCGAGCGTCATGATCTAAAGCGCGGACATCTGAGACTCTCTTGCAAGAGATTAACTAAAATAGAGAGACCAACTTAGCAGAGAGCTGACGAAGAGAAAGGTCCGCATTAGACGGCCACGAGGAGAACAAGGACAGCACAGAGGAGACATCCCAGGTAGAGGAGAAACGAGGTCTGGGAGGACGAGAAAGGCGGGAACCTCTGAGAAGACGGCATACTAGAGGGTGCTGACCCGCCGGGCACCCCTCAAACCCTTGGTGAGATGCGGAAATGGCAGAACAGTATAAGTTGATGGTACGTACCCTCGTGGAAAAGTGATGTAAGAAATTGGAGACTTTCAGTTACAGGAGCTGAAACGGGATCCAGGTGCCTAGCCAGGCACCAACCAGCCCAAGATTGCCAGGCTGCCCGATAAGATCATCTGGTCCCCGGAGCCCATGCCTCGTCCAATAGGCGCTAATTGACTCCGAAATTCCAGCGATGTCCCAAGGTTCCCCCGAAATTCTGCAAGCCAGTCTTCGAGAACGAGAGGGTGCCCCAGACCTGATGAATCCAATAGGAGGCCCGGGAAGACTGGAAGAAGTAGAGGGCATTGGATCAGGCACTCTAGAAGCTGAAGAAACCATGATTGGGTGGTCCAGAACGGGACTATGAGTACGAGATCCGCACCCCGACGGCGGACCTGAGCCAAAACTCGGGGAATCATAGCAAATGGAGGGAAAGCGTAAGTGAGGTGGCCGGACTAGTCCTATAGAAACGCATCGACCGCCTCCACGTCTGGATCCGGACGCCAGCTGTAAAACCGCGGAAGTTGGGTGTTCAAACGGGACGCGAAGAGGTCTAAACGGAAAGGACCCCAATGGGAAGATATGGATGAGAAAACTGTGCTGTCTAATCTCCAATCGCTGGAGTCCGACAGAAAACGCGAGCTCCAGTCCGCGTGGGTATTGTGGAGACCCGGTAGATACTCCGCCGTCACAGTGATCTCTCTGGCCAGGCAGAAAGTCCAGAAGTCTCGAGCCAAGTGGGACAGAGTCGCAGAATGCGTGCCTCCCATGGCATTGACATACCGAACCGCCGAGATGTTGTCCATCTGCAGTCTGATGCAAGCCTTGGCTAAACCGTTCGCAAAACTGCGAACTGCAAATGAACCCGCTAGCAGCTCCAAGGCGTTGATGTGAAGACCGGACTCCTCCTCGGACCAGCGACCCCCAGTAGTCACAACGTTGCAGTAAGCTCCCCAGCCCAGTAGGCTGGCATCCGACTCTATCATGAAATCTGGATGAGGGCCAAAGATCGCTTTCCCGTTCCACGCCTCCAAGTTGTGGATCCACCATGTCAATTTGTCTCTGGTGTCCATGTCCAAGGTGATCAAATCCGCATAAGATGCCCCCGACTGAAGGTGGGCAGTCTTGAGGCGCTGCATGCCTCGATAATGCAGGGGAGCTGGAAAGACTGCCTGGATGGACGATGAGAGGAGACCTATGATGCGGGCTAGGTGTCGCAAGGAAACCTGCGGAAGGGAGAGGGTGTGAAGAAGCTCCTTGCGGATGGCACGAATCTTGGAGGGTGGGAGACTGAGGGTCTCCGTGGAAGAATCGATAGTGAAGCCCAGGAATTCGATGGATTGGGCAGGAGTAAGAGACGATTTCGCCAGGTTGAGGAGGAATCCTAACCGAGACAACAGATCCATGGACCACTGCAGATGAGTAAGAAGGACTGTAGGGCTCTGGGCCATGATGAGGATATCGTCCAGATAGATAATCAGGGGAATCCCCCGACTGCGGAGATAGGATATGACTGGGCGCAGAAGCTTGGTGAAGCACCAAGGGGCTGAAGAGAGCCCGAAGGGTAGACATGTGAACCTCCATACCTCCATGTTCCAGAGGAAACAAAGGAGATCCCTGGATGACTCGGCAACCGGTACTGTCAGGTAGGCATCTTTCAGGTCTAGTTTGACCATCCAATCCCCGTGGAGGAGCATATCCCTGAGGAGGTGAATGCCCTCCATCTTGAAGTGCCGATATTGCACGAAGGCGTTTAGTGCCCGGAGGTTGATCACGGGTCGCATCTGGCCTCCTTTTTTGGCCACTAGGAACATACTGCTTATGATGCCCATGGAAGAAGAGGGAGCCCGCTCTATGGCGCCTTTCTGACACAGTGCTGTCAACTCCTGGTGTAACAGCAGGCGTTTTGAGGTCGGGAGAACCACTGGATGTGGGGGAGGGACCTGCACCTGGGAACAAACCAGCTCTATGTGAAACCCTTGGACGGTAAAGAGAACCCATGGGTCGGAAGTGATGGTTGACCAGACATGGGAAAAAAGACGGAGCCTGCCCCCCACCCAAGGAATCAAAGAAGACGCTGGAATTCGACTTACCGAAAGGGCGCCTGGAAGAAGAACCTCTGGCTCCACGTGATCGCCATGAAGAACCGCGGGTGGGAAAGAAGGCGGGCGGTTGCCGGAATTCTTGGTTGGAGGGTCGATATGAGAAGGAGTCTCGACCCGAACCACGGGTCTGGTAGGATGATCGGCCGGACAGGCGGCCCCTAGAGCTGCCGGCCCTGTTAGAGACCCGGCCCTGGAAGACTCGCTTCATTGATGTCTGAGCCTTATCAAGGGCAGTGAAGGCTCCCACAAACAGAGACAGATCCTTTATGAAGGAATCTCCAAACAGCAATCCTTGGGCCTCTTTACCTGCTTCCGTCAAGGCTAAATTAGAGAGCTTAGGCTCAATTTTGAAGAGGATTGCCTTACGTCTCTCGATAGAGAGCGAGGTATTTACGTTGCCCGTGATACACACTGCACGTTGTACCCATCCCCGGAGCTCCTCCGGATCCACCATAGTATTCTGGGTTCTGGCTGACTCTGCCAGTTCAAACATCTTAGTCAGTGGGCCCAAAAGGTCCAATAATTTGTCCTGACAGGACTTTAAGGCCGATTTAAGGCCCTTCCTAGGGTTCCAGCCCGATTTCGATAGAAATTGACACATCTTTGGGTCTACTACGGGCGTCTCACAGACCTTGTTGGGTACAATAGGTCTGGGGCACTCAGCCTTAAGCTTATTACGCGCCTCCATAGAAAGGGGCTGACGCACACGGGCCCTCAGGTATTTGGCTACATGTGAGGACGGGAGCCACTCCGCCGACCTCGGATGATGGAGTGCATCGGGGTCAAAGAGTGGTTCACCCGCAGGATCCAAAATTGCCGAGGATTCCAGAGGAACCTCAATGGATGCAGTAAGTGGTACAGCTGATGCTGAGGATGGACCCGGCAGGTCCGCATCCAAAGGATCCTCCTCCTCCATATCTACAAAGTCCAAAGACTGGTACTGAGCCTCCTCATCAGAATCGAGTTCGGAACCCGAACCACTCTCATGCTGCGCTCTGGCGCATTTCCATTGCCTCGCCTTTTCTGCCTGGCGGGCGTAGGCTCTCTTGCGCGTACGATGCGCGCCATCATGGGTGGCTATAGCTCCCCCAGTCGTATTGGTTCTGGAGGCTGGTAACACATTTTCAGGTGGTTGAGACCCCAATGGTTTAGAGGAGGAAGGACAAGCCATAAGTGCTTCAGAAATGGAGCTAAATATGGCCGAGGACATGGATCCCATAGCGGCCTGAATAGCAGCAGCCACAGAGCGTTGTATAGCTAAGAACTGCGCATCACTAGACATGGTGCTTGACTCCTCGACATGAGGAATGACATCCATGACCCCTGGGACAGGGCTACTCCTATGCATGTTGTCTTTAGACATAATGTCTAATGAGCCAGTAACTATATAATCGCTAACAAACACCCCCAGGGAAGACAATACACAGGGGAAACAGAGGAAAGGCTTATATCGGGCCATAAATGAAAAAACGAGGGTCCGGAAGGCAGACAGAGAGATGCTGCAGGGGCAGAGAAGCTCCGGTGCTCTTAGTGGCAAGAAACGGCCGAAATCTCGTGAATTCTCGCGAGATCTCGCCGAGAACAAGTGCGGGGAGCGCGAAAACCAGCCGCAGCAGGAAGAAGACGGAGGAAATGGCGACCGAAATCGCGCGAGAGCACCGAACGGTGCAGTCAAGGTAAGAACAGATGTGGCACAACGCCCGGAGAAAAAACGCCCGGGGGGGGAAAGCGGCAGAAAGGAAGGAAAAAACGGGGATAAACCCAAATAACTTCAAACTAAACTGAAATAACCCAGATAATATATCTAGAAAAGAAATACGACCCCCAGAGGGGGGGGTGGGTACACCCCACGCACAAGAGGGTTAAAACAACAACACAATATAAGATATATAAAACAGTAAAATATCCGAATAATTATCAGTATATCTCAACCCACAGATATAAGGAGAAAACTAGTACTTATCTGTGAGAAGAGCAGCAAAGAAAGAGGAGGAGTTGACAGAGTCCAGGACTGTTATACGGACCCAGTGGGGAGGGGTTGGTTACCATGGTTATCATCTTGATTGAAATGTTTGTTCTTTGCTGCTATGATTTTAGTAAAGAAAGAGATAGCAATAGGAGTCTCCGTGTCATGTAATAAAATCTGGTTAAACAGTTCCGGGATCAGAGGAAGCGGATATGGGTCACGAATTGTGATACAGTTCAGCTCCCTGAAATCCAGACAAGGTCTTAAAGAACCATCTTTTTTCTTAACATAAAAATACCCAGCGGCAACAGCTGACTTCGAGGGTCAGATGTGTCCCTTTCTCAGGCTCTCAGAGATATAAGTACGCATAGCGACTCTTTCAGGTTGGGAGAGATTGTATAAACGTGATTTTGGCAGCTTGGCGCCTGGGATGAGATTAATAGGGCAATCGTATTCCCGGTGAGGGGGCAGCTCCTGGACACCACTCCCGGAAAACACATCCGAAAATTCTGAGAGAAAAGATAGTACAGTCTTGGTAGAAACCTCTGAAAGAGATGACGTGAGGCAATTCTCTCTGCAAAAGTCACTCCAACCATTTATTTGCCTTGCTTGCCAATCAATGGTGGGGTTATGTTTAGTGAGCCAGGGTAGCCCCAACACTAGAGGAGTAGGTAATCCGCTTAGGACGAAACATGACATATCCTCAACATGAGCATCACCCACAGTCAAACGGATATTGTGAACTATGCCCTTTAACGATTTTTGAGAAAGTGGAGCGGAATCGATAGCAAAAACAAGTATATCCTTTTCCAAAGTGCATACCTGGAAACCATGTGTTATAGCAAATTGATTATCAATGAGATTGACAGCTGCTCCACTATCTACAAAAATCTCACAAAAAATGTTCTTGCTATCTAGCGCCACCCTGGGAGGTAGGACAAAACGGGAACTACAAGCAAATGGCAAACCTTCAATTTCCGCATCAACCTTGCCAATAGTAGCAAATGGAAAGTTTTTAGAGGTTTTTTTTCTTTTTGTTTCATTATTACCCTCAGAAAACTCCCTGAATCTCCTAGAGGGGCAAACATTAGCCAAATGATTTATACCCCCACAACAGAAACAAACCCTCCTCTGAGAGCTGAATCCTCTACTATCAGAAGCAAGCAAACCCAGCTGCATGGCCTCCTGCTCAGAGGGGATTGAAAGAGACTGAGGCCCCTGTGCACTGAATAAGACCGCCCCACTGTCCTTGGACTGAATATGACAGAAAGGAGTGGTCTCTCCTCTCTCTCTAAGACGCCTGTCAATACGAACAGCTAGAGACATGGCAGACTCCAATGAGGCAGGTCTCTCATGAAAAGCAAATGCATCTTTCAATCTCTCCGAAAATTGACTTCGGAGTGCAGCATCGTTCCAACCAGTATCAGCTGCCCATCTCCGAAATTCAGAACAATATATCTCTGCGGACTGTTTACCCTGGGATAAAAGACGCAGTTTAGATTCAGCCAGAGCAATACGATCCGGGTCATCATATATCTGCCCCAGGGCTACAAAAAATTCATCCACCGATCGGAGGGGCCGTGCCCCCACCGGCAGCGAAGAGGCCCAAGACTGAGCGTTATCCCTGAGCAGAGAGATGATGATCCCCACCCTCTGCTCCTCATCACCAGAGGAATGGGGAAGTAGGCGAAAATGGAGTTTGCAAGCCTCTCTAAAGCGAACAAAATTCTCACTACCCCCGGAGAACGTATCCGGAAGCGAGATCTTAGGCTCGGAACAAACTCCATTAACACAAGCAGAACCGGTCACCTGAAACTGAGACACAGTTTTACGGAGATCTGCTACCTCCAGTGAAAGACCCTGCATGCGGTCAATCAAGGCTGAAACCAGATCCATGCTTAAGACAGTAATGGCAGTTTATAATGTCACGGATGGTGTTGCAGATAGCTGGGAGTTATGGATAAACATCCGACTGGCTTAATCCCAAACTAAGGAGCATAAAGGTGACCCCTATAAAACCCTAAGAGCTCACCCTGACTGCTAAGCACATACAAGGGTCTCAGAGGTAGACGATTGCATGCCCTCGTACCTAGACTGTATGACACCTGAAAACCCTATAATAGTGAGGGGACACGACCACCGGCTCCCTGCACTAAATACGGAGGGAGTAAGGGTCACCTAGAATCAAGCCAGCAAGGAAACACAATACATGAAAGGACTTATCTGAACAAGCAGTAACAGGAGTCTCCAGCAGTGAACACCAATCCAGGAAGTAGTATAAACCGCGAAGTGAGGCAGTATGGGAGGGAATATATAGGGAGGCAATTAGTGTAAATAGGTGACAGCTGGGAGAAGGAATGAAGATGACAAAGTGAAACCAAAACAAAGAACATCATGCAAGAGGTACAGAAGAACGTCTGCCAGACCTTCTCAGAGAGCTGGCGGTGACATGCAGCTTTTTTGCTGACTGTGTTTAAAAAAAATGTTTCATATAGTGCACCAGCACTATCTATCTGCATGTCTGCTAGTCCAGAAATACAGCTTTTTTCCTGACTGTGTTTAAAAATTCTTTTTTTCATATACTGGTCATCTTTGATTACACGTGCATAGGTGACAGTCACATTTAGGCCACAAATACGGCCATTCTTTTACTGCGGTTGAAATAAACCGTGTGTTCATATACTGCTCATTTTGGATTTAACATACATAGAATACAGTCACATTTTAGCCACAAATACGGCCATTCGTTTACTACGGTTGAAATAAACTGTGTGTTCATATACTGCTCATTTTAAATTTAACGTACATAGAATACAGTCACATTTAGGCCACAAATATGGCCATTCGTTTACTACGGTTGAAATAAACCGTGTGTTCGTATACTGCTCATTTTAAATTTAGTGTACATAGAATACAGTCACATTTTGGCCACAAATATGGCCATTCGTTTACTGCGGTTAAAATAAACCGAGTGTTAATATACTGCTCATTTTGAATTTAACGTACATAGAATACAGTCACATTTTGTCACGACTGTGACTGATCCAGACAGGTCTGGGAGGAGAAGGTCGCAGCGACTTGCTACTCGCGATAGCTTATGAGTTTGCTCCGTGGTTCAGGGTATGTCATCCGGGTTTTGCCTTGTGAACCTTTTTCTCCTGACTGGGAGTTTGTAGGCATCCTTCTCAGGTGAGTCCTGTCTGCCACTCCCAGCTACTATATTAGTTTCAGTTTCACTTGCAGTCATTGCCAGATATAGTCCTTACTTCCAGTGCTATTCTGACCTTTGAAGGAGATCGTTTGACGGTGTTGCTGTGGAGCTCTTGTCTGGCGTGGACTGTCGTGTTTGGGATCGCCTTCTCTGCTCGTGACTGGATAAGTCTACCTCTGCTGTTTATTGTTTGTTTGTTGCTGTCCTCCCCTGTTGTTCTCCTAGACATGAGTGATGGTGACTAGTGCTCCAATCGGCCTTTTCCCAGTCTAGTCTTGTTAGGGTGACTGAGGGTTTAGGCATACTGCTCGCCGCACGGGTTCACACCCCGTCTAGGGTATCAGGGCAGACAGGTGCCAGCTTAGGGTTAGTCAGGGGTGGCCATTCTATTTCCCATCCGTAGATAAGGGTCCCCCTTCCCCTCCGTCTGGTGCGACACGACTGCTGCTGGGATAGCGGTCGTGACAGTATATCTGGCCTTTTAACCCCTTAAGGACATAGGACGTACCGGTACGCCCTATTTCCCGAGTCCTTAAGGACCAAGGACGTACCGGTACGTCCGAACTTTAAATAGGCATTCCGGCGCCCCAGGGGTTAATCTGAACAGGATGCCGGCTGAAATCATTCAGCCGGCATCCTGTCACAACGCCAGGGGGGGTCATGTGACCCCCCCGTGTCGGCGATCGCAGCAAACCGCAGGTCAATTCAGACCTGCGGTTTGCTGCGCTTTTTGCAGTTTCTGATCCCCGCGGTCCCTGACCGCGGGGATCAGAAACTTTAGAGTGCCTAAAATCAATATTTTTCACCCCCCCCTGCACCCCTGCACGATTTGATGCCGGCGGGTGGTGCAGGGGGGGTGTCGCAGGCGGTGGGGGCGTTGCAGGAGGCGGGCGGTGCGGCAGGCGGGATCGCGATCCCCCGCCCGCCTCCCCTTGAATGATCGTTGGCTTCTAGTGGGTATACCAGGGTGCCAGCACATTGCTGGCACCCTGGTATAAACGGCTGACATCTGTGCAGATGTCAGCCGTTTAACCCTTTCCATACCGCGGTCCGTACGGACCGCTGTATGGAAAAAGTTAACTGTCATCGGTCAGGGAGCTCCCTCCCTCTCCATCGGGGGGCTGCGGTGCCTTTGCAGCCCCCCGATGGAGAGGGAGAGAGCCCCCCGACAGCCCCCCTCAGCCCTGTGCTTACCCTTCCCCATCTGCGAAGTTGTGGCAGACGGGGAAGGTTCCCATGGCAACAGGACGCCTGCTCAGGCGTCCTGCTGTCCATGGTGCTGAACAGATCTGTGCTAAAAGGCATAGATCTGTTCAGTGTAAGTAAAATACAGTGCAGTACAATATATATTGTACTGTACTGTATTATACAGACATCAGACCCACTGGATCTTCAAGAACCAAGTGGGTCTGGGTCAAAAAAATGTAAAGAAAAGTGAAAAAAGTTAAGATAAAAAAAAAACATTTATCACTGAATAAAAATTAAAAAAATAAAATAAACTACACATATTAGGTATCGCTGCGTCCGTAACGACCTGATCTATAAAACGGTCATGTTACTTTCCCTGCATGGTGAACGCCATAAAAATAAAAAAATTAAAACTATGAGAAAATTTATATTTTGCCCACCTTACTTCCCAAAAAAGATAATAAAAGTGATCAAAAAAGTCGCATGTACGCCAAAATAGTACCAATCAAACCATCATCTCATCCCGCAAAAAATGAGATCCTACTCAAGATAATCGCCCAAAAACTGAAAAAACTATGGCTCTTAGACTATGGAGACACTAAAACATTTTTTTGGTTTTAAATGAAGTTATTGTATAAAACTTACATAAATAAAAAAAAATTGTATACATATTAGGTATCGCGCGTTCGTGACAACCTGCTCTATAAAATTACCACATGATCTAACCTGTCAGATGAAAGTTGTAAATAACCAAAAAAAAACGTGCCAAAAAAGCTATTTCTTGTTACCTTGCCGCACAAAAAGTGTAATATAGATCAACCAAAAATCATATGTACCCTAAACTAGTACCAACAAAACTGCCACCCTATCCTGCCGTTTCTAAAATGGGGTCACTTTTTTGGAGTTTCTACTCTAGGGGTGCATCAGGGGGGCTTCAAATGGGACATGGTGTAAAAAAAAAAACAGTCCAGCAAAACCTGCCTTCCAAAAACTGTATGGCATTCCTTTCCTTCGGTGCCCTGCCGTGTGCCCGTACAGCGGTTTACGACCACATATGGGGTGTTTCTGTAAACTACAGAATCAGGGCCATAAATAATGAGTTTTGTTTGGCTGTTAACTAGGGTTGTCCCGATACCGATACTAGTATCGGTATCGGGACCGATTCCGAGTTTTCTCGGCGGTACTCAGCCGCCGATACCCCGCCCCGATACATAAATAGAATACTTTTTTTTACACCGGGCCCCGCCGCTCACCAAAGTATTTATAAACGTGAATCCTTATCCTGTTATTAAGTTGAACTAACGCTGCCCTCTCCCATGTTCCCCCTGTATCCCCACAGCACTTACTTAAGCTTCCATAGCAGGCAGAGCAGACGGCAGCAGTAACGTCACTCACTGACGTAGAGCGCCTGCTCCGCCCACTTTATGAATGAAGCAGGCGGAGCAGACGCGCGACGTCAGTGAGTGACGTTACTGGTGCCGTCCGCTCTGCCTGCTATGGAAGCTTAAGTAAGTGCTGTGGGGATACAGGGGGATACAGGGGAACATGGGAGAGGGCAGCGTTAGTTCAACTTAATAACAGGATAAGGATTCACGTTTATAAATACTTCGGTGAGCGGCGGGGCCCGGTGTATTGGGGGACACTGTTATGAGGGGGATCTGTGGATGACATATAGCAGTGTCATCCACAGATCCTCCCCATAACAGCACCATCCACAGATCCCCCACCAAATAACAATGCCATCCTCAGATCCCCCCACCCCATAACAATGCCATCCACAGATATCCCACCCCATAGCAGTACCATCCACAGATCCCCATAACAGTGCCATCCACAGATCCCCCATAACAGCACCATCCACAGATCCCCATAACAGTGCCATCCACAGATCCCCCATAACAGTGCCATCCACAGATCCCCCATAACAGTGCCATCCACAGATCCCCCATAACAGTGCCATCCACAGATCCCCCATAACAGTGCCATCCACAGATCCCCCATAACAGTGCCATCCACAGATCCCCATAACAGTGCCATCCACAGATCCCCCATAACAGTGCCATCCACAGATCCCCCATAACAGTGCCATCCACAGATCCCCCATAACAGTGCCATCCACAGGTCCCCCATAACAGTGCCATCCACAGATCCCCCACATGACAGTGCGTCATCCACAGATCCACAGATCCCCCAAAACGGTCACATGACATTCAAAAAAAGTATCGGTATTCGGTATCGGTGACTACTTGAAAAAAAGTATCGGTACTTGTACTCGGTCCTAAAAAAGTGGTATCGGGACAACCCTACTGTTAACCCTTGATTTGTAACTGGAAAAAAAAAATTAAAATGGAAAATCTGCCAAAAAAATTTGAAATTGTGTCTCTATTTTCCATTAAATCTTGTGCAACACCTAAAGGGTTAACAAAGTTTGTAAAATCAGTTTTGAATACCTTGAGGGGTGTAGTTTCTTAGATGGGGTCACTTTTATGGAGTTTCTACTCTAGGGGTGCATCAGGGGGGCTTCAAATGGGACATGGTGTCAAAAAAACAGTCCAGCAAAATTAGCCCTCCAAAAACCAAACGGCGCACCTTTCACTCTACGCCCCGCTGTGTGGCCATACAGTAGTTTACGGCCACATATGGGGTGTTTCTGTGAACAGCAGAGTCAGGGCAATAAAGATACAGTCTTGTTTGGCTGTTAACCCTTGCTTTGTTAGTGGAAAAAATGGGTTAAAATTGAAAATTAGGCAAAAAAAGGAAATTCTCAAATTTCATCTCCATTTGCCAATAACTCTTGTGCAACACCTAAAGGGTTAACGACGTATGTAAAATCAGTTTTGAATACCTTGAGGGGTGTAGTTTCTTAGATGGGGTCCCTTTTAGGGAGTTTCTACTCTAGGAGTGCATCAGGGGGCTTCAAATGGGACATGGTGTAAATAAACCAGTCCATAAAAATCAGCCTTCCAAAAACCAAACGGCGCACCTTTCACTCTACGCCCCGCTGCTGTGTGGCCGTACAGTAGTTTACGGCCACATATTGGGTGTTTCTGTAAACGGCAGAGTCAGGGCAATAAAGATACAGTCTTGTTTGGCTGTTAACCCTTGCTTTGTTAGTGGAAAAAAATGGGTTAAAATGAAAATTTGACAAAAAAATGAAATTCTCAAATTTCCTCCCCATTTGCCAATAACTCTTGTGCAACACCTAAAGGGTTAACAATGTATGCAAAATCAGTTTTGAATACCTTGAGGGGTGTAGTTTCTTAGATGGGGTCATTTTTGGGTGGTTTCTATTATGTAAGCCTCGCAAAGTGACTTCAGACCTGAACTGGTCCCTAAAAATTGAGTTTTTGTAAATTTCGGAAAAATTTCAAGATTTGCTTCTAAACTTCTAAGCCTTATAACATCCCCAAAAAATAAAATATCATTCCCAAAATAATTCAAGCATGAAGTAGACATATGGGGAATGTAAAGTCATCACAATTTTTTGGGGTATTACTATGTATTACAGAAGTAGAGAAACTGAAACTTTGAAATTTGCTAATTTTTCAAAATGTTTGGTAAATTTGGTATTTTTTTGTGCAAAAAAAATAATAATTTTGGACTTCATTTTACTAGTGTCATGAAGTACAATATGTGACGAAAAAACAATCTCAGAATGGCCTGGATAACTCAAAGCGTTTTAAAGTTATTAGCACTTAAAGTGACACTGGTCAGATTTCCAAAAAATGGCCTAGTCCTTAAGGTGAAAATGAGCCCGGTCCTTAAGGGGTTAAAAAAAAAAATGTGTAATTTCTTTTTTTTTTTGTTTTGCTTGCTGTTTTGCTTTACGGTTTTGGCAAAACAATTACAGGGGTTATCCCTTGAAGTGGCAGGATTAAAAGCGAGGCATTAACGTTCTGAACCTTAGCACAACCTGCATGACCAGGCATCTACATGCGAGACACGGGCTGCAGTGGAGTAAGCACCTTCAAAACCAAGAAAGGGCTCAGGCTTCTCCTGCTCCCTCTTCTGCTGCTGCCTCGGCCTCTTCCTCCGCCTCTGGAGGAACGTTGGCACCTGCCACCCAGCAAACAGAGGATGTGCCACCAACAACACCACCTCCGTCACCAAGCATCTCCACCATGTCACACGGAAGCGTTCAGCTCTCCATCTCACAAACCTTTGAGAGAAAGCGTAAATTCCCACCTAGCCACCCTCGATCCCTGGCCCTGAATGCCAGCATTTCTAAACTACTGGCCTTTGAAATGCTGTCATTCAGGCTGGTGGAGACAGACAGCTTCAAACAGCTCATGTCGCTTGCTGTCCCACAGTATGTCGTTCCCAGCTGCCACTACTTCTCCAGGAGAGCTGAGCCCTCCCTGCACAACCAAGTATCGGATAAAATCAAGTGTGCACTGCGCAACGCCATCTGTGGCAAGGTCCACCTAACCACAGATACGTGGACCAGTAAGCACGGCCAGGGACACTATATCTCCCTAACTGCACACTGGGTAAATGTAGTGGCGGCTGGGCCCCAGGCGGAGAGCTGTTTGGCGGACGTCCTTCCGCCGCCAAGGATCGCAGGGCATCATTCTTTGCCTCCTGTTGCCTCCTCTTCCTACTCGGCTTCCTCCTCCTCTTCTACCACCTCCTCATCCAGTCAGCGACAGATCTTCACTACCAACTTCAGCCCAGCCAGGGGTAAACATCAGCAGGCCGTTCTGAAATGGATGTGTTTGGGGGACAAGCCCCACACCGCGCAGGAGTTGTGGCGGGGTATAGAACAACAGACCGACGAGTGGTTGCTGCCAGTGAGCCTCAAGCCCAGCCTGGTGGTGTGCGATAATGGGCGAAATCTCGTTGCAGCTCTGGGACCATCCGGTTTGACGCACATCCCTTGCCTGGCGCATGTGCTGAATTTGGTGGTGCAGAAATTCATTCACAACTTCCCCGACATGTCAGAGCTGCTGCGTAAAGTGCGGGCCGTCTGTGCGCGCTTCCGGCGTTCTCATCCTGCTGCCGCTCGGCTGTCTGCTCTACAGCGTAACTTTGGCCTTCCCGCTCACCGCCTCATATGCGACGTGCCCACCAGGTGGAACTCCACCTTGCACATGCTGGAGAGACTGTGCGAGCAGCAGCAGGCCATAGTGGAGTTTCAGCTGCAGCACGCACGGGTGAGTCACACTGCAGAACAGCACCACTTCACCACCAATGACTGGGCCTCCATGCGAGACCTGTGTGCCCTGTTGCGCTGTTTTGAGTACTCCACCAACATGGCCAGTGGCGATGACGCCGTTATCGGCGTTACAATACCACTTCTATGTCTCCTTGAGAAAACACTTAGGGCGATGATGGAAGAGGATGTGGCCCAGGATGAGGAGGAGGAAGAGGGGTCATCTCTAACACTTTCAGGCCAGTCTTTTAGAAGTGGCTCAGAAAGAGGATCTTTGCAACAGCAGAGGCCAGGTACAAATTTGGCCAGCCAGGGCCCAGTACTGGAGGAGGAGGAGGATGAGGAGGATGGTAATGAAGCATGTTCACAGCGGGGTGGCATCCAACGCAGCTCGGGCCCATCACTGGTGCGTGGCTGGGGGGATATGGAGGACGCAGACGATACGCCTCCCACAGAGGACAGCTTGTCCTTACCTCTGGGCAGCCTGGCACACATGAGCGACTATATTCTGCAGTGCCTGCGCAACGACAGCAGAGTTGCCCACATTTTAACGTGTGCTGACTACTGGGTGGCCACCCTGCTGGATCCCCGTTACAAAGACAATGTGCCGTCCTTAATTCCCTCACTGGAGCGTGATCGGAAGATGCGCAACTACAGGCGCACGCTGGTAGACGTGCTCCTGAGAGCATTCCTGACTGACGCCGGGGGACAAGTGGAAGCACAAGGTGAAGGCAGGGGAGGAGGAAGAGGTCGCCAACGCAGCTGTGTCAGCGCCAGCACCTCAGAAGGCAGGGTTAGCATGGCCGACATGTGGAAAAGCTTTGTCACCTCGCCGCAACAACCGGCCCCAACTGCTGATATGGAGCGTGTTAACAGGAGGCAGCATTTGAATAACATGGTGGAACAGTACCTGTGCACACGCCTACACGTACTGACTGATGGTTCTGCCCCATTCAACTTCTGGGTCTCCAAATTGTCCACATGGCCAGAGCTTGCCCTGTATGCCTTGGAGGTGCTGGCCTGCCCTGCAGCCAGTGTACTCTCTGAACGTGTATTTAGCACGGCTGGAGGCGTCATTACAGACAGACGCAGCCGCCTGTCCACAGCCAACGTGGACAAACTCACGTTCATTAAAATGTACCAGGCTTGGATCCCACAAGACTTGTCTGTACATTGTGCAGAATAGACATTTATACCACCATCAAATATACATTCTTGTACTCAAGTCAAGTGCAATGATTCTTTGTTTTCCTTTTTTTTATTTGTCCCAATATTTTGGGGGCTACCTACCCCAATAAAAAAAAATAAAAAAACATTGTTGGCTACCTCCTCCTCCTCTATTGCTGCCTCCACCTACAACACCACATTCACCGCCTCCTCAACCTCAGACTCCATATCCACCTCCTTCTCTGAGTTGCAGGTTAATAATTTGTAATTTTTAGTTATTTTATTTTATTTTAAGTTATTTCCCTATCCACATTTGTTTGCAGAGCAGTTGCCATGCTCTTAAGCACATTTTACTGCCTTTTACATCCCTCTAGCCTTTTCAAGGACTATTTTAGAGCCATTTTAATGCAAAAAAGTGCCAATTTTAGTGCCTAAATTAAAAGAATTCTTATTTTCAATTGTCGGGTGACATTTTACCATTTTTGGCGTATACAAATCCCTGCTGTGCCTGGGTGACAGGGGCCAAAATCTCTCAAAATCTTCTGTTCTATTGCTGGGTGACATGAACCCCCTTTTGCTGTGAATGAACCCCTGCTGTGCCTGGGTGACAGGGGCCTAAATCTCTCAAAATTGTCTGTTCTATTGCTGGGTGACATGAACCCCCTTTTGCCGTGAATCAACCCCTGCTGTGCCTGGTTGACAGGGGCCTAAATCTCTCAAAATCGTCTGTTCTATTGCTGGGTGACATGAACCCCCTTTTGCCGTGAATCAACCCCTGCTGTGCCTGGGTGACAGGGGCCTAAATCTCTCAAAATCCTCTGTTCTATTGCTGGGTAACATGAACCCCCTTTTGCCGTGAGTGAACCCCTGCTGTGCCTGGTTGACAGGGGCCTAAATCTCTCAAAATCCTCTGTTCTATTGCTGGGTGACATGAACCCCCTTTTGCCGTGAATGAACCCCTGCTGTGCCTGGGTGACATGGGCCTCGTTCTCTCAAAATCCTCTGTTCTATTGCTGGGTGACATGAACCCCCTTTTGCCGTGAATGAACCCCTGCTCTGCATTGCTGACAGGGAACTAAATTTAGTGAAAACATCTGTTACTGATTGGAAGATGCGCGACCACAAGCGCACGCTGCTGATGGCATTCCCACCTGAAAGCAGGGGCACAGTGGAAGCACAAGGCGAAGGCAGAGGAGGAGGAAGAGGTCGCCAACGCAGCTGGGGCACCGCCAGCACCTGAGAAGGCAGGGTTAGCATGGTCCAAATGTGGAAAAGCTTTGTCAGCCTTGGAGGTGCTGACCTGCCCTACAGCCAGTGTATAGTGTGAACGTGTGTTTAGCATGGCAGAGAGCATTATCACAGGCCGCAGCCAATGTGGACAAGCTTACGTTTATTAAAATGAACCAGGCATGGATCCCACAGGACTTGTCCGTACCTTGTGCAGAATAGACATTTATACCAGCCTCAACCATCCATTCTTGTACTCAAGTGCACTTATTCTTTGTTTTATTTTGTTATATGTCCCAATATTTTGGCGGATACCCCAATTTAAAAATAAAAAACAACACAAATCAGTGTTAGTTACCTATTCCTTCTTCACCGCCGCTTCCACCTACACCGCCACATCCACCCATCCACCGCATCCTCAACCTCCTACTCATAGATCCAGATTTTTATTTGTAATTTTTCAGTATTTTATGTTATTTTAAGTCATTTCCCTATCCACATTTGTTTGCAGAACAATTGCCATGCTCTTAAGCACATTTTGATGCCTTTTGCAGCCCTCTAGCCATTTCCAGGACTATTTTAGAGCCATTTTAGTGGCCAAAAGTTCGGGTCCCCATTGACTTCAATGAGATTCGGGTTCGGGGTCAAGTTCGGGTCCCGAACCTGAACTTTTTTTTCAAGTTCGGCCTAACCTGCCAAACCCGAACATCCAGGTGTCCGCTGAACTCTAATTGTAAGGGCTCATGTACATGACCGTATGAATTTTGCTGTCTGCAAAAAAAAAACGGATGATGTCTGTGTGCATTCTTTATTTTGCGGAACGGAACAGTTGGCCCCTAATAGAACAGTACTATCCTTGTCCGTAATGCGGACAATAATAGGGCATGTTCTATTTTTTTGCGGAACGGACATACAGAAACGGAATGCACACAGAGTAACTTCCGTATTTTTTGTGGACCCGTTGAAATAAATGGTTCTGCATACGGTCCGCAAAAAAACTGAACGGACACGGAAAGAAAATACGTTTGTGTGCATAAGCCCTAAAAGTTATACCTATTAAGGGATAAATACTGAATAATACTGCCTGTTTTTAATAACAATATGAATACTATAGTATTACATTCTACATGAAAGAAGATAACTGCTATAATACTCCTTCCAATATATTAACAGCCAACAAGGGAGAGAAATGGAGATAGAGACAGATAATACTACCTCCTTTGTATAACAATATGACTACTGTAGTGTTGCCTTCTATATTTAAGAATACAACTGCTGTAATACTGCTCCCAATTTACTAATTCCCACCAAAGGAGGGAGAGAGAGAGAGAGAGAGAGAGAGACACTGTTACGATAATCTGCTCAACTCTATAAGGCCCCTTTCACAGAAGCAAGTTTTTCAAATGGGTGGGATGCGTGAAGTGAACACATCACACCCGCACTGAATCCTGACCCATTCATTTCAATGGGTCTGCATACATTAGCGATTGTTTTTCACGCATCAGTTCTGCGTTGCGTGAGAATCTGATTATGTTCTATATGCTGCGTTTTCCGCACAGCTCTGGCCCCATAGAAGTGAATGGGGCTTCAGTAAAAAAAGCATTCCAGGTGCAATTCAGTGCGGTTTCTCTGGACTGTTTGGTGGCTGGTGCCCTGGTTCCTGTTTGTTGTTCCAGGGGCTGGCGGCAATCTTAGAGAGACATCCTTGCTCTGATGCTGATCCTTTTACTTTCCCCTACACCCCCCGTCCTGTTGTTTTTTGGGTGTTCTGTTTTGTTCCCCTTTTTTTTTTGGTGGGGGGGCTTTGAGGGGTGGGAGTGTCACGGCCTATGGTGTGTGCAGTGACACTGTTGCTACACTTGCGGTTGCCCGCGGCAACGTTTTGCTGTGTGTGCATGCGGTGGCAGTGTCTCGGCCTTCTGGGTGATTGCCGTGACATGGTTGCCACGCATGTTGTTGCCTGCGGCAACGTGTAGCTTTCTATGCTTGTGTGTGCACTTCCCCTTTAAGTGGCTTCCTTCCCTTGTCTGGTATTGGAAGGGTTAACTCCCTTCCTAGTGTTTTGTTAACACTGGGTATATGTGTGTGTGGGTGTGGCTGCTTGGGCTATTTAGCCTCTGCTGGATGCCTGAAGCTGGGGGGTACTCCAGCCATGGTGTATGCTGGAGCTATCCTCCTGGTCTTCATATACCATCTGTCCAGTTAGGGCCACCCTTGTGGTCATACTGTCACGGCGGGGAGTGGGGGAAACCCCCCACCGTACGGTTAGGAGTCAGGGTCAGAATTAGGGACGCATTAGGAGGTGACCTGCTCCCTGATCCCGGCATCCTGGCCTAGCAGCTACCCGTTATCCCTTTGATACCGCACGGTGGGGGGTTTCCCCCACTCCCCGCCGTGACAGGTACCCACTAATGAGATAGATCGATTGATCCAAAATTGGCCCATACTGTTCAAGATTGTCAATAAAAAGAACTGAGCCAGAGATCTCCTGACAATATGACAGAATATTATGATAATAAATATCCCTATACCGGATACCAAACATGGAGTGAGGCCAAGAGGGACATGCACCACCATAACAGGATGCAAGGAGCCCCCATCTACATGGAGGAATATGTCAGCCAGCCCCCCAAACCACTCACTAAACTTTGGCATCCATGGCATACACTTCGGTGTCATGAATTAATAATGATGGGGCAACAAATGATAAAATATGAAGAATAAAAATAAATACAAAATAAAGCTAAATTAATGAAATGATGAATAGCATATGGAGTTACTCCGGTTCAACGGCTAACCTTAAAGACTGGCCCATATGACAATCTGCAAAAAAGAAAAAGAAAGATTCCCCCAGCGAGTCCACCTTCATGTACACCTCCACAACAAGGCAATAGAAAAAAGAGAAAAAAGAAAGTAGAATGAGTATATGTGTATACATACTATGTTAACGGCTACAAAAATATATATATTATTATCTTCCTTGTTTGGTTAGGCTCTCTTGAGTCATTGCTTGATTTCATGCATTTTTTTAATCATATTGACCCAGTAGTTAAATTCACTCTGGTCGAGTCATTATATTATTATTATGACCACTTCCTACTTTCGATATAGGCATCGTGTAGCTCATGAAGCAAGTCAGTCATGTGTCATCAGATGGCTTGGTGGGAATATAAGGTGTGCAATAATCTGTTTGCAAAAATGGGATAATTATTGGCTTTCAGGCCAATGATAGCAGTATTCTGAAACTGCACGTGGATGAGCCAATCGGTGGGGCAGCAGGCAGGGAGGTGCCCTTGCCGAAGATGGAGAACATCATTCTTTTTTGGCCTGTGAATGAGGGTGGATGGATCTATGCAGTGTCTGACTGAAAACAATCTTAGGGACAGTGTACAGTCACACTACAATTAAGCTTCTATTCTAGTGCCAAGTGCAGTGAAGGGAAAAGCAAGAAAGAATAATAATTGTGTTGAATAGAGAAAGGAAGGAAAAGCTTTCACCCAGGGAGGGAAAAGTGAGGGGCTGAGGCTTGGTGTGCTAGCTTTTTTTCCCCAAACCTGAGTACAGGTGTTGGTGTGTGGGGAATAAGCTCAATTGTCAAGGTGGACACCTGGAGCAGCTGTTATTGGCAGGGACAGTACATGTCTTTCATGGCCCACTAAGTCAATGTTTTTTGCGGCAGCGCAGCGACAACACCCCACTAACAAGTCCAGGTCCTTTTGACCACCCCACGATTTTGTTAGCCTAGCTACCACACCAGGCACTTATCCCCCTCCTCCACCTCCATGGACACCCTTGCTTCCACTCTACCACCTTCCTATTACATGTGCCAAGTCAATCGTTGACATGCAGTGTTGGAGATGATCGGCCTGGGTAAGAGTATCCACACAGGCGTGCAATTGCTAAAGTGCATCAAACATCCCACTAGCTGTCTCCCTGCCAACTCCAACTGGGCAAGGTGGTCAGCGGCAATGGCTGCAAAATAGTAGCCACGCTGATCCTGGGGAAAATAATACATGCTCCCTACATGGCACACATGATTAACCTAGTTATGCAACGCTTTTTAAAAAAGTAAATTGGCTTGCGCAAGGTGTTGACAATGTCCAGAAGACTGTCCTCGCATTTCAGCCATTCTTATATGGCAAGGAACGCACTGAGGTATACATAGTACAGAACAACTGCAGCCATGTGATGGAGGCATTGTATAGATAGCAGCAGCACCAAAGAGAAGGCAGTATACAGCACTGAGAACACCATGTACAGATCATTAGACTTCATATTATACAGAGCGAAGCACTGACATGAGCAGATAATAAAAATCAGTGCAGCCTCCATACAGAATCTATGTATGCGATATCCCCATAGCCCAGGCTGCTCCTCTCTCACCTCTGTCTCTAGAACATGTGCTCTCCCAGCTCCACCACAGAAAGCACATTAATGGCAAATATCCTGCACACAGTCTGTCTTTCCCATCACACATATGGCAGTAATATATCAGCCATTACTGCAGTGAGTGCACAAATGAGCAGCATCGTGAGTGCACAAATGAGCAGCATCTGCAGTGCTCAGGGGCGTAGCTATAGTGGAAGCAGGGAAAGCGACTGCTATGGGACCCAAACGCAGAAAGGGAATATTTTATCGTCATGGCCCCCTCAACAGTATTATACAATGACATTATATACAGTGACATGTGTGGGGAATTACCCCGGTAGACAGGGGTGCGGGTGCAATATAGAGGCAAATGGAGTCCAGGTAATGAAGCAAAAGAGCGTTTATTTCACACTTCCATAAACAGAACAGTCACTTGGTGTTAGTTCACACACAAAATAACAGAGAGCTTCACCTGGCTCCTTTACTGGAATGAGTCCTGTCCTGGCCGATCGCACAGCCACATAAAGTTTTCTCACAGAATGCTGGGCGCTCTCTACGCCTGTGTCGGGGTCCAGGCCTCAGCTCCCCACACTGCAAAAACCACCCAGACTCACAGTGATTTTCCTTCCTTCTCCCCCCCCCCAGCCTGGGAATTTAAATCCCCTCTTCAAAACCTGATTCTGGAACGTGGGGAGTAGGCACCCGCCCAGCTCTTTACCTACTCCCAATAAAAGCAGGCCCGGATTGGCTTTGCAGCCATACTAAGTATTAAAGGTGTCAACAGCTTCTGCTGTTAACACGCAAAATCCGGCTCTTACCTCACCGAGGCCAGGAACCTCGGTGACACGTATCTGCCATCCATTACGGTACCCTGCACCTTACCACATACATCCCCCTTTGTTCAACCCTGAGGGGGTGGACACACAAAAAACAGTGTACCCGGGAGAGGGCGTCCGCATTCCTCAGTAATCGGCCAGCTTTGTGCTCCACCATAAATTTGTAATTCTGTAGAGACAGAAACCACCTGGTGACTCGGGCATTCCTTTCTTTGGCCTGGCTCATCCACTTGAGAGGGGAGTGGTCAGTCACCAGGCGGAAGCTTCTGCCCAACAGATAGTAACGGAGAGCCTCGAGTGCCCATTTGATGGCGAGGCACTCTCTCCACTATACTATACCTGATCTTGTGGGGTGAATTGACGGCTGAGAAAGACAACAGGATGCTCCTCCCCGTTGACTTCCTGAGACAGTACAGCCCCAAGGCCAACCTCAGAGGCGTCGGTCTGAACTATGAACTCCTTCTTGAAATTGGGGGTTACCAAAACCGGGGACCCACACAGGGCCGACTTCAGGGAGGAGAAAGCCTTTTCCGCCTGTTCATTCCAACAGACCGTCCCTGACTTATGCCCCTTTAATAACCCTGCCAGTGAAGCAGCTATAATAGCAAAGTGGGGCACAAACCTCATGTAATATACCACAATTCCCAGGAATGATTTTACCTGCCGAGTAGTGACGGGCCGGGGCCAATTTCTGATTGCCTCAATTTTGTGTACCTGAGGTTTTATAACTCCGTGACCAATTACATATCCCAGGTACTTGGCCTCCTCTAACCCTACTGCGCATTTTTTAGGATTCGCGGTTAAGCCTGCCTTCCTAAGGGAGTCCACTACAACCTGCACCTTAGGTAAATGTGTAGTGTACGGGAACTGTAATACCCGTCACTACCAAAGTGTTACTTGGTGTGCTGTCGTCCCTCCTTAATTATGGGGAAGTTGGTGTATGTCAGTTTTATAAAATGTCATTTAATGTAATGTATGTATTTTCCCTGTTACTGAAACTTGCATGTACAGGCCTGCTAGGGGTGTCATTCCTACTTCTAGTCCATAGAGGGAGCTAGGGAGCCCTAGTTTATATAAGGCCCAGTCAGGGAAGTGCAAGTCAGACGGAGTCTAGTATCTGTAATCTACAGTTGGAGATTAGACAATGTCAGAGACAAGTCCAGGCCTGAAGCCTGCTGTTCAGGAGAAGATTCCCTCCTGAATCCCCATATGCAGAAGCAGGAATATCTTAGACTAAGAGCCTGAGGAACCATTCAGAAGCTGAGAGAGACAGAGGCAAAGATCAGAAGAGCCAGAGGTACTGAGAAAGACAGAGGAGGTACTTATTTAAGCCATAATCAAGGATATAAAGCCAGACTTAGGTTAATGGGCCTTGGTGAAGAATTGCCACATTCCAGGATCAGACAGAAATAGAGTGCAAGCTCCTGTGCTGCAAGTCCTGTGTTCAACACTCTGTAATTACCCTGCTGTACTGAATTGCCTGCATCGACCGAATTGGAAAATCGACTGTATGCTAAGGAACTGCATTTCCTTTATTGTCTCTGCTTGGAAAACCTACTAAAGTTGAAGTTCTGTTTTAAGACTACGTTTCCTCAATTTATTCCTGCATCCGCAAACGGCGTGCCACCGTTTACTTGGCACTGGCGTCACGAACTATTCCTACCTATACCTGCCCTTGCAGAGAGTCAGCTATACCAGGTTAGTGTATATTGCACTACATCACCCAGAAACACCTACTACACACAACTTGAGTACACTGCACCTCTCTTTTGGCGTCACGAACAGGATACGCACGCTTTCTAGTGCAAGAAGCGTGAACTTTGTGCCTTATACCGTTGCCCTGTGACCAAAGTGACAATTTTCCTGTTTTATTCAAGTGGACTTTGTGGACTGAAAATCGTACCCAAAGTGTACCAAAAACCTCTAAAAAGCGCTGTGCAGTGTTGCGCTACACAGAGGAAGAAAATCGCCGCATTGGAGTGTGGTTTTGTGGACTTTAAACATTCCTGCTTGCTGTCAGTGAATAGACAGCGTTTGTACCTAAAGATGGCCGCTGAGCTTGCTGAATTTACTGCTGCGTCACCTTCATCCCGAAAAGGCGGGAAAAATTGGCGCCTTTCTGAGGAAAAAGCGGGAAGAAGGTCAAGGGCAGGCGCCACGGCTTATCTGGACATTTGCATGTCTGCCAGCATGGACACCGCCTTCCCTATACTGGAATACCTGGGGGGCGGCCTCCCAGTGCAATGGGAGGAGCTGGCTACTTTAATTGACGCGACCCTATCGCTCTCCTCAGAAGGATCGAGCATGTTGGATAGTGAGCAGAGTGTTGCTGCAGCGTCCGCACCTGAAATGGCAAAGATGTCTGATGTTGGTGTAGAGCCAGAGGAGGCTCCACCGGCCTACGCTCCGGGACCGGAGCAACCCGCCTGCCGCCCAAGGGAGAAAGAACCCGAGCCCTGCTATGGCTCGTGGAGGGACTTTTTCCAGCCATCTTTCAAATGGTCTTCCCTGATGGCGGAGATCCGAGAGGCCGCTATCAAGCGGAACACAAAGACCAAAATTATCTATGAGGAACTAACCAAGACCATACATGAGAAGCATACGCACACCCAACCCCGCCTGGAAAGGAGAAAGGGAGTGGTGCTGTCGTTTGACAAACCCCGTGGCTACGGGTTTATTCAGGACTATCTAACTGGCAGAGACCTCTATGTTAATCGAAGGTCTGTCAAAAGAGACTACCTCCCTTCGTACCAGCACAGCCTCCGCGAGGGAGAGGAAGTGGAGTACACCCCTGCCGAGAGCCTACGAGGCCCTTATGCGACTGCTGTGACCCGTCCCAAGCGAGCACCTGAGGACTGGGAGGCAGAAGAAAGAGAAGACTACTCTGGCTGCGAGCGGGAACCTGAACGCTCTCCAGAGCCGGCCCATCACGCCTTTCAGGAGCGGAGCTCCTTCATTGGGCCAAACGTCTTCTGGCAGCCAACCGTGTTGGAAAAATGGGTGAGCCCCTATCCTTCCCCCGAGCTGCCTCGTCGGGAGAAGACAATATCGGAGCTGGAGCAGTTAAAAGGACTTAGTGCTATCTTTCAGAACATCCGGATGGGACGGAGACCAGACGCATCGCCAGAACCTGCAGAGGCCGAGTCCGCGTCATCGGTGACTGTACCTGCGCCGGCGGCGCAAGCAGAGGACAGCGACTCCGACACAGAAAGCATCGGTGAGCAGATCGTCCGGCTGGAGGAGAAGTTGCGGGAGTTGCGCAAGACATACACCGCCAGGATCCAGACACCGCCGAGGAAGGATGAGGTAAGGGTGCCTGTCACCACCCGCCGACCGCCTTCTGTTGCCACCGCTCCGTCAGTGCCCCAGACCGGACCCGCGATTGCCGTAAATTGCTGCACCCAGAGCACCGGACCGCTTGCTGCGGCGGTGCCAAGCACGTCACACCCTGCAGTGATCATGCCAGGGCCGGCACAGTCCATCAGAGGGTTCACCCCTAGGCCTATGGGGCCAATACCTATTAGGGGCCCCTTTACTCTACAGCTGCCCCCTGATACAGTTATGTGGGCACATCCTCCTGTAGAGGACTACTACAGACGATACTTGCCAGCGGAGCCGAGTGGATATGATATGCCACTGTGATCAGCCTGCTAGGCCTTTGATTTATTTCTTCAGAAGTTTGATGTTAACCCTTCCAGGACAGGAGTCCTAGGTTCCTGGTCCTTTGTTGCGGCTGCCAGTTTGTCCACGGCTCAGTGGTAGGTGTTGACCACTGAAATTACAAAGTCAGCAAGGCCAGGCTTGTTTCCAGGATCTCCTGCCTGCTTTTGCTACCCCACGCCAAGTTGTGCCTGTTCCTTTGTTGCACCTTTTACCCTTCACCCCCTTTTCAGGTTGATCAGGGGCATTACAGCACTTTTCTTGCTGTCCTTTTATTGTGCAACTTGATACTAAGGAACCGTGCCCGGAGACAGACTCAAAAAGTACCTGAGCCTCTGAGATTCTTGCTCTTTTAAAAGTATTGTGCCCAGGGATGGACTCCACCGTATGAGAGCCTCTGTGATTTACTAAAAAGATAACCTGGGTACGGACTCATGTTTGTTATTTGAGCCTCCAAGAACTTTTATACCGTTTTCTACTGTTTTATCATGGACTTATTCATTGTCATGGACTATCCTGGTTATAATGTTACGCTGTGCCAGGTCAGCGCCCCCGTTCCATTCACTATCCTGAGAGAAGAGAACGACGCCCCTTGTCACTACCCTTCACCTTTGCCAATTGGACCTGATGTGAATGTCAATGCAGATGAATTACATGTATGTATGCCTGCATGTCTCTATTTTCTGTTTCAGGTAGAGATTCCAGTTGGGCGACCCAGGATGGAGTACGAGGTCGTACTCAGCTTAAAGCAGTGGGGTATGTAGTGTACGGGAACTGTAATACCCGTCACTACCAAAGTGTTACTTGGTGTGCTGTCGTCCCTCCTTAATTATGGGGAAGTTGGTGTATGTCAGTTTTATAAAATGTCATTTAATGTAATGTATGTATTTTCCCTGTTACTGAAACTTGCATGTACAGGCCTGCTAGGGGTGTCATTCCTACTTCTAGTCCATAGAGGGAGCTAGGGAGCCCTAGTTTATATAAGGCCCAGTCAGGGAAGTGCAAGTCAGACGGAGTCTAGTATCTGTAATCTACAGTTGGAGATTAGACAATGTCAGAGACAAGTCCAGGCCTGAAGCCTGCTGTTCAGGAGAAGATTCCCTCCTGAATCCCCATATGCAGAAGCAGGAATATCTTAGACTAAGAGCCTGAGGAACCATTCAGAAGCTGAGAGAGACAGAGGCAAAGATCAGAAGAGCCAGAGGTACTGAGAAAGACAGAGGAGGTACTTATTTAAGCCATAATCAAGGATATAAAGCCAGACTTAGGTTAATGGGCCTTGGTGAAGAATTGCCACATTCCAGGATCAGACAGAAATAGAGTGCAAGCTCCTGTGCTGCAAGTCCTGTGTTCAACACTCTGTAATTACCCTGCTGTACTGAATTGCCTGCATCGACCGAATTGGAAAATCGACTGTATGCTAAGGAACTGCATTTCCTTTATTGTCTCTGCTTGGAAAACCTACTAAAGTTGAAGTTCTGTTTTAAGACTACGTTTCCTCAATTTATTCCTGCATCCGCAAACGGCGTGCCACCGTTTACTTGGCACTGGCGTCACGAACTATTCCTACCTATACCTGCCCTTGCAGAGAGTCAGCTGTACCAGGTTAGTGTATATTGCACTACATCACCCAGAAACACCTACTACACACAACTTGAGTACACTGCAAATGACTCTCCCAGTCGGTACTGTGGACGAGGATATCGTCCAAGTAGGCCAAGGCGTACTGACGATGGGGTCGCAGCACAATATCCATTAACCTTTGGAAAGTGGTGGCGGCTCCATGCAGACCAAAGGGTAATACCTTATACTGATACAGGTCTGGTGGTGTAACAAAAGCCATTTTTTCTTTGGCAGACTCCGTTAAGGGTACCTGCCAGTACCCTTTGGTGAGGACTAGCACAGAAAAATACCGGGCTTATCCTAGTCTCTCATCTCATCCACACGGGGCATAGGGTACGCATCAAATTTAGAGACTTCATTTAGTCTGCGGAAGTCGTTACAGAAGTGTAGGGTCCCGTCCGTCTTGGGTACCAAGGCTATTGGACTAGCCCACTTGCTTTTCGACTCCTCGATGACATCTAATTGTAACATCCATTGCACCTCTTCCGAAATGGCTTGTCGGCGGGCCTCAGGTACCCGATATGGGCTCAACCGGACACTGACCCGAGGTTCCGTGACAATGTCATGGCGGATGACAGAGGTGCGTCCCGGAAGGTCCGAGAACACATCCGTGTTCCTGCTAACGAACTCCTTGACCTCTTGAGCCTGTTTAGAAGACAGATTGTTAGCAACCTTTATCGTGGCAACAGCTTTCCCCGAGTTAGACCGGGGAACTGGGCACTCTAACCCTAAAAACCCCGGCCGAGGATGGCCATCCGAACTGGTCTCCCTATCTCGCCAGGGCTTTAATAAATTCACATGGTACACCTGCTCTGGCTTTTTTACGTCCGGGCTGGTGTACCTTGTAGGTTACCGTTCCCATTTTCTCAAGTATTTCGTATGGACCCTGCCACCTAGCCAAGAATTTACTGTCGACTGTAGGGACCAGCACCAGAACCGGGTCTCCAGGGTTAAAGTTCTGCACCTGAGCCTGGCGATTATATACCCCCCCTTGGGCTAGCTGGGCGGCTTCTATATGTTCCCTTACCAGTGGCAGCACTGTCTCCATCCGTTCCTGCATCTGGGTGACATACTCAATCAGGCTCTTATGGGGAGTAGTTGTTGTTCCCACGCCTCTTTGGCAGACCTCGCAGATGTCGACCATACAACAGTTTGAAGGACGAGAACGCAGTCGACGTCTGGGGCACTTCTCGCACCGCGAACATAAGATAGGGCAACAGAAGATCCCAATCCTTCCCATCCTTAGATACCACCCGTTTTAACTTATTTTTTAGAGTCTGGTTGAACCTTTCTACGAGGCCGTCTGCGGGTGGTACACGGACGTCCGCAACTGTTTTATGCGGAACAATTTACATAGCTCCCTCAAGACCTTGGACATAAACGGGGTCCTCTGGTCAGTCAATACCTCTTTAGGGAGTCCCACTCGGGAGAACATCTCCATTAACTCCCGGGCTATTAACTTAGCCAACGTATGACGAAGTGGCACTGCCTCAGGGTACAGTGTGGCATAAACCAAGATTACCAGGATGTGTTGGTGACCCCTAGCGGACTTCAGGACGGGGCCTATGTGGTCCATCGCGATACGCTCAAACGGTACCTCGATGATAGTGAAGGGTACCAAGGGACTACGGAAATGGGGCTGGGGGCTAGTAATCTGGCAAGTTAGGCAAGACTCACAATACTGTGCCACCTCTTTAAACACACTGGGCCAGTAAAACCGCTGTAGAACTCGGTCCTGTGTTTTCTGCTGGCCCAGGTGACCCCCAAGAACATGTTTGTGGGCTAATTCTAATACGAGCTTACGGTAAGGCTTGGGCACCACCAACTGTTCAATTTGCTCCCCCCGTAACTGATTTTCCCTATATAGCAATTCTTGGTGAACGACAAACCGGGGAAACATAGATTCCACCCCCGGTTGTTGCGGCTCACCCTCTACTATCACCACATTTTCCCAGGCCTGAGTCAGGGTGGGATCCCGGTGCTGTGCAGTACCAAAATTTTCACTAGAGACGTTGAGGTCTGCCAACTCCGGTCCTGGTGGCAACTCCTCCAAGTCTCCCACCATCACATTTAGTGGGGTTGTCTCCTCCTCCTCAGAGGTGGATACCCCCACTGCGGGCCCTTCGGCCTCAGGTTCCCAGGGCTCTGGGTTCCCCCCTGAGCAGGGCCACTCTGGTGGGGCTACCCCTGACCTATGTATATCATCATATTTAACCTCTGGCCACAGGGACGGGAAACCGGGGAAGTCTCTCCCTATTACTAGTTTGTGTGGGAGGGTGGTGGCTACGGCCACATCGTGAGTCCACTTGCCGGCCACCGTGGACAAGGTCATCTGGGCGGTGGGATAATCTTTCAAGTCCCCATGAATACATACCACCCCAACCTTTCGGCCCGTGTACTCGATGGGCAGCACCAGGGCAGCGCTAACCAGGGTCACCAGGCTCCCTGAGTCCAGCAGCGCCACCGCCAAAGTATCTCCCACCTTCACTTGTCACAGGTGGCAATAACGAAATCTACAGTATCCTAAAAAAACATTGGCATGTAATAAGATCAGATAGAGACCTTAATATGGTACTTACCACCAATCCGTCAGTTACATACAGACGAGGTCCCAATCTCAAGGATCAACTAGTCCAGGGGTCTGCAACCTTTAAGACATAAAGAGCCACTTGGACCCGTTTCCAAAGGAAAAAAAAAACTGGGAGCCGCAAAACCATTGCTACATTTAAAACAAATATAACACTGCATATATTGTTTCTTACCTTAATGCTATATACAGGATCGTGCAGTCAGCTGTCATCTATCTGTGGATGACGGACACTGTTATGGGGGGATCTGTGGATGACGGACACTGTTATGGGGGGATCTGTGGATGACGGACACCGTTATGGTGGGATCTGTAGATGACGGACACTGTTATGGGGGGATCTGTGGATGACGGACACTGTTACTGGGGGGGATCTGTGGATGACGGACACTGTTACTGGGGGGGATCTGTGGATGACGGACACTGTTACTGGGGGGGATCTGTGGATGACGGACACTGTTACAGGGGGGATCTGTGGATGACGGACACTGTTACAGGGGGGATCTGTGGATGACGCACACTGTTACAGGGGGGATCTGTGGATGACGCACACTGTTACAGGGGGGATCTGTGGATGACGGACACTGTTACAGGGGGGATCTGTGGATGACGGACACTGTTACAGGGGGGATCTGTGGATGACGGACACTGTTACAGGGGGGATCTGTGGATGACGGACACTGTTACAGGGGGGATCTGTGGATGACGGACACTGTTACAGGGGGGATCTGTGGATGACGGACACTGTTACAGGGGGGATCTGTGGATGACGGACACTGTTACAGGGGGGATCTGTGGATGACGGACACTGTTACAGGGGGGATCTGTGGATGACGGACACTGTTACAGGGGGGATCTGTGGATGACGGACACTGTTACAGGGGGGATCTGTGGATGACGGACACTGTTACAGGGGGGATCTGTGGATGACGGACACTGTTACAGGGGGGATCTGTGGATGACGGACACTGTTACAGGGGGGATCTGTGGATGACGGACACTGTTACAGGGGGGAACTGTGGATGACGGACACTGTTACAGGGGGGATCTGTGGATGACGGACACTGTTACAGGGGGGATCTGTGGCTGGCACTGTTACAGGGGGGATCTGTGGCTGGCACTGTTACAGGGGGGATCTGTGGCTGGCACTGTTACAGGGGGGATCTGTGGCTGGCACTGTTACAGGGGGGATCTGTGGCTGGCACTGTTACAGGGGGGATCTGTGGCTGGCACTATTACAGGGGGATCTGTGGCTGGCACTGTTACATATGTGCCATCCACAGACCCCCCCCACCCCATAACAGTGTCATCCACAGACCCCCACCCCTTAACTGTGCCACAGATTCCCCCCCCCGCCGCCCTCCCAGTATACAAATATAAAATGTCTTATTCAATTAAAAGTTATTACACATGCCCCCTCACTCCTAATAGTACCGTACATCGTAATTATTAGGATGTAATTAATAACTTCTGTACAATGCCGGCAGGCAGGCCGGCCGGCCGGCGCGTCACTCACTGTGTGTTCTTCACTCCCGCGCAGTGCTGGCTCAGGCTGGCTCCGGCTCCGTCACTCCTCCCCCTCGCACGCAGGCGGCCTGATGTCACCAGGCACTGTACTAGCGGCGAGGCGGAGCTGAGGAGCAGAGCTGATGGAGGCAGCCATGTAGCGTTACCTAGCAACTGCAACGCTATTGCCTGTCACCGGGCGGGCAGTGTGGAGCGGAGCGGCGACCTGTCAGCAGCGGCAACGCCAGAGCAGGTAAGTGTCACAGTGCGCCTCCTCCCCTCGCTAGCATCTGCCCCGGAGCCGCGGCAAAGGTTCAAAAGAGCCGCATGCGGCTCCGGAGCCGCGGGTTGCCGACATATGAACTAGTCCATAGCCACCTTATGGAAGAAGGAACTAAACCTGGCAGAACAATAGAGAAATACCGCGGATCATCACCATGCGGGGACTGTTCTTTTTGTAGGTATGTTCCACGCATTAAAAAATATATCAATCCTGTAGATAAGAAGGAGTACGAGATAAGACAACTGATCACCTGCAAAACACAGGGAGTGATCTATTTAGCCTCCTGTCCATGCCCAAAACTCTATGTGGGCAAGACCATACAGGAATTGCGACGTCTTCCATAAGGTGGCTATGGACTAGTTGATCCTTGAGATTGGGACCTCGTCTGTATGTAACTGACGGATTGGTGGTAAGTACCATATTAAGGTCTCTATCTGATCTTATTATATGCCAATGTTTTTTTAGGATACTGTAGATTTCGTTATTATATCCATCAAAGGTCCCTATGCATCTGATGGTATCATTTCTTTTAGGTGATGTATCTTTTAGAAGATCTTCTCTCTTTGTTTTATTGGCTCTATTGTATGCATTTTTCAGGGATCTTTTGGGGTAACCCCTTTTCCTAAACCTTTGGAGAAGCTGTTCACTCTCCCGGGAAAAGGAGGCCTCATCCGAGCAGTTGCGACGTGCTCTCAAGTATTGGCCTATGGGGATCCCCTTCTTCAAAGAGACAGGGTGCCAACTGTTCCAATGCAGGTAACTATTCGTCGATGTAGGTTTCCTAAAAACCTCTGTCATCAGGTGACCTCCCTCTATCTTTCTTATTTTTAAGTCCAGAAACACTATCTCATGATCTTGGATTTCATATGTATATTTCATACCTATGTTATTTAGGTTTAGCGTCTGGACAAATTCCCCTTTGAAGCATTGTCATATATAACTTGAGACCAATAATGGGTCTTTAAGCATACATAATGGTGCTTGCTAAATGTGACCTAATTTAGCCCTATTATTTGGATACTGGAACATTGGAGAACTCACATTAAAAAACAACCCACATATTTGTGAATTGATATATGCGAAGAATATCAGAGGGTAACCAAATATTAATAGGATGCATGTATTAAGGCAGATTGCCTGGATTTGTGGGAGGGGCTGAGGTCCGCCTCCAGCCTATTTAGGGCACTCCCCTTACCTGGCTCCTGCATCATTGAGGTCTGAGCTTTTGAGAGAGGAGGTCGCTTGTGGAGTTCCTGGAGTGTTACCTGCGAGTCGCTGGATTTCTGGGAGTTTTCGTTGCCATCCGTTCTGGATTTGGAGCATTTCGGTTCTATTATTTCCGGCTTCACTCGGTTCACTGTGGGTCACGTTTGCCCGTTAAACTGCGAGTCATCCATACGGTACAGCCGGGGCCTCACGGTTGCCCCCTGTACCGGTTCAATTCATTTCACCAAACGCTGCACCAATGTCACTGTTTTCTCGTACAGTCACCAGTATTTCATTTCTGTCACGCCTTGTTCATGCACAATTTGTCCACACCGTACCGCTATTCCGGTCGGCCCCCCTGCGACAAGCATGCAGTCGTTTTCTTGGGCAATCCCCCATTTCTGTTCATTTCATTTCACCAAACGCTGCACTAATGTCACGGCTTTCTCGCACAAGTCACCAGCATTTCATTTCTGTCATGTCTTGTTCATGCATAAGTTATCTGCACCGTACCACCACTCCGGTCAACACCCCTGCGGCATGCAGGCAGTGGTTTCTGAGTCATCCATACGGTACAGACGGGGCGCGCGGTTGCCCCCTGTGCCGGTTCATTTCATTCATCAAACGCGCACCAATGTCACGGATTTTGCCTACAAGTCACCTGTTTCATTTCTGTCACGCCTGTTCATGCACAATTTGTTCACAACCGTACCACCATTCCGGTCAACAGCTCTGCAGCAGGCGGCCAATGGTTCCTGGGTTAATCCCCCATTTCGGTTTGTTTCATCTCATACACGCTGCACCAATGTCACGGCTTCTCGCATCAATCACCGGCATCCCATTTCTCTCATGTCTTATTCTGGCGTCTTCCCACAGTACTAACACTCCGGTCAGCACCCTGGTGGTTCCGGGCTCATTCCCCATTTCTGGGTCAGTTCATATCACCCCACATCATCCACATTCATGCCGCCCCCCCCCCCCCTACTCATGTTCATGTGCACGGCTACAGGTGCCAGCTGCGGTACACCTGGTACACCCTCCATTCATGTCCGCCTCCACTGGGCATACCGCTGCCACAAGCATCCCCTCCCCCCCCGCCTCCTTCCTGTTCCGCCGCTCCTCCTGCCGCGCGGCCGATGGCGCCCGGCCGCGTCCCGGTGCCTGCCCCTGTACCATTCCATTTCACAATCATTGCACTCATGTCACGGTTTCTCGCTCACAAGTCACTTGCCATTTCATGTCTGTCATGCCTTCTATGAGGCAAGGGATACGACCACACAGCAGCCCTACTCCAGTCACCACCCTGCAGCAAGCCAGCCCAGGTTATTGTTCCTGGGTTTTCCTCCCATTCCAGTTCAACAAACCACCCTGCAACTCACTTACATTCATGCCCCCCCAACCCCCCCCCCCCCCCCCCCGTTTCATGTCACAGCAGGGCCAAAAAAATCACACACTTGCTCACATGACCTTGCACAGCTGAAAAGGCCACACTGCTCACACCCTCCCTCATGGTCAGCACCGCCGGGCACGCACGCTGCTTCAAGGCGACCCCCATCCCCCCGCTGCCTCCGGTCCCATTCCGCCGCTCCTCCTGCCGTGCTGCCGATGGCGGCCGGCCGCGTCTCCCCGTTTGGTCTGCGCACGCGCGGCCGGGGTACTGCGCATGCGCGGCGGTGCCGTCGGCGCGTGCGCGGTGTCCCGGGTCTGTCCGACCTCCTGACTGGCCGGCGGAGCCCTGGGCCAGTAGTTCAGCGTCATGCCCCCACCCACACAGGCTGCACAGTCCAGGGGGCATCCAGCCTGTTTGCCTTGCACACAAACCCTCCTTGTGAAAACACCCCACCGCATTAGGTCAAACAGCCCCCACACATAAACATAAACCCACCACTGTGCCCCAGGGTCAAAAAAAAATAAAAAAATAAAAAATAAATAAATTTAAAAAAATAAAAAATTCAAAAAAACGGGAAATCCATACAGTCCGCACGATCACACGCTCCGCCACGTAATAAATCACAGGCCTCATTTCGCACATCACCCGCACAGGCGCTGCATTATTGCATATTCACGTTATGATCCTCTCGGGTCATGCTAATGTTTATACCACAGTCCACTCTAGTCATACTACTTTCTGTTACCAGGTACGTACACCTGCTTTTAAACGATTTTCTCCTTACATTTCGGATGGTCCCGTTACTAATAAAAAAATAAATAAAAAAAACAGGGGGGAGGAGTTATCGTCTGGTTACTAATAAAGAAAAAAAAAAAAAAAAAAAAGGGGGGGGGAAGAGATATCAGCTGGTCACCAAAAAAAATAAAAAATACACGAATTAAAGGACACAGACCAATACGTTCCATTGGATTGCAAAACGCACATTCCCACTTGTGCATGGCCATGCGCCACGCGCTGGTCTCTTCTCACACCAGGCGCAAGCTATCATTTCATGAACAACCGTCATGATCCTCCGGGTCATGCATATGTACCATGTACATTGTCACATTTGATCACACTATTTTATGTCTACCCTCCCCCTTTTTCAGGCGGTCAACCTATATGGTATTTTGCACTACCGTGTATCCGGAGAATTTTTTCTTACCACCAGGTACGTTCACCTGCTCATTTAACGAAAGTCTTCCTTACATTTCGAATGATCCCGTTAGGGTCAGTGTGCTGGCTTTAGGGGCACCATCATCCCACTAGGTTACCCCCTTCTTGGCTTCGCCAGCAGTTAGTGGTCCCGCGAGGCCGACACCCCGCCTCAAACGTACAGAGGCACCCGCCCAACGCGCCACCTCGTTAGTAAGCCGCCTCGCGTGTTGCATAGAGAGGGCCTCACCTGTCACTCCCTTCCCCTAGTCCTGTCTTACAGTCACCGAGAGGCCAACGCTCCTGCCACTACCACAAGTGGCCTCATTAACCCCTCGCGCCAAATCATAGGTAGAGCCTCTCAAGCCGCTTGGCAAATTAGCAGGGCCTCATCTGTCACCATGCAAGTATAATTTTTTCGCCATCCGGCCTAGCTAGCTTGCCAGCACGATCCTGTGTTTCCCCAAGCTAATCAACTGTTTTGTTTTACCATGTTTCTGGAAGGGATAGAGAACTTCTCCCTACCTGGCACCCCTGCTGGATCCGTCACTGCTACCCAGGGAGACGGTCTAGCCAGTCCAGCACCCATCAGATCCTGGACAATCCCGCGCATAACGACGGAGTTAAGGTGACGGCTTGTTCCCTTCCCCGCCACGGTGAGGAGAGCAGAGCTTTTCCGGCTGCTGCGCACACCAATCGATAACAGGGAGGCAGGGGAAGGACCTAGCCAGTCCAGCACAGGGGATATACATACCATGCTGTCCTCTCTAAATGTCATTCATGTCTAAAGTCAACGCCAGGTTGGAGAGGCTGGAATCGGTCACCGCGACCCTCTCCCTGGCAGGGCCACCACCGGCAGCGTCACCGGCGCCGGCCGGATTGCCAGTGATCACGTCGACCGTTAGCCTGGAGGACCAAGAAGTCAGCCCGGCGCACATAATACCGGAGGAGGAACCTGGGGTACCCGTCGCCACCAAGAAGACAGAAGGGCCAGTCACGGTCATCATCTTTCCTGGGTACCCAGTTGGATTCAGCCTCAATGCAAGCCAGTTTGCCATCCGGGAAGATCCAGGACATTCTCGCCCACATAGACAACTACCTTCAACTCAGCACCGGCAGCCGCAAAGAACGGCAGTCCCTGCTGGGCTCCCTGATCTTTGCCATGCGCATCCACCTCAGGGTCGCTCATTTATATCACGGCTCCTGCACCTCCCCCCTTTTTTCCTACACGACTCGCACAGGTTGTCCCTGGATGCCCACGCTGCGGCAGGTCTGGGCATGTGGGGGAGATTTCTGTCCACCTGGAATGGCGGGAGCTTGTTTCTCCCTCAGCCGTCGGACTCTTCCCCCTCTATCTGGTCAGATGCGGCATCTACCACAGGCTTCGCGGCCATTTTTGGGAACGATTGGCTGTGGGGCAGCTGGCCTCCTGCGGTCCGGGGTTGGAAGGATTCTCCACTGCCTCAGCGCTTTTCAAGATCTACCCCATCGTGGCGACTGCCGTAGCGTGGGGTCATTCATGGGCAAACATGTCGGTCCGGTGCTATTCAGACAACCATACGACCTGCCAGTTCATCAACAGGATCGTTCCAAATCTCTCACAATCGTGAGGTTTCTGCGGAGACTTCCTTGGTTGGCCACTTGCAATAATTTCTTCTTACATTGTTTCCATGTCCCGGGGGGTGTGCAATACGGCAGCTGACAATCTGTCTCGCATCAAATTTCAGGCATTTCATCAAGCTCTCCCATCAGCGTCACCCACGGCCTCCATCACTCCATCATTTCAAACAGCTCATTCTGGATTAGAAGGCATCATGCGGCATAGCCAGTCTTTGTCCCACTTAGCACTATCAGACAATACACATAGAACATACGACAGAGCGTTCACACTATTCAACAGGTTCCTGTTGGAACACAACATCACGCACCCTTTTGTCATGACGTCTCTTCCGGGGTTGGCTTCTTTTGCCACCTCAAACTCAAATGTCATACAACACCATCAAACTATATCTCACCGGCATTTCAACATCATATGCTAATCATACACCCCAATAACATCAGCTTCATGTCCTCGCACCAGATCAAATCCATACTCAGAGGATTCAGGAAACGGAACCCGCACGTCCAGCCCAGAGGCTACCCATAATCAATCATATCTTCAAAGCATTATCCGACTTACTGGATGCCACGCCTCTTGAAACAGATACCAACTCCATCATCAAAACGGCAATTTACTTGGCCTTCTACGGATTCCTGAGTTCCGGGAAATTCACTACAGCCTCCACGACTCGAACCTCACCTTGTCTTCTTGTCTCCCACGTGTCAAAACACATGGTTCACTACATCCTGTCCTTACCTCACTCCAAGAATAGTCAGCACTTACCCGTCAACATTTCATATTACCCCACGCACAACAGATGGTGTCCAGTCAGGGTCCTGGATGCTTACAATCAGCGTCACAAGTTCTACCCTCTCAACCGCTACTTCAACTACATGGTTCGGTACTCACCACCACCACCTTCATGACCCATGCCGGGTCATCCCTCACACAACTAGGCCTCAACGCAGCCAACTACTCAGGGCACTCCTTTCGCATTGGAGCCACGTTCACGGCCTCCAGTGCCAACATCCTCACTCATGCCATCAGGGAATTGGGGCGCTGGGAGTCATCCGCTTACGCGCAATACATTACCAATCCAACACAAGAGTTAAGAGTGGCTTTCCAAAACATGTCGGGTCAAGCTATTGATACATCAATTGGCTACAATAAACTGGTTTATTTCCATTTTTGCCCTCTTCTTTCTCAGGCCTACCTCATCCTCGGTTTCGGCACACCACAACCGACTGCACTCATTCCCTGCTTTCCCAGGGCTCTTCACTGTACTACCGTAAGCCCCTTACACAAGTATTAAGGCAGATTGCCTGGATTTGTGGGAGGGGCTGAGGTCCGCCTCCAGCCTATTTAGGGCACTCCCCTTACCTGGCTCCTGCATCATTGAGGTCTGTGCTTTTGACCCTCCCACCACTCCACTCATTTACAACTCATTTCTTCCATATCTTTTCCTTGGGTAGGTCCTCTTCTTTCTCAGGCCTACCTCATCCTCGGTTTCGGCACACCACAACCGACTGCACTCATTCCCTGCTTTCCCAGGGCTCTTCACTGTACTACCGTAAGCCCCTTACACAAATAAAGGTTTATGCACCTTTTAAAATAGATGGGGACCGAAAAAATCACCAGGTATATGCTGCTGAAGAAAGATAGGTATAATTTCAAAGTGCCTACGCATGCGTGGAGATGTACCCGATCGAAAAGGGAGAGAGGAATCTTATAAGTATCAAAGCATGCGCATCTTCACATTAATGGAGAGTGGTCGTTAAACGACCTGGGACAAATCGAAAAGGCAGTGTGAATAACTTAAATCCCAAGACATGCCCTGATACTAAGTAGTCACGCATGCGCAGAGGACATATGGAATAACATAGAGGAAGGGGAAAATTTCTAAGTATAGGGGCATGCGCATTTTGATGTTGCTAGACGGGAACCTAACACAAGTACTCACGCATGCGCAGAAGGCATCCGGATAAATATGGAAGAGAGAAAATCTTCTAAGTATTGACGCATGCGCATTCGAAGGGATGACGCGAAGATATGACGGAACAGAAGCTCCCAAGGTACCGGATTGGTTGACTATGCCGCCACACGAGTTCTAAGCAGATTGGGCAGAGGACGATTAATGGCCCACCCCTAGCAGTTATAAACATCCATTTACTAAGCACTCAAGTTGACAGTAGCTCCATCCCCTGATGAAGCCACATCTAGTGGTGAAACATGTTGGGGGAGCTCTAGTTTGATTTTTTAAATTAGGTGCATGAGGGATACTTGTGTCTAAGCGGTGAGAACTGCAGACTCACCATAACTTGGACACTTTAGCGAAAGGAATCGCATTCAAAGTGGCGTCAATAGGGAATCATCCCAAAGCGATATATCAGGCCATCTTTGGACACTTTAGCGGCAGCAGTTGCATTTAAAGTGGCGCTAATAGGGAATCATCCCCAAGCGATATATAAGGTTATCCTCCATCTTGTTATATGCGGAGAGACACTTAGCAGGCTTGCTAAAAGGAAATAAGGTGGCACTTATATGGGAATTACATCCCAATCTACTGCCGCCAGTATCCACATAGCACCTCTAAATTTTTTAAAATCACTTTTTTCTTTTTCTTTTTTCTCCTGTTTTGTATTAGTTTTAATGATAAGAAATAAACGCTACGCTTTATTTGACCAGAAACAGGAGCTTTGTAGCCTTAGGCTATTTGAACTATATAATTTCAAAATCCTGGGTCCAAAAGGGTCTATGAAAAATAAGTCTATCAGCATGGCACATTTTGACTTGGCAAGATTTGCCAACTATTCTTTGCAAAAACACTCTAAATCTGTCAGATTGCGAGGGCATCTCCTGTGCACAGCCCTCTTCAGATCACCCCACAGATTTTCAAATCGGATTTAGGTCTGGGCTCTGGCTGGGCCATTCCAAAACTTTAATCTTCTTCTGGTGAAGCCATTCCTTTGTTGAGTTGGATGTATGCTTTGGGTCATTGTCATGCTGAAAGTTCCTCTTCATGTTCAGCTTTCTAGCAGAAGCCTGAAGGTTTTGTGCTAATATTGACTGGTATTTTGAACTGTTCATAATTCCCTCTAGCTTAACTTAGGCCCCAGTTCCAGCTAGAGAAAAACAGCTCCAAAGCATGATGCTGCCACCACCATGCTTCACTGGGGGTATGGTGTTCTTTTGGTGATGTGCAGTGTTGTTTTTGCGCCAAACATATCTTTTGGAATTATGGCCACAAAGTTCAACCTTGGTTTCATCAGACCATAACACCTTTTCCCACATGCTTTTGGGAGATTCAGATGTGTTTTTGCAAAATGTAGCCTGACTTGGATGTTTTTTTTCCTAAGAAAAGGCTTTCATCTTGCCACTCTACCCCATAGCCCAGACATATGAAGAATACAGGAGATTGTTGTCACATGTACCACACAGCCAGTACTTGCCAGATATTCCTACAGCTCCTTTAATGTTGCTGTGGGCCTCTTGGTAGCCTCCCAGACCAGTTTTCTTCTCGCCTTTTCATCAATTTTGGAGGGACGTCCAGTTCTTGGTAATGTTACTGTTGTGTCTTCACTGTGTTCCATTGTATATCTAATGCCTTGGAAATTCTTTTGTACCCTTCTCCTGACTGATACCATTTAACAATGAGATCCCTCTGATATTTTGGAAGCTCTCTGTGGACCATGGCTTTTGCTGTGGGATGCAGCTGAACTTTATTTGGTGTTAATCAGAGGCACTTTAAATGATGGCAGGCGTATGCTGACTCCTATTAACATGATTTTGAATGTGATTGCTAAATTCTGCACACAGCTACATCCCCAGTTATAAGAGGGTGTGCACACTTATGCAACCACATTATGTTAGTTTTTTTTTTGTCTTCTTCCCTCCACCTAAAAGATTTCAGTTTGTTTTTCAATTGAGTGATACAGTTTATAGGTCACATTAATGGTGGAAAAAGTTCTGAAATGATTTATCTTTGTCTCATTTTTTTACATCACAGAAACCTGACATTTTAACATTTTAACAGGGATGAGTAGACTTTTTATATCCACTGTACATACATAAACGTGCACAAAACAGTTATAAAAATAAAAGGATAAAAACAGGTTCTTACTACTCAACAAATTGTGTGATCAAAGTCTGTTCTGGTTCCAGGGACAGGAGGACGTGGAACACAATCCAATGCTGATTGGATCCCCAAACTGTGTCAATGAAAGGTTCCAACTCCCGCATTTTTATCCCCCTTCGGCAGAGAGGGAGTCTCCCTCCCATCCTTGGCCCAGCCTTCTGGGAAGGCCTTCATGGTGCCATACTTGACAACTTTAAACTTATAATTATGAATAAATGAAGACAAACAAAAAATATGGATAAAAATGGATGCAGTCTTTATTAAAATGGGGAGGGGGGGGGGGGATAACCATAAATATTAACCATTCAATTAATCATGAATCTATTAAAATTCCCACATATATTAACTAAAGTCCATTAATGAAATTCTCATCAAGAGTCCACCCAGTAAGGCTGGGCGACTAACCCCCACCACCCCCTTTTTTGAAAAGGCCGCAACTAAAACCCAGGGAGGGCGGGAGGGACACGTTCTTCTGTGTTCTTTCTTCAGCCGATGACAGCGCTCCAAAGGGTGAGCGGCCACTATAAATACTCAAAATTCCTGCCGAAACTTGCCCTTCGCCAATCCACAGTTCAGTTAAAAATAGCCCTTTTCCCAGCAACTGGCCAGCAACACCTTAGGCCAATCACCTCTCGGTCCTGTTGCCGGCTAACATTCAGAATTACCTGAGGAGAAATAAAAAGGAGGGAAAAAAGGAGGGGGGAGAAAGGAGCCACAAAAACATTACCGTGTCTCAATGACACCATGAGGGGTAAATGCCAAATTATTGGCCCCGCCCCTGTCATGGTACCATACTCGACAACTTTAAACTTATAATTATGAATAAATAAGGACAAACTACAAATATGGATAAAAATGGCATCGGTCTTTATTAAAATGGGGGGGGGGGGGTAACCATAAATATCAACCATTCCATTAATCAATAAAATTCCCACATATATTAACTAAAGTCCATTAATTGAATACTTAGCAAGAGTCCACCCAGTAAGGCTGAGCGACTAACCCCACCAGCCAAGTGTGGCATTAGCCACCCTTGCCCCCCCAACAAAACCGCAATCCTTTCAATCATTGAATGCAGTCCCACATTAAAAATATCTAGACCAATGTCAGATAAATGAACCAAATCATCACGATAAAGTCCCACCACTGAGCCATCTAATTCCAAATTTCGAAACGACCAGCTGTTCAAGTGCGGTAAAAAAAATTCCAAACCCCTATTGATCCTGTTCCCGATCCTCTCTAAAAAACGAAGCTGGGGATTATTCCACACAAAACGATGATTTAGGAAAAAACTGTAAAACTCCTGGCAACAATTGACTAATATATGCCAGGTCCTTTTTCATATCTGCTAATAAATCTAAAGTTTTCTTTTTTCCCCAATCATTACCTCAAGCATATAAAATAATCACCTGAGGCGGAGGCCGAGCATGCAACTCACCTTTAATGATCAGAACCACTTGGTTCCACCGCAACCATGGGCGTCCGCAGAAATTTTTCCAGGGGGGGGGCATAATTTTATTGACATTGAAACGGGCACGTGTAGGAAGCCTAACTGCAGATATAAGAGGGTGGAACGGAACCCCGTTTGTGTACAGGGACTAAACTTTAAAATAGGAAGCCACCACAAAAGAAAGACCAATTCTTCTTATTTCACTTGAATGTCTATTAATTCTATATTATTTTTGCACCCTTTGTTATAGTCTCAGCAATATGTTAATTTGCATTTTGTCGCCAACAAATGAAATGTTGTGTTCTGTACCTGAACGCTTCCAGGCTTTTGTCATATGTAACTTACAGCAGATGGTCTGCAGAATACCAGGCCTACCACCAGTATTACCGCCTGCCTGCCTGGTCACCCTGACCAGGCGGGCAGGCGGTATATGATTGAAGGGGCAATACTGCCTGGTATATGGACAGCAGAGATGGCATCCTCTGGGCAGTACTGTCTATGATCATCCTTCACCAGCACCCTGACTGCCACCTGCTTGGCCTGGCTCTCATGGCACTTCACTGCCTGCTGCTTGGCTATCAGTGACTCACCCCACACCTAACACTCAGGGTCAGTGAGTGACTCCGTAGTCACACTGTGACACTGACTGACTGTCACTCACTAATAGCGAAGCAGGTGGCAGTCAGGGAGCTTCTGAAGGATGAATTGACCATAGACAGTACTGCCCAGAGGATGCCATATCTGCTGTCCATATAATACCAGTATTGCCCCTTCATATACCGCCTGGTCACCCCACACCTAACACTCAGGGAGTACTGTCATCAATAAAAAAAATAATAGGTTTAATCGTGGCTGGCCCACACATCTGGTTCATCAATCAGTCTGGAGATTTAATTTGTGGACGTTCATACAGAAGAAACTGTATATTGTGTGGCACAGTGTATGCTGTATGTGTATAACAAATATATTTTACATGAAAACTTACAGTTACTTGGCTTGGCCCTTGAGGATCTCGGACACCACTTCAACACTTTGGCCGGGGGCTCGGCGGAGCTGATGGGTTTTATCCTAATGAGAAAGATTTCATAATAAGGATTTGGAGAAGGGGTAGAGGGATAGCAGAGCAGGGGGAGGCTGGTGCTGCTACTAGGGGGTCATACCATGGGGGAGTAATAAAGCCCACCATAATGCCCCCCCCAGTAGTAATAATTCTCCTTATATTAGACAGTGCAAAAATACCCCCTTGTAATGCCCCCAGTTGAGCTAATGTCCCCATAGTGCCCCCATAATGTACCAGTATAAAATACCCCTATATAGTGACCCCAGTAAATGCTGCATAGTGCTCCTCTCCCCCTTCCTCCTAGTGCCCCCATAATGTACCAGTATAAAATGCCCCATATATAGTGCCCCAGTAGATGCCCCTCAGTGTCCCCCATAATTTGCAAGCATAAAATACCCCTTCTTAGTGCCCCCCGTAGATGACCCCATAGTATTCCTCTCCCCCTTCCCCATAGTACCCATAATGTGTCCCAGTATAAAATACTACTGTACAGAGCCCTCCATATAACATACCACTTCTTTGTAGCTTCGCCCTCAGTAGATGCCCCTATAGTGCCCACCAATAATGTGTTGGCAAGAAGTGCCCCCATAGTGCCCCCCAATAATGTGCCAGTAAGAAGTGACCCCATAGTGCAACCTAATAATGTGCCAGTAAAAAGTGCCCCCAATGATGCCCCCCCGGGCCCCGGCCTTAATGTCACATTTCTCCCCCTCCATGTCACGTCACATTATTTCTCCCCCTCTCCATCATGGCAGCACACTTCCCACCCGTGACCCTCCACAAACCCCCCCCCACCCCCCCCTCCATGGCACATTTCTCCCCCTCAGGCTCGGGCCCCTCCATGGGCCAGTGTCAGCAGCACATCTCCCCCCCCCCCCCAGGCACATTTCTCCCACACTCCATCACATGGGCCAGACCAGTGGCAGACATGGGATCCATCATGGATCCCATGTCTGCCACTGGTCTGGCCCATGAGATGGAGTGGGAGAAATGTGCCTGGGGGGGGAAGGAGAGATGTGCTGCTGACACTGCCATCATCCACCATGTCATCATGATCCATCATCCATCCACTTGTTGATATGATGTACTTATGTTGTGAATCTGATTTATCTTTCTTTTTCTTTGTACAATATAAAGGCTGTAATAATGTTCACTTACTACTTCTGTGACTGTTGGACAGTTGGAATAGGAAACTTCTTCACTTGGAACTTGTTGGAGCCGTTACTGAACTTGGCTCAGGGTCAGTGACAGGCAGGCTCTCTTCTGGGGGAGGAGCTCACTGGCAACATCACGTTCAGTGCCTGTGCTGTGCGGCAGCTGCTCCAGCAGCCACTGTCTGAGTCTAGAGTCTAGACAGGCAGGCCAGGCAGCGGAGCTCAGAGCGGCTCACTTTCAGGCCGGGCGTGCGCTCAGTCAGTGTGCTGTCAGCTGTTGTTAGCCTGCCGGGGGCCGCCCGCGCCCCGCAACTAATTAGTAGTAACTTTCTTAATAGTACTGGGTTAGTTGCGGCGCCAGGGGGGGGGGCACTTGCCCCCCCTTGCCCCCCCTGCGGACGCCTATGACCGCAACCCCCTAAATCCTAACCAATAAATAGTAACCGATGGAATATAAAAAAAACAATTGATGAGCATAGTTACGGACTGGGGCCCTCCTCTCTGCCCAAAAAACTAAGGAATGTCCACAAATCCAAACAATGATCTGCTCAGAACCTGAAAGAAAGTTAAATTACAGTAAAACAAAATTAGGCCTAATATATGACTTGTATCTGTCAGAATCCCATCTTCCAATTTTCTTAATTACGGCATTATCCAAACCCATCCTAGACGCTTCAGTAGCCGTGCCAATACGAAAGGAATGAGATGAATAGGGCTCGCCCTCCAAACCCAACAATGATAAAGATTTTTTAAAAACAGCATTAAACTGAAATTTAAAAAGCGTAGAGCCATTAGAATGAATTAAAAAGGAACCGGGTCCTCTAGACCTTATCTCTAAAAATTATTTTACTGCAAAAAACGGACAAATCTGGGAGCCCAAAAGCTGACTCAATGTAATAACTGTCCCGTTCCTTAACTGATAAGTTTTAGACTTTCTAATAGATACCATAACAACATAAGACGATAACTGAATATCCGACAATAGCAATGCAGAACAAGAACGAACATTGGGAGCAACCAGCTCACTAACTCTCAAAGCACCAAAAAACGCTACCACAAATGCACCTCTAAACAGGATAAACTCATAAAGTGAAAAGGAACACTGCTCCAAAAGAGATATTAACTTAACTAATAATTCCAATGTCACAGGCCTACAGACATCAGGAACCACACTAGCTCTCGAAAAACCCTTCAAACATTGTTTAAACCGCAAAAGAGCTATTAATAGCGGGGAGACCGGCTAACTTAAAAAAGAAAGACACCCCAGCAAGAGTTTTTTGCACCACAGAGCAACCCCAAACCTGCCTTAATTAAACTACAAATAAATTCCAAAAACAAACCAACGTTACCCTCAAAAACATTAATTTTATTAGCTTTGCAAATTAAAGACCATTTATTCAAAGATAAAGCATACCCATTCCAAGTATTATGCGCCAGCGACTTCTGTATCTGGTCACACATCTCCGCACTGTGCGTGAGAAAGGGTTCATCTGCTAATATATTACTTTTACTAGGAATATAAGTGGCTTTAACCCATGTATTCTTAAGCAAACAGCACCAAACTAAAAAACGGAGTAACTTCACTACCCCTTATTATATGACGATAAGCAGTTAACAGCAAATAACACACCTTTATTGTTTGTATATACTAAAACTCTCTTGTCTGCCAACTCCTGACCCCATACCACTAAAGACACCACTAACGGAAATAGCCCTAGTAAAACTAAATTTTTAGTGACACCACATAGCTTCCAAGACTCATGCCACAACTCGGCTGACCACTGACCTTGGAAGAATGCGCCATAGACCAACGAACCCAATGCATCAGTCACAAGGCCTAATGTCTCTGACTCAACAAACTCACGTTGCCAAATACTAGCCCCATTAAAATGAATAAAGAATAATTCTTCCCAAACCCTTAAATCATCCTTTAATGATTTAGCTAATTCGATATGTGCAAACGGGGACTTAACACCTTTGGTCGCAATATAGAGCCTTCTGAAAAATACTCTGCCAATAGGGATTACTTTAGAAGCAAAAACAAACAGACCTAATAAACTCTGTAATTCAACGCAACGTAGTTTTCTTCACTAACAACATGAGCCTAATAAGCTCAAACATCTCTCCACTTTCTCTATTGGTAACCTGATTCCATTGATACAGTATCAATCGTTATACCCAAGAATTCAATTTCACAACAGGGTATAACTTCCCGAAATGTTCGGGTTCGGGATCCGAACCCGACCCGAACTTCGTCCCGAACCCGAACCCCATTGAAGTCAATGGGGACCCGAACTTTTCGGCACTAAAAAGGCTGTAAAACAGCCCAGGAAAGGGCTAGAGGGCTGCAAAAGGCAGCAAAATGTAGTTAAATCCCCTGCAAACAATTGTGGATAGGGAAATGAATTAAAATTAAAATAAAATAAATAAAAATTAACCAATATCAATTGGAGAGAGGTCCCATAGCAGAGAATCAGGCTTCATGGCAGCAGAGAATCAGTCTTCATGTCATAGCAGAGAATCAGGCTTCACGTCAGCCAAAACTGGAACAGTCCATTGTCAGATATTTAGGCCCCGGCACCCAGGCAGAGGAGAGAGGTCCCATAACATAGAATCTGGCTTCATGTCAGCAGAGAATCAGTCTTCATGTCATAGCAGAAAATCAGGCTTTATGTCATAGCAGAGAATCAGGCTTCACGTCACCCACCACTGGAACAGTCCATTGTCAGATATTTAGGCCCAGGCACCCAGGCAGAGAGAGGTCCCATAGCAGAGAATCTGGCTTCATGTCAGCAGAGAATCAGTCTTCATGTCATAGCAGAGAATCAGGCTTCACGTCACCCACCACTGAAACAGTCCATTGTCAGATATTTAGGCCCCACCACCCAGACAGAGGAGAGAGGTCCCATAACAGAGATTCAGGCTTCATGTCAGCGACTCAGCAGAGAATCAGTCTTCATGTCATAGCAGAGAATCAGGCTTCACGTCACCCACCACTGGAACAGTCCATTGTCAGATATTTAGGCCCCGGCACCCAGGCAGAGGAGAGAGGTCCCATAACAGAGATTCAGGCTTCATGTCAGCAGAGAATCAGTCTTCATGTCATAGCAGAGAATCAGGCTTCACGTCACCCACCACTGGAACAGTCCATTGTCATATATTTAGGCCCAGGCACCCAGACAGAGGAGAGAGGTCCCATAGCAGAGAATCTGGCTTCATGTCAGCAGAGAATCAGTCTTCATGTCATAGAAGAGAATCATGCTTCACGTCACCCACCACTGGAACAGTCCATTGTCACATATTTAGGCCCCGGCACCCAGGCAGAGAGAGGTCCCATAGCAGAGAATTGCAGGATTTTACTAAAGTATGACGTAAAGTCATGATTTTATTAAAGACACGGAGGCGAGTATTGCTATAACCTTTCTTTACTTCTACCATAGCAGCAAAGAGAAAAAAGGTATACAAAATGGAAACCATAGTAACAGACTCCTCCCCTTATCCCAGTATATCCATCCTTGTCTGCCTGGGCTCTTCCTCTTTCTTTGCGTCTCAACCAGCACTGTACAACCGGAACGACTGACGCTGAAAACAACCGGATAACGAAAAAACCTCTTGAACCTGTCGGCTTGGACCGCAACAACCGGACATCCGACCGGACCGGAACTGTGTAACTCAAAAGCATGAAGCCGTTAGTCTCTCAACCTAGGAAAAAAGGATATAAAGAAAACATTCTATGACCATAATCCAGTGCATCAGAAAAAACATAGAATCCACATGTAGTAATAATACTAACAATTTCAATATCCTGACCATAGGGTAAATCAACATTACATACTTACTCAAGCCCAAAAGGGTGGGTCCAGGGAGGGCAATACTCGCCTCCGTGTCTTTAATAAAATCATGACTTTACGTCATACTTTAGTAAAATCCTGCAATTTTATAACAAGACACGGAGGCTCATATTGCTCGTTTAAAGCTGAGCCACTAAAGAATCAAAAGCGTGTGATGCCGGTCTAAAATAAAACTCGCGGAAAGTGGAAGTCCTGGACCAATCCGCCAATCTCATAACATCTTCTAAGCGAGCTCCAGAAGTTGTCATGGAAGTAGCTGCCGCACTGCGAACCGAGTGTGCCGTGAAGACAGTCGTATCAATCCAGAAAGGGAGAGAATCCACTTAACCCAGCGAGATAATGTAACGCTGGTAACCGGAGCAAATGGGCTGCGAAAAAGAAATGAATAGTGGGGAAGAGAAGGCGACCGCAATGGACGGGTTCTATCTTCATATTCGCGCAAACACGCCACAGGACATAGTTGTGTGAAGCCGGAAAACAGGGGTAAGAGACCGAATGGATACTGTTTTTTGTGCGTCGGGAAATGTTTAAAGTGGACCCCCTCCGGGGTGCGGATCTAGCGTCCCAATCAAAGCACGCACATCCAAAACTCTCTTACAGGAGAATAAACAGAATAAAGTGACTAATTTGGCCGATAACTGACGTAATGACATTGATCATTAGAGGGCCAATTGACTAAAAGGATAAGACACCAGAAACATCCCAAGGTTGATGAAAACCGTGGCCGAGGAGGTCGGGCCCAAGCGTGAGCCTTTTGAGTAGATGACAGACCAGGGGATGTTGACCCCACAGAGAAGAAATAGCAGAAAAAAACCGTCTCGTCTAATTTCCAGTCGCTGGAGTCCGAGATGTAGCGTGAACTCCAGTCCGCTAGGGTATTGTGAAGGCCTGGAAGGTATTCTGCCACCACAGAAAGGTTCCTGTCGAGACAAAACTCCAAAAATCCTACGCCAAATGGGTCAGAACCACCGACCGTGTTCCACCCATACAATTGACATACTGACCGCTGATATGTTGTCCATGCGGAGTCTGATGGCTGAACTGACCACACCATTGGCAAAACTGCGAATGGCAAACGACCCTGCGAGAAGCTCCAGGGCGTTGATGTAGAGACGGGATTCTTCTTGAGACCATGGGACCGCCCGTGAAACACCGCTGCAATGTGCTCCCCATCCGTGCAGGCTCGCATCGGATTCTATGATCAGATCCGGTTGGGGACCCACAATTGCTCTGCCATTCCAGACAGACAGGTTGTGGATCCACCATCTCATTTCGTCTTTTGTCTCTGCATCCAATGTGACAAAATCTTGCGTAAGAGGCCCCCGTCCGAAGATGAGCAATTTTGAGCGCTGCAACGCCCGATAATGGAGGGGGCTGGAAAGATGGCTTGGATCGAGGAGGCCAGAAGTTCCGATTATCCTCGCTAAAATGTCGCAAAGACATCTGAGGCAGTCGCAGGACATGCGCAGCTCCTTGCGGATGGTCTTGATTTTCGAGAGTGGAAGACTGAGGGATAACTCTACCGAGTTCACCTGGAAACCCAGGAACTCCATTTGCCCTGGAAGGGGGTCAGACAAGATATCTCCTGGTTGACGATGAACCCCAAATTGGAAACGAGCGACACCGTCAAGTGGAGGTGCCTCAGTAGGAGTGTATGCGATTGGGCCATGATCAAGATATCGTCCAGGTAGACGATTAGGCGACACCTCTGCTGCGAAGCCAAGCCACCCACTGGGCCGCATGATCTTGTAAAGCACCAGGGGGCGGGAGGATAGGCCAACGGAAGGCAGGGTGAAGCGCCAGGGTCTGACCGTTCCATAGGAACCGAAGCAGGTCTCTTGAAGAGGGAGACACTGGAACCATGAGGTAGGCTGTCTTTGAGATCTATCTTGGCCATCCAATCGCCCTGGAAGAAGCAGATCTCTCAAAAGATGGATGCCCTCCATCTTGAAATGTCGATATTGTACAAAAGCGTTTAAGGCTTTCAGATTGATAACAGGGCGCATCTGGCCCCCTTTCTTTTGCACCAGAAAAATACTGCTGATCACACCCCTTCGATTCTCTGGTGCGCGTACGATCGCGCCTTTTTGTAGTAGATCTGATAGTTCCCTCTGAAATAGGAATCGTGCTGAATTGGACAGTGGTATTGAAGGGGGGCCGGGATGGAACTTGGATCGGCAATCAGATCTATCGGTGAACCCCTGCACAGTAGAAAGGACCATTGGTCTGAGTTATGCCTGGCCACACATGAGAAAAGAAAACGGAGTCTGCCTCCGACTAAATGGTCTAAAAAAGTGGAGGACGAAGAATATAACTTACCAAATGGTCGTCGGGAGCTTGGATTTCCTCTGAAACCTCGTGACCGGAAAGGAGTGCCTCGTGATGGAAAAAAGGCCGGCTGGTGTCTCTGATCCTGGAGGGATGCTCTATAAGTAAAGGAGCCTCTGCCGGAACCCCGGGCATGAAAATTGGAACGGCCGGACAGTCGGCCCCTTGAACTGCCGGCCCTGTTGGAAAAACGCCCTTGAAAGACTCGACGCATCGATGTCTGGGCCTTATCAAGAGCTGTAAAGGCTCCTACATATTTCCCTAATTCCTTAATAAAAGAGTCGCCAAAGAGCAACCCCTGGGCATCTTTGCCAGCTTCAGTCAAAGCCAAGTTAGACAACTTTGGCTCGATCTTATCAGTATCGCTTTACGCCTTTCATGGCGGAGCGAGGCATTAACATTACCAGCCACGCATATGGCCCTCTGGGCCCAACCTCTCAATTCTTCTGTGTCCCACCTGGCTACCTGCCGCTTTAAGCGGACTCAGCCAAATCGAATTTTTTATTTATTTTTGCTAAAGGACCTGTAATGTCCAGTAGTTTGTCTTGGACTGCCTTCAAAGCAGCGTCCAGCCCTTTACGAGGGTTAAAACCCGTTTTCGCCAAAAACTGGACCATTTTAGGATCCACTGAGGGCGTTTCACACACTTTGTGTGGTATCAAAGGACGAGGGCAGGCTCTGCTCGCAACCTTATTACGCGATTCCTTACTAAGTGGATTGCGTATGCGAGCCTCCATATATTGTGCCACATGCGTGGCGGGCATCCATTCCGCAGAGCGGGGATGGTGCAGCTCATCGGGGTTAAACAATGGTTCCCCAGACGGATCCAATAAGAGATCCTCTGCTGACCCCTGGTGTAGTACAGGGGGCTCCGGGCATACATTAAGTGCCGGGTCCACAGCAATATCCGCCAAATCGTCCTCCACCTCATCAGTCAAATCATAGACATTCTCATGAGCCTCCTCCTCTCTATCAGAGTCTGACACTGGCTCAGGTAGAGACCTGGCAGTCTTCCATGCCCGCGTTTTTTCTGCCTGGCGGGTGCAAGCTCGTTTACGCGAACAATGCGCGTTATCTTGGGATGGGGATGGCCCATCAATCTGAGGTGTTCTGGAGGCAATAGGTAATGGCCCTGGAAGCTGGACTGAGCCATGGGCAGCGGTGCTAGGACGAGCCATAAGGGCCTGAGAGATAGACTGGGTCAATGCAGAGGACATTGAACCCATGGCGGTTATGATGGCATTTGATATTGATCTTTGCAGTGCCAAATCATGGTCGTCCGGGTGGATCACCTCGGACCTCCTATCCTGAGTAGGGGAACCCTGTTCTGCAGGGGGGGGGGGGTCACTAGGGGCCACTGAGGTAACGGAATTCTTTCTGAGAGACATGGTACTAGAAGAAACGGCCGGAGTTAGTCACCCAGCCAGAAGTAGCAGATATTGCACTAAAAAGAAAAGAAAAGAGAGAGCATGTAGTAAACAAAACAAGTGCAAGAAATATTATGAGGAAGAAAAAACGGATATATAAGGAAATGAACTTACAAGGCACCGAGGAGCACAAAGAAAAAACCGCAAGGATGATAAGATGAGCAGTGCGGTAATGTCCGGTGTGTTCAGAGCGGGGAACTCACAGGGACAGCGAAATCTCGCGAGATCTCGCCGTCAGCAACAGCCGAACAAGGAAAAAGGCGCCCGAAATCTCGTTAATCGCGAGACTTCGGGCGGGGAAGGAGAGGAAGAAGACAGAAAGCGCGCGCAATGGCGGACGCAACCTGAGGTAACCAGGGGAACGAAAAGTAACTGGAGGGAAAGCGGTTCACGCCAGGAGGGCGGAAAAACCGCAAGGTCCGCTAAAGAGGGCAATATCCTATGAGCAAAGAGGGAGCAATAAGGAATAAAAAACCTGAAGGGAAAAAATTATAGACAAGAAAACTATAAATATATATGACAGTAATAATGATGTCTGTTAATGAAATATCCCCAAAAACCCATAAAGGGGTAAATCCAATGAAACTAAAACAAATATACCAGACCCTGAGCAGCGCTACAGAGCTGGAGAGTACTTATCTGCCTGGTAGCAGCAAAGAAAGAGGAAGAGCCCAGGCAGACAAGGATGGATATACTGGGATAAGGGGAGGAGTCTGTTACTATGATTTCCATTTTGTATACCTTTTTTCTCTTTGCTGCTATGGTAGAAGTAAAGAAAGGTTATAGCAATATGAGCCTCCGTGTCTTGTTATAAAATCTGGCTTCATGTCAGCAGAGAATCAGTCTTCATGTCATAGCAGAGAATCAGGCTTCACGTCACCCAACATTGGAACAGTCCATTGTCATATAATTTAGGCCCCGGCACCCAGACAGAGGAGAGAGGTCCCATAACAGAGATTCAGGCTTCATGTCAGCGACTCAGCAGAGAATCAGTTTTCATGTCATAGCAGAGAATCAGGCTTCATGTCACCCACCACTGGAACAGGCCACTGTCAGATATTTTTAGGCCCCGGCACCCAGACAGAGGAGAGGTTCATTCAACTTTGGGTTGCCCGGCAATATAATGGTAAAATGAAAATAAAAATAGGATTGAATGAGGAAGTGCCCTGGAGTACAATAATATATGGTTAAGGGGAGGTAGTTAATGTCTAATCTGCACAAGGGATGGACAGGTCCTGTGGGATCCATGCCTGGTTCATTTTTATGAACGTCAGCTTGTCCACATTGGCTGTAGACAGGCGGCTGCGTTTGTCTGTAATGACGCCCCCTGCCGTGCTGAATACACGTTCAGACAAAACGCTGGCCGCCGGGCAGGCCAGCACCTCCAAGGCATAAAAGGCTAGCTCTGGCCACGTGGACAATTTGGAGACCCAGAAGTTGAATGGGGCCGAACCATCAGTCAGTACGTGGAGGGGTGTGCACAGTGCAGTTAGCTGTGGCGTGGTGACAAAACTTTTCCATATCTCTGCCATGATAACAGACATCCCAACCTGCAAAAACTAATTTCAGGGAGGTGCACTTCCTTTTTCAGGGAGGTTTTCTTTTTTTTTTCTTTCACAAACTTTTTATTACATTTTCCAAACATATGCAGTATCTGCACACTTTGCTCTATGGTGTGGAGGACTGGGCTCATTACCCTTCCCCAAATTATCATATTTATGTATATGATTAAAGGGATTCTGTCACCACCTATAAGCCCTGTGAGCTAAACATCTGCTCATGTCCAGGGTAGCATTCTGATTTCTAAGGTGGCCTTATAAAAGCTATTTGTGGCTTTATTCTGCGGAAAAACAGGTTTTACTAACCTGTCAATCATTGAATTAGGTGCCCAAGCAGGGGAGGTCTGTGGATGCATAGTGCCCGGCCGCACGCATCGCCGTTTGTGCCCAGCGCCGCCTTCTACTCCTCAGTGCCGCCTCTCCCTCCCTCCCCCTCCTCCCCCTTTGAGATTCCGCGAGTGCGCACAGGCTCAGCCTGAAGCTCCATTGCGGACTGCTGGCATCGACTTCTTCTGGCACTGTGCGCACGCGCCGAGAAGGTTTACTGCGAGTAAACTAGAGATGGGAAGTTCGAATCTTTCACATGAATCGGTACATTTGAATCAGTTCATTCAAATGAACCGATTCATGAATCGAATCTTCGGTTCATTCGCTGAGCTGACAAGAAGCAAGTGAATCCTGTGTGTAATTATCTACCCCACTGTAGGAAAAAAACAAGCATCGGGGAGGGGGGGGGGATTTAACACTGGGGCAAATAATATATAATTAAAATGGAGGGTTAAATGTGTAAATGTATTTAAAAAACATACATCTCTCTCAATAGTTATATAGCTACTGAATGAGACAGAAGAAGATGCCTTTAACCTATATATCTCCTTGAGAAGCCAATTTGACCCTAAAGGGTTAATTCAACCTGTAATGTAAACTTTGTCCTGTCACTTCTCTTATCTCTCTGCTCTGCTATCAGTAAACCTTTCCGGGAGATATTGTCTCACATGCGGGTGTCAGGGAGCCGATATCTAATAGAGGGAGACTCCCTGAACTTCAGGGAGACTTGAGATCCCTGTGATAACCCTGCCCTCAAAGGAGCTGGCCGTGACACAGCTGCGTTGGCGACCTCTTGCTCCTCCTCTGCCTTCGCCTTGGGCTTCCACTTGTTCCCCTGTGACATTTGGGAATGCTCTCAGTAGCGCGTCTACCTACGTGCACTTGTACTCCGCGCATCTTCCTTTCACGCTCCAGTGCAGGAAGTAAGGTGGGCACATTGTCTTTGTACCGAGGATCCAGCAGGGTGGCAACCCTAGTAGTCCGCACACGTTAAAATGTGGGCAACTCTGCTGTCGTTGCGCAGGCACTGCAGCATGTAGTCGCTCATGTGTGCAGGCTGCCCAGAGGTAAGGACAAGCTGTCCTCTGTGGGAGGCGTATCGTCATCGTCCTGCGTTTCCCCCCAGCCACGCACCAGTGATGAGCCTGAGCTGCGTTGGGTGCCACCCGCTGTGAACATGCTTCATCCTCATCCTCCTCCACCTCCTCCTCATCCTCGTCCCTCCTCGTCCTCCAGTAGTGGGCCCTGTCTGGCCACATTTGTACCTGGCCTCTGCTGTTGCAAAAAACCTCCCTCTGAGTCACTTCGAAGAGACTGGCCTGAAAGTGCTAGAAATGACCCCTCTTCCTCCTCCTCCTCCTCCTCCTGGGCCACCTCCTCTTCCTCCTCCTCCTCCTGGGCCACCTCCTCTTCCATCACTTCCCTAAGTGTTTTCTCAAGGAGACATAGAAGTGGTATTGTAACGCTGATAACGGCGTCATCGCCACTGGCCCATGTTGGTGGAGTACTCGAAACAGCGCAACAGGGCACACAGGTCTCGCATGGAGGCCCAGTCATTGGTGGTGAAGTGGTGCTGTTCCGCAGTGCGACTGACCCGTGCGTGCTGCAGCTGAAACTCCACTATGGCCTGCTGCTGCTCGCACAGTCTGTCCAGCATGTGCAAGGTGGAGTTCCACCTGGTGGGCACGTCGCATATGAGGCGGTGAGCGGGAAGGCCGAAGTTTCGCTGTAGCGCAGACAGGCGAGCAGCGGCAGGATGTGAACGCCGGAAGCGCGAACAGACGGCCCGCACTTTATGCAGCAGCTCTGACATGTCGGGGTAGTTGCGAATGAACTTCTGCACCACCAAATTCAGCACATGCGCCAGGCAAGGGATGTGCGTCAAACCGGCTAGTCCCAGAGCTGCAACGAGATTTCGCCCATTATCGCACACCACCAGGCCGGGCTTGAGGCTCACCGGCAGCAACCACTCATCGGTCTGTTGTTCTATACCCCGCCACAACTCCTGTGCGTTGTGGGGCCTGTCCCCCAAACATATGAGTTTCAGAACGGCCTGCTGACGTTTACCCCCGGGCTGTGCTGAAGTTGGTGGTGAAGGTGTGTGGCTGACTGGATGAGCAGGTGGAAGAAGAGGAGGAGGAAGCTGAGTAGGAGGAGGAGGAGACAGGAGGCAAAGAATGTCGCCCTGCGATCCTTGGCGGCGGAAGGACGTGCGCCAAACAGCTCTCCGCCTGGGGCCCAGCCGCCACTACATTTACCCAGTGTGCAGTTAGGGAGATATAGCGTCCCTGGCCGTGCTTACTGGTCCACGTATCTGTGGTTAGGTGGACCTTGCCACAGATGGCGTTGCGCAGTGCACACTTGATTTTATCGGATACTTGGTTGTGCAGGGAAGGCACGGCTCTCTTGGAGAAGTAGTGGCGGCTGGGAACAACATACTGTGGGACAGCAAGCGACATGAGCGTGTTGAAGCTGTCTGTGTCCACCAGCCTAAATGACAGCATTTCATAGGCCAGTAGTTTAGAAATGCTGGCATTCAGGGCCAGGGATCGAGGGTGGCTAGGTGGGAATTTACGCTTTCTCTCAAATCTTTGTGAGATGGAGAGCTGAACGCTGCCGTGTGACATGGTTGAGATGCTTGGTGACGCAGGTGGTGGTGTTGGTGGTACATCCCATGTTTGCTGGGCTGCAGGTGCCAACGTTTCTCCAGAGGCGGAGGAAGAGGCCGAGGCGGCAGCAGGCAGAAGAGGCCGAGGCGGCAGCAGCAGAAGAGGTAGCAGGGGGAGCCTGAGTGACTTCCTTGTTTTTAAGGTGTTCACTCCACTGCAGTTCATGCTTTGGCATGCAGATGCCTGGTCATGCAGGTTGTGCTAAGGTTCAGAACGTTAAAGCCTCGCTTCAGGCTCTGATGGCACAGCGTGCAAACCACTCGGGTCCTTGTCGTCAGCACATTGTTTGAAGAAGTGCCATGCCAGGGAACTCCTTGAAGCTGCCTTTGGGGTGCTCGGTCCCAGATGGCGGCGGTCAGTAGCAGGGCGGAGTCTCTTGGCGGCGGGTGTTCTGGCTTTTGCCCACTGCTCCCTCTTTGTCTTTTGCTACGCTGTTGGCTCGGTCTCACCACTGCCTCTTCCTCCGAACTGTGAAAGTCAGTGGCACGACCTTCATTCCATGTGGGGTCTAGGACCTCATCGTCCCTGCATCGTCTTCCACCCAGTCTTGATCCCTGACCTCCTGTTCAGTCTGCACACTGCAGAAAGACGCAGCAGTTGGCACCTGTGTTTCGTCATCATCAGAGACGTGCTGAGGTGGTATTCCCATGTCCTCATCATCAGGAAACATAAGTGGTTGTGCGTTAGTGCATTCTATCTCTTCCACCCCTGGGGAAGGGCTAGGTGGATGCCCTTGGGAAACCCTGCCAGCAGAGTCTTCAAACAGCATAAGAGACTGCTGCATAACTTGAGGCTCAGACAGATTCCCTGATATGCATGGGGGTGATGTGACAGACTGATGGGCTTGGTTTTCATGCGCCATCTGTGCGCTTTCTGCAGAAGACTGGGTGGGAGATAATGTAAACGTGCTGGATCCACTGTCGGCCACCCAATTGACTAATGCCTGTACCTGCTCAGGCCTTACCATCCTTAGAACGGCATTGGGCCCCACCAAATATCGCTGTAAATCCTGCTGGCTACTGGGACCAGAGGTAGTTGGTTCACTAGGATGTGTGGCTGTGGCAGAACGGCCACGTCCTCTCCCAGCACCAGAGGGTCCACTAACACCACCACGACCATGTCCAAGTCCCTTACTAGATGTTTTCCTCATTGTTACCGTTCACCACAATAAGAAAAATATTATTTGGCCCAATGTATTGAATTCAAATTCAGGCCTTTTTTTTACAGACACCTAACACTATCGGGCTATCTATTTAGGTACCGTATTACACTAATAAAGGCACAGCAGTAACGACAGATTTAGCTGAATATAAATTTGAGGCCTAGTATTTAGGCGCTGGATGACAGGTATACGTTACGGACAGAATTAGACTTGGAATTGCACAGTAGCGTGTGTGTGAAGTTATTGAGAATAACCCTATCTGCACCTTGAATCTTTATATACCCTTTTAGGGATAGATTTAAAAGTAGGCCTGATACAGCAGAAACCACTAATTTAGAGAATTGCAAAATTGGGAATTGTAATTTCAACCCAGAACAAAAACTGTGCTTTGACGGACACTAAATAACTTGACCAGCTAAAGCAATATGACAGATTGGATGAATATAAATTTGAGGCCTATTTTTTTAGGCGCTGGGTGACAGGATATACGTTATTACACAGAATTAGACTTGGAATTGCACAGTAACGTGTGTGTGAAGTTATTGAGAATAACCCTATCTGCACCTTGAATCTTTTATACCCTTTTAGGGCTAGATTTAAAGTAGGCCTGATACAGCAGAAACCACTAATTTAGAGAATTGCAAAATTGGGAATTGTATTTCAACCCCAGAACAAAAATGTGCTTTGACGGACACTAAATAACTTGACCAGCTAAAGCAATAATGACAGATTTGGAGTGAATATAAATTTGAGGCCTATTTTTTAGGCGCTGGGTGACAGGTATTCCGTTTACGAACAGAATTAGACTTGGAATTGCACAGTAGCGTGTGTGTGAAGTTATTGAGAATAACCCTATCTGCACCTTGAATCTTATATGAACTTTTTAGGATAGATTTAAAGTAGGCCTGATACAGCAGAAACCACTAATTTAGAGAATTGCAAAATTGGGAATTGTATTTCAACCCAGAACAAAAACTGTGCTTTGACGGACACTAAATAACTTGACCAGCTAAAGCAATAATGACAGATTTGGATGAATATAAATTTGAGGCCTATTTTTTAGGCGCTGGGTGACAGGTATACGTTTACACACAGAATTAGACTTGGAATTGCACAGTAGCATGTGTGTGAAGTTATTGAGAATGACCCTATCAGCACCTTGAATCTAATATACCCTTTTAGGGATAGATTTAAATAACCACACTATTGATGGTTAAATGGACTTGGTGGCAGCTTGCCCCTGATGTAGGATATAGCAAAAAAATAACCACACTATTGATGGTTAAATGGACTTGGTGGCAGCTTGCCCCTGATGTAGGATATAGCCAAAAAATAACCACACTATTGATGGTTAAATGGACTTGGTGGCAGCTTGTGCTGGCGCACCACAAGCCACAAAATAGCCGCCGATCACCCCAGAAAAAAGGGACTGAAAAACGCTCTGGGCAGCCTAAAAACAGTGAGCATTTGAATAGCAGCAGTTCAATGATCCACAGCTGTAGATCGATCACTGTCTTAAGTGTTTTGGAGGAGTTAATCACTGCCTAATCTCGCCCTAACGTCGCAGCTGCAACCTCTCCCTACACTTGTAACAGCAGAGTGACGTGCAGCGCTACGTGACCAAAGCGTATATAGAGGCTGGGTCACATGCTGCACTGGCCAATCACAGCCTTTCCAATAGTAGGCATGGCTGTGATGGCCTCTTGGGGCAAGTAGTATGACGCTTGTTGATTGGCTGCTTTGCAGCCTTTCAAAAAGCGCCAAGAAAGCGCCGAACACCGAACCCGAACCCGGACTTTTACGAAAATGTTCGGGTCCGTGTCACGGACACCCCAAAATTCGGTACGAACCCGAACTATGCAGTTCGCTCATCCCTACTTATAAACAAAAAAATCATCCAAATAATGTAACAAACCACCAACTTTAATCGAAAACATAGTAACCCAATAAATAAATGAAAAAGACTCAAAATACGAACATGATAATGAAAAACCCATCGACAAGCACTTATCGAAATATTACATCCTGTCAAATTGAAAACCCAATGAACTAAAACCGTCAGTACATACTGGCAACAAACGAAAAGCCGACTTTATATCAGCCTTAGCCACTAAACAACCTTGACTAAATTTGTTCAACAAACTGAAAGCTTCATCAAATGAACTGTAAGAAACCCGAAAATATTCTCTATTTATTTCATCCTTCAACGATAGCTTCTCTGGAAATGACATATGATGAATTAACCTAAATTCATTAACTGCCATTATAGGAACCAAACCAAAGGAGATAGACGAAAATCCCGAAATGACGGATGAATAAAGGTCCAGCCACCCTGCCAGCCAAAACCTCCTTCTCTATCTTTGCCCGAACCACTTCCTCATTCAACTTAATTGAACTTATATTCTCTATCCACGTACTCCCGGAACCTTTAAATTTAAGAACGAAAAAAACGTTCTCAAAACCATTACGAATTAGCTCCGCTTTCTCCTGATTTGGGTACATGTCTAACCATGGGACCGTGTTTTACAGCTTCACTGTCATCAAGGCTTTTTTGAAACTCACGATTGGTAGCAACCTGCTGGGGTCCAGAAACTCTTTTGAAGTAACGAAACATAGGGTGCGGACCCAAGCAAACTGAACATTCATGCTTATCATTTACAAGAATTTTACACTTACAGGCCGACTCATTGAAGGCAAAACATAGTCTCTTCTTCATAACATTCTGAGACGGATTAACTTGCTGCCTAATCACTCCGCCAGATTTCTGAGGAAGCATTGAACTTAAACCACCAAACCTACATCCTTAGTGCCCCATTTTAAAGAAGGATGCACAGCTAATTTCAGCCTAAATATTTTGTCATACTGAAACCCAAGGACAAATCCTCCAAATTACGGTAGGCCTCAAGTATGGTATCAATATGTTGAAACAAGCCTGAACATAACTAAGGATACTTAGCCCCCAAAATAGATGCATAAATACAGAACGACTGAAGCCAATTATTAAACAGGAACAGTCCTTTTTCTATCCTCCTCTGATTTTTCATCAGCCCTTTTATCTATTTTAAATGCTTCTTTTGGTGATGGGAGCAATGAAAGAATGACTCCCTACGCCAAATTTTTTCCTTAGCCGAATTGGCAAAAAACATACTTTTATTAGTCATATTAAAATAATAGGCCCAAAAGTTTATCACAAAACAAACCTCTCTAGGAGGTAACACTCTACTGCCACCCAAAGTGATCTGGTGGAGAGTTTTAAAGCAGCCAGGAGGTGTGTTCACTGGCTCACTCAGAGGGTGAGTTAGGAATTAAAGGGATACAATAAAAGAGGGAGACAGATGCTGGGTCTTTTCCCCTAAAGCGTCCCTATATCCTGACTATTGAAGCCCCTCTCTGTCTGTCCCTAGGTGTCCTTTAAGGCTATATGGTGATTGCCCAGCTTCGTCAGAAACAAAAGGACCAGTCACACCCTGGGGCAGACAGACAATTACAAGGCAAAGAAATGTCCCTACACGTTTCACTGGCTGTAGGCCAGATCATCAGGGGACCAAGAGATACCCGGACTTCAAACAGAACACACAGTAAGCGCTTTGTTCCAGCCCTCTGTTCCCGGCACTGGCAAGTAAATAACAAACTTGTAAATGAAACAGAGTGTACTTAGCTCGCCGAGTATGTTTGTTTCCTGGGTCCGCTCCTCTCCTGCGTGTGGCAGTGGGGAGCGAGTACTCGCGCTGGCGTTCTTTTTAAGCCGCGCGCATCTAATTGGCTCCGCCCCTCAGGTCACATGATCCATCACTTGGGTCGTGACGTAACTGGTCACGAGAAGACTCACGTCACCGTCTGAGATCACATGATCGGGGACGGCACTGCTGATGCCGCCCCTTTGCTGCGGCCAATCCTTCTCATTGCGAGGTTGGTCCAGCACTCTCAGGGGGCGGGTCCAAGATGAGCTTGTAGAGACATGGAGATGGGCTAACTCCAATTCCCACAAACCACCAGTTACTCTGGCAAAAGTAGCCAGATGAAGGTGCGTCGCTACCATCCAATCACAGAGGCGCTACCTAGGGTATTTAAATAACAGATTAAATTGGTCATGTACCTGATAGATAACAACAAATGGTTTACACTTTTTTATATTATTGTTGTATGTTTATTGTAGACCAGTCCTGTCCGCACATATGCAAATTATGTGTGGACACTATCTAGCCGAGACGCCAAATCATGGAGAAATGAGGCCCCTAACATTTATACTAGGCCCAGGCAGAGGTGTTGTCCTTCAATGCCTGGAATACGGGATTCAAGAGATATCTTTATCACTAGAGACAGGTAGACAATATTATGGGTCTTATCAATTACATGTGTGGAGTCTAAGTCTAGCAGACGGAGTAAACCGGTCCCCCAAATCATCGGGTGGACCTTGTTTCCTCAATGTAGCAGCTAAACGAAAGCTGCTCATTGAGGCCAGTAGGGTGGAAGGTCTTTAACTCATAAATCCACCAGGTCTCCCTCTGCAATATCCTCCTATCCCAATTACCCCCTCTCTTCAGGGGAGGGATTACTTCGATGCCCATAAAGGTTATGCCCTTAGAATTTCCATTGTGGCTGGTTTCTAATAGTTTGGCTAGTGGAGTGTCTCTTTTATGCCTTATATCTCCAAGGTGCTCCCCCACCCTCCTTCGAAATTCCCGGGTGGTTTTGCCCACGTACTCCTTGCCGCAATGACATGTGGCCTTGTATATTACTCCCTTAGATCTACAATTCAAGAATCCATGATGGAGTAGCTCTTGCCTGTTATCTTACTACAGAATTCACGCCCTTTACTGATAAAGGGGCAGGCGACGCAACCACTGCAGCGAAAGCAACCCTCCAGTGGTTTGAGCCACTTTCCCACCAGCTCGTTGGTCTCGCTGAAGTGGCTGCGTACTAGGCGATCTCGTATGCTCCGACCCCTGCGATACGTGATCTGTGCAGCCGGCGAAGATGACACTGCATTCACACTACAAGCTGCTCCTTTGGCCAAGTCAAAAAAAAAAACTTGGCCAAACCCTGCAAAAAAGAAGCACCAGTATTATTATTAAATACAATGTTGGTAGGCAGCAATGCTCTGTCAGGTCTTCAGCAGGCAGCCTAGCTATCCCCTTTAACACCAGCTTGCGAGACCGCCTGCCTGGTGGGGACACTGGCGCCCACCTAATCCATTGCCTTGCTCCCTTGATGGAGAATACGCGATCCTCGGCCTCTTCTGTCTTCTGGAAGAGTGGACGTCGCCTCTTGATGACGCGGTCCCAAGTTGCTGCCTTACCTTCCGTGGTTCGCGCCGACTGCGCATGCTCCGCTGTGCTTCCGGCCTCCGTTGGCGTCCACTGCGTTGCTTCTCCCCTTCTCCCCTTGGGTCATGCCGCTTGCCTCTTCCGATGCACACTTGAGGAAGGTCCCTCCAGAGACTCCAGCGCTGCTTCAGCCAGGCATCTGAGCAGCCACTCCTCACCACCACAGGTTTTATCTATTTCAAGAAGCTGGCTGAGCATATCCTACCATGGATCTCTGCTTCCCCCGGGCACTGAAGACTTGCTGGCCGTCCTTCGGATGTCGCCCTGCTCCGCTGATTCTCACTCGCCAGCGATTCACTTCTTCTTTTCAGGCTCCCCTTTCCGCCACTTCAGCCCAGCCGCCAGCCAATCTTCTCCCAGAATCCACGCCGCTTCTTCCGCTGCCGTTGCCGCTGCTTGACCAGCAGAGGATGACACGTTCTTCTCTCTTCTTTCTTCAGCCGATGACAAAGGGTGAGTGGCCACTATAAATACTCGAAATTCCCGCCGAAACTTGCCCTTGACCAATCCACAGTTCAGTTAAAAATAGCCCTTTGCCCAGCAACACCTTAGGCCAATCACCTCTCGGTCCTGTTGCCGGCTAACATTCAGAATTACCTGAGGAGAAATAAAAAGGAGGGAAAAAAGGAGGGGGGAGAAAGGAGCCACAAAAACAATACCGTATCTCAATGACACCATGAGGGGCGAATGCTAAATTATTGGCCCTGCCCCTGTCATTATGGGTGCATGCTCCACCCCTATCTGTCGGCTGGCAACCACAAAATATTAATAAAACATGTCTTCTGTCCACACTGGATTTTTGGGCCCTGACATGTTTTAATTACAGATATTTCATCACGCTGATCATCCTGATAACAAATATGACCGGTGTAGGGGTCCCAAAATGAGAGTTTCTCATTACCAGGGAATGCTGGCTGTCAGGGGGAATGTTTGGACTCCATATGATGCTCACATTATACGGACTGCAATTATTACAATATTTTATATGTGAGTTGTACCAGAGATGAGTTATCGCTTATGATATATTTTCTACTTTTGTTAGCAAGAGGATGCTAATTTGAATTCTATCAAAGGTTAGTGTGTATTAGCTCCTACTGGTCCATACTGAATGGCATCATACAGATAATCTTACAGAATGGCATGAAAATATATAGAGTCACACAACATAAATATAAAAACATACACAGATAATAAAACTTATGAAAAAAGTTGGCCATTTATCACAGTGATAAACCCCAGTACTACTGTATACTCCCTGAGGCGGAATACATGTTTGCTTCCGTTGTTCTATTGAGAACAGATAAGACAGGAAAATACATCTATTCCTAAACCCCAAGCTTCACCACAGTACAAAATTAAGCGTACACATGCTCCTTCCGCTTAAATCAAAATCACTCTTAGTTAAAAAGGGGTTCTCTGGGTATTATTTAAAATGGCCGTCAGCAACTTGCCCTAGTATATGAACGAGACTGGTTGCAACTTGCAACCACTTTGCGCTGGAAGGGGGAGGGGTGAGAGGGTGTGTCTTTGCTACACAGCTCTACAATTGATGGCAATGATGTGATCTTACCTACAATATGCCATCATGACTAAGCAGCCTGACAAGAAAACTCACCAATATGTAGTATATGCAAAAGCCAGAGCATATTGTGTAGTGATGCACCGCCCTCTCTCCCATCTAGTTAGCTCTGTTCTGCTCACATTCTAGAACAGGTTGCTGGTGGCCATTTTAAATCATTCATGGATAACCCTTTAAATCTCAAAAACTATACATACAAAACTACAGAAGATATGGTGTCCCCCTCCCAAAGTTATGTTCCTTGGCTTGATTTTGTCTTTTCCATTATTTGTCTGCTGCGCAAGTTTTCGGAGTCCATTATACACTTGAATCTGCATTCTATATGTCATTCTCTGTGCAAATTTGGAAGTACAACCAAAAAATAAAAATATCATCTTCCTAAATGCATAAAAAATACTGGCTGTAAAAAGTCCATAATCTATTTTAGGTAGAAGTCTGAACGGGCTGCTTAATCTACAATGCTGCAAACCTTCTGTAAATACTATGCAGCAATGATTGATAGCACTATTTTCTACTACTGTGTATTTACGCTCCGTTTATTACCTTTTGTTTTGTTACACTGAGCAAGGTGATCGTGACCAAATTATTAGTTGTTCAGAAGTCTCTGAAGCATTTCAACAATTAACATCTCAATTTGAGGCAAATTTCTACCTTGCAATGGTAGTATAGAAAAAAGGCTCTTCAAACTCACTTTAGAAATGGCTCGTCGTGTTTTTTTTGGGATTACTTCCTTGCTGTGTATCTCTCTGTTTTTTCTTACTGGTCTCCTGCTGAGCTACACCAAAAATGAAATATACAGAGTCTTGAATGAAGTGAGAATGAAGAGACTACAAGAAGATCTGTTAAACGTGCACCAGTCTGTTGTCAAACTTGACTGCCCCAGGGTTATCAAGGGAGACATGGAGGCTCTAAGAAAAGCACAATTATACAATTTTCAGTACAAGAAGGAAAGGACATTTTTAAGTGAAAAAAGACTATCTGAATATCACCCAAGACTGTGCAAACTTTAGAACAATCAGAAAGTATATTTCTTTTGCATTGAGCAAGGAAGAAGAAGAATTTTCCATTGCTTATTCCATGGTGATTCATGAGAAGATTGGAATGTTTGAGAGACTGCTAAGAGCCATTTATGCTCCTCAGAATATATACTGCATCCATGTGGATGAAAAGTCTCCAGACATTTTAAACAGGCGGTAAAGAGCCATCACCTTATGCTTTGATAATGTGTTTGTGGCATCTAAACTGGAGAATGTGGTCTATGCATCATGGTCAAGAGTACAAGCTGATCTCAACTGTATGAAGGATCTGCTGAAAAGCAATGTTCAGTGGAAGTATCTACTAAATACTTGTGGGACAGACTTTCCACTAAAGACCAATGCATATATTGTGAAAGCCCTTAAGTTATTAAATGGGAAAAATAATATGGAATCCATGAAATCCCCACCACACAAAACAGTAAGATGGCTCTTTCACTATGAAGTAGGGACATTTGTCAGAAAAACCAATATTTTGAAGAGTTTGCCTTCAATCAATATCCCAATGTTTTCAGGTGGTGCTTACATTGTTGTTACCAGAGATTTTGTGAAATACATATGTGAAAGCACAGAGATACAACAATTCATTGAGTGGGAAAAAGACACCTATAGCCCTGATGAACATTTTTGGGCAACAATGCTCCGTATGCCATGGAGTCCCTGGCGGTATTCTTCATAATAAAAAATATGATGTTTCTGACCTGAATTCTATTTCAAGGCTGTGAAGTGTCATATGAGGAAGGAGATGTGTCTAAAGGTGCTTCATACCCCCCATGCACAGGCACCCATAGGCACAATGTTTGTGTCTATGGGTCTGGAGATCTGCACTGGTTGTTAAAACAGCATCATCTCTTTGCCAATAAGTTTGATCCTGCAGTGGATGATATAGCAATACAATGTCTGGAAGAGTATCTGAGGTATAAGGCTTTATTTATGAAGTAGATGTAAGGGTATATCATTTAATAGGAAAATGACAAACTCCACTAAATGTCTAATACTAGATGATAGAATGTATTCTTAAAAACAATATTATAATAATGCTTAATTGATCCAGTTTCTTATAGTTCAATTTTTTAAAACATTAAATAGATTCATCAATATAGTCAAATTATTGTCAGACATTTGGCCAGATTTACCAAGGCTAGGTTCACATATCCAGCACCTAACTCCAGTTGTCTGTTTTGGCAGGGGAACAGACTACCAGTGTGACTATAACCAGATACTGTAGCACTTCACCAAATCCCAGTTGACTATAATGGGATCCGGCAGCTTTCTGGCATAAATTATTATTATTATTATTTTTCTAAATATTTATTTTAAAGCGTCATTGATTCCATGGCGCTGTACATCCAGACGGGTTACACAAATATAAAAATACAATAAACAAGAAACTATTAACAGACTGGTACAGAGGGGTAGGGGACCCTACCAGCTTTCAGCCAGACAAATACTGCATGCTCTTTAGACACTTTTGTCTAACTTTATACCACCTACCGGATACATTATATTTCCCCAAAATGGTGCAATTTTGGCACATAGTGTCACACATTACGCCATAGCCAGTGTCGGACTGGGGTGCCTAGGGTCCACCAGTAAAATCTATTTTGGGGGCCCACCATACGGATCCATTCAAATATTACCTGCTCTCACAGCATCAAGATGTTACCAGATGATTTAATGTGGTGGTCCCTGGAGCAATTTTGAGAAGGTAGGTCTAGGGGGAAAGAGGACACTGGCAGTTTTCCTCTATACCTAGAAGTCATCTCAGCTCTGATAGTGTCTATAGTAATAAACTGGGGAGTTTCTTTAATATCAAGATTTTTACATGAACATAGGCTGGTTGAGGTGCTTTACATTCTATATATGTGTGTAGTGCAGTAAGTCTATTGTGTTATGTGTCACTTGTGCAGGGGGTGGGAGGCTAGGGGATCACCTTGCTCAGGAGCCCACTGGGGGATTCACCTGTACCCCTGTGGGCAGGGCCGCTGATAGAAATCATGGGGCCCCGTACAGCATACATGACGGGGCCCCCTTCAGCTCCACCCCCTGATCCCTCCTTCAGCCACACCCCTGGCCCCGCCCTTGGCCCCTCCCCAGACGCCGCCTTGAAACAACATGCAGATTTGTCTACAAGTGATATTTATGGGGCTGGGGGGTCGTCTGTGAATGGCGCTGTTATGGAGGGGATCTGTGAATGGCACTGTTATGGAGGGGATCTGTGAATGGCACTTTTATGGAGGGGAATCTGTGGATGGCACTGTTATGGAGGGGATCTGTGGATGGCACTGTTATGGAGGGGATCTGTGGATGGCACTGTTATGGAGGGGATCTGTGGATGGCACTGTTATGGAGGGGATCTGTGGATGGCACTGTTATGGAGGGGATCTGTGGATGGCACTGTTATGGAGGGGATCTGTGGATTCAGATTGAGGAGGGGGGGGCAGTTTGTCACTTGCCTAAGGCCAGGGTAAGGGGGGCCTCCCACCCAGGCTGTGCACATTATTCCTGGCTGATCGATCCGCTTCTGGCCTGCTGCTGTGCTGCCTGCAGTCACATCTGAGTGATGAGAGTACTGATTAGTTTTTTCCTAAAGGAGCGGGTATTGACTGGTTCTGGTCTGGGCTGCTGGGCTTAGTTATCACTGACTATGTCACCGCCACCGGCGCTTCCACCAGGCGGGTTAGGGCCCCCCGGACCGGACTCACTCACTCAGGGACACTCACAGTTCACAGACACACACTTTAACTGGTCTGGACCGGACCACCAGGACCCTGGTCCAGTCGGATGGTCCAGCTAGCCACGCTCACCTCAGCACAGCAGACAGTCTGGCAGGCAGCCGCACTCGCAGGCTCAGGATAGAAGGAGCCGAGGAGGGGAGCTCTCAGCCAGGAGAGGAGGCGGAGTCAGTCAGTACCGGCGGCTGCACACAGCTTCCTCTTTCGTCTTCTGACCTCAACTGAAGCCACTCCCCCTCCCTCCTCTTACTTAGCCTGCCCTGCCCTGCACAGTGCGCGTCATGCAGGGCCTCGCCTCCGCTCCGCCTCCGCCCCATGTGAATCTGATTTCACCAGCTTGGGGCCGCGTTCTCCTGGCTGAGGGGGCCCCCGTGGGCCCCCCTGACTTAGGGGCCCGGTCGCAATTGCGACCGCTGCGACCCCTATAGCTACGCCACTGCCGGGCCCCCCTGCCAGCCGGGCCCGGTACAACTGGGCCAGCTGTACTGGCCTATCAGCGGCCCTGCCTGTGGGCTAGTCCGAGCCTGGCCATAGCCCCTCTCCCTATAAGCAATGCACCCCTGTGCTAGAGATCAGATAATCTATTCTAAATTCTAATTGGGCATTTTCAGCACATTTCAGCGCATCAATATACCTGTGTTATTGAATGCATTGTATTACTGCAAAATAGTGTTCAATTACAGCAAAGCTTCAAAGGTATTTTTCTACAATAATGTCATTAGTATGCCTGTGCTAGTGAATGAATTGTATGACCACAAGATGCTGTTCAGTCACAGCAAACACATTTTACTGCAATAACGCCATTAGTTAACCCGTGTTGGTGAATGCATTGTATCACTGTAACATGCCTGTAAAACTGCATGACTATACTCATTTAAGAGAACATGTTGCATTAGTTTGCGATATCGCTTGTAGTAAAAATGCATTTTACTGTAAAAACTTCATTATTTACCATTGTAAATTGTCAATAGCAGCTGGCAGTCTGATGGAGGGGACATTGAATTGCACCTCTCTCTTTAAAATAAGAAAAAAACACTCGCAATTTTGCTAGTACAATTAATAATCTGTCTACCAAACCTGTCTTTTCATTTATAGGCAGTGGCGTAACTACCGGGGAAGCGGCCTGCTTCGGGGCCCGGGCTGCCAAGGGGGCCCGGCGCCCCGGCAGCGTGTGTGACAGTTTATTTTCAAGTTAGTTAAATATGATCGATTCTTGTCTTAATGTTCAGGGCCCCTTCACAGCAGCAGCGGCAGCGGACCAGGCCCCCTCGCTATGTGATCTAATCTTACTGGTCTCCTGAAGTCTCCTGATGTGTCTGGGATTTGAAAACCACAACCTCCATGGTATCAGAGGCAAATGCATTTACCCACACAGCCATAAGAGCTGCATTGCTACTGATTGAAAAAATATGAGACTTCTACTGTTATAGCTGGCTAAGTGTACATCTAAACACATGACAGCTGCCCCAACACACCCAGCACTGCTATATCTCTATATGACAGCTGTCCAGCACACTCAGCTCTGCTATATCTCTATATGATAGCTGCCCCAGCACACCCAGCTCCTGCCTACATTAATACACATGACAGCTGCACCAGCACACTCAGCTCTACTATATCTCTATATATGACAGCTGCCCCAGCAAACCCAGCTCTGCTACATCTATACACATGACAGCTGCCTAAACACACCCAGCACTGCTACATCTATACACATGACAGCTGCCCCAGAACACTCAGCTTTGCTATATCTCTATATATCTATCTACTGTATAGCAAGTACTTAGAGATATATAGATGTAGCAGAGCTGGGTGTGCTGGGGCAGCTGTCATATATAGAGATATAGTAGAGCTGAGTGTGCTGGTGCAGCTGTCATGTGTATTAGAGTAGCAGAGCTGGATGTGCTGGGGCAAGCTATCATATATGAGATAGAGCAGACCTGAGTGTGCTGGGACAGCTGTCATATAGAGATATAGCAGTGCTGGGTGTGTTGGGGCAACTGGGTGTGTTGTGTATAGATGTAGACCTAGCCAGCTATAACAGTAGAAGTCTCATATTTTTTCCATCAGCAGCAAGGCAGTGTCACGAGGGTGTCAAGGACCCCCGCCTGAACTCCGTTATACACCAGGGGGTCAGGAAGTCGCAGCGGTTGGCTGCGCGCTCTATGTAAGATAGGGCTGTTTCCTTATGGTAGCTTTCTGGGTTTGCTTTGCAACCCTTTTTGGCTCACTCAGGGATCCGTAGCTCCTTCTCCTCAGCTGTTCCTTGTCCAGCACTCCCAACCTCCTTATATTCCCCTCTCACACTTCTCTGGTTGCCAGATATAGAGCTTCCTGCCTGGACTTCTATAATGACCCTCTGGAGCTGTGTTGCTGCGTTCTCTGGTAGATGGTCCAGAACATTACCCTCCGGATCCCTGTTGGACCTTGGTGGTCTGCTGTGGTCGCCCACCTGGGTGTATGTGTTTGTCTGTATTGTCTGTCCTCTCCCTGATGTTTCCCTCTTAGTGTCAGTGGTGCGGACTAGCGATCCCACTGGCCCGTTCACTATCTAGGGCTCATTCTAGGGAAAGCCAGGGTTTAGGCACGTGATCGCCGCACGGGTGAGGAACCCGTTTAGGGACGCCAGGGCAGTCAGGTGCCAGCCGCAAGGTGAGTCAGGGGTCACCACCTTTCCCTCTCCCTTGGGCAGGGCTCTCCCTTTTCCCTTCCTGTGCGTGACGCCGGTCATTACAGGCAGCTCTTATGGTCGTGTGGTTAGGTGCTTTGCCTCTGATACAGAAGGTCGTGGGTTCAAATCCCAGCAGAAACTTTTCTGAAATACAAGCACTGACTCCATATATGGACATACAGGGCGGGACAAAGGAAGAGCTGACATGGAGGTAAGTGTTTATTTTTATTTTTTTTATACCCGACTGTTACTGCCATGGGGGGAGCGGGAGGCACTTGATACTGGCACATGGGGAGAGGGGGGTTGGCACCTGATACTGGCACATGGGAGGGGGGAGGGGGGTTGGCGCCTGATACTGGCACATGGGGGGGAAGAGAGGCACCTGATACTGGCACATGGGGGGGGGAGAGGGGTTGACTGGCACCTGATACTGGCACATGGGGGGGGAGAGAGGCATTTGATACTGGCACTTTTTTTTGGGGGGGGGGGAGATGGCACTATGATACCTGGGACATGGGGGGGAGGAGAGAGGCACTTGATACTGGCACGTGGGAGGGGGTGTTTGGCACTTGATACTGGCACATGGGTGGGTTTGGCACTATGATACTGGAACATGGGGGGGGAGGCACTTGATACTGGCACTTTTTGGGGGGGTAGATGGCACTATGATACTGGGACATGGGGGGGAAGAGAGAGGCACTTGATACTGGCACATGGGGGCGGGGTTTGGCACTTGATACTTGCACATGGGTGGGTTTGGCACTATGATACTGGCACATGGGGGGGAGAGGCACTTGATACTGCCACTTTTTTTGGGGGGGGAGATGGCACTATGATACTGGGACATGGGGAGGGAAGAGAGAGGCACTTGATACTGGCACATGGGGGGTTTGGCACTATGATACTGGCACATGGGGGGTGGGAAGGAGAGAAGCACTTGATACTGGCACATTGGGGGGATGGGAGTTGGCACTATGATACTGGGACATGTGGGGGGGAGGAGAGAGGCACTTGATACTGGCACATGATGGGGAGGCATCTATGGGGACACTTACTGGCACATTATTGGGGGGCATTATGGGGGGACACTAGGCCGGCAGCCTATCAGAAACCGGACACTGAGGGGCATCTACTGGGGCACTATATATGGGGCATTTTATACTGGTAAGTTATGGGGGGCACTAGCAGGAAGGGGGGAGAGGAGCACTATGGGGGAATTTACTGGGGGCACTATATAGGGGTATTTTATACTGGGACATTATGGGGGCTACTATGGGGACATTAGCTCAACTGGGGGCATTACAAGGGGGTATTTTTGCACTGTCACATTATAAGGAGAATTATTTCTACTGGGGGGGCATTATGGTGGCTTTATTACTCCCCCATGGTATGAGCCCCTAGTAGCTAGCACCAGCCTCTCCCTGCTCTGCTATTCCTCTGCCCTTCCTCCAAATCCTTATTATGAAATCTTTCTCATTAGGATAAGCACAACATCAGCTCCACCGAGCCCCGACCAAAGTGTGGAAGTGGCGTCGAGATCCCCAAGGGCCAAGTCAGTAACTGTAAGTTTTCATATGAAATATGTTTATTGTTATCACATATAGCATACACTGTGCCACACAATATACAGTATACCGACTACACTGTGCCAAGGAGTGGGGTTACACAGGAGGAGGGAGGTGGCTCACTCCTCCTCTCGGTCACAGCAGGATGATATCAAGCTCACCTCTGAGTCTGACACCATGCCTTGGAGCCAGGGGTCACAGTCTTCCTCCTGCTCCTGCTCCTACTCCTTGCGGCCCTAGAAAAGTATTTTACTTGCTTCGTCTCTGTTTTCATTGCTTCCTTATTGTGGGGTGCCTTCTTCTTCCCTAAAAAGAGGCAACAAAACTCCATCAGCTATGGAAGACACACATAGTCTCCCTGTTGATGAGTTATGTGAGAAGCTTCATCGTAAGTGTTTAGACTGCCATGAAGAGGCGATTCAGGCAAAAGCGGGGTGGTGGTAGTAGTAGTAGTAGTGGCACTTGTAGCCACAGCAATCGGTATATAATATTGAGCTTGATCTTTCACCCATAAGATGAAAGACCTTTTATAATGTTTACCCTAATCCATTAAGTGTGAATGAATATAGTCCAATCATGTATTCAGGTCAGCGTCTAACAAGCACACGTGTCACTTGCCACAAGAAGCTCCCTCTTGTTTCTAAGTGGCCATGACCATTATTTTCCCTTTCTTCTGATTCATCAGAAGAACAGAAAAATAATGGAGAAACGGATCCTGTAAAAAAAACAGATTCTATGCATCAGGTCATGATATGGTCATGTAAAAGCCACATAATAGAACCCAGAACCACTGAGTTCTGGTCAAGGACAAATGGCACTATCTTTAAGATCAAATATTTAGCAAATTGTAAATCCCATTATGCAATCTATCTGGTTGAGTGCTTCTGTGGCTTTTAATACGTAGGTCGTACAACACAGGATCTACATGATAGGCTCAACCAACAAAGGTACAACATCAGAAGAAAATATTTGAAAAACGGGCTATCTACACATTGCACGTTATTACAGCATGACGATACTCCTGACTGTATCACCATCACCCCCACCGATCACATCCTTCCATATACTTAACACAGGTTTGAAGCCCTCAAAAAATTCTTAATCTTCTGGATATACAGTATAAAATGCAGATCACCCAACCGTATGGCCTCAATGAGATTACAGTCAGTCCTATAAAAGATACAGTACAGTGATAGTGATTTTTTACATTTTCACTCATGAGCTCTGTTTATTCATTTTAGGTGTTATGCTCTACTGGCCGTTTTTTGTAATAGCACAGAGCATAGAGTAAAATTTTATAGGTATTCTCTGATGTACATCATCAACAAATCCTCTGATAAAATGTGTCTTTTCATGACCACTAACAGGACTTACAGTATAACTTCCACAGGTATCTCAGTCACTTCATAAATTCTTTAAAGGGAACCGGTCACCTCTACTATGCTGTCCTCACGGAGGGCAGCATAGTATAGTGACAGACCGACTTTTTACAGCAGTCCGTCACTTTTGAGCTGTTAGTCAGTGCTTTTATAATACGGACATGCGGTGAGGGAGATAAGTCTGATGAGAGTCGCTGACCCTACCTTACTATACCCGCAGAGTAAATGTAACAGGAAAGAAACCTACCAGACATATTCAGGAGGAGGTTTGGGAGGGGACAGCGAGTCTCATCAGACTCACCTCCCTAGCAGCTCTGGCATACACTGTGATCGGCAGTTGCTTTGGCAAGTCAGTAATACAAAAATACTGACTAACAGCTCAAAAGTGACAGATCACTGAGCTAAGCAGGTTTGTCACTATACTATGCTGCCCTCACCTTGGTTTTGGCTTACAAATATTGATGAAAACAAATGACCAAATACTTTTTGGAAATGGCCAATGATAGAGCAGTAATTGCAGCCACCAGGGGTAGATACGTAAGTGCATCCTGTGCAATTGCACTACAGCCCAGTAGGTAAGCGGAGGCATCAATTTGAATGGGTTATCAGGGATTTAAAAGGGTTGTCTCACTTCAGCAAATAGCATTTATTATGTTGAAGAAGTTAATACAAGGTAATGTCAAAGGGGTTGTGTCACTTCAGGAAGTGACATCATGGGGAGATAGTTAATACAAGATACTTACTAGCCTATTGTGATTATCCATATTGCTTCCTTTGCTGGCTGGATTCACTTTTCCATCACATTATACACTGCTCGTTTCCATGGTTATGACCACCCTGCAATCCATCAGAGGTGGTCGTGCTTGCACACTGTAGGGGAAAAAAATAGCCTATGTGCGTTTCCTCGGTCTCTGCCACCTGCAAGGCCGGCGCTTTTTCCTATAGTGTGCAAGCCAGGCTGCTGCTGATGAATTACAGGTAGAGATGGCCTTGCAGTTCGCCCGGCGGTCGTTTCGCGGCGAACTTTGCGCGTTCGTGATTCGCCGAACATGCGAACATATGGAGAAATTCGCGCCCGCCATATTCTTTTACATTGTGAAGAACTTTGACCCATGACACATCCATCAGGTGGTACAGGACAGCCAATTGAGACATTTCAGCACATGGACGTACCCCCTACCTTATAAATAAACCTGATCTGGCCGCCATTTTACATTCAGTGTTTTGCCAGTGTAGGGAGAGGTTGCTGTGTGGAACAGGGACAGACTGTTAGGGACACCAAACGCTAGCTAATAGGGCCACAAAAGTATTTTTAAGGACTAGTATAGGTGTGCTATCGACTCACTTTTATAATGAGTCAAAAACACATAGATCTATATAGTGATCACCTGGAAGTCAGGGGCCTAGGGGCTAGGGGCTTACTAAGGGCATTTTTATATAGGGTAAGAAACATAGAAACATAGAATGTGTCGGCAGATAAGAACCATTTGGCCCATCTAGTCTGCCCAATATATCTGAATCCTATGAATAGTCCCTGGCCCTATCTTATATGCAGGATAGCCTTATGCCTATCCCATGCATGCTTAAACCCCTTCACTGTATTTGCAGCTACCACTTCTGCAGGAAGGCTATTCCATGCATCCACTACTCTCTCAGTAAAGTAATACTTCCTTATATTACTTTTAAACCTTTGCCCCTCTAATTTAAAACTGTGTCCTCTTGTGGTAGTTTTTCTTCTTTTAAATATGCTCTCCTCCTTTACCGAGTTGATTCCCTTTATGCATTTAAAAGTTTCTATCATATCCCCTCTGTCTCTTCTTTCTTCCAAGAAAGTAAGGTTCCAGACGGGGTCGCTCTTATCAGGGCGGGTGGTCTGTGGTTAGGCTATCAGGGCCAGAATAGCACCCTCTGTAGGGCAATATCAGGGACAGTTCTTTGCCCAACCTGTCCTTCAATACCACATCATCATCTAGCCCAGGGATGGATGCTTTTTTGCTTTCCCTCCTGGATTCATCGATGTGCACTGGAACCCCCCGGATTGTGGTAGGACATATGGTTTCTGATTTGGTGCCGCCGAGCACCGGATTTAGTGCTGCCGAGCACTTGTTATTGCTTACCACATCTATGCTTTTTGGTTAACTTTAATATTTTAATATATTTTCATTTTGAGGGATATCTTTTCCATTCACACGTCCGCAAAATGGGTCGCATCTGTTCCGCAATTTTGCGGAACGGGTCCAGACCCATTCATTTTCAATGGGGCCGGAATGTGCTGTCCGCATTTGCGGATCCGGATCCGCAAAACACTTACGGACGTGTGAATGGACCCTCATAGTAACAATATTAAAGGTTACGTTTTATCTTTATGTATATTCTAATGGATTGCCTTCCTTGTACAATGTTATGATATACTTTCTATGTTAGAAAGTATATTATTGTGCATTTGTATTGTGCGGCAGTCGTGTGCGGTTCTGCTGCGATACTGCAGGTATATAGAGGGACAAGCGTTATTGGAACAAATAATTTCTACTGGTGTGATATACCAGTCGTCCCCCCAAAAAACTGATTGAAGAGGGGTGTTATATACCAATATACTTTCTTTATAGTGCATTTTGGTACTGCATAGTGCATTTGCGCATGCGCGTACGCGAAAATTGAATTGCCGATATTTCGCATTGAAAAAAAAAATGAATGGAGATCGCAAATTTGAATAATACATCTGGTATGTCACTGTCAATGTTGTGGGACTATTTGTGCACTTCTAGTAAATATTTCTTGGCTGCAAATATGAGCTGAAGGTTTTTCAGGTTCGCCTGTCATTAAAATGAATAAGACCCGCCGCGAACTTGCGGTTCGCGAACATTTGATCGTGTTCGCGAGATCACGTTCGCGAACCGTCCCGGCAGATGTTCGTCCATCACTAATTACAGGGTGGCCGTAACCATGGAAACGAGCAGTGTATATTGTGATGGAAAAGTGAATCCAGCCAGCAAAGGAAGCAATATGGATAATCACAATAGGCTACTAGTAAGTATCTTGTATTAACTATCTCCCCATGATGTCACTTCCTGAAGTGACACAACCCCTTTGACATTGGTGACCTCTCTTTTGGATTGGTCATCAATATCAGATCGGTGGGGGTCCGGCACCCAGGACCCCTGCCGATTAGATGTTAGAAGAGGCCAGTGCTCTGTGAGCTGCAATATTATTTCCTGGATAACCTCTTTAAGAGCATCTTTTTACTATTAGATACCAAGTAAGGGACTGTACTGTACAAATCTACAAATGTTTTATTGTGTTATGTTATGTATTTTTGTGTATTTACATATGTTTTGGCCTTTCATTCCAGCATAAGGCAGACATCCCAATCTGCAAAAACTCATTTCAGGGAGGTGCACTTCTCATTTCAGGGAGGTTTTCATTTTTTTTCTTTCACAAACTTTTTATTACATTTTCCAAACATATGCAGTATCTGCACACTTTGCTCTATGGTTTGGAGGACTGGGCTCATTACCCTGCCCCAAATTATCATATTTATGTATATGATTAAAGGGATTCTGTCACCACCTATAAGCCCTGTGAGCTAAACATCTGCTCATGTCCAGGGTAGCATTCTGATTTCTAAGGTGGCCTTATAAAAGCTATTTGTGGCTTTATTCTGCGGAAAAATAGGTTTTACTAACCTGTCAATCATTGAATTAAGGTGCCCAAGCAGGGGAGGTCTGTGGATGCATGGTGCCCGGCCGCATGCATCGCCGTTCATGCCCAGCGCCGCCTTCTACTCCTCAGTGCCGCCTCTCCCTCCCTCCCCCTCCTCCCGCTTTGAGATCCCGCGCCTGCGCACAGGCTCAGCCTGATGCGCCGTTGCGGACTGCTGGCATCGGCTTCTTCTTGCACTGTGCGCACGCGCCGAGAAGGGGACACTGCTACAGGTTGCCGGAAAGGTTTACTGCGAGTAAACTAGAGATGGGAAGTTTGGATCTTTCACATGAATCGGTTCATTCGCTGAGCTGACAAGAAGCAAGTGAACCGAAGCTTAGGTTGCGCAATGCGCATGCGCGGATGCTTCGATTCACTTGCTGACTCGCTGAGTCGGCTCTTGGTCTGAGTCAGGAAGTTTATTCTTTAAAACCCTGTGTGTAATTATCTACCCCACTGTAGGAAAAAAAACAAGCATCCAGGGGGTGTGAATTTAACACTGGGGTAAATAATATCATTAAAATGGAGGGTTAAATGTGTAAATGTATTTAAAAAAAATGCATCTCTCTCACTAGTTATATAGCTACTGAATGAGACAGAAGAAGGGATGCCTTTAACATATATATCTCCTTGAGAAGCCAATTTGACCCTAAAGGGTTAATTCAACCTGTAATCTAAACTCTGTCCTGTCACTTCTCTTATCTCTCTGCTCTGCTATCAGTAAACCTTTCCGGGATATATTGTCTTACATGCGGGGGTCAGGGAGCCGCTATCTAATAGCGGGAGACTCCCTGAACCTCCGGGAGACTTGAGATCCCTGATAAGGTATGGTTGGCAGTGGATGGCAGGAACATGGCTAACTACCCAGTTCCTCCCCTCTTGGTAGGAGTGGACTAGTCTTGCTTCCTATCAGGAGGGGGAGTTCCTGAGTAGACAGTAAAGGGAGAGGAAGCACATACCTGAGCTCCTACTTCTAGGAACCATATCTAGTTTCTCCTGTGAGACCAACATTCCATAGAGATCTTCAGAAACCAAAACACTGCTTCCAGAAAGCATCAGTGTGACAAGACAGTAGAGCGATCAGTGAAATTACAGCTTTACAGAAACTGCTGTAAGATGAGGGACTACGGCTCATATACCCATCACCCAAAACAACCAGGTCAGACAAACATCAAGCCAGTATCACACAGTTGACAACTATAACCACAAGTGCCATTAAATTGCCACATAACCTGCCACCATACCTTCTTATCTGGTGCCAGAAACTGCACTTTTTATTTAATAATGCTGGATGTGCCATAAGTTATATTTTGCACTAAGTAAAGAGCGACTTTTATACGTTCACTTCTGGCCTGCTTCTTCAAACTAAGGCACCTTTCACACGAACAATCCAGATTAGGTCCAGATACGTTCAGGATGCGTTCAGAAAAACTTGCACCATTTCGCAAGCAATTACAGTCAATTTTGCGTTCAGTTTTTTTTGCACGGGTGAAATGCACATTGATGCGTTTTTCACGCGCGTGATAAAAAAACTGAATGTTTACAAACAACATCTCTTAGCAACCATCAGTGAAAAACGCATTGCATCCCCACTTGCTTGCGGATGCAATACGTTTTTCACTGAAGCCCCATTCACTTCTATGGGGCCAGCTTTGCGTGAATATAGAACATGCAGCAATTTTCATGCAACGCACAAGTGATGCGTTGAAAAACAATGTGCACAGACCCATTGAAATGAATGGGTCCGGATTCAGTGTGGGTGCAATGCGTTCGCATCACACATTGCACCCGTGCGGAAATCACGCTGGTGTGAAGGGAGCCTAACTTTCCACTGCATCTTTCCCCAGGGAGCAACAGCCTGACTGAGTACACTATGACACATCTCATCAAGGCCACTACCACTCCCACCCTCTGCACAGGTTTCTCAGGAGCTCACTGCAAATTCAGGTCTCTGAAACAACTTACCTATAGATCTTGGATACACTCAGTAAATTTGTTGTGCATTGCAGACAGAATCTCAGATAGTAAAATGATTACGTTATGAAAAGCTTGGAAGGAAAGAAATGATATTTAAGTGTTTGTGATATTATTTTGTTATTTGTTTTATTTCCTCTTCCCTGTCTCTTCTCTCTCCCGCTTAACCCCTTAAGGACAGGGCCAATTTTTTGTTTTCTTTTTTTTACTACCTGCCTTCCCAAAGCCATAACTTTTTTACTTTTTCTGTTCACATTCACTGTATAAGAACTTCTTTTTTGGTGGGACAGGTTGTACTTTCTAATTACACTATTTTATATTGCATACTATGTAGTGGAAACCTGGAAAAAAAATATCCAAATTGAGTGGAATTGGAACAGAAAACGTAATTCCACCATGGGTTTTATTTTTCCAGCATTCCCTATGCAGTAAATTGACCTGTTACCTTCATTCTACGGGTCAGTATGATTACAGTGATCCAACATTTATATCGTTTTTCTGGTGTTAAATACTTTCAAAAAAAATGTTTTCTTTACATTGCCATATTCTCACCCTGTAACTATTTTATATTTATAAAAAAAAATTCTGGGTGATCTGTAGTCTTTATTTTTACCAATTTGGTGTGTTTATGACTTTTTGATAAGATTTTATCCCAATTTTTTTTGGGTGGTGAAGTGATGATTTTATTTTTTTTCCCCATTACGTGGTTGACTGGATGGTATATATATTTTTTTATTTTAATAGTATGGGCGTTTTGTGACATGGTTATGGCAATAATCTCTATTTTATTATCGATTCTGGAGACCTGGCGTGCACACAGCAGCTTTCTTCCTAACGATTCTCGGCATATTTCCCTTGACTTCAAGCCTGACTGGAAAATAGCGCGGACGGAGGATAAAAGAACGTTTTTCATACTTCTGCCTCATCAGAATGCAGTAAGAAAATCATCATTCGAAACTCACTGCCGGCTACTTGAAGGTACTGCTGGCGGTTTGGGATGGTTTTGCCGCTGACAGGTTCCCTTTAATCTTTTTTCTCCTGGCTTCTAGGGGGTACACATGTTGCTGGCGTATTCTCAGGATGTTATCAATATCAGATTGGTGGGGGATATGACACCCAGAACCTTGTTTTGGGCACCTATGACTCCGGAAACTATACAGTGTGGGGAGTGGAATAACAAGGTTCCATACACTGTAGAAGCTAGTTGTTAAAAATATTAATCTCACCCAAGACTCTGGTTTTATAGCGAGACATACAGAGAGGCATTCCCTCTGTAATAAAGCCTCCAATGAACATGTCACATTGTTCAGGCATAGAAGAGTTTTTTAAACTGTTAAAGGTGGCATTTACTATTATGCATCTGAACAGGAAGAGAAGGGCACACATCCTGCCACAAGCTGAGTGGAAGAGCCCGCGGCCTGGGGGAGTGCCGTGGAGATGGCAGCATCAGTGGCATGACAGAAGGGTAAGTACTAACTAAATTGTTTTTCTTTCACAGGATAGAAAAAAACAGACAGATTTCCTAAAAAAAAAAACTGGAGAACCCCTTTAAAAGTGATTATGCAGGCCTGTGTGTTTTATTCTAAGAAAGAGTACAAGAAATACTGTTTTAATAGGTAACAGAATCTGTTACCAGTAATACATGATAGATGGCTAGAAATACTAATACACAAAATAAATAACTATGGTTGGAATCACACCTACAGTTTTGGATGCAAGATGTATAAGTCCTTCCTTTATATTTCCTGCTTCTTTTAAGTCCACTTTTGGCTTTGGCTCAAAAAACTGCATATGTGATTCCAGCCTAAAGGAATGTGGTTCTAATTTGAAGAACACTTACACACTTATATCAGTCAGTACATGTGGAAAACACAAGGTGGCACTAAATGTTCAGGGTGGAGCTTGAAAGCTACAGTACATGTTCCTGATTGATTAACCCTTTACCTGAGCACTAGACAGAAAGCCAAGATATCCCATTACTTGCTTCTGATTCCTACTATAAATGAGAAAAAATACTGAAACTTGATACAGAAATGTACAAATATCTGTTTCTCTAAGGACTGTTTCACATCTGCATTTTACAGATCAGACAGGCTGTTTTGGCCGGGAACAGCCTGCCGGATCCGTCACTGCTGGGCGATGCAATTATTCAGACTAGCCCCATTCACTATAATGTGGACTGACGGAGATCTGGCTGCAACCAGGCAAATATGCCGTGAATTGGGCAGACGAAAACCTCTGCGCTCAGTGTTTTTTGTCTGGACGATTCTTGGCATGTTTGCCGGGGTGTGACCGGATCTCCACTGGTCCCTATTATAGTTAATGGGGCCGATGCGTGTCAGTTAGCATTCAGCAGTGCCGGATCCAGACATCTCCGGTAGGCTGCTCCCTACCGTAGATGCCTAACGCTAGTGTGAAACTAGACTATGGATGACATGGACACAGTGTCATAGTGTCAAACTTCTGCTTTTACTACAAACCGGATTCCAAAAAAGTTGGGACACTAAACAAATTGTGAATAAAAACTGAATGCAATGATGTGGAGATGGCAAATGTCAATATTTTATTTGTAATAGAACGTAGATGACAGATCAAACGTTTAATCCGAGTGAATGTATCATTTTAAAGGAAAAATACGTTGATTCCAATTTTCACGGTGTCAACAAATCCCCAAAAAGTTGGGACAAGTAGCAATAAGAGGCTGGAAAAAGTAAATTTGAGCATAACGAAGAGCTGGAAGACCAATTAACACTAATTAGGTCAATTGGCAACATGATTGGGTATAAAAAGAGCTTCTCAGAGTGGCAGTGTCTCTCAGAAGCCAAGATGGGTAGAGGATTACCAATTCCCACAATGTTGCGCAGAAAGATAGTGGAGCAATATCAGAAAGGTGTTACCCAGCGAAAAATTGCAAAGACTTTGCATCTATCATCATCAACTGTGCATAACATCATCCGAAGATTCAGAGAATCTGGAACAATCTCTGTGCGTAAGGGTCAAGGCCGTAAAACCATACTGGATGCCCGTGATCTCCGGGCCCTTAAACGACACTGCACCACAAACAGGAATGCTACTGTAAAGGAAATCACAGAATGGGCTCAGGAATACTTCCAGAAACCATTGTCAGTGAACACAATCCACCGTGCCATCCGCCATTGCCAGCTGAAACTCTACAGTGCAAAGAAGAAGCCATTTCTAATCAAGATCCACAAGCTCAGGCGTTTTCACTGGGCCAGGGATCATTTAAAATGGAGTGTGGCAAAATGGAAGACTGTTCTGTGGTCAGACGAGTCACGATTCGAAGTTCTTTTTGGAAACCTGGGACGCCATGTCATCCGGACCAAAGAGGACAAGGACAACCCAAGTTGTTATCAACGCTCAGTTCAGAAGCCTGCATCTCTGATGGTATGGGGTTGCATGAGTGCGTGTGGCATGGGCAGCTTGCATGTCTGGAAAGGCACCATCAATGCAGAAAAATATATTCAGGTTCTAGAACAACATATGCTCCCATCCAGACGTCATCTCTTTCATGGAAGACCCTGCATTTTTCAACAAGATAATGCCAGACCACATTCTGCATCAATCACAACATCATGGCTGCGTAGGAGAAGGATCCGGGTACTGAAATGGCCAGTCTGCAGTCCAGATCTTTCACCTATAGAGAACATTTGGCGCATCATAAAGAGGAAGGTGCAACAAAGAAGGCCCAAGACGATTGAACAGTTAGAGGCCTGTATTTAGACAAGAATGGGAGAGCATTCCTATTTCTAAACTTGAGAAACTGGTCTCCTCGGTCCCCAGACGTCTGTTGAGTGTTGTAAGAAGAAGGGAAGATGCCACACAGTGGTGAAAATGGCCTTGTCCCAACTTTTTGGGGATTTGTTGACACCATGAAATTCTGATTCAACATATTTTTCCCTTAAAATGGCACATTTTCTCAGTTTAAACTTTTGTTCGTGATTTATGTTATATTCTGAATAAAATATTAGAAGTTGGCACCTCCACATCATTGCATTCAGTTTTTATTAACGATTTGTATAGTGTCCCAACTTTTTTGGAATCCGGTTTGTATGTGTGTTCGTATGTACTGTATGTGTGTATGTATGCATGTGTGTATGTATGCATGTGTGTATGTATGTGTGTATGTATGTGTGTATATATGTACAGTATGTGTGTAAGTATGTATGTACAGTACAGACCAAAAGTTTGGACACACCTTCTCATTGAAAGAGTTTTCTTTATTTTCAGAACTATGAAAATTGTAGATTCACACTGAAGGCATCAAAACTATGAATTAACACATGTGGAATTATATACATAACAAACAAGTGTGAAACAACTGAAAATATGTCATATTCTAGGTTCTTCAAAGTAGCCACCTTTTGCTTTGATTACTGCTTTGCACACTCTTGGCATTCTCTTGATGAGCTTCAAGAGGTAGTCCCCTGAAATGGTTTTCACTTCACAGGTGTGCCCTGTCAGGTTTAATAAGTGGGATTTCTTGCCTTATAAAAGGGGTTGGGACCATCAGTTGCGTTGAGGAGAAGTCAGGTGGATACACAGCTGATAGTCCTACTGAATAGACTGTTAGAATTTGTATTATGGCAAGAAAAAAGCAGCTAAGTAAAGAAAAACGAGTGGCCATCATTACTTTAAGAAATGAAGGTCAGTCAGTCAGCCCAAAAATTGGGAAAACTTTGAAAGTAAGGGCTATTTGACCATGAAGGAGAGTGATGGGGTGCTGCGCCAGATGACCTGGCCTCCACAGTCACCGGACCTGAACCCAATCGAGATGGTTTGGGGTGAGCTGGACCGCAGAGTGAAGGCAAAAGGGCCAACAAGTGCTAAGCATCTCTGGGAACTCCTTCAAGACTGTGGGAAGACCATTTCAAGGGACTACCTCTTGAAGCTCATCAAGAGAATGCCAAGAGTGTGCAAAGCAGTAATCAAAGCAAAAGGTGGCTACTTTGAAGAACCTAGAATATGACATATTTTCAGCTGTTTCACACTTGTTCGTTATGTATATAATTCCACATGTTTTAATTCATAGTTTTGATGCCTTCATAGTCATGAAAATAAAGAAAACTCTTTGAATGAGAAGGTGTGTCCAAACTTTTGGTCTGTACTGTATGTGTGTATGTGTGTACTGTATGTGTGTATGTGTGTACTGTGTGTACTGTGTGTATGTATTTGTGTATGTGTGTAAGTATGTATGTGTGTATGTATGTGTGCATGTGTGTATGTATGTGTGTATGTATGTATATATGTGTGTGTAGGTATGTGTGTATGTATGTATGTGTGTATGTATGTGTGTATGTATGTACTGTATGTGTGTATGTATGTGTGTATGAGTGTATGTATGTATGTGTGTATGTGTGTATGTATGTATGTATGTATGTATGTTCCGCGGAAACTCAAAAACGCAACCATCCATTTCAATGAAACTTGGTATACACATCCCTTGTTACCTGGAAAGAAATCTTGCGGGGGGTCTCAGCTCTCTAGGACGTACTGTTCCCGAGATATTCCCTGCATTATCCAATACAAGCCTGCCAGCTTTTCACTTAAATCCTAATGCCATACACACGGTCACATATCCCTTATCAGCCAATAGAAGCTCACAGGTCCTACTCCAGGTTGCCATAACAACTGATCACAGGTTTTAGCAGTTCGCAGGTCCTGAAATATTTAGTCATATGACATATGATGGCACAACTACACTGCTACATGCATGGGGGCAGGGGCCACTATTAAACGGACAGGCGCTGTGGAGTTCACTGTTAAAGGGGCGGGCACTGTGAAAGTCACTGTTAAAGGGGCGGTCACCGTTAAAGGCGTGCCCACCGTGAAAGTCACTGTTAAAGGGGTGGTCACCGGTAAAAGGGCTCCCACCGTGAAAAGGGACTATTAAAGGGGCGGTCACCGTTAAAAGAGCGGCCACTGAGAAAGTCACTGTTAAAGGGGCGGTCAACGTTAAAGGGGCGGCCACTGTGAAAGTCACTGTTAACCGCCTCAGGACCGCCGTACGCAGGATTGCGTCCTGGCGGCGGCACTGCTCTTCTGGGTGGACGCATATACGCGTCCTCTCACGAGACGCGAGATTTCCTGTGAACGCGCGCGTTCACAGGATCGGAAGGTAAGCGAGTGGATCTCCAGCCTGCCAGCTGCGATCATTCGCTGGCAGGCTGGAGATGCGATTTTTTTAACCCCTAACAGGTATATTAGACGCTGTTTTGATAACTGCGTCTAATATACCTGCTACCTGGTCCTCTGGTGGTCCCTTTTGTTTGGATCGACCACCAGAGGACACAGGGAGCTCAGTAATAAGGAGCACCAAGCACCACACTACACTACACCCCCCTGTCTCTTATTAACCCCTTATTAACCCCTGATCACCCCATATAGACTCCCTGATCACCCCCCTGTCATTGATCACCCCCCTGTAAGGCTCCATTCAGACGTCCGAATGATTTTTACAGATCCACTGATACATGGATCGGATCCGCAAAACACATACGGACGTCTGAATGGAGTCTTATAGGGGGGTGATCAATGACGGGGTGATCACCCCATATAGACTCCCTGATCACCCCCCTGTCATTGATCACCCCCTGTCATTGATCACCCCCCTGTAAGGCTGCATTCAGATGTCCGTATGTTTTTTACGGATCCACGGATCGGATCCGAAAAACACATACAGACGTCTGAATGGAGCCTTAAAGAGGGGTGATAACCCCATATAGACTCCCTGATCACCCCCCTGTCATTGATCACCCCCCTGTCATTGATCACCCCCCTGTAAGGCTCCATTCAGACGTCCGAATGATTTTTACGGATCCACGGATACATGGATCAGATCCGCAAAACACATATGGACATCTGAATGGAGCCTTATAGGGGGGTGATCAATGACAGGGGGGTGATCACCCCATATAGACTCCCTGATCACCCCCCTGTCATTGATCACCCCCCTGTCATTGATCACCCCCCTGTAAGGCTTCATTCAGACATTTTTTTGGCCCAAGTTAGCGGACATTTTTTTTTTTTTCTTAGAAAGTCTCATATTCCACTAACTTGTGTCAAAAAATAAAATCTCACATGAACTCACCATACCCCTCACGGAATCCAAATGCGTAAAAATTTTTAGACATTTATATTCCAGACGACTTCTCACGCTTTAGGGCCCCTAGAATGCCAGGGTAGTATAAATACCCCACAAGTGACCCCATTTTGGAAAGAAGACACCCCAAGGTATTCCGTGAGGGGCATATTGAGTCCATGAAAGTTTGAAATTTTTGTCCCAAGTTAGCGGAAAGGGAGACTTTGTGAGAAAATAAATAAATAAATCAATTTCCGCTAACTTGTGCCAAAAAAAAAATATTTCTATGAACTCGCCATGCCCCTCATTGAATACCTTAGGGTGTCTTCTTTCCAAAATGGGGTCACATGTGGGGTATTTATACTGCCCTGGCATTTTAGGGGCCCTAAAGCGTGAGAAGAAGTCTGGGATCCAAATGTCTAAAAATGCCCTCATAAAAGGAATGTGGGCCCCTTTGCGCATCTAGGCTGCAAAAAAGTGTCACACATCTGGTATCGCCGTACTCAGGAGAAGTTGGGCAATGTGTTTTGGGGTGTCATTTTACATATACCCATGCTGGGTGAGATAAATATCTTGGTCAAATGCCAACTTTGTATAAAAAATGGGAAAAGTTGTCTTTTGCCGAGATATTTCTCTCACCCAGCATGAGTATATGTAAAAATACACCCCAAAACACATTGCCCAACTTCTCCTGAGTACGGCAATACCACATGTGTGACACTTTTTTGCAGCCTAGGTGGGCAAAGGGGCCCACATTCCAAAGAGCACCTTTAGGATTTCACAGGTCATTTACCTACTTACCACACATTAGGGCCCCTAGAATGCCAGGGCAGTATAACTACCCCACAAGTGACCCCATTTTGGAAAGAAGACACCCCAAGGTATTCCGTGAGGGGCATGGCGAGTTCCTAGAATTTTTTATTTTTTGTCACAAGTTAGCGGAAAATGATGATTTTATTTTTTCTTACAAAGTCTCATATTCCACTAACTTGTGACAAAAAATAAAAACTTCCATGAACTCACTATGCCCATCACGAAATAACTTGGGGTGTCTTCTTTCCAAAATGTGGTCACTTGTGGGGTAGTTATACTGCCCTGGCATTTTAGGGGCCCGAATGCGTGAGAAGTGGTTTGAAATCAAAATCGGTAAAAAATGGCCGGTGAAATCCGAAAGGTGCTCATTGGAATGTGGGCCCCTTTGCCCACCTAGGCTGCAAAAAAGTGTCACACATCTGGTATCACAGTACTCAGGAGAAGTTGGGCAATGTGTTTTGGGGTGTCTTTTTACATATACCCATGCTGGGTGAGAGAAATATCTTGGCAAAAGACAACTTTTCCCATTTTTTTATACAAAGTTGTCATTTGACCGAGATATTTCTCACACAGCATGGGTATATGTATAATGACACCCCAAAACACATTGCACAACTTCTCCTGAGTACTGTGATACCAGATGTGTGACACTTTTTTTGCAGCCTAGGTGGGCAAAGGGGCCCACATTCCAAAGAGCACCTTTCAGATTTCACCGGCCGTTTTTACAGATTTTGATTTCAAACTACTTCTCACGCATTCGGGCCCCTAAAATGCCAGGGCAGTATAACTACCCCACAAGTGACCCCATTTTGGAAAGAAGACACCCCCAGGTATTTCGTGATGGGCATAGTGAGTTCATGGAAGTTTTTATTTTTTGTCACAAGTTAGTGGAATATGAGACTTTGTAAGAAAAAAAAAAAAAAAAATCATCATTTTCCGCTAACTTGTGACAAAAAATAAAAAATTCTAGGAACTCGCCATGCCCCTCACGGAATACCTTGGGGTGTCTTCTTTCCAAAATGGGGTCACTTGTGGGGTAGTTATACTGCCCTGGCATTCTAGGGGCCCTAATGTGTGGTAAGAAGTTTGAAATCAAAATCTGTAAAAAATGACCTGTGAAATCCTAAAGGTGCTCTTTGGAATGTGGGCCCCTTTGCCCACCTAGGCTGCAAAAAAGTGTCACACATGTGGTATCGCCGTACTCAGGAGAAGTTGGGGAATGTGTTTTGGGGTGTCATTTTACATATACCCATGCTGGGTGAGATAAATATCTTGGTCAAATTCCAACTTTGTATAAAAAAATGGGAAAAGTTGTCTTTTGCCGAGATATTTCTCTCACCCAGCATGGGTATATGTAAAATGACACCCCAAAACACATTCCCCAACTTTTCCTGAACAAGTGACCCCATTTTGGAAAGAAGACACCCCAAGGTATTTCGTGATGGGCATAGTGAGTTCATGGAAGTTTTTATTTTTTGTCACAAGTTAGTGGAATATGAGACTTTGTAAGAAAAAAATAATAATAAAAAATCATCATTGTCCGCTAACTTGTGACAAAAAATAAAAAGTTCTATGAACTCACTATGCCCATCAGCGAATACCTTAGGGTGTCTACGTTCCGAAATGGGGTCATTTGTGGGGTGTTTGTACTGTCTGGCCATTGTAGAACCTCAGGAAACATGACAGGTGCTCAGAAAGTCAGAGCTGCTTCAAAAAGCGGAAATTCACATTTTTGTTCCATAGTTTGTAAACGCTATAACTTTTACCCAAACCATTTTTTTTTACCCAAACATTTTTTTTTTATCAAAGACATGTAGAACAATAAATTTAGAGAAAAATTTATATATGGATGTCTTTTTTTTTTCAAAATTTTACAACTGAAAGTGAAAAATGTCATTTTTTTGCAAAAAAATTGTTAAATTTCGATTAATAACAAAAAAAGTAAAAATGTCAGCAGCAATGAAATACCACCAAATGAAAGCTCTATTAGTCAGAAGAAAAGGAGGTAAAATTCATTTGGGTGGTAAGTTGCATGACCGAGCAATAAACGGTGAAAGTAGTGTAGGTCAGAAGTGTAAAAAGTGGCCTGGTCATTAAGGGTGTTTTAGGTAGGGGGGCTGAAGTGGTTAAAAGGGCAGCCACTGTGAAAGTCACTGTTAAAGAAGCGTCACTGTTGAAGGGGCGGCCACTATGAAAGTCACTGTTAAACGGGCGGTCACCATTAAAGGGGCAGCCACTATGAAAGTTACTGTTAAAGGGGCGGACACCATGGAAGCCACTGTTAAAGAGTCGCCCACCGTGAAAGTCACGGTTAAAGGGGCGGTCACCGTTAAAGGGGCGGCCACCGTGAACGTCATTGTTAAAAGGACGGTCAACGTTAAAGGGGCCGCCACCGTGAAAGTTACTGTTAAAGGGGCGGTCACTGTTAAAGAAGCGCCTACCGTGAAAGTCACTGTTAAAGGGGCGGTCACCGTTAAAGGGGAGGCCACTGTGAAAGTCACTGGTAAAGTAGCAGTCACCGTTAAAGGGGCAGCCACTGTGAAAGTCACTGTTAAACGGGCGGTCACCATTAAATGGGCAGCCATAGTGAAAGTCACTGTTAAAGGGGCGGTCACCGCTAAAGGGGCGGCCACTGTGAAAGTCACTGTTAAAAGGGCGATCACCGAGAAAGTCACTGTTAAAGGGGCAGTTACCGTTAAAAGGGCGGCCACTATAAAAGTCACTGTTAAACGGGCGGTCACCATTAAAGGGGTAGCCACTATGAAAGTCACTGTTAAAGGGGTGGTCACCATGGAAGCCACTGTTAAAGGGGCGGTCACCATTAAAGGGGCGGCCACTGTGAAAGTCACTGTTAAAGGGGTGGTCACGATTAAAGGGGCGCCTACCGTGAAAGTCACTGTTAAAGGGGCTGTCACGATTAAAGGGTCGGCCACCGTGAAAGTCACTGTTAAAGGGGCGGTCACTGTGATAGTCACTGTTAAATGGGCGCTCACCGTTAAAGGGGCAGCCATTGTGAAAATCACTGTTAAACGGGCGGTCACTGTTAATGGGGCAGCCTCTATGAAAGTCACTGTTAAAGGTGCGATCACCGTGAAAGCCACTGTTAAAGAGGCGGCCACCATGAAAGTCACTGTTAAAGAGGCGGTCACCGTTAAAGGGGCAGCCCCTGTGAAAGTCACTGTTAAAGGGGCGGTCACCGTTAAAGGGGCGGCCACTGTGAAAGTCACTGTTAAAAGGGCGGTCACCTTGAAAGTCACTGTTAAAGGGGCAGTCACCGTTAAAGGGGCGGCCACTATAAAAGTCACTGTTAAACGGGCGGTCACCATTAAAGGGGCAGCCACTATGAAAGTCACTGTTAAAGGGGCGGTCACCATGGAAGCCACTGTTAAAGGGGCGGCCACCGTGAAAGCCACTGTTAAAGGGGCAGCCACTGTGAAAGTCACTGTTAAAGGGGCAGCCACTGTGAAAGTCACTGTTAAAGGGGCAGCCACTGTGAAAGTCACTGTTAAAGGGGCGGCCACTATAAAAGTCACTGTTAAACAGGCGATCACTATTAAAGGGGCAGCCACTATGAAAGTCACTGTTAAAGGGGCTGTCACCATGGAAGCCACTGTTAAAGGGGTGGCCACCGTGAAAGTCACTGTTAAAGGGGCAGCCACTGTGAAAGTCACTGTTAAAGGGGAGTCACCGTTAAAGGGGCACCCACCGTGAAAGTTAGTTAGAAGAGCGGTCACCGTTAAAGGGGCGCCCATCGTGAAAGTCATTGTTAAAAGTGGCAGTCACCATTAAAGGGGCGCCCACCGTGAAAGTCACTGGTAAAGTAGCAGTCACCGTTAAAGGGGAGGCCACTGTAAAAGTCACTGTTAAAAGGGCGGTCACCGTTAAAGGGGCGACCATTGTGAAAGTCACTGTTAAAGGGGCGGTCACCGTTAAAGGGGCGGCCCCTGTGAAAGTCACTGTTAAAGGGGCGGCCACTGTGAAAGTCACTGTTAAAAGGGCAGCCACCGTGAAAGTCACTGTTAAAGGGGCGGTCACCGTTAAAGGGGCGGCCACCGTGAAAGTCACTGATAAAGGGGCGGTCACGATTAAAGGGTCGGCCACTGTGAAAGTCACTGGTAAAGTAGCAGTCACCGTTAAAGGGGCGGCCACTGTGAAAGTCACTGTTAAACGAGCGGTCACCATTAAAGGGGCAGCCATTATGAAAGTCACTGTTAAAGGGGCAGTCACCGTTAAAGGAGCGGCTACCGTGAAAGGGGCGGCTACCGTGAAAGTCATTGTTAAAGGGGAAGTCACCATTAAAGGGGCGCCCTCCGTGAAAGTTACTGGTAAAGTAGCAGTCACCGTTAAAGGGGTGTCCATTGTGAAAGTCATTGTTAAAGGGGCGGTCACCATTAAAGGGGCGCCCTCCGTGAAAGTTACTGGTAAAGTAGCAGTCACCGTTAAAGGGGTGTCCATTGTGAAAGTCACTGTTAAAGGGGCGGTCCCTGTTAAAGGGCAGACCACTGTAAAAGTCATTGTTAAATGGGCGCTCATCGTTAAAGAGGCGGCCATTGTGAAAGTCACTGTTAAACGGGCGGTCACCTTTAAAGGGGCCGCCATTGTGAAAGTCGCTGTTAAAAGGGCAGCCACCGTGAAAGTCACTGTTAAAGGGGCAGTCACCGTTAAAGGGGCGGCCACTGTGAAAGTCACTGTTAAAGGGGCAGTCATTGTTAAAGGGGCGGCCACTGTGAAAGTCACTGTTGAAAGGGCGGTCACCGTTAAAGGGTGGCCACTATGAAAGTCACTGTTAAACGTGCGGTCAACGTTAAAGGGGCGGCCACTGTAAAAGTCACTGTTAAAGGGGCGGTCACCGTTAAAGGGTCGGGCACTGTTAAAGTCACTGTTAAAGGGGCAGTCACCTTTAAATGGGTGGCCATTGTGAAAGTCACTGTTAAATGGGCGGTCACCGTTAAAGGGGAGGCCACTGTGAAAGTCATTGTTAAAGGGGCGGTCACCATTAAAGAAGCGGTCACTGTAAAAGTCACTGTTAAAGGGGCGGTTACTGTTAAAGTGGCGGCCACTGAGAAAGTCACTGTTAAAGGGGCGGTCACCATTAAAGGGTTGTTGCTCCAGCAATCAGCCTAACACTTAAAGGAGTTTCACGCTTTATATTGATGACCCATTCTAAGGATAGGTCATCAATATCAGATCAGCGGGGTGCCAATTCCTGGCACTCCCGCCAATCAGTGTTTTTAAGAGAAAGCAGCGCTCGTACAAATGCTACCTTCTCCTCAATGTTTACCTGCCCAATGAGCAGGTGTAATTACAACACCTATCAAGATGAAAAACTACCACGCAACAAAATAGAAAAATTCCAAATTTATTTGTAAATCCATATAGATACACATAACAATAATCAATTGTAATAAAATACATATAGCAGCAATATGGAAAAGCTGGAGTGTGACAAACATAAAAACACTCCAGACATAAGGGACTAGTATTAATTATCCATAGTAGCAGAGTATATTAAGGCTAAGGTGGCAATACACCGCCCATCACTGTGCACAGTGGGGAACGGTGACAACCTTATACAGAGCCTATAGTGACACTACTAGGAATAATAATGATAAGTACTGACCCAGCCTGGAGCGTACCGCCCGACGATCGTTTTGCTATGCGCTTCCTCACAGGGCATTTAGGTGTAATTACAACTAAGCTGTCCCATTAACTTTAATGGGATGGCTCCTTCCTATTCAAGTCAGTTCTTTTGCCTTTGGCCCTGCTGTTCCGTCAATGATCAGGTTACCATATCCGGTGGGAGATGGGAATTGAAAAAAATAATTAAAAAGTAAATTGTCTCCCTGGTGCAGCCACCCCTCCCCCACTGAGTGGCACCCTTGGTACATGCCCTCAAGTGCCTAGTTAGAAATATGTCCATCTTCACTTCTATGAGAATTACGGAAACAGTATAGCAGAGTGAGCTTGCCTGGCTTCTATGGCCATCACATACAATGGGTATTTTGATCTCAGCCATAGATGCATAAGATGAAATTACCTCTTTAACTTTAACTTGTTATTTTATCTTTTTTACAAAGTAGCTTTTACCTAACAAGGGTAAACACAGGTGTATTGGCCACTCTTCAGCTGAGGTGCCACAATGAGGTGCCCAAAAAATCTACCAATATGATGTTTTTGCACATCAGAAAAGATCTTTCTTAGGCCTCTTTCACACAACCGTTTTTTTTCACCTGTTTACGGGACGTTTTTTGCGTTCCATATACGGTCCGTATACGGAACCATTCATTTCAATGGTCTGCAAAAAAAACGGAATGTACTCCGTTTCCATATTTCTGTTTTTCCATTCCGTTGAAAGATAGAATATGTCCTATTATTGCCCGCAAATCACGTTCCGTGGCTCCATTCAAGTCAAGGGGTCCGCAAAAAAAAGGAACACATACGGAAATGCATCCGTATGTCTTCCGTATCCGTTCCGTTTTTGCAGAACCATCTATTGAAAATGTTATGCCCAGCCCAATTTTTTCTATGTAATTACTGTATATTGTATATGCCATATGGAAAAACGGAGTGGAAAAACGGAACAGAAACGGAACCACAACGGAAACAAAACGGAACAACGGATCCATGAAAAACGGACCACAAAACACTGAAAAAGCCATACGGTCACACATTTTCAGTTTTTACACCACTCACTCCAGTTCTGAAATTTAGATGGGAAACTGTGTGGTTAGTTTTGTTACTGTGTTTCACTCCAGATTTATCACGGACACTTTTTTAAAAGTCACAAAAAAGTCTCACTCCAGTAGGAGGGTGAGTAGGAAAACTGGAGTACCTTTTCTAGACAAAAATGTTTAAGGATAAGACAAATTTATCAAACAACATGCAACATCTGATAATTGTGGCATAAAGTACACCAAGGCAGACTCAAGCTAAACTGACTTTAAATATTCTCCTCATGATAAATTCCCCCATATTATTTACTGGTTTTGTATTCATTTTGAGCTACTCAGTCTGGTTACCTTTGGACCAGGTATTAGTTTAGTCTCCCTCCATTGAATAACACATCACTTAACAGCTTAGTTACTGTATAATCCTATTATTCTCAGAAAACCATCAACATTTTATGTGTTTTTTAAGATCTTTGGGTGGAATTTACTAATGCAGTTGTTTTTACTCCATGCATAAATTCTGGTGCAAAAACATGCAAAGTGGCAGTTATATTAGGAGGTAGGTGAATGTGCAGTACCCCAGAAACGGGTTACTGCAAAAGAGTAGTTGCTAATGTTGAGAGAAGTGAAACATCCAAAGTGGAATTCGATCTGAAATTTAGGGGAAAAAAATTGATTTGCAACAAATCTGATTTTCCTTGCACTTTGTGGTAACGAATTGTTTTTTTCCTAAAATGTCATGTACACGTGTTACAAAGTGAAAGTAAGAAGCCCGAGAAAGTGAGATCATCATAATGCCATACACACAGCCAATCAGCAGCTAGCCAGCCCCTGTGATGTCACAGCCCTATAAAAGCCTCATGACATGCGGTGTCAGTCATTTCACTGTGAGCTCAGCATAGGGAGAGATGTGACAAGCGCTAGGGACAGTGTTCAAGAAGCCTTTAATTGTGGAATATTGGATAGGGAGACTGCAGGGACAGTGTAGGGAGATCATAGAGAGAGTTTTTACACACTGTGGGGGTGAGCGCAGGGAGAGTGCAGGGACAGTGAAGGCTGTGTAATCTGAAGCTGAAGGTATCCATAGGAGACATCCCACTTTGCATCAATCCCTGCAAAGAGCTATCTAATTGAACAGTGTCCACTAACCGCCTCGTTTAATAGATAAGCAATTCCATTACTCTTTGCTTCTCAAACTGGCGTGATTAAGCTGTGTAATTTAACTGTTATTGGGCTGCCCACCTAGTTAAATAAATAAGGCAGCATGGTGGCTCAGTAGTTAGCACTGGTGCCTTACAGCACAGGGGTCCTAGATTCGAATCCGACCAAGGACAACATCTGCATGGAGTTTGTATGCTCTCCCTGTGTTTGCGTGGGTTTCCACCGGGTACTCCGGTTTCCTCCCACACTCCAAAGACATACTGATAGGGGACTTAGATTGTGAGCCCCATTGGGGACAGTGTGATGCTAATGTCTGTAAAGCGCTGTGGAATATAGCAGCGCTATATAAGTGCGTAAAATAAATAAAAATAAATATTATGCCTTGATTCTCAAATTGGGGTGAATAAGCTGTGCAATTTAACTGTTATTGGGGTCCTTAAGCATTCTAATACTACTGTTATTGGGGTGTCCACCTTGTTTAATAAATAAGCAATTCTATAACATCTTGATTCTCAAATTGGGGTGAATAAGCTTTCTCATTTTACTGTTATTGGGGTGTCCACCTTGTTTACTAGATAAGAAATTCCTTTAGGCCTTGATTTTTAAATTGCGGTGAATAAGCCGTCTAATCCCACTGTTATTGGGGTGTCCACCTTGTTTACTAGATAAGAAATTTGTTTAGGCCTTGATTTTCAAATCGGGATGAATAAGCAGTCTAATACCACTGTTATTGGGGTTTCTGACTTGTCATATAGATAATCAATTCCATTAGGCCTTGATTCTCAAATTGGGGTGAATAAGCTGTCTATTTTTACTGTTATTGGTGTGTCCACCTTGTTATATAGATAATCAATTCCATTAGGTCTTGATTCTCAATTTGGGTGAATAGGCTGTCTACTTCTATTGTTATTGGGGTGTGCACCTTGTTAAATAGATAAGCAATTCCACTAAGCATTGATTCTCAAATTGGGGTGAATAAGCTGACTAAGACTACTGTTATTGGGGTGTCCACATTGACATTGAATAACTTATTTTACGTATACAGTTACTGTAATGTAAAGTATGTCCAACAAAGAGGTGCCAGGGCCCTCCAAAGGAATGGGCAGTGGCAAAATGTTGCTGTAGCCGGCATAAGTAACAGCAGAAGGGGGGTGGTAGCAGCAGGCGCAGAGCTGCCACTGTCATCCAGCGGCTGTGTTTTGAAGACCAATTGAGCTGTCCTGGAATGGTTACCTTGGTCTTCAACATCATCTCAACTGACATCAGACACCCAAAGCCAGGAGTCAGTTGGTTCCTCTGACACCACACTCAGTTGGCATGGCCCAGAAACAAGCTTCGTGCACTCACCTGTCCTGAACCTGCCTCTTTACTTTGCTGCTCCTTCTGCCAGTCAACTGATGTATGCCACCGGTTCTGATCCACCTTTCAGCGAGGAAGATATTATTAAGGACAGTCAGCAGCTATTGCCCAGCCCAGATTTGGAGTACAGGTCTGCTGCTTCCTCCTGTATGTTCTCCCCATGTTTGTGTGGGTTTATTTCTGGTACTCCAGTCTCCTCCCACACTCCAAAGACATACTGATAGGGAACTTAGATTGTAAGTTCCATTGGGGCCTCCAATGGGAACTTAGATAATGGGATCCAGTCTGCAAAACAGGCCAATGGTAATTATACTAGTACTACTTGCGCTTGCAGACTGCACTTAAAGAGGACCCATCACCTCTCCTGACATGTCAGTTTTATTAACTACTTAAATTCCACATGTAATAACATTCTGGAACATCTAATCTTATGACTCTATGTTGTGCCATTCCAACAGTGCACAGTCTCACACCAGCAGCACTTAGTGGGCAGAGACAGACACACCCACTATTGGTAACACCCATCAGTACCTTTGCTGCCAACCGGGGGCAATTTATTTGTAAACTTCTAGAAGGAATAACGAAGAAATGGGAAAGCACAGAGAATTGTTATTACATGGGGAATGTAAGTACCTGTAGTTACTAAAACAGACATGTCAGGAGAGGTGACAGGTCTTCTTTAAAGACTTCCCTCTCTCATCCTGGCTGTGTCAAATAGTAAAGGTGGATTTAGACGGCTCCTTACTGACAGTCAGGTGAAGTGCTGTATTTTCATGCAGTGACCACCTCCACAGTATGAGGACGAGGGGTGGCTATTACGATCGCTTGGCCTCATACAGGTACATTCTTTCTGGGCAGCAGATCGCTGTTTAGACAGCACAATCTGCTGCCCAGAAACAATAATTTAGGTGCCTGCACGAATGTCAGTTTCACCCAATGAACGAGAGTTGAGCTTGTTCATCGGGTGATCTGCTGCACCTTTAGACTGGCAGATTGTCGGAACGAATGTTTTCAGGAATGTTTGTTCCCGATAATTTGCCCAATTATCTGCCCATCGAAATCTACCTTAAATCAATCTCCACTGTCACCATTAACTTCTAGGGGAGAGTTTGCTAGGCGTGCTCTGTGGCCTGCACAGTAGCTAGGAGGGAGTAGATAAGTTGTGATATAACCTATGGTGGATCCTGTGTTATCTATACAGGGTGATATGTTATCTGTCATTATAATCATCCATGTAATGATAAGCAGATTGCTGCAGTAATGTAATTTGTACAGACCAAGAAGTGGTGCCTATTGTTAGGCTCATGTAAATCTAAGCACTGAAACCCAATGCAATTATTCCGTACAGACTGTGTTTAAAATACCAGCGCGGTAGAGCTATGGAGTGGTGTACACCCGGTCCCTGAGCGAAATCGTTCAGTGACCGGGGTACGATGGCTGCTCTGCACAGCAGGCAGCCATCTTTCCTAGGGGCACAGGGAGGTTTTTCCGTCCCTTTGCAGCCCCAATCGCTGCCATTGGTCGGTTTCTGCAGACCAGCCAATCGCAGCTCCGGATGGTTTTTTAACCATTCGTGGAGCTGCAGGGGGGTGGTACAGGGGTTACTGGTGCTGAACTAGTCAGCATCTGTCTCCCCTGAGGTCAGGCAGGGAACACAAGTGTTTGGGGTCCCCTGCCTGGGCTACGATTAGCTGACACAACTCTCCAGCCAATGGCAGTGCTATAGCAGCACAGGAAAGGGCTGAACCTGTCTGCAGGCAGCCATTATAGCTGGTGACTGCATGCAGAGAGGTTCTGTGCTTCTCTGTGCTGCTTGTTGGCTTGCTGGGACTTGTGGTGCACCACCACTGCAATTTGAGCTTTTCCTGCTGAAAGAAGAAGAAAGAAGAAAAGAAGAACATCTGGAATTACTGCACAGATTTTTTATTTCATTTGCAGCAGTTCCAGATCCCTAAATCACGCTGCATCCCTGTCCCTGTCCCTTCCCCCCCTCCCACGTCCCTCCCCCCAGCCTCCCCCTGTCCTTTTTGCAGACACCATTTGGTCCATGCGCTTTTTTTTAAATCATTTTTTTTTTTAATTTTCCAGCTCTGCACTACTTTTTCTGCGTGCGAGCTGTGACCGCCAAGTGCTGTTCAGTGCATACCTGCCTGCACCTGGGGATTTTTTTTTTCACATCTGTGTTGATTTTTTTTGCCAATTTTTTCCTTTTCTTTGGTTCAAAAAGAATACATTTTAGCTAGGGCTTTATATGAACATATATAGAGCTCTCTCTATATATATATATGTTAATTTTTAGCCAGTGTTCACATTTTTAACACTCTAATGAATTTTTATACTACAGTTTTCGCACGCACGCACGATCTGTGAGCGTGCTTGCTGCAGAACACCAACCAGTAGTGTGCTCATTTGCATCTGCTCATTTTAGATTTTTTTTTTAATATTTTTTTGTCTGCAGTTAGTGTTAGTTATATATATCAATTTCAGTTAGAGTCAGTTTAGAATTTTGCACGAACGCACCATTTGCATGTGTGCATTTTGCAACCACTGAGTACCAATCAGTAGTGTCCATTATTGCATATGCTCAGTTTTCACCGCTTTTTTTTTTTTGTGCAGAAGGGACTTTATTTGTGCAGAAAATACTTTTTTTTTTGCAAACTTTTTTTCTCCTAAATTTAATCTACAAATTATTACAAGCGAAATAAATTGTGATGGCACACTCGCATTTGGGTTAAGTATGGGGATTTTTATTGTTATATAAGTAAAAAGTATTTGGTGGTAATTATTTATATTTAATAAATGATGGTATAGATATAAAAATATATAAAAAAATATATATAAAAATATATATATATATATATATGTATATATATATATATATGTATATATTAGGTACGTTAGGGTAGAGTATAAAGTCTATTGGACAATGGTATATAGTTCAATGGGTATGATGGAGTATCAGGTATAGGATCAATAACATCAAATCTATCGGAATACATAGACAAAATGTTACAACCATATGTGAAAATCATTCCCTCATACATAAAAGACACCACGGCCATCATTACTACATTAGAAGCAATAGAATATAATGAAAATTGGACACTTGGTACTCTGGACGTCAATTCCTTATACACAGTAATTGACCACAAACAAGGCATAACAGCACTCAAAAAACATCTAACAGATTATTCACCACTCAAAGCCGACCAAATAGATTTCATCATATCCGGTGTTCATTTCATACTAACACACAATTACTTCATCTTCAATTCCGAATTTTATCAGCAACAAGTCGGTACGGCAATGGGCACCAGATTTGCCCCGAGCTACGCCAACATCTTCATGTCCGAATGGGAACGGGAGGTGATTGGCCCCAGGCTCGGGGGAAATCTGGTGCTATGGAGAAGATACATAGATGATGTGATTTTTATATGGCAAGACACAGATAGCTCTTTACAGTCATTTTTAAATGAAATTAATGTCAATAATTTAAATCTAAGATTCACATCCAACACAACAAAAACCCAACTAGAATTTCTTGACTTAAATATTCAAATACAAAAGACAAAACTAATATGTAGTACATACCAAAAACCGGTAATGAAAAACAATCATATCCTATTCTCCAGCTGTCATCTCCCACAATGGTTAAACAACATTCCAACCAACCAATTCAGAAGACTAAAGAGAAATTGTACCATTAACACCAAATTCGAAGAAGAAGCCATCCAAATGAAAGAGAAATTCGCAAATAAAAAATACCCATACAAACTATTAGACAACGCACTAGACAGAGTTAAGGAAATGGACAGATCAGAATTTTTCAGAGAAAAAGAAGAGACAGATATACAACAAAAAGAAGAAGCCAGACTGATCCTACCCTACAATGCCCAACACAAAACCATTGCCAAAATCATCAATAGACATTGGCATCACTTACTTAAAGACAAAATCATAGGCCCCTTATTAAACACCACACCATCTATAGTCTACACTAAAGCCCCCAACCTAGGACTAAAAATAGCTCCTACAATAAAACAAAAAACAAAACAACCACAAAATAACTGGCTCTCCCTTAAGGGCTTCTTTCGATGTGGACGATGTAGTAATTGCAGAGTGACTAATTTCCCCAAAAAAACTACACAGGTCTGCTCCACACAAAACCCATTTAAAATACGGATAGAGGAATGTCTTACATGCAACACAACAGACGTCATATACATACTGGAATGTCCATGTCATAAACAATACATTGGAAGGACAAAAAGACAACTGAAGAAAAGAATATCGGAACACATAGCAAACATTAAAAAAGGATACGAACAACACACATTATCCAAACACTACAAAACACACCACAATAGTGACCCATCATCTCTCAAATTCACAGCCTTCGAAAAAATCAACAAACCCTGGAGAGGAGGAAACCATATAAACAATATGTCACGACACGAATCTAAGAGAATCTATGAATTCGACAGCCTAATTCCTGCAGGTCTAAACGCCGAATTAGAAATTTTTGGATTTTTATAAATGGGGATGTGCCTCTTTGGGAAAGAGAAATAGAGGTCAGGCTGTTTTACCAGCACCTCTATCTCCTCTCCTATTGAGGCCCCTCCCCGATATACACCTCCCATCCCTACTATGAAGCCCTTGAGACTAAATATATATATGGAATCAAAATCCCTGCGTAAAAGACCACTATAATGACAATTACTAATGAAAAGTCAAAGAATCAGACCCACAATACGAAAGAAAAAAGAAAAAGACAATTCCCAATAGAAGCATAGACATCATATAAATATCACATGAAAGCATAAACCTAAATAAAACGCACAGAAACCGCACCATATACGCAAGCACCGTGTGAACATTACCCATCCATTAGGGTTAATCGATATGGACTATCAGGACAAAAACATACATACACCTACAACACAAATGATTCAATCCCAAAACAACACAAATCTCAAAAAAACGCACTGAAACCGCACTTTAACATATTTTAAAACAAACCGCACTGAAACCGGACTGTAACTACACAAAAACACGACAGGAACATACATACATCTACAACACAAATGATTCAATTACAAAATAACATAAATTTTAAATAAAACGCACTGAAACCGCACTGAAATATATAAAAAAACGCACTGAAACCGCACAAAAATAAACCGCACATAAAATATAACAAGTTTTAGTGGAAATCTATGATCCTTTATTAACTTATAGACAAAGATCTTTATTGTAGAAACGTATTCTTTGTGGGACCCCAAGAATGAATTACACGGATACAAATTCACCTGACTGCTGACAAAATCCAGTCCAGGACTTATATTTAACCCAACAAAATTTGGGCAACACCCCTTAAAGAAGAACGCACATAAACCCTCACTTGCTCCGGACTCACCACTACGTGACCACTGAGGAAGGGACCAGAAAGTGTCCCGAAACGCGTCTGGTCAAGAGGAAGCAGTGAGGACCATAAAGAAATTAACCATAGCGAACTATAAATCATCGGAAGGAAATACTTGCTACCGTGATATCTTTAAATTTCCCGCAGAGAAGGAGATTGGCCAATCAGAAAGCAAGCATCGTGTGACGCCAGACTGCATCATCATCACGTGGAGCATCACACGGTAAGGCAAGCGATCACGTGGGACGCCACGCAGGTCCTTGCAGAACGGAAAATATCGTAACCAACTGAAGAGGGGTAAAGTAAATCTCTTCTTTCTAATATTCCTCCTAAACTACATATGCTATATTGCCCACAATAACGGACATATGTAATAATAATACCGGGACATTTTCACACCCAAATCCAAGTGAATTGGAGAACTGCTAGGAGAGTCGCTCTCTCTTTAAAAGGCGGGCACCAACACTTGGTAATCCGGTGAATACAGGTCCTAACAAAGCTGTACCAGTATCAGCAACTATTCACAACACATTTTTTCACTTGTATGCCAAAAGGCAACATTGATTTGTTGTGCACAACATCGTATATGCAATTGAGCACGTATCTCTCTATTTTTTAAAATATTTTCTCAATTTTTTCAATTTTTTTGCACTGCACTTTTGTTCTATTTTTATCAATTGGATTTTATATGCGCATATACTGCACCCTTCTCAAGAACAGCACTATCTTACTGAAAACAGATAATATATTATTAGAACTTCTTGGACTGTATATATATCGATTCCAGGACCTCTTAAAGAACTCTTTGAACATTTTTCTAACATCTTTTGGACACTATTTTTATTTTTACTTTATTTTTATTTATACTTCATTTTTTCCTTATTTTTAACTACAACTTTAGGGAACCCTACTCCATCATACCCATTGAACTATATACCATTGTCCAATAGACTTTATACTCTACCCTAACGTACCTAATATATACATATATATATATATATATATATATATATTTTTATATATATTTTTTTATATATTTTTATATCTATACCATCATTTATTAAATATAAATAATTACCACCAAATACTTTTTACTTATATAACAATAAAAATCCCCATACTTAACCCAAATGCGAGTGTGCCATCACAATTTATTTCTATTTTAACATATCCTTACGGTTTTAGGTGTACCGGTGATAGAGCACCTCCATCCATACTGACCGTCTGGTGAGCCACAGAAACCCTTCTATCAAATTATTACAAGCCCCTTCACGTGTGAAAACACAACATACACACCCCTCACACTAAATAAAGGTTTACACATTTCACACGTCACACCCCAATAAAATAAAAATGGCCTATCCATCCCGAGTATACTTAGCTGAAGAGGCATGCGCCATGCTTGCCTCCGATACTGAGTCTGCCAGTAAGAGAGAAGAGGATGCCACTTTCCTCTACTCCTCTACCCCCTCATAATCATCAGGTGATGAGGGAACCTCTAGAAGGCACCCCAGAACAACAGCTTATATGCCCAGCCATTCATTGCTCAGAACTCTACATCACCATACGCTAGACCCCTAGGTTGGACCCCAGTTAATGCAGCAGAGATGATGACCTTTTGGGGGCTCTTGCTGCATATGGGCCTTGTTAAAAAAACAATTATTACTCAGTGTTGGATTGTGGATGTCTTATGTCTTGTACACTCCAATTTACAGTAATACCACGGCCCGTAATCGATTCCAATCAATACTGAAGTTTTTGCATTACAATGATAATGCACAATGTCCACTGCAGAATGACCCCGCATTTGACCGTCTGTTTAAAATTAGGCTTGACCTTGACCACTTCAATGCAAATTTCTCAGAAGTGTACACACCAAAACAAAATGTCTGCATAGACAAATCCCTATTACTTTTCAAAGGGAGGGTAAGATTCTGCCAGTACCGGGCAATGTATGGCATATAAACGTATAAAATCTGTGAGAGTAGCTCAGGGTACACTCACAAGTTCCGGGTTTATAAAGGGAGAGACACCCGGATTGAACCCCCAGAATTCCCCCAACCCCCCCCCCCTCCCCCATCCTAGGAGTTGGGAAGATAGTGTGGGACTTACTAAACCCACTGCTGGATAAGGGTTACCATCTCTACATGCATAATTACTACACGAGTCTACCACTGTTCCAGTCCCTAAGTTCCAGAGGTACTGTGGCATGCGGCACAGTATGCAAAAATCAGAGAGGCCTCCCTAGATCCCTGCTAGGGCAACCACTAAGAAAAGGAGACAGCTGTGCTCTTCTCAATTAGAACATGTTGGTTGTTAAGTACAAGGATGAGGTACAATAAGCACATGGGCGGGGCTGATCTTTCAGATCAAGTTCTGAAGCCCTATAATGCCACAAAAGTATGGTACAAAAAGCTGGCTGTGCACCTTGGACATATGGCACTGCACAATGCATACCTGCTATTTAGATCTAGAGGCCAGACAAGAACATTCCTACAATTTCAAGAGGTGGTGATAAAAGCCCTAATTCTTCCAAACCAAGCAATAGAGGGTCCCAGTACTTCTGTAAGTTATGGTGTCCGAGTTGTACCAGGGCAACATTTCCCTGGTGAAGTCCCCCAAACAGCAAGGAATGGAAGGACTGAAAAAAGATGCAGGATGTGTTCCAAAAGGGGGATAAGGAAAGACACCATTCACCATTGTGAAACCTGCCCTGAAAAACCTGGCCTGTGCATCAAGGATTGTTTCAGAATCTACCACTCATCCATGGATGAATTTCCCTTTTGAACCCTGCCATGTGCTCATGCATCTGATTTTGAGCACATGTGGGGTGTTGTCGTATTCAGGGGAAATTGGGTAACAAAATATGGGGTGCATTTTGTCCTGGTACCCCTTTTGAAAGTGAAAAATGTGGGTGTTAAGCAACTTTTTCTGGAAAAAATTGCAATTTTTCATTTTTACTGTTAAGTAAGTACACACCTTGAAATATTCCTTGAGGGGTGTAGTTTTCAGAATGGGGTCACTTTTTGGGGGTTTCCACTTTAGGGGTAGCTCAGGGTGTCTTCATATGCAACATAGCTCCCAAAATCCACTCCTGCAAAATCTCTCCTCCAAAAGCCCTATAGTGCTCCTTCCCTTTTGAACCCTGTCATGTGCTCATACATTCTTTTTTGTGCACATATCGGGGGTCTTTCTAAGGCTACTTTCACACCTGCGTTAGGTGCGGATCCGTCTGGTATCTGCACAGACGGATCCTCACCTATAATGCAAACGCTTAGATACGTTCAGAACGGATCCGTTTGCATTACCATGAACAAAAAAAAATAAATAATTTTTTTTTTTTTTTGTTCATGATGATGCAAACGGATCCGTTTTGACTTTACATTGAAAGTCAATGGGGGACGGATCCGTTTGAAAATTGAGCCATATTGTGTCAACTTCAAACGGATCCGTCCCCATTGACTTACATTGTAAGTCTGGACGGATCCGTTTGCCTCCGCACGGCCAGGCGGACACCCGAACGCTGCAAGCTGCGTTCAGGTGTCCGCCTGCTGAGCGGAGCGGAGGACAAACGGTGCCAGATTGATGCATTCTGAGCGGATCCGCATCCACTCAGAATGCATTAGGGCTGGACGGATCCGTTCGGGGCCGCTTGTGAGAGCCTTCAAACGATACTCACAAGCGGAGCCCCGAACGCTAGTGTGAAAGTAGCCTAAACTGCAGAATAGGGGTAACAAATATTGATATTTATTTTCCTTTCAACTCTTGCTATGTTACAGTAATAATGGAAGAAAATGGAAATTCTGAAAAAAAAATTGAAATTTAGAAATTTCACCTCTATTTTCCATTAATACTTGTGGAACACATCAAGGGTTAACAAAGTTTGTAACATCAGTTTTGAAAAATTTGTGGGGTGTAGTTTCTAAAATGGTGGTTTCCATTATGTAAGCCTCTAAAAAAACACTTTATAACTGAATTGGTGCTTAAAAAAGATGGCTTTTGAAATATTGCTTCTAAAATTCTAAGCCTTCTAACGTCCTAAATAAATGAAATTTACAAAATGATGCCAACATAAAATAGACTTATGGAAAATGTAAAGTAATAACTATTTTGTGAGGTATCAATATTTGCCATGAAAGCAGAGAAATTCATATTTAGAAAAAAGTGGATTTTTCAAAATTTTCTCAAATTTATTTTTATTTTTTAATAAATAAAGGTAAAATATATTGACTCAAATTTATCACTAACATGAAGTACAATGTGTTACGAGAAAACAATCTCTGAATGGCTTGGATACGAAAAACCGTTGCAAAGTTATTACCACATAAATTGACATATGTCAGATTTGCAAAAATCTGCCTGGGATTTAATGTGAAAAGTGGCTCGATAGTGAAGGGGTTAAAGAATTCAGGTAATTCCATATAAGCAAAAGGTTGCAAAAAAATCAATCCAAAATTAGTAAGGATACAAAGCAATAAGGTTGATGTGACTGGTCTGATGTTTTGGACCAAGATAGGGACCTTGGTCACAGATTCAATATATAAACAACATAAATATAAAGCACATAAGCGAAAAATCAAGAAAATTACAAAATATTGAAATATATAGAAATAAATAGAAAATGCAGGTCCCCTTAGGGCAAGTATCACAAAATGAGCTTTTAGGGCTCATGCACACGACAGTATGTATTTTGCGGTCTGCAAAAAACGGATCCGCAAAAAATACGGAACAGCTGACGCTTCATAGAACAGTACTATCCTTGTCCGTAATGTGGACAATAATAGGACATGTTCTATTTTGAATGGAAATACAGACATAAGGAAATGGAATGCACATGGAGTACCTTCCGTTGTTTTTTTTTGCGGACCCAAAAGAACGAGACGGAAAAAAAGTACGTTCGTATGCATGAGCCCTTAGTGCTCATGCACACGACCGTATGGCTTTTTCAGTGTTTTGAAGGCCATTATTAACGGATCAGTTTTTCTGCTTTTTGTTTTAGTAGTGTTTCCGGTTCCGTTCTGTTTTTCCGTATGGCATATACAGTATACAATAATTACATAGAAAAAATTGGGCTGGGCATAAAATTTCCAATAGATGGTTCCGCAAAAACGGAACGGATACGGAAAACATATGGAGTACATTCCGTATGTGTTCTTTTTTTTGCAGACCCATTGACTTGAATGGAGCCACAAAACGTGATTTGCGAGCAATAATAGGACATGTTCTATCTTTGAACGGAAAAACGGAAATACGGAAGCGGAATGCACACGGAGACACTTCAGTTTTTTTTGCTGACCCATTGAAATGAATGGTTCAGTATAAGTAACACATACTGAACTAAAAAAACGTCTAATATACTGAACGCAAAACCCCTTAGGGCTCATGTACAAGACCGTGCCGTTTTTTGCGGTCCGCACATTGCGGATCCGCAAAAAACGGATGCCGCCCATGTACCTTCTGCAATTCGCGGAACGGAACAGGAGACCCATTATAGAAATGCCTATTCTTGTCTGCAAAACGTACAAGAATAGGACATGCCTCATAATTTTTGCGGGGCCACAGAACGAAGCAACGAATGCGGACAACACACAGAGTGCTGTCCGCATCTTTTGCGGACCCATTGAAATGAATGGTTCCGTATACGGAATCAAAATACGGCCCGTATACAGAACACAAAAAACGTTTGTGTGCATGAGCCCTTAGGCTGAGGTACAGAGGGATTCAAAAGTTTGGGCAACCTTGTTAATCCTCATGATTTTACTGTATAAATCGTTGGTTGTTCCGATAAAAAATGTCAGTTAAATATATCATATAGGAGACACACACAGTGATATTTGAGAAGTGAAATGAAGTTTATTGGATTTACAGAAAGTGTGCTATAATTGTTTAAACAAAATTAGGCAGGTGCATAAATTTGGGCACTGTTGTCATTTTATTGATTCCAAAACCTTTAGAACTAATTATTGGAACTCAAATTGGCTTGGTAAGCTCAGTGACCCCTGACCTACATACACAGGTGAATCCAATTATGAGAAAGAGTATTTAAGGGGGTCAATTGTAAGTTTCCCTCCTCTTTTAATTTTCTCTGAAGAGTAGCAACATGGGGGTCTCAAAACAACCCTCAAATGACCTGAAGACAAAGATTGTTCACCATCATAGTTTAGGGGAAGGATACAGAAAGCTGTCTCAGAGATTTCAGCTGTCTGTTTCCACAGTTAGGAACATATTGAGGAAATGGAAGACCACAGGCTCAGTTCAAGTTAAGGCTCGAAGTGGCAGACCAAGAAAAATCTCGGATAGACAGAAGCGACGAATGGTGAGAACAGTCAGAGTCAACTCACAGACCAGCACCAAAGACCTACAACATCATCTTGCTGCAGATGGAGTCACTGTGCTTCGTTCAACCATTCGGCGCACTTTACACAAGGAGATGCTGTATGCGAGAGTGATGCAGAGGAAGCCTTTTCTCCACCCACAGCACAAAAAGTGCCACTTGAGGTGGGCTAAAGCACATTTGGACAAGCCAGCTTCATTTTGGAATAAGGTGCTGTGGACTGATGAAACTAAAATTGAGTTATTTGGCCATAACAAGGGGCGTTATGCACGGAGGAAAAAGAACACAGCATTCCAAGAAAAACACCTGCTACCTACAGTAAAATATGGTGGTGGTTCCATTATGCTGGGGGCTGTGTGTCCAGTGTAGGGACTGGGAATCTTGTCAAAGTTGAGGGACGCATGGATTCCACTCAGTATCAGCAGATTCTGGAGACCAATGTCCAGGAATCAGTGACAAAGCTGAAGCTGCGCCGGGGCTGGATCTTTCAACAAGACAACGACCCTAAACACTGCTCAAAATCCACTAAGGCATTTATGCAGAGGAACAAGTACAACGTTCTGGAATGGCCATCTCAGTCCCCAGACCTGAATATAATTGAAAATCTGTGGTGTGACTTAAAGAGAGCTGTCCATGCTCGGAAGCCATCAAACCTGAATGAACTAAAGATTTTTTGTAAAGATGAATGGTCCAAAATACCTTCAACCAGAATCCAGACTCTCATTGGAACCTACAGGAAGCGTTTAGAGGCTGGAATTTCTGCAAAAGGAGGATCTACTAAATATTGATTTCATTTCTTTTTTGTGGTGCCCAAATTTATGCACCTGCCTAATTTGGTTTAAACAATTATAGCACACTTTCTGTAAATCCAATAAACTTCATTTCACTTCTCAAATATCACTGTGTGTGTCTCCTATATGATATATTTAACTGACATTTTTTATCGTAACAACCAACGATTTATACAGGAAAATCATGACGATTAAGGTTGCCCAAACTTTCGCATCCCACTGTATATGCATAGCAAGAGTGCCCAAGTTAACAAAAGGCTATGGTACGACAAAGCAAATGATTAGTGAAGTGATGGGTGAGTATAGTTCAGACTGCAGAATATATGAGCACAGGAGCAACCCCATTATAACTGGCTGAAAAAGCTTACCTGAAATGAAGAATACAAGCAACAAGTGTGGAGGCCCTGAGGAACAGCTAGGACGCGCTGCAGGGCTGTAGTATGTGTGGGCGGGAGAGGGCAATGACATCTAAATAGAGCCACTGCACATGTGAGTGTGCTAGGGAGGAAGTCATGTTGGAGGAGCCTGCACAGAGCAAAAGATGTATAGTGCGGGCAAATGCACAGAGGGCAGAGTGGGCATGATGACAGCTACCTATATCGATGTACAGAGATCGTGCTACTGAGAAGGCAGGACTAGCAATCAGTGATTTGAATAAATAAATGAATAAACCAGAGAGAGAAATGGGAGTCAAATGGATGTGGAAATGGAGAAAGTATGTAGATTGGAAAAACAAGAAAACATAAAGAAATGGATAAAAGAGAGGCAGACATGAAAAGAAGGGAGAAGAAATTAAGAGTATAGCAAAGGAAGAAAAGAAAGATAAGTAAACAGGAAGGGAGGAATAAAGTTTAGCAAGAGCCAGGTAGAGGATAAGGTTCAAGAAGAAAGGTACTAAGAAAAAAGAGAGGAGAGTAAAGAGAACAAAAGAGGGTGGGTGGGGAGGAGGAAGAGAGAAGGGGACAGTAATAAGAAAGAAAAATATGGGCAAAGGGGGAAGAAAAGGGGAAAGGAGAAAAAAAGCAGAGAAAGAGAAAAAGTGAACAGCCGGGTGGGGTGTATATTACCTGGAAGAAGCCGTTGGGAACCAAATTAACATGTCTGAGGAAGAAAAAGAGGGAAGTTAATTAGATCCGACAACCTGTCATCTCATGCAACCTCTCAACAAAAGTTAAACAAGAACATTAAAGTCCCAATTGAGTCCTTTAGGTGCAAATCCAGTGTAAATCCAGAAGGATTCCCGTTGTTTATTGTTGCCACACCTTCTTGGTCTAGGTATCTAAAAAAACGGAATTGTTTCTGCACAAACAATCAAATATAAATATCTTAATTGTCTCCTGCTGAGATTCCACCACATCCAATATTCCCTATAGGAATAGTGCAGTTGGTTCATGATATAAATCATTCTTAGCTTCGTTTCTCCCGGGGTCTGTTCGATAGTCCAGATGTGGTAAAAGCTCCAATAGCTTGGCTCAATCCTAGAGTCCTTTAGAGGCAGTTTAGTTCTTTCTTTCAGATGGAAGCATGCCCTGGCCGGCAGCACACCTCCTTTTTGATGCTCGCTCTCCGTTATGGAGTGGGGTGATGTCACCTGAGCACTACTGTGAAAGCTTAAATGGGGAAAAAAAACGACACATTTCCAGAAGTATCGCTTCTCTTCCTCATCCCTGAGGAAGAGAAGCGTTACTTCTTGAAATGCTCAGTCTGTGTATGTCCCTGTCTATCAGATCAAACACCGTCTCCACTGCATGGGGATATTGAGTCTACTGGGGTTACGAAGGCCTACATGGTCAATAGATGAAGATGTCGTAGCCTTTGCTGAATCAATAATGGAATTGTCTGTTCTGTCTCAGGCATACTGCCAAAATGTGTATTGAGATTGATGGATCAATTGAAAGCCATTAAGATGTGGGGTAGGACAAAAGGATGACTGGGAGTTCAATGACTGTATGACTTGGAGTTCAATAGGTGTTAATGTATGTAATGAAATGTTCACAGCAAGATTGGTCTTCCTACCTAGGAGCAGGCCTAAATCTGGGTGTCTCTTGTGTCTCTATTTAGATGTCGTTGCCCTCTTCCTTCCAGTGTGAGCCATGCATACTACAGACCTACAGCGCGTCCTCGCTGTTCCTCAGGGCCTCCACACTTGTTGCTTGTATACTTCCTTTCAGGTAAGTTTCTTCAGCCAGTTATTATGGGCAGTGATGGTCAGTTCGCAGTGTTCACCCGCGAACACATGCGGGCTGCCATCTTGACTCACATGTCCGGCGATGCACAGGTAAGCGCTTACCTGTGCCTGTGCCGCAAGCCGGTCTGAAATCAAATGCGGTCACCGGGAGCAGGTAGTTCCGAGAACAGCCGCCAGGGGCTTTCATCGGGCTGTTCTCGGTACTGTATATGCACAGCAATGTAAAACACAAGAGGGCCCAAGTTAACAAAAGGTTAAGGTACCACAGAGCAAATGATTAGTGAAACTCAGACTCCAGAGTATATGAGCAGAGGAGCAACCCCATAATCAGTGATGGCCAGTTCGCAGTGTTCGCCCGCGAACACATGCGGGCTGCCATCTTGACTCACAAGTCCGGCGATGCACAGGTAAGGTTCCGAGAACAGCCGCCGGGGGCCTTCATCGGGCTTTTCTCGGAACTGCCTGCTCCCGGTGACCGCATTTGTTTCATACCGGCTCCCGTAACAGGCACAGGTAAGGGCTTACCTGTGCATCGCCAGACTTGTGAGTCAAGATGGCAGCCCGCATGTGTTCGCGGGCGAACACTGCGAACTGGCCATCACTGATTATGGGGTTGCTCCTCTGCTCATATACCCTGGAGTCTGAGCTTCACTAATCATTTGCTCTGTGGTACCTTAACCTTTTGTTAACTTGGGCCCTCTTGTGTTTTACATTGCTGTGGATATACAGTACCTCAGCCTAAAAGCTAATTTTGCAATACTTTCGCTAAAAGAGACCCACATTTTCTATTAGCCCTTCATCTCTAGGATTGTTCCAGTATATATTTCTATATTTTATAATTGTTTCTAGATTTTTGGCCTGTGTGCTGTATACTTATGTTGTTTGTTCTTTCTTCTATAGTGACTCTTGGACCAATACATCAGATCAAAGTCACATTAACCTTATTGCTTTTTATCCGTACTAATTGTAGATTGATTGTTTCTTCAAGCCTTTTGCTTATATGGAATAAGCTGAATCCTTTAATTGGTTGGATTTTAGTGTGCAGTGATTATTATCTTTACATACAGTACATTGTGGATTAGTCCATTGCATGTGGCACCACACCTATCTGGACACAGCCCTGTCTTTTTTGTGTATTATTAGGCTTAGGCTTTTTTTTTTTCAAATATTGATCCTGACATGGGAAATTAAAGTAACTTCACAAAAAATTCTTGAAAAATATGTTTAGCATAAAACCATGATTTAAACAATAGGTAATTTTCTGATGACACATTTCCTTTAAGCAAAAGCCCAGCGCTCACAGGGAGACAACATAAACCAGCAATGAAAAAAAAGTGAGTGAGTAAAGGTGACTGTAAACCTTAGGCCTCTTGCACACGACCGTATGGCTTTTTCAGTATTTTACGGTCCGCAAAAAATACGGATGACATCCGTGTGCATTCCATTTTTTGCGCCACGGAACAGCTGGTCCCTGATAGAACAGTACTATCCTTGTCAGTTATGCGGACAATAATAGGACATGTTCTATCTTTGAACGGAAAAACTGAGATACGGAAATGGAAGGCATACAGGGTACCTTCCGTTTTTTTAAGGATCCATTGAAATGAATGGTTCCGTATAGGTTATGTGAATGTAAAATATTTTTAAAGGAATAAATATATGCAGCCTAAGTGAATAAATATATTTTGTAAGTTGATAATAAATTTCACATAAACATCACTAGCGTCAATACACTGCATACTCAGTCGATCATTCTCTAACCCATGGCTGTCTACCCCGTTAGAACACATGACCAACACACCATGGTGTACTAAAGATATAGGCCAAATCATACTGACATCCTAACTATCATGGCTGGCCGGGTGTAGTATACTGAATGAATGTGTGTCCGAAATTGGCAACCTGCAGCCTCCAGTCTGCTGCACCCATGTATCTGCGATCACTCTGGAAAGTGGTCATATCAGCACAATGAGGGATGGGTACTATCTATAGCCCACCTCATTACAAGGAAAACTTATAAACTCATACACTGAGTATTAAAAACAATTATAGGGGACAACCAGTCTGTTATAAATACCCTTACAACACATAATGTAAACAGACTTAACAGGCCAACAAAGATCCAACAGCAATGTTTGATATTACAAAGTCAGTTTCTTATCAGCTTTTAGGGTCAAACATTTTGATTGTAATTGCGGGCAACATTGTTGCTACTTAGCCTCCAAAAAATTTCAGGGAATCTAACATACCTTCTTAGCTCAGCAGAGCTCCGGAGGAGCTGGAGAGCCCTCTCCTATCGATAGTGACAAGCGGATCCGCTGGGGGCCAACCGGGCCTTATTGAGGTCCCGGATAAATCTGTCACGGACTGACCTCCAGCGGGTTCTGATGAAATCTCCTTTAAAAACATGAAGAACATAGCATTAGAGAAACATGATTAAGAATCATGATTGTTAGGAGTTGGTAATATGAACAATTTTTTTTTCAAATAATGCAGGAAAATACACATATCAAACACATTTGTAAAAATGTTAAAACAGGTTGTACTTGACGAAAACAAATCCCAAAAATGACCTTTTCATTAAATATTAACGCAAACACACAAGATTATACCTGGAAAAGTTATATTGCATGTAAAATACGGACCAATACTTACAATCATCCTTATTAAATGGCAGCATATTACAAGATCAAAACAGAACAAACATTATGAGTATTTGGATTGTGACTGTGGGAGACATGTTAAAATACTAAAAATTACATTAAATAATTTATCCTACTTGGGGCCCATAATATGATTGTGGACGAAGTTTGCAAATAGTTGCAATCATTGCAAACTAGCGTTCAGGATCCTTTACATGGCCAACACATGGAGAAGTTCATGGACTATGAGTGTTCAGTGTAACACTATCTCCCCCCAAAAAATTTTTGAAAATTAGACACACATTACATGCTGAATGTGTAAAATGTGTTGCCAGCCTGTCCTGTTTATTTTACACCATCAACCAAACTACGTGTTTAACTCCATAAGATTCAGCCAGGGAAACATTATATGCTTGTGGAAACCAAACTAATATGTGTCACAGCAATGGGCATAGCAATTTCTCCTCAACATAGAAGCCGGATGAGATTGTGGGATGGGAAAGCATTGGATAAGAATGATACTATTGTGTCAAAAAAAATCAACATATATGGATATTAGCTTGTTTCATTTATCATGGTCCAAGGTTAGGTTATTTACAATGGTCTGTATATTTACAAAAAAATGATGCACCATTTTAATAACAATTAGAATGGTTCACTCCGGACTTTACAAACATTTAAACATTGGATCATTAGTTACTCTAGATATTTATGCCCGACACTGAGATGCTAACAATCCAAATAGCCTGTGTGAATAATAATGTTCTTCAGTATTTGTTTGGAAAAACACATCTACATTTGTCAGCTGTCTAAAACGTTTGTAAGCAATCTGTCTCAGAGTCTTTTTCATATAGATGAAACTACTATTCAAGTGTTATACAAGAAGGAGGCCAATGTATTATACAAAGATGGAACAATTCCCCTAAATAAAAAGTCAAAGGTCACATGAATCTTAAAGGGTTTCTGTCATCAGAAATAACGTTATGTAGCTGACTGACATTAGCGATGTGCTAATGTCAGCAGTACATACCAGTATGATTGTATGATTTATAACTCCCTGCCTGCCGCCGTTCTCTTAAAATAAAGACTTTTAAATGAGCCTGTAGGTGCTACTGGGGTGTTGCTTCAACACCTAGAGGCTCGGTCTACTCACCCTTTGGCACGCCCATGTCCAGTTTATTGACTGTCGAGTTCTCCTCATCGTCACTTAAATCCCGCGCCTGTGCCGTCCCGTTTAGTATTCGGAGTGGTGCAGGCAAGGAGTTGTAAATCATACTGTTATGTACTGCTGACATTAGCACATCACTAATGTCAGTCAGCTACATAACGTTATTTCTGATGACAGAAACCCTTTAAGGTTTATACAAGTGTGAAAATGCAAATAAGAATGGGGACTGCAAACATATGTTTTTCTTAACAATAATGTCTATCATTACATGATTTCCATGGCCATTGTCCTATTTGTATTTAAACATTATACCGTGCCTGATGGCTGAAAAGCATAGTTGTATAGCAGGTAAAGGTATAATACACTGCCCGTCCCAAAAAAAATTCGCCACCAAAAATATTTTGTTGGACCGCCTTTAGCTTTGATTATGGCACGCATTCGCTGTGGCATTGTTTCGATAAGCTTCTGCAATATCACAAGATTTATTCCATCCAGTGTTGCATACATTTTTCACCAAGATCTTGCATTGATGATGGTAGAGTCTGACTGCTGCGCAAAGCCTTGTCCAGCACATCCCATAGATTCTCAATGGGGTTAAGGTCTGGACTCTGTGGTGGCCAATCCATGTGTGAAAATGATGTCTCATGCTCCCTGAACCACTCTTTCACAATTTGAGCCCGATGAATCCTGGCATTGTCATCTTGGAATATGCCCGTGCCATCAGGGGAGAAAAAATCTATTGATGGAATAACCTGGTCATTCAGTATGTTCAGGTAGTCAGCTGACCTCATTCTTGGAGCACATACTGTTGCTGAACCTAGACCTGACCAACTGCAGCAACCCCAGATCATAGCACTGCCCCCACAGGCTTGTACAGTAGGCACTAGGCATAATAGGTGCATCACTTCATCTGCCTCTCTTCTTATCCTGATGCGCCCATCACTCTGGAACAGGGTAAATCTGGACTCATCAGACCACATGACCTTCTTCCATTGCTCCATAGTCAAATCTTTATGCTTCCTAGCAAATAGAAGCCTTTTTCCTGGTTTGCCTCACTGATTAGTGGTTTTCTTACGGCTACACAGCTGTTCAGTCCCAATCCCTTGAGTTCCCTTCGCATTGTGCGTGTGGAAATGCTTTTACTTTTACTATTAAACATAGCCCTGAGTTCTACTGTTGTTTTTCTTTGTTTGGATTTCACCAAACGTTTAAGTGATCGCCGATCACGATCATTCAGGATTATTTTCCCGCCACATTTCTTCCTCGAATACAATGGGTCCCCACTATCCTTCCAGTTTTTAATAATGCGTTGGACAGTTCTTAACCAAATTTTTGTAGTTTCTGCAATCTCCTTAGATGTTTTCTCTGCTTGATGCATGCCAATGATTTGACCCTTCTCAAACAGACTAACATATTTTCCACGACCACGAGATGTGTCTTTCGACATGGTTGTTTAAGAAAAGAGAAGCAACTCATTGCACCAGTTGGGGTTAAATAACTTGTTGCCAGCTGAAAGATAATCGCCCATGCAGTAATTATCCAATAGAAGGCTCATTATTATTATTATTTATTATTAAAGCGCCATTCATTCTATAGCGCTGTACATATGAGAAGAGGTATACATACATAATACAGACAATTGCACTAATCCTGAACAAAAAGAGTTACAAACTGGTACAGAAGGAGAGAGGGCCCTGCCCGTGAGGGCTTACAATCTACATGGTATGGGAGAAGGACACAGTAGGTGCGGGTGAAGTTGGTCATGGCGGTATAGAGGCAGCAGGGTCACTGGTTGTAGGCTTGTCTGAAGAGGTGGGTTTTCAGGTTTCTTTTGAAGGATTCCACTGTAGGTGAGAGTCTGATATGTTGGGGTAGCGAGTTTCAGAGTATGGGGGATGCGCGGGAGAAATCTTGGAGGCGATTGTGGGAAGAGGTGATAAGAGGAGAGGAGAGAAGGAGGTCTTGTGAGGATCGGAGAGTGCGTGTGGGGATGTATCGGGAAAGTAGCTCAGAGATGTAGGGAGGGGACAGGTTATAGATGGCCTTGTATGTATTTGTTAGTACTCTGAAGTGAATTTGCTGGCAATGGGGAGCCAGTGAAGGCATTGGCAGAGGGGAGAGGCAGAGGAGTAATAGCGTGAGAGGTGAATTAGTCGGGCAGCAGAGTTGAGGATAGATTGGAGGGGTGCGAGAGTGCTAGATGGAAGGCCACAGAGGAGAGTGTTGAAGTAGTCTAGGCGGGAGATGATGAGGGCATATACAAGCATTTTCGCAGATTCAAAGTTAAGGAAAGCGCGGATGCGGGAGATGTTTTTGAGTTGGAGGTGGCAGGTGGTGGAAAGGGCTTGGATGTGCGGTTGGAAGGAAAGGGCAGAATCCAAGGTCACAGATGAGAAGTAGGCCTGTTTTGCATCAGCGAGTGAGGATTTGAATATGAGGAGGGATTGCTTGTATGCAGTGAAATGATCGTTAGAATGGGATTTCTTCCATCGCCGCTCAGCAGCCCTGGAAGCTTGTCTGAGTTTTTTGGTCAGGTTGGTGTGCCAGGGTTGTCTGTTAATTTTTCGGGTTTTGTTGTGTGTGAGGGGATCAACAGTGTCCAGAGCTGTACTTATTGTGGTGTTATATAGGGTGGTGGCAGCATCTGGGTCTTGGAGGGAACAGATGGTAGAGAGTGGGAGAAGAGAGTCAGAAAGCAAGCGAAAGTCGAGATGTTTAAGGTTCCTGCGGGGTTGTGCTAGTGGTGTTGACCGGGGGAGCTGCAGAAGAGACCAATGAAGAGAAGGTGAGTAGGTTGTGGTCGGATAGGGGGAGGGGCGAATTAGAAAGGTTAGATAGGGAGCAGAGGCGGGTAAAAATAAGATCCAGAGTGTGACCATTTCTGTGGGTGGGAGCTGAAGACCACTGTGATAGGCCAAAGGAGGAAGAGAGTGACAGGAGTTTAGAGACGGACGAATGGCAGGTGTCAATAGGGATGTTAAAGTCACCTATTATGATAGTGGGGATGTCGGCAGAAAGAAAGTGTAGTAGCCAGGTGTTAAAGTGGTCAAGAAAGATGGTGGCTGGGGGGGGGGGGGGGTAAATGACGGCTACTTGAAGGTTGGAGGGAAGAGTAGATGCGAACAGAGTGTACTTCAAATGAGGTGAGCGTAATAGAACGTGGCAGTGGAGTTGGGCTGTAGGAGCAGGTGTCTGATAGGAGAAGACCAACTCCTCCACCATGTTTGCAGCCGGGGTGGGGGGTGTGAGTGAATTGAAATCCACTATATGAGAGTGCAGCAGGGGATGAGGTGTCAGAGGGTGTCAGCCATGTTTCTGTGAGACCCAGAAAGGAAAGTTTTTGAAAGATAAAAAGTTCATGAATGTAGGACAGTTTGTTACAGACAGAGCATGCATTCAATAATGCTCCTGCAAGAGGAACCAAAGGTGCAGGGGTCAGAGGAATGGTTATTAGGTTTAAGGGGTTGTAGAAATTTGTAGAAGGAGATTTGTAGTGGGACGTGGAGGTGATAGTGGGGATTTGCTGAGGGGGGCATGGATTTGGAGAGATATCACCAGCAATAAGGAGAAGCAAAGAAAGTGTTAATAGGTGAGAATAAAAGAGGGCATGAGGTATCTGTGTGTGTTTGGGAAGGAAGTGTTTTATGTTGGCAAACAGGTTTGTGCAAGCTGCCAGATAAGAAGTTAAGATGGAGGAAGAGATGAATAGTTCCTTGCTGGCTCATAACTATTTGCTTAGTTAAATCCAGGTGGCGACTTTTTTTTTGGATAGGCAGTATATTTATCTAAGTACAATGGCTGCTCCAAGACAACGATTGTGAAATGCAAAATGTTTGCGGATCATTCAAAATACCAAAAAATATGTTGATAAATATGACATCACTCACCACAAACCGATTGTGTCTGACTAGATAGAGTCCCCCAATCAGGCATGATGGCAATAAAGACCTCTTCCCAGAGGCGATGAGTAGCCATGTGATCATGGAGCCGATCAGACTGGTCCCACAGAGCTGGTCTTTCTTGTACCAATTGTATTAGCTGTTCACCCTCTATGTAGGGAAGCATGACCTCCTCCAGCTCCTCATCCAACCTTGTGTGGGAACCCTGTAAAATAAATTAAAAATAATTCTAGGCCTAATCAATACATAACCATCAAATTGATTTGCCAGTATGTGACTCTGTTCCATAGACGTGTTAATAAGCCAATTGTGGGCAGGAGGCTACATCACTATATTTTAACTAGATATGAAACTTCAGTTTGTTGTAGTATTGCTATCACACCTTCAGGGGAGACATGTCACAAACATTTCTATTCATTTGGCAAAGATGCTCAACACATGATAGTTATGTCTCATTCAGAGGGCCATAGTGTTTGTTGTGAAGGGAACACATTGAAAGCAGCCATTTGCATTTGGCAATTATCCTACCTCACATGGCTACAAAGATAATCAAGACTGAAATATGTGTATTGACATTTTTCAGAACAATAGCACATGCTCTATCTTTGCCTTTGAGCCACAGACCCATTAACACAGATACAGACAACTAACGCTGTGCTGTGCGCAAGTTTTTGGGGCCCATTGAAATGAAGGGTTCCCCAACTGTTGCCAAAAATATAAGGACGGATGTGCACTCATTTATAAAACTGTCTGAATGAGCCAGTTTTAGTCTAATTAGCCTTGTGGGTCTGGAAACATTTGGACAATACAAGCAAAATACACTAGGGAATCACACTTACAGCCCGTCGACCCCTACGGCCACGGCCACTACGCCCTCTTGGTGCTCTATCTCCAGCTGATTCCACACTCGATTGGGAGGTGTCCTAGAAAAATGGACAACAATAATATGAAAAACCACATTGACAAAGTTGACGTTAAACAGGGTTAGGCGTAGGCTATACACAGCATATTGTAGCATTTACAATACAGGTAACTGACTGCAAACAGAAGAATGTTGTCAGTGGAACACAAGCTGGTCCGCTACATATATAAATTGCTCCTTTTACATGGCCATAGTGACCTGTTGCACATGTGTGTCTGTTCTAGAATTATTCTAGTGTCAATGGACAAGATAGGCACGAACTTGTTATTTCTAAGTCCAGGACTACCATAATGGATCAATAACATGGGCTAACATGGTCAACGGTCATGGCTACATAAAGAAAGAAGCAGCAGTTGTACTGTTGTACACATTGTCCTGATTGCTAGAGCTGACATCAAATAAGCGTCCACACTGTGCTAGGTAAAACACTATCATGTCCGTATTATATACTAAAAAGTTGTTTGCACTATAAACAGTTCATGTAGGAACAAGTTTAACCCTTTATACCCCGACCCAGTTTTCACCTTCCTGACCAGGCCATTTTTTGCTAATCCAACATGTATCACTTTATGTGGTAATAATTTTAAAACGCTTTTACTTATCCACACCATTCTGAAAATGTTTTCTCGTCGTGACACATTATACTTCATGATAGTCATAAATATGAGGCAATATATTTCCAGTTTATTTAAGAAAAAATCCCAAATTTCCATAAAATTTAAATACATTTACTTTTTGCAAAATGTATATTTCTCTGCTTTGAAAACAGAAAGTGATACCGCATAAAATATTTATAAATTAACAGTCCCCATATGTCTACTTTATATTGGCATCATATTGTAAATGTATATATATTTTTTTGGGAACACTAGAAGGCTTAGAATTGTAGAAGCAATTCTTAACATTTACCCAAACCGCCTTTTTAAGGAACAGTTCAGGTCTCAAGTCACTTTGTGGGGCTTACATAATGGAAACCCCCATAAATGAGGCCATTGTAGAAACTACACGTCTCAAGCTACTCAAAAATTATTTTACGAACTTTGTTAACCCTTAAGATGTTCCACAAGAATGAAAGAAAAATGTAGATGAAATGTTCCTATGTCACTTTTTGGGGCGATTTTCCATGTAAAAATTTTTTTTTTTTACGTTAACACATTGAGGGTTAACAGCCAAACAAAACAGAATATTTATTACCATGATTCTGCGGGTTACAGAAACACTCCACATGTGGTCGTCAACTGATGTAAGGGCGCACGGCAAGGCGCAGAAGGAAAGGAACCCCATATGGTTTTTGTAAGGCAGATTTAGGCCTCTTTCACACGGGCGTGTCCGGATTAGGTCTGGATGCGTCCCGGTGCATTGCGGCAAACCCGCGCGAGTAGGTACGCAATTGCAGTCAGTTTTGACTGCGATTGCGTTCCGTTCGTTCAGTTTTTATCACATGGGTGCAATGCGTTTTGCACGCGCGTGATAAAAAACTGACTGTGGTACCCAGACCCGAACTTCTTCACAGAAGTTCAGGTTTGGGTTAGTTGTAGTGTAGATTGTATTATTTCCCCTTATAACATGGTAATAAGGGAAAATAATAGCATTCTGAATACAGAATGGATAGTACAATAGGGCTGGAGGGGTTAAAAAAAAATATAATAATTTAACTCACCTTAATCCACTTGTTCGCGCACTGTGAGCAATAGGACCTTTGATGACATCACTACGCTCATCACATGGTCCATCACATGATCCATCACCATGGTGATGGATCATGCCGTTAAGATGTTCCACAAGAATGAAAGAAAAATGTAGATGAAATGTTCCTATGTCAATTTTTGGGGCGATTTTCCATGTAAAAAATATTTTTTTTACGTTAACACATCGAGGGTTAACAGCCAAACAAAACTGAATATTTATTACCATGATTCTGCGGGTTACAGAAACACCCCACATGTGGTCGTCAACTGATGTAGGGGCGCACGGCAGGGCTCAGAAGGAAAGGAACCCCATATGGTTTTTGTAAGGCAGATTTAGGCCTCTTTCACACGGGCGTGTCCGGATTAGGTCCGGATGCGTCCCGGTGCATTGCGGCAAACCCGCGCGAGTAGGTACGCAATTGCAGTCAGTTTTGACTGCGATTGCGTTGCGTTGTTCAGTTTTTATCGCATGGGTGCAATGCGTTTTGCACGCGCGTGATAAAAAACTGACTGTGGTACCCAGACCCGAACTTCTTCACAGAAGTTCAGGTTTGGGTTAGTTGTAGTGTAGATTGTATTATTTCCCCTTATAACATGGTTATAAGGGAAAATAATAGGATTCTGAATACAGAATGCATTGTACAATAGGGCTGGAGGGGTTAAAAAAATAAATGTAACTCACCTTTATCCACTTGTTCGCGCACTGTGAGCAATAGGACCTTTGATGACGTCACTACGCTCATCACATGGTCCATCACATGATCCATCACCATGGTGATGGATCATGTAATGAACGCAGTGACGTCATCAAAGGTCCTATTGCTCACAGAAGAAGACAGAAGAGATGCCGGCTGCGCGAACAAGTGGATTAAGGTGATTTAAATTATTATTATTATTTTTTTAACCCCTCCAGCCCTATTGTACTATGCATTCTGTATTCAGAATGCTATTATTTTCCCTTATAACCATGTTATAAGGGGAAATAATAATGATCGGGTCCCCATCCCGATCGTCTCCTAGCAACTGTGCGTGAAAATCGCACCGCATCCGCACTTGCTTGCGGATGCTTGCGATTTTCACGCACCCCCATTCACTTCTATGGGGCCTGCGCTGCGTGAAAAACGCTGAATATAGAACATGCTGCGATTTTCACGCAACGCACAAGTGATGCGTGAAAATTACCGCTCATGTGCACAGCCCCATAGAAATGAATGGGTCCGGATTCAGTGCGGGTGCAATGCGTTCACTTCACGCATTGCACCCGTGCGGAAAACTCGCCCGTGTGAAAGGGGCCTTAGCATGACTGGTTTTTAGATGCGATGTCCCATTGTAAGCCCCCACTATGCACCCTTACAGTAGAAACTTCCAAAAAGTCACCCCATTTTGGAAACTAGAGGATAAGGTTCCATGTTTAGTAGAATTATTTTGATGTACATATGATTTTTAATAGCTGTATATACATTTTTTTGTGATGCAAGGTAACCTAAAAATGGCTGTTTTGGCACCGTTTACATTTTTTACAACATTCATCTGACAGGGTAGATCATGTGCTATTTATATACAGCAGGTTGTTACGGACGCAATTATATCAAATATGGCTACTTTCTTTGTTTGTTTGTTTTAGTTTTACATAAAGCATTTTTGACAAAAAAAAATTGTTTTATTGTCTCCATAGTCTGAGCCCCATAGCTTTTGTATTTTTGGATCGATTGTCTTAGGTAGGGTCTCATTTTTTGTGGGATGATGTGACGGTTTGATTGGGGGCATATACCTTTTTCATTGCTTAGTGTTGGAATTTTTGTGATGCAAGGTGACCAAAATGGCTTTTTTGGTTCCTTTTTTTATTTAAAATTTGTTATGGTGTTTATCGGACATGGTGGATCATGTGATACATTTATAGAGCCGATCGATACGGATGCGCAGATACGTAATATGTGTGTTTTTTCTTTTGTGTTCTATTTTTTCTTATAAAATCAGGCATTTTCTTCATTTTTTAACATTAACCTATTTTTTTTGTTTAAAAAAAATATGTGTCACAACTTTTTAACGTTTTACTTTATTTCTGGCTTTAACTTTTTGGGGTGTGATCCTCTCTGCAATGCATTACAATACATCTGTATAATGCATTGCCTGTTAGTGTATTACACAGACTAATACACTAACAGGTTGCCTAGGAGACCCAGCCTGAGAATGCATCTCCTGGCCACCCGTAATAAGCAGGTCCCAATGCCGTGCAAGGCATTGGGCAACCTCTGCACAGCATCGGGCTGCCTTCTCACCCATCGGGTTCACGCCACAACAGTGCGGGACCCGATGGGCTCCCTAACCTGCAGTAAACCCCTTCTATGTTGCGGGCAGCACCGACCACAGCATAGAAGGGGCTAAGGCGCCGGCATCAGTGTTTTCTACAATGCTGGCACATACAGCAGGGGTCCAACAAACGGGAACAGCCAGTCCCCTGCAGCTGATCGGGCGGCCGCAGTTAATGCACCCGCTCGATCAGCGAGCCGTAATAGTACGGCGCTGGTCAGCAAGTCATGTCCCGCTGCGCCATACTATTATTATAATAAATGTCATATCGATAAGTTTACATTAATAACCACAAACACTTACAAAATCAGTTTCCTGAGCAAGCTCAACTTGTCCTATTCCTTATCCTCCAGCTCCTGCCTGTGGGGAACCATCCTGACAACGGAGACAATATGTTATTATTGTGTAACAAACAGGCAAATTAGTAAAAGCCAGAGTTAAAGCATTTCCAAACACATAATAGACAATTTACAGAGTCTGACATATGGGCCGGATTCCTGGGGGACCAATTTGGATCCTCAGACCCTCTGGGTATGGAGTTTTTTTTTCCTGTTTTCATTAGGAAAAATATAGTGCAACATTCAATGATTAATCATATTCCAAAGTACTACTTGTTTTCAAAATATAAATACATACCACAATCGCCAGTGGTGGAGAAGAACTATTAGATGATGTCATGACTACAATAAAATACAATAAAAAAAGGTGAAATACACACATTGATGACATTTAAAGAACTTCACATGCTGTATTAAATCCAAACACTTACTGAAGGCAAAGTTGGTATAAAGGCGGCCAACAAAAAATGGGTTTTGTTGTTCCAAAGGATTCCTAAATGTTAAATGGTCAATAGAGATGTCCCGAACTATTCGCCGGCGAACAGTTCCTGGCGAACATCGCTTGTTCGAGGTCCGCCCCCTATACGCCATCATTGAGAAAACTTTGACCCTGTACCTCACAGTCAGCAGACACATTCCAGCCAATCAGCATACCCTCCCTCCCAGACCCTCCCACCTCCTATCAAAAAGCAAGGACAGCATCCATCTTGAAGCTGCAGTGTTAGTGAGAGCAGGGAGAGTGCTGCTGCTGCTGCTGAATTAATAGGGAAATCGTTAGCTAGGCCAGTGTTCTGTGTCCACTCCAGTCCTCAAAGACTCATCTGATCTGCTGTAAGGGTGTAACGACAGCGTCCTGGCAGCACCCCAAAAAGCCCTTTTTAGGGCTAGTACATCAGTCTGCTTTTTAAAAAAAAAAAAAAATATATATATATATATATATATATATATATATTGCAGTTGCCTGCCAGTGTGTGTCAGGCCCACAGAGTGTACTGTGCCCACTGCCAGTGCCCACCACTCATATCTGGTGGCACAGTAGCTTGCAGATAAAAAAGTAATAACATTTTTTCATTGTAATATAATTGCAGTTGCCTGCCAGTGTGTGTCAGGCCCACAGAGTGTACTGTGCCCACTGCCAGTGCCCACCACTCATATCTGGTGGCACAGTAGCTTGCAGATAAAAAAGTAATACAATTTTTTCTCTGTAATATAATTGCAGTTGCCTGCCAGTGTGTGTCAGGCCCACAGACTGTATTGTGCCCACTGCCAGTGCCCACCACTCATATCTGGTGGCACAGTAGCTTGCAGATAAAAAAGTAATACCATTTTTTCTCTGTAATATAATTGCAGTTGCCTGCCAGTGTGTGTCAGGCCCACAGGACTGTACTGTGCCCACTGCCCACCACTCATATCGGGTGGCACAGTACCTTGCACGCATAGTACCACTAATCTAAAAAAAAATGACAGGCAGAGGCAGGCCACCCCGCAGGGGCCGTCGTGGTCGTGGTGCTGTGTTTTTCTTTGGCCCTAGAATAATGTCCAGTGTTCAGAGGCCACGTACCCTGAACTCGAAAAGTTCTGAGGACATAGTTGACTTGCTAACACAGGACACCCAATATTCTACAGCTTCCGCTCAGAACCTTGACGCACCATCCTCCTCCAACTCAGCTTCGGGCACCTCTCAAGTTACCACTCGCCCGCCTGCCGCCACCACCAACACTTGCACCACAGCCGCTTTACTTGATCTGTCAGAGGAGTTATTTACACCTCAGTTGGAAGAAATGAGTGATGCGCAACCATTATTGCCAGAGGATGTAGATAACAGGGATATGTCTCAGTCAGGCAGCATTACACACATGGTTGTACGGTGTGATGATGATGATGATGTTGTACCCGCTGCTGCTTCCTTTGCTGAGTTGTCAGATACAAGTGAAGCGGTTGATGATGACGATGTGTCCGTGGATGTCACGTGGGTGCCCGCTCGAAGAGAAGAAGAACAGGGGGAAAGTTCAGATGGGGAGACAGAGAGGAGGAGGAGACGAGTTGGAAACAGGGAGAGGTCGTCGCAAGGAGCTAGTGGCACAGTCAGACAGCATGTATCGGCAACCGGGGTCAGCCAGACAGCACGCCAATCAACGCATGCTGTTGCCACCACCAGAATGCCGTCATTGCAAAGCTCAGCAGTGTGGCATTTTATTTGTGTGTCTGCCTCTGATAACAGCGATGCCATTTGCAACCTGTGCCAAAAGAAACTGAGTCGTGGGAAGTCCAACACCCACCTAGGTACAACTGCTTTGCGAAGGCACATGATCTCACATCACAAACGCCTATGGGATCAACACATGATGAGTACAAGCAGCACACAAACTCAAAGCCACCATCCTCCTCCTGGTCCAGCATCTTCAGCCACGTCAACCACTGCTGTCCTCCTTGCCCCCTCTCAACCACCCGCCACTCCGCCTCTCACCTTCAGCAGTTCCTGCTCATCTGCCCACCGTCAGGTGTCTGTCAAGGAAATGTTTGAGCGTAAGAAGCCAATGTCACAGAGTCACCCCCTTGCCTGGCGTCTGACAGCTGGCTTGTCGGAACTCTTAGCCCGCCAGCTTTTACCATACAAGCTGGTGGAGTCTGAGGCCTTCAAAAAATTTGTAGCTATTGGGACACCGCAGTGGAAGGTACCAGCCCGAATTTTTTTTTCACAAAAGGCAATCCCCAACCTGTACTCTATTGTGGAAAAGGAAGTCATGGCATGTCTGGCACACAGTGTTGGGGCAAGGGTCCATCTGACCACTGATACCTGGTCTGCAAAGCACGGTCAGGGCAGGTATATCACATACACTGCGCATTGGGTAAACCTGCTGACGACTGCCAAGCATGGAATGCGTGGCTCTGCAGAGTAGTTGGTGACACCGCCACCACCTCCTCTACTCCTCCTACTCCATCCTCTTCGCTAACCTCCTCGGCTGAGTCCTCTTCTGCTGCTGCGTCTTGCTCCACATCAACTGCACCCCCCCCAGCTCCCCAGGGGCTATTCCACATCCCGGATACGACAGTGTCACGCTGTCTTGGGGTTGACTTGCCTGAAAGCAGAGAGTCACACCGGACCAGCACTCCTGGATCAGTGGCTGACCCCGCACCAACTGGAGATCGGCAAAATGGTGTGTGACAACGGAAGCAATTTGTTGGCGGCATTGAATTTGGGCAAGTTGACACATGTGCCGTGCATGGCACATGTGTTGAATCTGATCGTACAACGCTTTGTGCATAAGTACCCAGGCTTATAGTACGTCCTCAAGCAGGCCAGGAAGGTGTGTGGCCATTTCAGGCGTTCCTACACGGCCATGGCGCACTTTTCCGATATTTAGCGGCGAAACAACATGCCAGTGAGGCGCTTGATTTGCGACAGCCCGACACGTTGGAATTCAACACTCCTAATGTTCGACCGCCTGCTCCAACAAGAAAAAGCCGTCAACGAGTATTTGTATGACCAGGGTGCTAGGACAGCCTCTGCAGAGCTGGGAATTTTTTTGCCTTGTTACTGGACGCTCATGCGCAATGCCTGTAGGCTCATGCGTCCTTTTGAGGAGGTGACAAACCTAGTCAGTCGCACCGAAGGCACCATCAGCGACATCATCCCATTTGTTTTCTTCCTGGAGCGTGCCCTGCGAAGAGTGCTGGATCAGGCCGTAGATGAGCGTGAAGAGGAAGAGGAAGAGTTGTGGTCACCATCACCACCAGAAACAGCCTTATCAGCATTGCTTGCTGGACCTGCCTGCGGCAACGCTGGAAGAGGAGTGTGAGGAAGAGGAGTCAGAGGAGGAATGTGGCTTTGAGGAGGAGGAAGACCAACCACAGCAGGCATCCCAGGGTGCTCGTTGTCACCTATCTGGTACCCGTGGTGTTGTACGTGGCTGGGGGGAAGAACAGACCTTCAATGAGATCAGTGAGGACAAGGAACGAGACATGAGTAGCTCGGCATCCAACCTTGTGCAAATGGGGTCTTTCATGCTGTCATGCCTGTTGAGGGACTCTCGTATAAAAAAGGCTGAAGGAGAACGACCTGTACTGGGTGGCCACGCTACTAGACCCCCGGAATAAGCAGAAAGAGGCTGAAATGTTACCGAATTACCGGAAGTCGGAAAGGATGCAGCAGTTCCAAAACAAGTTAAAAAGTATGCTTTTTAAGGGTGTTGTCACAGCACAACGGGAATCTAACAGGGGAAGAGGTGAAAATAATCCTCCACCTACCACAACCAGGCCGGCAAGGACAGGACGCTTTACAGATGTGTTGTTGATGGAGGACATGCGGAGCTTTTTAAGTCCTACGCATCGCCACAGCCCTTCGGGGTCCACCCTCAGAGAACGACTCGACCGACAGGTAGCAGACTACCTCGTCTTAACTGCAGATATTGACGCTCTGAGGAGCGATGAACCCCTTGACTACTGGGTGTGCAGGCTTGACCTGTGGCCTGAGCTATCACAATTTGCGATAGAACTTCCTGCCTGCCCCGCTTCAAGTGTCCTGTCAGAAAGGACCTTCAGGGCAGCAGGAGGTATTGTCACTGAGAAGAGAAGTCGCCTAGGTCAAAAAAGTCGAGATTACCTCACCTTTATTAAGATGAATGAGGCATGGATCCCGAAGGGACTGACAGTGGGGGATGCATTTGACTAAAAAAGGCCTGATGAGATGCCTTGGGCTAAAAATGGTCCACACGCTGCTGTATTTAATCTCTGCATGCCAGATGACTTGCGTGACTTCTCCGCCACCAACTAGGGTTCAAGCTGCAATGTTTTAGTGCACTTTCTGCCTGGAAAACATCAATTTTTCCGGCTGCTGCTACAGCAGCGGCTGCAACAATACCAAATTTTTCAGGCATGTGTACATGCCTAATTTTTCTGGCCTCTGGTGCTGCACTGTGGCTGCAAAAAAAAAAAAAAGGCACATACATGTGTCAATTCCCCTTCGTGATCGTTACCTTGTTGTGGTGAAGGGGCTTGCGTATCACAATGAAGCGATCACCTCTATGAGTGTGTTGGCAATGGCAATGTTGGCACACCCCAGATGATAAGGTCGTTGCTTCATTGTGAACAGAAAACATAAATTTTCTTTGTGATCATCTAAGGTGATCATTAAAGCCTACTAGGCCAACAATGGGCCCACACTGCAGAACCATTGTTTTCTGGGTCACTTAACTGTCACTGAACTACCTCAACACGATCATAGGCTTTGAAAAATCGCCATCGCCTGCAATCTCCCAAACATGCGCACGAGCACAGTCATCACTACACCAAGATTGACGCATAGAGGAATAAAATTTATTTATGTCATGAGTGTGTCAACTATTGACAACTCTTTGCGGTTGTCTAAAATCTATTCGATACACATCCCCTGATAGGGGACGTAACAGGGATTAAACTGATAAGAATAGTACTACTTAACATACCACTCATATAGGGTAGCACAGTACATTGCACGGCGCACGCGCAGTGCCCCAAATTGGTATCCAACCTTGTGCAAATGGGGAGTTTGCGGTTGTGCAAATGGACTGTTTGCGGTTGTTTGCGGTGCGTTAAACGGGGAGTTTGGTCTGTCAGAGTTTGGTCTGTCACTGTGAAGCGGGCGTAACCCTTACACTACCTGATCGATACAACATCATACCTGATGTTTTAAAGCACGTTATTCCAAACAATTTAGGAATGTTAGGTGATTTATGCCCTTTTTTGATTAAAACCGGACTCTGCGTCAACTACGTAATTTTCCATGGGAGTTTTGCCATGGATCCCCCTCCGGCATGCCACAGTCCAGGTGTTAGTCCCCTTGAAACAACTTCTCCATCCCTATTGTGGCCAGAAAGAGTCCCTGTGGGTTTTAAAATTCGCCTGCCTATTGAAGTCTATGGCGGTTCGCCCGTTCGCGAACATTTGCGGAAATTCACGTTCGCAAACTGAAAATTTTATGTTCGCGACATCTCTAATGGTCAACAGCGTTCATATTAACAACATACATGAAAGGCATATGTGTTCTAAACAAAATGTCATGTATTGGTAGAACCGCTTTGTAGCTTCCCACAACATGAGGGCTTATTTATTTAGGGACAGGGCAATAAAATTTTCCCTGCCTTGCCATGTTAACTCAATGTTCTGGGGACTATACGGTTTCCTTGAGGTCAGAACAACACAACATATTAGGTTCTCCTATTTAGGGTATAGGGTCTAGGTTTACACTTTTACACATTGTCATGTAAAAAAGGAATGTGTCCACAAAATGTTACCACCTGCACTGCTTTAACATAATGCTGTAGCACTAATGTACACATAAATTTAAATTGTAAAATAGATTTTTTAGTATTACACTATCAAACACATCATAAACTTGTGTTATCTTGATATGCAAATGACGGCTCTCATTTGGCCAGGGTTGGAGTTTAGGCAGTAAGTGCCCAGGCTGCTCTGCCTTCTGTGTGCATAAATCCTCCCTAACCTCTCGTCTAGGGCGGCCTGTAATCTCTGCGTCAAGCTGCTGAGTGGAAGAGACATTGAACTGTGGATTTCACCGCCAAGGCCAGCCATGCGCAATGTTGGTACCACTGTGGGCATCAGTCTCACTCCTAGCAATGCTCAGCTAACAGCATTCTGCTAGGTTTAGGCACTGTTGGGCACCGCAGTGAACTGCACAGGTGTGGGATATCTTCCACTCAGCAGCGCTGGAGGTGACATTTTAGTGACAGACTCCCTTTAAATACAGTGTTGGCCCTATTTGTTGGTTACATCATGATATGTCATCTATATCACATTGACGAGGGTCAGGCACAAGAACCAAGCAGCTTTGTAAAGTCCCAGCAGACATTTCACTTTATCATTGGTCAACAGAATCATCACAGTGGCATGCTGTGTAATTACAACTATAGCGTCCCATTCACTTATATGGACAGCTCATTATTATTATTCTACTGTAGAGGAACGGGCTGACATAATAATAAGTGAACGTGACAGCTTAAGGAAATCACACAGCGTGTCATGGTCAGGTGGGCACTGAGCACATTAGAAATGAATAAAAGTTCTAAGCTTGTAAACATCTTCAAACTGCTAATAAAACGGCTATATTTGTGTGAAATCTAATATACTCCTTAAACAATGCACATTGCTCCAGAAAGTTACAGTATGGTTGCTGTAGAAGGAGTTAAAACTCTCAATGCAAGTGTGTACACAAACATATTGCGGTAACAATACCTAGGCACAATATAATATGTGTTGTCTACATCATATGCACATGTATAATAAAATGTCTAGGTAGAAGGAGTAGTAAAGGCAGGGAACCTAAAAAAGCGTACAAAGAATGATGATATGTGTGTGCAAGATGAATAAATACCAATTTTATAAATGCTGGACAGCTCCTGGATGGTGACTATAGTTGCTGCATACTGTACACTCAGTGTCTAAAATGGCCGCTTTTACATTTACTGTCAGGTGATTAGCTCTATTTCCTTTAATCACTAAAGAACTCAGAAAACATGTTGTCTTTATTTAGAGCAAAAACGCATTATTAAACGGAAAGGATAATGGAAAACACATAAAATACAATCCGTTTTGCTCCGTCTCACATAGACTTACATTATGTTTTGACAACGTATCCGCTATTTACATAACGAATGCATTATATGTAACGAAGAAAAGAAGTCCTGCAGACAGGACTTTGGTCTCCGTTATAAAAACAGATCCGTTACGGAAATGACCATAAAGCAAGGAAACGTGAGCATTTCCGTAACGGATCAGTTACCATTGACAATTATGTGGTAGGCAATTAAGAGTGCCGTGTTTGTGTGAGGGGAGGCGGGGCTTTAATTATTTAAACCTGGCTCTCCTGCCCCCACTTGTCGGTTCGAATGCTTTCGAATCGGCTCGTGGGATGGCTGTCCCTCCAGAGAGGTCGCGTGTCTCGTTGTTAATCCGTGTGGTCGGCTGCGTCGGGCTCATCGCTGCAGAGTATAGGTAGGCTGGGGGGATGCCCACCCGTCTCGTTTATTTATGTCATGTTACGCGGCCGAGCTCGGCCGCGGTCCCCAGCCGCACCTGGGACTGCCCGCACTTTCCGATCTGGTTTAAGGCTCCCCCGCTCACATGCAGCGTCCCCCAGGCTAACGGTGCAATAGCCTCCTCGGTCACCCCTCACCTGTTGCTCCGCTGCGGCCAGTAGCACTCCCGCTCATACCATGGCACGCAGCGCATCGCTCACGCCGCCCACCGGCTTCACAGTGCGGCTTACTGCCCTTCGGCGGTCCAGCAGGTCTTAGCTGAGAGAGGGCGACACCTACAGGCAGACCATTCTTACAGGTTTAGTGTAAAACATATGAGTGGGTGGATTTTATATAATGTGCCATCGGCCCAAATAACTAGTTAAATTTTCATGCATCCTGTATAGCAAACAGATCAGGAATGATACTCTGAATTCAATGATTTATCAAACTGCATACATGTATGGGACATAATACCAGAAGGTAACATCATTTGCAGATCTATTTGGTTAATGGATGAACTAGATAACTAGTAAACAGTAGGAAGAAGCAGATAACATGTTTGTACCGGTCTATAAAACCAGATGCACTCAGTGTTTCGTCATGTAGGGCCTGACACAGTGGTAGTGACATTCCTAACCTATATCCACCTAAGTTAATGAGTAATTTTTTTTTTTAAACAATATGAGGTAAGCTGGAAATGCCATAGGTCTGAACACACCTGAGACAGGTGAAAGTGTCACCAGTTACTGGTACTGCAGTCCAGGTACTGGGCTCCTTGCTCAGCACTAGTGTCTAGGTACTAAGGCAGGCGTCAGTTGAAAAAAAAAAGGACTTTATTAAATAAGGGGGTTCAAGGAAGGGGGATTGCCACTACGCCTCGGGCGCGTAGCCTGGCCGCCCATAGCACATACGGTACGTAGGGAGTTAGTGGCTCGGGTCGGGGCACAGCCGCGACAAGCCGGTGGATATTTAGGGAGCGGTTGCGTGGGTGAATGATCACTCAGCCGGGGTTCGCTCACTCACATGTCTGTCCTTGTTTATTCAGGTCCACAGGTGGTTGGCTACTTTGCGATTCTGCGGGGTTTGTGGCTGTCATGGCCGCCAGGTGAGTCAGGTATAGTGCGCATGCGTGGGCCACCCCTTTACTCCCGCGTGGACTTAGGGGACTGGGTATGGTGGCCTATCTAAGCTCAGGCCACTGACGCATGTCTTGCAGGGTGGCGCCTACAGTCGTGGCCTTTGGTCATATATATATAATTGTTGGTTTGCCAGGTCTGTCACGGCTACAGACTTGGTACAAAGCCCTGCCACGACTGCAGGCATCGGTCTGTCACGACTACAGACTCGTTATAAAGTCCTGCCACGACTGCAGGCATTAGTCTGTCACGACTACAGACTCGTTATAAAGTCCTGCCACGACTGCAGGCATTAGTCTGTCACGACTACAGACTCGTTATAAAGCCCTGCCACGACTGCAGGCATTAGTCTGTCACGACGACAGACTCGTTAGAAAGCCCTGCCACGACTGCAGGCATTAGTCTGTCACGACTACAGACTCGTTAGAAAGCCCTGCCACGACTGCAGGCATTAGTCTGTCACGACTACAGACTCGTTAGAAAGCCCTGCCACGACTGCAGGCATTAGTCTCATGTCAACAGACTCGTGAGGTAATACTACCACGTCTACAGGCGATGGTCCGTTACCGCTACTCTCGATGTAGGGTCCCCTCACGACTACAGGGGCTAGTCGGTCACATCCACAGACTCGGTCGCACTCCCGTTGACTACAGGCACTGGGTGGGCATCTACGGGTAGTTGCGTCACGTCTACGCACTCGGGTCAGCCACGGCCTGGGAGGTCAGCCTTCACGGTCACAGGTAGGTCCGGTCAGGCTTCAGTCTCCCAGCGGGTTCCAGTCACAACAACCAGCCCCTAGGTGAGGGGGGGCACTCCCGCACCGGCGCACAATGCCAGGGAGCTGTGCGGCTCCTCACGCGGCACACGATTCAAACCAGCGGGGGCCGGGGCCCACGGTAAAGGAAGGGCTCCCTCTGACCCGATGCACATTGCCAGGGAGCGGCGCTGCTCCCAATGCGGTACGAGTGTCCAGCCGGCGGTGGGTCGGCCCTAGCTGAGGGGGGGGGCTCCCTCGCACTGGTGCATTCTGCCAGGGAGCAGCGTGAGCTCCCCACGCGGCTGGGGGTAAAGGCTCCTCATCTTCAATAAAGTCTGGCACGGGCAGCCGTGCCGTTAGGTAGGCAGGGATCAGGGGAAGGAGTACTAGGCTCAGTCAGGGGGAGCAGATCATAAGCGGTGGCTGGCTTCCTGCTGCCGGCCGTACATAAGGTTCCAAGGGGGTTATTTAGGCACAGGATGTTAGTTAGTCCGTGCAGGTGATCTGCGTTATACCATGCTCTTCATGCTCGTACTCAGAGCTGTGCCCATACGGGAGCTGCTTAAGTGGTTTATAGTATAAAAAAAAATAATAATAATTTAAGTCTCTCACGCATGGCTTCTCCGTTTTAGGTTACACATATGACTCCGCCATTAGAGTCTCTCACGCATGGCTTCTCCGTTTTAGGTTTACACATATGACTCCGCCATCTGAGTCTCTCACGCATGGCTTCTCCGTGTTAGTTTTACACATACGACTCCGCCATTAGAGTCTCTCACGCATGGCTTCTCCGTTTTAGTTTTACACATATGACTCCGCCATTAGAATCTCTCACGCATGGCTTCTCCGTTTTAGGTTTACACATATGACTCTGCCATTAGAGTCTCTCACGCATGGCTTCTCCGTTTTAGGTTACACATATGACTCCGCCATTAGAGTCTCTCACGCATGGCTTCTCCGTTTTAGGTTTACACATATGACTCCGCCATTAGTCTCTCACGCATGGCTTCTCCGTTTTAGGTTTACACATATGACTCCGCCATTAGAGTCTCTCACGCATGGCTTCTCCGCGTTAGTTTTACACATAAGACTCTGCCATTAGAGTCTCTCACGCATGGCTTCTCCGTTTTAGGTTTACACATATGACTCCACCATTAGAGGCTCTCACGCATGGCTTCTCCTTTTTAGTTTTACACATATGACTCCGCCATTAGAGTCTCTCACGCAGAGCTTCTCCGTTTTAGTTTTACACATATGACTCCGCCATTAGTCTCTCACGCATGGCTCCGCCATTAGTCTCTCGCGCATGGCTTCTCCGCTTTAGGTTTACACAGATGACTTCCGCCATTAGAGTCTCTCACGCACGACTTCTCCGTTTTAGGTTTACACACATGACTCTGCCATTAGAGTCTCTCACGCATGGCTTCTCCGTTTTAGTTTTACACATATGACTCCGCCATTAGTCTCTCACGCATGGCTCCGCCATTAGTCTCTCGCGCATGGCTTCTCCGCTTTAGGTTTACACAGATGACTCCGCCATTAGAGTCTCTCACGCACGACTTCTCCGTTTTAGGTTTACACACATGACTCCGCCATTAGAGTCTCTCACGCATGGCTTCTCCGTTTTAGTTTTACACATATGACTCCGCCATTAGTCTCTTACGCATGGCTCCGCCATAAGTCTCTCGCGCATGGCTTCTCCGCTTTAGGTTTACACAGATGACTCCGCCATTAGAGTCTCTCACGCACGACTTCTCCGTTTTAGGTTTACAGACATGACTCCGCCATTAGTCTCTCACGCATGGAGGAAAAAAGAAAAAAAACTGGGACTAGTCTCTCATCTCACCATAGCTAAGAGACTGATGACCAATTCCTTGGCCAGTAATACTCTGAGGGCTTACAAGACAGCTTGGCGCCTGTTTCAGAGATATGAGAACACCTACCCGGCCGCTGGCCGGGGGCCTATCACTCACCTATTGGGCTTCATCGGGGTTTTGCCACTCTCTAAACCTGTCCTATAGCACTGTTAACTATACCTGGCAGGTATTCAGCACCACTGGTACATGCTACATCCGGACCTACCGTCACTCTTCTCCGCCCACCCGATCAAAGCGGCGTTGAAGGGTTTGCGCAAGATGTCTGTTGTGAAACGACATGTGCGTCAGCCATTTACCGGTAGCTTGTTCAGGCCGTGACAGACAAACTGGCAGGGTAAACCGTTCGGGCCACAGGTTAGCACTCTGGTAGAAACAGCCTGGTACCTGGCCTTCCATGGATTCCTCAGGTCAGACGAGGTCATGGGCACCAATACGCTGGCTGGGTGCTAGCGGAAAGGTCAGCTCATCCGGCGCGGGTCCATCTATGTCCTCACCTTGGCCTCGTCCAAGACGTCACGGCCTGGGGAATCGGTGGCGGTCAGATACTTTCCCACGGACAGCAGATGGTGTCCGGTGCAGGCCTTGGAGGCTTGGCTGCGTAGTATTTAGTCCAAGCTGGCATGTTCTCCCGTACTCGAACTAGGCAATGCCCAGCTAACCACCGCGGCCTTTCTTAGGTACATTCGGGTTTAGTTGACAGGTTAAGGGGTCGGTCCTCTCTGGATCACAGGACATTCCTTCCGCATGGGCGCGGCAGCTGCGGCGTCCATGCATAAGGTGCCAGTACATGTCATCAAACGGTTGGGTCGTCGCAGTTACGCGTGTTCCATGCGTTATATCCCGGATCCTTAATACGAAATGTCACTGGCTTTCGAGTTTTGGTTTTGTAGTTTCTGTTATCAAAGTCTTTTCAAACTCCTATGCATGGTTCTTTTGGCCCCTTTAGGCTACCCTTCGATAAGCAGTTCCGGCATAACTCTGCTGCTTCTAGGTAGGAGGTGGAGTATAGGCTTAGGTAGGGGACCCTCTCATCATGAGCCGATCCGAGCACAAGTGGTAGGCAATTAAGAGTGCCCTGTTTGTGTGAGGGGAGGCGGGGCTTTAATTATTTAAACCTGGCTCTCCTGCCCCCACTTGTCGGTTCGAATGCTTTCGACCCACCCAGAAGCCCTCCCTTCTTCTCAGGACTCATCATTGGTGTGGCCCCCTTTAGGCTACCCTTCGATAAGCAGTTCCGGCATAACTCTGCTGCTTCTAGGTAGGAGGGGGAGTATAGGCTTAGGTAGGGGACCCTCTCATCATGAGCCGATCCGAGCACAAGTAATTTTAAAACGGATCAGTATCTTTGCATTATTTTGCTGAAAATAACAGAAAGAGCTAACGGTATCCATAACGCTGATGTGAACCCACCCTGAAATCCAACATGAAAGCCATACTTTCCCCTGACATTGGCTATTGTGATAGAGACAGGACACACCATACACATTAGTCAACCAGCCTCCATCTAATATGTATGACACCTTAAAGACAATCTGTCAACTCTCCTGACATGCAAAGAAAAAACAAAGTGAGGGCTCATGCACACAGCCGTTGCCCAGCCATGGCTGTATTGTGGCTCGCAAACAGCGGGTCCACAATACACGGACACCGGCCGTGTGCACCCCACATCACGGATCCGGACCCATTCACTTGAATGGGTCCGCAATCCAGGAGATGCGGTGCGGAACGGACTTCCGCACAGACAGAAAACCCGTGGTGCATGCACTACTCCATGATGCATGCACTACTGTTTTTGTGGTGCGGACAGTCGGATGTGGATCCGCATGTGGTCGGTGCCCGTGCATTGCGGACTGCAATTTGCGGTCCCGGCCGCCATACGTTCGTGGGCATGAGGCCTGAGTCAGCACATCCCAATGTGCAGGTGCACACCACCATGGCTGAAAATACAAAAACAAACATGATGAAACAGCACTCTGCAAACACAAAAACCAAAATAATGCCATACTCACTATAGGGAAAATATACTAGTACTAATGCTATACTCATTATATAAATGTAATCATTTTTTTAATGTAATAATTTATTGGAGGCCAGTTGTCACCAAAAGAGTTTAAAGCTCTGTTAATGCTCTGATAACATGTAAGTGAATGGCTTAACCCCTTAAGGACTTAGGACGTATCGGTACGGCATGGATCCCGAGTCCTTAAGGACCCATGACGTACCGGTACGTCATAACTTGAAATCTGTATTCCGGCGCCCGAGGGTTTAATCGGAACGGGATTTCGGCTGAAATCATTCAGCCGGCATCCCGTAACAATGCAGGGGGGGGTCATTTGACCCCCACGCATCGGCGATCGCAGAAAACCGCAGGTCAATTCAGACCTGCGGTTTGCTGCGCTTTGTGCAGTTTCTGATCCCCGCGGGCCCTGACCGCGGGGATCAGAAGCTTTAGTGTCCCTAAAATATATATTTTACATCCCCCCCTGCACCCCTGCAGGATTTTTTGCCGGCGGGTGGTGCAGGGGGGGAGTTGTGGGCGGTGGGGGCGGTGCGGGAGGCGGGCGGTGCGGCAGGCGGGATCGCGATCCCCCGCCCGCCTCCCCTTGTATAATCGTTGGTGTCTAGTGGGTATACCAGGGTGCCAGCACATTGCTGGCACCCTGGTATAAACGGCTGACATCGATGATGCGATGTCAGCCGTTTAACCCTTTCCATACAGCGGTCCGTACGGACCGCTGTATGGAAAAAGTTAACAGTAAGAGGGAGCTCCCTCCCTCTCCCATCGGGGGGCTGCTGTGCCTTTGCAGCCCCCCGATGGAGAGGGAGAGAGCCCCCAGACAGCCCCCCGACAGATCCCCTCCTTACCCTTCCCCGTCTGCGCAGTTCTGAGCAGACGGGGAAGGTTCCCATGGCAACAGGACGCCTCTCAGGCATCCTGCTGTCCATGGTGCTGAACAGATCTGTGCTGAAAGGCAGAGATCTGTTCAGACAAAGTGTAAGTAAAATACAGTACAGAACAATATATATTGTTCTGTACTGTATTATACAGACATCAGACCCACTGGATCTTCAAGAACCAAGTGGGTCTGGGTCAAAAAAAAAGTGAAAAAAAGTGAAAAAAAAGTAAAAATCCAAAAACACATTTATCACTGATTAAAAATGAAAAAAATAAAATTCCCTACACATGTTTGGTATCGCCGCGTCCGTAACGACCTGATCTATAAAACGGTCATGTTACTTTCCCCGCACGGTGAACGCCATAAAAATAAAAAAATAAAAACTATTAGGAAATTGAAATTTTGCCCACCTTACTTCCCAAAAAAGGTAATAAAAGTGATCAAAAAAGTCGCATGTACGCCAAAATAGTACTAATCAAACCGTCATCTCATCCCGCAAAAATCATACCCTACCCAAGATAATCGTCCAAAAACTGAAAAAACTATGGCTCTTAGACTATGGAAACACTAAAACATGATTCTTTTGGTTTCAAAAATGAAATCATTGTGTAAAACTTACATAAATAAATAAAAAGTATACATATTAGGTATTGCCGCGTCCGTATCGACCGGCTCTATAAAAATATCACATGACCTAACCCCTCAGGTGACCACCGTAAAAAAATAAAAATAAAAACGGTGTAAAAAAAGCAATTTTTTGTCATCTTACGTCACAAAAAGTGTAATAGCAAGTGATCAAAAAGTCATATGCACCCCAAAATAGTGCCACTCAAACAGTCATCTCATCCCGCAAAAAATGAGACCCTACTTAAGATAATCGCCCAAAAACTGAAAAAACTATGGCTCTTAGACTATGGAGACACTAAAACATTTTTTTTGTTTTAAAAATGAAATCATTGTGTAAAACTTACATAAATAAAAAAAATTGTATACATATTAGGTATCGCCGCGTCCGTGACAACCTGCTCTATAAAATTACCACATGATCTAACCTGTCAGATGAATGTTGTAAATAACAAAAAAAAAAAAACGTGCCAAAAAATCTATTTCTTGTTACCTTGCCGCACAAAAAAGTGTAATATAGAGCAACCAAAAATCATATGTACCCTAAACTAGTACCAACAAAACTGCCACCCTATCCCGTAGTTTCTAAAATGGGGTCACTTTTTTGGAGTTTCTACTCTAGGGGTGCATCAGGGGGGCTTCAAATGGGACATGGTGTCAAAAAAACCAGTCCAGCAAAATCTGCCTTCCAAAAACCGTATGGCATTCCTTTCCTTCTGCGCCCTGCCGTGTGCCCGTACAGCGGTTTACGACCACATATGGGGTGTTTCTGTAAACTACAGAATCAGGGCCATAAATAATGAGTTTTGTTTGGCTGTTAACCCTTGCTTTGTAACTGGAAAAAAAATATTAAAATGGAAAATCTGCCAAAAAAGTGAAATTTTGAAATTGTATCTCTATTTTCCATTAAATCTTGTGCAACACCTAAAGGGTTAACAAAGTTTGTAAAATCAGTTTTGAATACCTTGAGGGGTGTAGTTTCTTAGATGGGGTCACTTTTATGGAGTTTCTACTCTAGGGGTGCATCAGGGGGGCTTCAAATGGGACATGGTGTCAAAAAACCAGTCCAGCAAAATCTGGCTTCCAAAAACCATACGGCGCACCTTTCCCTCTACGCCCTACTGTGTGCCCGTACAGTAGTTTACAGCCACATATGGGGTGTTTCTGTAAACTACAGAATCAGGGCCATAAATAATGAGTTTTGTTTGGCTGTTAACCCTTGCTTTGTAACTGGAAAAAAAATATTAAAATGGAAAATCTGCCAAAAAAGTGAAATTTTGAAATTGTATCTCTATTTTCCATTAAATCTTGTGCAACACCTAAAGGGTTAACAAAGTTTGTAAAATCAGTTTTGAATACCTTGAGGGGTTTAGTTTCTTAGATGGGGTCACTTTTATGGAGTTTCTACTCTAGGGGTGCATCAGGGGGGCTTCAAATGGGACATGGTGTCAAAAAAACAGTCCAGCAAAATCTGGCTTCCAAAAACCATACGGCGCACCTTTCACTCTGCGCCCCGCTGTGTGCCCGTACAGTAGTTTACGGTCACATATGGGGTGTTTCTGTAAACGGCAGAGTCAGGGCAATAAAGATACAGTCTTGTTTGGCTGTTAACCCTTGATTTGTTAGTGGAAAAAATGGGTTAAAATGGAAAATTAGGCAAAAAAAAGAAATTCGCAAATTTCATCCCCATTTGCCAATAACTCTTGTGCAACACCTAAAGTGTTAACGAAGTTTGTAAAATCAGTTTTGAATACCTTGAGGGGTGTAGTTTATAGAATGGGGTCATTTTTGGGCGGTTTCTATTATGTAAACCTCGCAAAGTGACTTCAGAGCTGTAGTGGTCCCTAAAAATTGGGTTTTTGTAAATTTCTGAAAAATTTCAAGATTTGCTTCTAAACTTCTAAGCCTTATAACATCCCCAAAAAATAAAATATCAATCCCAAAATGCTACAAACATGAAGTAGACATATGGGGAATGTAAAGTAATCACAATTTTTGGGGGTATTACTATGTATTACTGAAGTAGAGAAACTGAAAGTTTGAAATTTGCTAATTTTTCTAAATTTTTGGTAAATATGGTATTTTTTTATGCAAAAAAATTAACTTTTTTGACCCAATTTTAGCAGTGTCATGAAGTACAATATGTGACGAAAAAACAATCTCAGAACGGCCTGGATAAGTCAATGCGTTTTAAAGTTATGAGCACTTAAAGTGACACTGGTCAGATTTGCAAAAAATGGCCAAGTCCTTAAGGTGAAATAGGGCTGAGTCCTTAAGGGGTTAAAGGAAATGAGTCACAGAAGATTTGTTCTACCCTTTAAAACCAGATAACAACTCACCTTCTTTTTTTCCTAATCTATTCTTATTTTCTGATAACAGATTTATGTATTCTATTTCCTGAGCATGATTATGGGGGAGGTCATCTTGCCTGAGCTGTTCTTAACAGCATTTACACAGCATTAAAGAAATTGCTTTACGGCAGCCATGGTCCATAGACACAATGGTCAGGAGGGGACCTCATTGACTATGGGAGAGTTTTCTAGGCATGCTATGTGACCTGTGCAGAGGTCATTTTACAAGCAAGGAGTAGATAAGGAGTACATTTGACAATCACCTATTTTGAATGGTGGATCTTGTGTTATCTATGAACACAGGTGATATCATTACAGGCAGGATAAAGTCCCCTTTACGTTGCCTGATGTTGATATTGGTAACTAGTAGGAACTGCAAAGTTCAGGTTCATACCGAACTTTGCAAGTTCAGGTACCCGGACCCGAACCCAGACTTTTTCACTGAAGTCCGAGTCCGGGTTCGGTGTTCGGGTGATTTTATTCATTTCCGTTATAAAATGATTAGAAAATAATAGGGTCCATTCACACGTCCGTAATTTTGGTCTGCATTCTTTCTGCAATTTACTTTCAATGGGACTGGAACGGATGCGAATCCACATTTCCGGGATCCGCATTTCCGGGATCCGCATCCGTTTTTTCGGGATCCGCAGTTGCGGACCAGAAAAGGCATTTTCTATTATAGTGTCTGTGATGTGCGGTCCGCAAATTGCGGATTTGCAAAACACTTACGGACATGTGAATGGACCCTTAAGACAGAGTGCTAAAAAATATGGCCATTTAGGGGGTTAAAAAAAAAAAAAAAAAAACAACTCGCCTCATCCACTTGATCGTGCTGCAGCAGTTTCTTCTATCTTCATTCAGCAGGACCGGCCAAAGGACCTGCGATGTGCGCGATGACATCACCGCCCTCACCATGTGTTTTTTTTTTTTAACCCTAAATGGCCACATTCTTTTACATTCTGTCTTAAGAATGCTATTATTTTCCGATATAATCATGTTTTAACGGAAAATAATAAAGTGAAGTTCGGATTCGGGATCAAGTTTGGGTCAAGTTCGGGTCCCGAACCCGAACTTTGACCTGGAGTTCGGCAGAAACCAGCAAACCCGAACTTCCAAGGGTTCTCTCATCCCTACTAACGAGTGTTTCTACGAGCACATGTTAGCAATAATATGCTTATGTAAATTGTGGCCAATTACCCGATGAACGAGCAAAAAGCTTGTTCATCAGGTAATAGGATCGTTGTTAAGGACACCAAAGTCATCATTTGCCAGCAGCAGATAATGGTGTCTAAAAAGAACTCTACTGCCGGCAAATAATCATTCTGTTTTCCCCTCCACTGACAAGCAAGCAGGGAAGGATCGCTTCCTTCCCGAACATCGCTTGCTACATCGGACCATGTAAAGGGGCCTTTGGAAGGACAGGTAAGCAGTAGTGATGAGCGGCAGGGGCAATATTCGAATTCGCAATATTTCACAAATATTTAGTAGAATATTCATCATATATTCGCGAAATTTCAAATTTGAGATTATTTTCTTGATCGCGAAAAATCGGCAATGTAATATTCACGTAATGCGCGCGAAATACAGGCGTGGGTCACTATAGCTACATTTTCAAGCTGCTAGAAGTTTCCTGAGACTGGAGAAAATGTTTGGCACGGCAGAACATTACAATAGCTTTATATGCAGATAGAGTCAAGTGCTCCAATATATTCGCGATTGCGAAATCAGCACTAATGATGTGAATATTATGGCGCAATACGTGCAACTTCACATTGTAACAGGTCTGACTACTTATTAGTGATTGGTGCACTAAGTATTGTTGTGAACTTGTGACATCACAGCACTATGTATGTATGTATGTATGTATGTATGGACAGCAGAACCTATCAGCTACACTATATCAGAATATAACCTACACTGACTATCTCACACTAACTATCTGCATTATATATATAAGCTAACTAAGGCCTCTTTCACACTTGCGTTGTCCAGATCCGGCATGTACTCCACTTGCCGGAATTACACTCCGGATCCGGAAAAACGCAAGTGTACTGAAAGCATTTGAAGACGGAACCGTCTTCAAAATGCTTTCAGTGTTACTATGGCACCCAGGACGCTATTAAAGTCCTGGTTGCCATAGTAGGAGCGGGGAGCGGGGGAGCGGTATACTTACAGTCCGTGCGGCTCCCGGGGCGCTCCAGAATGACGTCAGAGCGCCCCATGCGCATGGATGACGTGTCCATGTGATCACGTCATCCATGCGCGTGGGGCGCCCTGACGTCACTCTGGAGCGCCCCGGGAGCCGCAAGGACGGTAAGTATGCTGCTCCCCCGCTCCCCGCTACACTTTACCATGGTAACCATTCAGAAAAAGCTAAATGTCGGCTCCGGCAATGCGCCGAAACGACATTTAGCTTAAGGCCGGATCCGGATCAATGCCTTTCAATGGGCATTAATTCCGGATCCGGCATTGCGGCAAGTGTTCCGGATTTTTGGCCGGAGCAAAAAGCGCAGCATGCTGCAGTATTTTCTCCGGCCAAAAAACGTTCCGTTCCGGAACTGAAGACATCCTGATGCATCCTGAACGGATTTCACTCCATTCAGAATGCATGGGGATAATCCTGATCAGGATTCTTCCGGCATAGAGCCCTGACGACGTAACTCTATGACGGAAGACAAGAACGCAGGTGTGAAAGAGCCCTAACTAACTAACTAACTAACTATCTAATGTAATGACACAGGAAAGCAGAGAGCACAGCAATGACACTGCTGTCTCTCTCAGATCTGCAAAATACTGCACACAAGGGCTGCTGGGGAGGGTCTTATATAGTAAGGGGTAGGCAACTTTCCTATTGGTTGCTAGGGATGTTGCTAAGCTCAGACAAAGACATTGCAGCCTTCTCATTGGCCCACAAGCAAGAAGGGAGGTTACTGATGGAAAAAAAATCTAGAATTTTCTGAATTACGAATATATATCCCTAGATTCTAAATATTAGCGAATTCTCGAAGTGCCGATATTCGCGATTAATATTCGCTATTTGAACATTTGCACGCAACACTAGTAAGCAAATATACGTAACTGCAGTAAAGGGATCTGTACAGACTGAGGAATGGCACCTTGCATTAGGCTTAGTGACCAGTGCGAAAACTGCAGGATTTTACCATTTTTGTTTAAATATAGATATTGACAAGGAAAATTTTAAATATCATAAAAAAATCGTTAAAATTGTGTTTAACAAAAAACATGATTTAAACAATAGGTCATTTTCTGATCACACATTCCCTTTAATTATTGCTTTTAATCTTTAACACTTTCACTGTCACTTGTACAGTATGTATGCTTCACACTAGTGCAAAAGAGGACCTGTTACCTCTCCTGACACATCTGTTTTAACAACTACTTCCATCCCCTTTTTACGAAGTGGTAGCAGAAGGCTTCTTAACGTGGCACTGTACTCTCATTAAACTTTTGATACGTGATAGGGAGATATCAAAAGTTTAGATTGGTGAGGGTTTGAATAGTGAGATTCCCACCGATCTTTAGAACGAGGAGCTAGAAGCGTGCCCTTAGCCTCTTCTCTAACCTCCCCCCAAGACCCCAACCAATCAAAACTTTTGATATGTCCCTATAACAGATCAAAAGTTTAATAAAAATACAGTAGCACTTTAAATAATCTACCCGTTTTTTTTTTTTTTTAATACAAACACATAAATTAGTTTATATTCTATAAGCTGTCTATAAGGCCATCTCTTTGAGAAGATGAAGATTTTCAGTTCCACAACTTATTAAGCATTGTAGTCATCTTCTTTGAGAATATTTTTGGGTGGACAGCGTAAAGAGGTTTATCTGCGTATGTATTGTACATTACGATGACTAGAGCTCTATGAATGTGCCCGTCCATGTGGGAGGGAATATGCAACAGGTGTTTGAGGACTTGTAGAATAATGATTATACCGTATCTCAATGACTCAGCCAGGTATTTGACACCCATATATATAAAGGCTTGTGCAGTGTGTTAGGTCAAACACTAGAGATAAAGATAATTAGTAATCTAATGCTCTGAGCATCTAGACACTAGTGGTTGAATATTGCTTACTTTACTACACTTAGTCCATGGTTCTTTAGCTTGTACAACCAGTTTGCCAATGTTTAACTGGAAAACAGCTACAGCAGTTTCACAAATTGAATCTTTCAACAGTCTCAAATATGTCTCTGTGTGACTTCAAGCGCTTCAGATGGGCTCACATTCACCGGATTCTCTTTTTTGCACTTTTAGCATTGTCTGGCACAATTTTGATTAAACAAATGCTTGACCCATGCACATTCAAAGACCTTCAAGATCCAACAGGCAATGCCAGGAAGCAACGCTGTAAACATGAAATGTATGATCTTCTCAGCCTGAGACCACAAGAACAAGGTGAGCTCAATTGTTCAAAGATTATTGAAGGGAATTCTGATGCTATAAAACAAGGGCTTCAAATTAATGCAGCCTTAAAGGGAAAGTACATCCATTTAAATGAGCAAGATTATATCAATATGACTCATGACTGCAAGTACTTTAAAGGTTTTAGAAAATATATTACTATTCCTATGAGCAAGGAGGAAGAGGACTTTTCTATTGCCTATTCCATGGTAGTCCATGAAAAAATCGATATGTTTGAGCGACTTTTACGTGCTATTTATGCCCCTCAAAACATTTATTGTGTCCATGTGGATGAAAAGTCAACACAACAGTTCAAGGCTGCAGTGAGAGCCATCACCTCATGCTTTGATAATGTGTTTGTGGCATCTAAACTGGTGAGAGTGGTCTATGCGTCATGGTCAAGAGTACAAGCTGATTTCAACTGTATGGAGGATCTGTTGCAAAAAAACGTTTCATGGAGGTATTTGTTGAATACATGTGGCACAGACTTCCCACTGAAAACTAATGCTGAGATTGTGAGAGTTCTCAAAACATTAAATGGAAAAAATACTATGGAATCTGAAGAGCCATCAGAAGGCAAAAAGAATCGTTGGAAACATCATTATGAAGTAGGTGACCATATTTCAGAGACCCAGACTTTAAAGCTACCTTCACCAATTAACACCCCCATGTTTACAGGAAATGCCTATTTTGTGGTTTCCAGAGCCTTTGTAAAGTATATATTTGAAGACCCTCAGATACTAAAATTTATAGACTGGGTCAAAGATACTTATAGTCCAGATGAACATCTTTGGGCCACATTAAACCGAATGCCTGGTGTTCCAGGCTCAGCACCTTACAGTAAGAAGTATGAACTTTCAGACATGAATGCAATGGCTAGAATGGTAAAGTGGTCATACAACGAAGGGGATATGCATAAAGGAGCTTCCTACCCTCCTTGCACAGGAATCCATCGAAGGGCTGTATGTGTATACGGCACAGGAGATCTAAGCTGGATAGTGAAGCAGCATCATTTGTTGGCCAACAAGTTTGATCCAGAAGTAGATAACATTGCGATATATTGCCTTGAGGAATATTTAAGACATAAAACAGTTTTTCAAATAGATCTATAATGCACTAAGAAACATAAGGCTAAATTATTTCCTGGTCCATAGTTAAATGGTTCATGTATACTTTGTTTACCCTACTTTTGGACAATTCCTTGGGTATACATTGGACAGTTTAGCTTTCTAAAAACCCACAAATGTATTTGTCTTGTTGAGAAAAAAGAAATGTTACTATAAGTATCTCTCATGTAATTATTTTTTGTTTAGGGTCCAGTTGTTTCAATTTTATCTGTACTATACAGAACTCAAATATTATTCTACATGTATTCTACAATATTTATTTTCATTCTGATTTAATATTTTTTTTATCATTGCGCATTTTGAGATACATTGTCTATATTAAATTCTCTTTACTATTGGTCCAGCTCAACAGGTTTGATATTTTTCAGATTGATATGCGATCCCTAATATTTGTTAATTTAAGTATGTGTAAATAAAAATGTATTATATTAAACAAAGAAACAAAAATCATCGCCATAACAAATACAACCGCTGGGCATAGACATTAAATACTGACCTATCAAAAGATTATTCAGTATCAGCAAATCAATAAACACTCTCATTAACCTCCATGTTTGTTTCTGCCAGAAACCATTAGTTAGAATCCTGCGCAATTTATGTGTGTTTATGGTATAATGTGCAAATATGCAGTGATTTATATTCTGCAAGTCTTAAAGGGGTTGTGCTGGATTTTGATAGTGATGATCTAGCCTCAGGATAAGCCATCAATATCAGATCAGCGGCGGTCAGACACCCCGTATCCATGTGGGTCAGCTGCTCCCTTATAGCTTGACACTAGAACTACACAGCTCTGTCCATTAGGCCTCATTCACACGACCATATGTATTTTTGCGGTGCGTATGCCTTCTGTATTTTGTGGAACGGAACAGCTTACCCCTAATAGAACAGTCCTCTGCTTGTCCATCATGCGAACAATAATAGGACATGTTCTATTTTTTTGCGGAACAGAAATACGGACATACGGAAACGTAATGTACACAGAGTAACTTCCGTTTTTTTTGCGGACCCACTGAAATGAATGGTTCCATATACCGTCTGCAAAAAAAACTGAACGGACACGGAAAGAAAATATGTTTGTGTGCATGAGGCCTTATGTTGTGGTGTAACGGCAGCGTTGCTCCTATTCACATCAGTGGAAGCAGTATTACAGTTACTATCTCATTTCTTCCACAAAAAAATGGATGGAGCTGTGTAGTCCTCGCACCGGCAATGGACCTACAAGTTAAAGGGGTTGTCCAAGTTATATTTATTGATGACCTATCCTCAGGATAGGTCATCAATATCAGATCTGCTGGGGTCAGACACCCGGCACCCCCGCCGATCAGCTGTTTGAAGAGAAGGAGCGCGCCGTGCCAGCGCTGCCTCCCCTTCACTGTTTACCTTCTCGCCGTTGCATCTGCAGTGGTGAGCAGGTGTAATTACACCCAAGCCGTCCTATTCATTTCAATGGGACGGATCGTTCCCATGCACTTGTATAGGAGCGATCCGTACCATTTAAATGAATGGGTCCACATCCGATCTGGAAAAACATGCGGATTGGATGCATATGAAAATACGGTTGAGTGAATGGAACCTAACAGCTGATTCTGAGTGTTGAACTCTCCAGATTTGATATTGATGGCCTATCCCAAGGAATGGCCATCAGTATCAAAATCCTGTACAATTCCATTAACTGAATTAGGCTACTTTCACACTAGCGTTTCTCTTTTCCGGTATTGAGATTCATCATAGGGTCTCAATACTGGAGAAAAATGCTTCCGTTTTGTTCCCATTCATTGTCAATGGGGACAAAACGGAACTGAACAGAACGGAATGCTCCAAAATGCATTCAGTTTCGTCTGGTTGCGCTCCTATACCGGAGAGCAAACTGCAGCATGCTGCGGTTTTCTTTCCTTTATGGGATGCGGAGCAAAATGGATCCGGCATGACCCACAATGCGAGTCAATGGGGACAAATCCGTTTTCTCTGACACAATAGAAAACTGATCCGTTCCCCATTGACTTTCAATAGTGTTCATGACGGATCCGTCTTGGCTATGTTAAAGATAATACAACCGGATCTGTTCATAACGGATGCAGATGGTTATATTATCAGTAACGGAAGCGTTTTTGCAAGTGTGAAAGTAGCCTTAATTCACATTTTTATATTCAACCTTTGATCATCATTTTCCTTGCATTGGAAGGGTCAAATGACATCATCTAATTTCTGATGTCTTCTAGATGACACTCACTATAAAACATGTAAAATATAAGAAAAAGAACTGGCTCGCACATTCTCAATACTATGCTTTTATCTAATAACTGCTTCTCAGCATAATTAACATCACTTCTCAGCGCAATTTATTGTATACCTACCCCTATGTTGCATACTGCACATGAGGCATTAGTATACAATTTGATCAAAAAGCATAGGCCCACTCACCACGACAAGGTTGCCTCTTTGAATGGGACCCTATACTAAATTTGGCGCAGCGCTGCACGGCGAACATTAATCGTATACCTACCCCTATGCTGCATGCTATACATGCAGGGGTCCGCATAAGGGTGTATAAATTCCTACCACCTCTCAGTTGGAGTTCCTGAGAGTATGTGATAAGGTGAGTTCCACACCTGTTCACATGGTGCGGTGCTGTGCGGCGGCCATTGTTGCTTTGGTGCTGTGCTGGTGGGTTGGTGGGGCCCAGTGCCAGGGTGGCTTTGCCAGAGGGCGGGGGTGCTGCTTGACTGCTGGGTCCCGCTGCCTGCTGGTGCGGTGCTGCAGCGTCTGTGGTCACCGTGCTGCGCCAAATTTAGAATAGGGTCCCATTCAAAGAGGCTACCTTGTCGTGGTGAGTGGGCCTATGCTTTTTGTTCAAATTGTATACCAATGCCTCATGTACAGTATGCAACATAGGGGTAGGTATACTATAAATTGCGCTGAGAAGCGATGTTAATTACGCTGAGAAGCAGTTATTAGATAAAAGCATAGTATTGAGGATGTGCGATCCAGTTCATTTTCTTATATTTTACACTCCCTATAAAACTCTCCAAAGTTATGAAACTATACTTAGAAGCATCTCAACTGAAATAAGCAAATAACACCATATCAGCATGGCTTCGTGAGGGATCGGTCATGTCAAACTAATTTAATCAATTTCTATGAGGAGGTAAGTTGTAGACTTGACAGCAGCGAATCAATGGATGTCGTATATCTGGACTTCTCCAAAGCATTTGACACTGTACCACATAAAAGGTTAGTATATAAAATGAGAATGCTCGGACTGGGAGAAAACGTCTGTAAGTGGGTAAGTAACTGGCAGAGTGATAGAAAACAGAGGGTGGTTATTAGTGGTACACACTCAGATTGGGTCACTGTCACTAGTGGGGTACCTCAGGGGTCAGTATTGGGCCCTATTCTCTTCAATATATTTATTAATGATCTTGTAGAAGGCTTGCATAGTAAAGTATCAATTTTCGCAGATGACACTAAACTGTGTAAAGTAATTAACACTGAAGAGGACAGTATACTACTACAGAGGGATCTGGATAGATTGCAGGCTTGGGCAGATAAGTGGCAGATGAGGTTTAAATGACAAATGTAAGGTTATGCACATGGGAAGGAATAATGCAACTAGTCACCCGTACATACTAAATGGTAAAACACTCGGTAACACTGACATGGAAAAGGATCTAGGAATTTTAATAAACAGCAAACTAAGCAGCAAAAACCAGTGTCAGGCAGCTGCTGCCAAGGCCAATAAGATAATGGGTTGCATCAGAAGGGGCATAGATGCCCGTGATAAGAACATAGTCCTACCACTTTACAAATCACTGGTCAGACCACACATGGAGTACTGTGTACAGTTCTGGGCTCCTGTAAACAAGGCAGACATAGCAGAGCTGGAGAGGGTCCAGAGGAGGGCAACTAAAGTAATAACTGGAATGGGGCAACTACAGTACCCTGAAAGATTATCAAAATTACGGTTATTCACTTTAGAAAAAGACGACTGAGGGGAGATCTAATTAATATGTATAAATATATCAGGGGTCAGTACAGAGATCTCTCCCATCATCTATTTATCCCCAGGACTGTGACTGTGACGAGGGGACATCCTCTGCGTTTGGAGGAAAGAAGGTTTGTACACAAACATAGAAAAGGATTCTTTACTGTAAGAGCAGTGAGACTATGGAACTCTCTGCCTGAGGAGGTGGTGATGGTGAGTACAATAAAGGAATTCAAGAGGGGCCAGATGTATTTCTGGAGCGTAATAATATTACAGGCTATAGCTACTAGAGAGGGGTCGTTGATCCAGGGAGTTATTCTGATGCCTGATTGGAGTCAGGAAGGAATTGTTTATTCCCCTAAAGTGGGGAAAATTGGCTTCTACCTCACAGGGTTTTTTTTGCCTTCCTCTGGATCAACTTAGAAACATAGAAACATAGAATGTGTCGGCAGATAAGAACCATTTGGCCCATCCAGTCTGCCCAATATACTAAATACTATGGATAGCCCCTGGCCCTATCTTATATGAAGGATGGCCTTATGCCTATCCCATGCATGCTTAAACTCCTCCACTGTATTTGCAGCTACCACTTCTGCAGGAAGGCTATTCCATGCATCCACTACTCTCTCAGTAGGATGACAGGCCGAACTGGATGGCAAATGTCTTTTTTCGGCCTTATGTACTATGTTACTATGTTACTAGAACACACGACAAATCCTTAACTAATGCTTAGAGTAAAAATATGAATACGAAATAACAATGCAAGCTTACATATAGAAGATTTTACAATGAAGGCATACAGGATATGTTTAGTTGTCTGTTCCTTAAAGGGATTCTGTCACCAAGTTTTAGGCTATAGAGATACGGACATGCACGGCTAGATCGCCGCTAGCATGTCCGCAACATACCGGTCCTATAGGGCTGTGTGCTTTTATTTTCTTTAAAAAAGGATTTTAGAGCAATGTAAATTAGTCTTGTAAGGTGATCAAGGGGCTGTACGAACCTTCCTGGTGCCCAGCCACGCCCGCCTCTGAAGGAGCCCAGCACCGCCTATGTCCTCCGAATCTCCTCCTTTCGTCATTGATAGATAGCCGTAATCTCGCGATGTGCGAGCTCGCGCATGCGCAGTTCCTTCCCTAAAGCTGATGCCAGCACAGGGAAGGAACACTATACCGGCACTGCGAGCTCGCGCATAGCGAGATTACGGCTATCTAACGGTGACGAAAGGAGGAGATTCTGAGGACATAGGCGGTGCTGGGCTCCTTCACAGGCGGGCGTGGCTGGGCACCAGGAAGGTTCGTACAGCCCCTTGGTCACACATACAAGACTCATTTACATTGCTCTAAAATCCTTTTTTAAAGAAAATAAAAGCACACAGCCCTATAGGACAGGTATATTACGGACATGCTAGCAGCGATCTAGCCGTGCATGTCTGCAGCTCTATAAGCAAAAACTTATTGACAGGTTCCCTTTAAAGGGAGTCTGAGCTGTCTACCTTGTTGACTATTGCCTATACACATATCATGTCCACATTTAGCTGTACTACATTAAAGGGAGTCTGTCACCTGGAAATTATCAGACACAACACATAGGGCTAGCTCAGCTAAATGTAGTGATGCCTTTCACTTTGCAATCATTGTTTTTATTTTGGAGAAAAAGTACATTTAATCCATATGCAAATGACAGGGTGAGGTCCCTGCACAGCCATCTCACCTAGCTGTCAATCAATAAGTGGGAAGAGCAAGGGTGCATGGAGTAGCTCGGACCTGCTCTCAGTACTCTTAACTGCTTATTTGCATATGGATTAAAAGTACCTTTTTACTAGAATGAAGCAAGAGATTGCTAAATAAAAGGTATCATTACATTCAGCTGAGCTGGTCTACAAGGCATTGTGCCTGGTTTAGCAGTGAATTTCCTTTAGCGTCCGACTACATGTGAACATAATATACAGGCATCAAGGCAGACAGCCAAGAACAAAGGGAAGGCATTCTGTTGTATACTGTCAAGTATGTGATGTCCCATAGAGATGAATGGAGTGGCAGTGTGCATGTTCAACCTGCCGCGCTGGTTCACTCCCTGTTAGGGATCATGCCTCTTTTGCCAGTGCATGGGCAAAATAGCATTTCAGAAGCCAAAACTAATGGCATTAAACTGTTCAGAAAGAGGAGCGGTGGTGCCAGTCAGTGAAGACTAGATTACAAAGTCATTCAGCCAGCGGTCATACCTATCCATAGGAGCATATTCACAAAACTATGATCGGGAAACACAAGCCATGTGTCAGTGTCAAGTACCAGAGGCCCAAGGCGGACCTCCGGGACGTCATGTAAACAGGACACAGGCAAAACAGACCAAGGACCCACAGAGAACTTTATTTCAAGTGTAATAAAAGCACATGACAGTAAGCAGGTTAGGCAATAGTGGTAGCACTACCACAGAACCAAGTGCACCAGCAGACCAGAGGCAAAACCCACAGAGGGGAGAGCCAGTGAGCCCCGTTCTTCACAGAGACTCTAGTGGTGGGGATGAACTGGGCAGAGGGTTCACTGGCCGCACCTCCAGGAAGGTCCTGGTTACTTGGCCCCTACCTGCAGAGAACCAGGCTGGTGAAACCACCAGCGGAAAGATAACAAAACTGTAACCCAAGCAAACACAGGACATGGAACAGACAACAAGACGAACGGGAACCAGCACAGAAGCAGATGCCTGGACCCCAAGCGGAATGGAAGCATGGCGGTCTCAGGCAGAGCTGCACACAGACTAGAGATTCTCCCTCAGAACCCAGGGGCCCTCTCAGAAAGGCAGGACATACACAGGACAGGAACAAAAGCAGTAAGGCACTGCCAGGCTGGACATAGGACAGGATCAGAAGCAGTTTAACCACTGCCAGGCTATCAGACGCAGTTAGAGCACTGCTAGGCTTTTCACCTACACGTGTATCAGCACTAGATATATACCCCTTACTCTCCCTAATACCCAAACTACACAAGATGCATATCCCTACCTTCTGTCTAATACACATACACACCCCACGATATGTACTTTCACCTTCTTGTGTTACAGACCCCTGTACAATTTAACAATCTTCTTTAATACACATGCAGCACGCCAGACCTGCAGGGTATTGCGATAGTAAGGTCACGGTTATGGGCAATCAAGGGTTACTCACTTTTTGGAGGACCCTGGGCAGGCATGCAGCAGTGAAGGAGAGGTAGACACAAGTTCCTCTGGGGCACACTCTATATTTAGGGACCAGGCCTGAATGTGGATGAGGTGCCCTGGATGTTGCGGGTGTTTTGAGTGCCTGGGGTAAGGTCCCTTTAAGAATCGTGACGCCATTGCCTGTAACGGTGGCACACCGGTTTCTAGTAGCAGTAATTGAGGTACACAGCTGGTATGGTAAACCAAACGTTGCTTTACTTGGAAAACAGTCCAACTTTGTACAGAGATGATGATGCAGTTCCTTATATCAATGTTCCACAAGCAGGCTTACATTCAATAATATGGCAGGTATAATCTTGCAAGATACTTGGAGGCGGCAGGTGCCCTATTGTCAGTTGCGGGCACTTCAAAAGGCATTTCTGGGGCCGCCTGCCCTGCTCCTTCAGGTGCGGACATAGTGTTACTAGGTGGGTATGGCCCTTTAAATGACAGCGGAGCGGACCGGAACTGAAATGTCAGAGTCCCTTTTTTTTTTTTTTTTAAAGTAAAGTCACTTGCTTCTAACGGAGGACCTAGCAGGGGTCGGAGCTGCTCCGGTATAGTAATCAGAAGGGGGCCGGTGAAGGATAAAGTTAGTACTTACTCCGGCGGTGCTCGCTCCAAGTCTCGTGAGATGCGTGGCTACGTCAGACGGGAGTCCCACGTCCTACGTTCAGAAGGTAGGCGTGGCCTCTTGCAGCTCCGGGATTCAGGTAGGCGGTACTTTTTCCCGACAGGGCGGCGTTTCTTCCTCCTTGCAGGCTGGGCGGTAACTTCACCTTGTCCTTTTTCGCGCCAAACGGGTACAACGAGCCACACTTTTAATCCGGTTAGGTTAAGCGGCCATCTTTGAGCAAAACGCTGTCTATTCACTGACAGCAAGCGGTGGCTTTACAACAGCAAAACAGTTCACAAAAAGCACAGTTTCACACCGCAAATTGGTACAGTTCTCTGGCCCAGCAATTTTCAATAAACAGTGGGGCTTAGTCACTTTTTTAGGTGGATAATGGCACACAGTTTTGTAATCCAACAATGGCGCGGATATGATCGGATCCTGTTCGTGACGCCAATTTATGCAGCACGCCAGACCTGCAGGGTATTGCGATAGTGAGATCACGGTTATGGGCAATCGAGGGTTACTCACTTTTTGGAGGACCCTGGGCAGGCATGCAGCAGTGAAGGAGAGGTAGACACAAGTTCCTCTGGGGCACACTCTATATTTAGGGACCAGGCCTGATGGTGGATGAGGTGCCCTGGATGTTGCGGGTGTTTTGAGTGCCTGGGTAAAGGTCCCTTTAAGAATCGTGATGCCAGTGCCTGTAACGGTGGCACACCGGTTTCTAGTAGCAGTAATTGAGGTACACAGCTGGTATGGTAAACCAAACGTTGCTTTACTTGGAAAACAGTCCAACTTTGTACAGAGATGATGATGCAGTTCCTGATATCAATGTTCCACAAGCAGGCTTACATTCAATAATATGGCAGGTATAATCTTGCAAGATACTTGGAGGGTAATACAATTAATGCTTCACAGCCCCGGCTGCACTATCTCCACAGCTATTCTGGCTGGCTGTATCCCAAGGCCCGGATGCCTAAATGCTGGCTTTAATCCTTGGCAAATATTCTTCCTCCCGTATTGACCCTTGCTTTTATCTTATAGTACTTCTGCCCATCAGCTTACTTGTCTGAGCTGGTTGTATTGCCTTTGCTTTGCTGGAGGATAACTGCTGGTTTCTCCCAGGAGGTAAGTCCTTCTTCTGGGGTAATCTTCTGAGCTAAGCTTAGACTCAGGAACGACAGGCTGACTAGGTTACACTTCTAGCCACCTGGACTGAACTAACTCTCCCCTGTCTGGGCCCACCTATATATACTTAGGGCTCTCTAGCTTCCTCTAACGTCTAGGATGCCTAACTACACCCTAACAGGCCTGACACCCAGACAACACAGGGAAATGAACATTAAACATCACATTAATGCAAAAAGACTTGTTAACCCTTGTGCAGTGCCCACCTTTACCTAGTGGGACACTACATACCCCCATGCTACAACGTTGCCCGTCCTCGGCGCAACATGGAGGGGCCCTGCCCCAGCTGGATACTGCAGCCTGAAAGACAAAATGGAGAACAGGCATACACAGTAATCACCACTTTAGAAATTGAAATATAATAAACAGTTTCACTGAAAGTGCGGTGACAAGGGGCGCCGTTCTCTTCTCTCAGGATAATTGAAAGGGAACAGGTGCAGCGTATCAATAATACCAGGATAGTCCATAATAATAGTCCATAGAAAATGCAGAACAAATAACAATTCTTAGAGTCTCAAGGAACACAATGAGTCCGTACCCAAGGCTTGTAGAGGGTTAAACAGGGGTTTCCCGTGAGGGGCTACCTGGGCCCATAATGTAGTCTCCAAATCTCACAGGTGGGTGCCCCTTGGTAGACCGCGTGGATCTTCTTACTGGCGGAGATTCCTCCTGACTTGGTTCAGGAGGATTGGAGGAGTCCACAGGCTCTGGAGCTCCTTCAGGTACACTCTGAGGCGAAGAAATAACAGGAACTGGAGTGGGTTCATCCTGGGATGGAGAAACAACTGGAACAGGAGCAGGTACTACCAGGTTTAACCAGGGAGTGAGAAACCAATGAAGTGGATCTTTATCATGTATCAGGTTCTCAACAGCCTGCATAGGATCAGCAGGTTGGGCTGGCAACTCAGGCTCAGGAGATTCTGGTTCAATGTCCTCTGCTGCAGGTTCTCCTTCTATACAGGGTTTTAACCGATTTCTATGTACAACTTGAGAGCCTTTACCTTCTCTGGAGATTTGGTAGATGTGAGCCTCAGCATTAGGAATGGCAGAAATGACATAGGGAATCCTTTCCCACTTACTGTCCAATTTACTGGTTCTATGGTTGTTCTTCAACCACACCAGGTCTCCCAGAGCTAAGGGTTCCGCATGAGCAGCCAGGTCATAGTCTCTTTGTTGTCGTTCCTGGGCATGTTCCATGCATCCCTGAACGATCTCTTTGGCATTGAGGAGACGTCTTTGGTGCTCCACTACCCAATCAGTCTTTGGTAGTGGGTTAATGACATCAGGCACTTGTATATCTAGGGAGTGATCAGCAGGCAACCTCCCTTGACGGCCGAACATCAGATAGAAAGGTGTGTAACCGGTGGAGCAGTGAATTGTGTTGTTATAGGTATAAATGAGTTGTGGCAGCAGAGTAGGCCAATTACCCCTTGTCTCTGGGGGTACTGCTCTCAGCATTTCGATGAGAGTTTGATTCATCTTTTCACAGAGTCCGTTACCTTGTGGATGATAGGCGGTAGTCCGGACTTTCTGGCAGTTATGCAGATGGTCGGTGAGGATTCTCTCTGGGCAGCCGTAGGGCAGAAGGAAATACTTCCAGAACGCCTCTGCTGTAGTCTTAGCTGTCAGGTCTTTCACAGGCACTGCTACGACAAACTTAGTGAAGTGATCAATAATGGTCATGGCATAAGTATACCCTGAGCGACTCGGCTCCAACTTCACATGATCAATAGCAACAAGTTCTAAAGGAATTTTACTTACGATAGGATGGAGAGGCGCCCGCTGGTCATGACGTTCAGTTCGCCCCACAGCACAGGCAGTGCATTCTCGGCACCATTTCTCAATATTGTCTCTTATCCCAATCCAATAGAATCTTCTGTGAATGGTGGCCTCAGTCTTCTGCACGCCGAAGTGTCCGGACTAGTTGTGATACATTTCTAGCACCAGACTGGCATCTCGACGTGGTAGGAGGATTTGATATATCCTATCACAGGACACTGGGTCCAGACTCCTAAGCAACAGGCCTCTTTGAAGGAAAAGTAGGTGGCGATGTCTCCACAGTCTCATCAGTTCTGGGTCTGCACTCTTCCTGCGGACTCTCTCAGGAGTTCTCCCACTGGTAATGAAGTCAAGCAGTTCACCGAGGACTCTACTTTCGGACTGGAGCTTAATCCACCTTTCTTGGTCGCCTCTGGACTCAGGAATATCTGGTGAGGAAGGATCAGCAGCGGGATGGTTTTCAGTGCGGATATTATCCTGCTGGGCAAATTTATTGTAGAACGCTGGCATTTCCACTTCTTCCCAGGCATCTTTTGGTTCATCAGGGGCTTCTGTAGTGGGTAGCCGAGACAGGGCATCAGCATTGTCATTGGAGCGGCCTGCCCGGTATTTCACAGTGAAGTCATAGTTGGCAAGGCGGGAGGCCCATCGTTGCTCCAGAGCCCCCAACTTGGCCGTATTCAGATGCGCCAGGGGGTTACTGTCCGTGAAGGCCACAAATGGCGTGGCAGCGAGATAGTCTTTGAACTTCTCAGTCACAGCCCACACTAAGGCAAGAAACTCCAGCTTGAAGGAACTGTAGTTCTGGTCGTTCTTCTCAGCTCCCTTCAGGGATCTGCTGGCGTAGGCAATTACCCTCTCTTTGTTATCTTGCACTTGAGCCAACACAGCCCCCAGGCCTCTTTTACTGGCATCTGTGTAAAGGTGGAACGGCTTCTGATAATCTGGGTAACCCAGAACAGGGGGTTCGGTCAGCTTCTTCTTGAGGAGCTGGAAGGCAATCTCCCGTTCTTCGCTCCACTCAACAGGAATAGGAGTCTTTGGACTCTTCTTAGGGTGCCCCCTCAGGAGTTCCTGGATTGGATCCGCAATTTATGCGAAATGGGGGATGAAACGCCTGTAATACCCTGCAAAGCTGAGAAAGCTTCTCACCTCTTTTACGGTGGTAGGAGTAGGCCAATTGCGGACAGCAGCAAGTTTATCAGGATCAGGCTGTACTCCTTCGGCACTGACAACGTGCCCTAGGTATTTTACCGCTGGTTTCAGCAGGTGGCACTTGGAACACTACCGCCAGGTGTTCTAGGTGGTCCTCATACGTCTTGGAGTATATAATGACGTCATCTAGATATAACAATACGGTTTCAAAGTTCCTATGGCCTAAACAATGTTCCATCAGCCGTTGGAATGTCCCTGGAGCGTTACACAGTCCAAACGGCATGTAGTTAAATTCAAACAGGCCCATAGGTGTAGTGAAAGCAGTCTTTTCTCGATCTTCTGGGGCCATAGGTACTTGCCAGTACCCACTAGTTAAGTCCAAGGTGGAGAAATAGGCTGATGACCCCAGGGCAGTCAAGGACTCCTCAATGCGTGGTAGTGGATAGGCATCTTTGTGGGTGATTTGATTGATCTTTCTGTAATCCATACAGAACCTTATACTACCATCTTTCTTTCGCACGAGGACTAGGGGCGCAGCCCAGGGACTGTGACTGTCCCGAATTATGTTAGAGTCTTTCATCTCTTGTATCATCTCTTTCACAGACTGATAGGTAGTAGGTGGTATGGGTCTGTGCCTCTCCTTGATAGGATTATGAGAGCCAGTGGGTATGGTGTGTTTGATTACACTGACCTCTCCGTAGTCCGTGTGCAGCACGCCAGACCTGCAGGGTATAGCGACAGTGAGGTCACGGTATGGGCAATCAAGGGTTACTCACTTTTCTGAGGAGAACCCTGGGCAGGCATGCAACAGTGAAGGAGAGGCAGACACTAGTTCCTCTGGGGCACACTCTGTAGAAAGGGACCAGGCCTGATGGTGGATGAGGTGCCCTGGATGATGTAGGTATTTTGAGTGCCTTAGGTAAGGTCCCTTTAAGATTCGTGACGCCAGTGCCTGTAACGGTGGCACACCGATTTATAGGAGTAGTAAATGAGTACACAGTTGGTGAACTAAACGTTGCTTTACTTGGTGGAAAAACAGTCCAACTTTGTACAATCAGTTACAGTTGATACAGATGATGCAGTCCCTTGAACAATACTCCACAAGCAGGTTCTCCTTCAATAATGGCAGGTATTAATCATGCAAGATACATGGAGGGCAAACAGTTAATGCTTTGCAGTGCAATGCTGCTCTATCCCCTTCAGCTATTCTAGCTGGCTGGATCCCAAGGCCCGGATGCCTAATTGCTGGCTTTAATCCTTGGTATATAAATCCTTCCTCCAGTATTGACCCTTGCTCTTTACTCTATAGTTCTTCTGCCCATCAGATTACTTATCTGAACTTGTATTATCCTTGCTTGATAGGGAAGCTGCAGGTTTCTCCCAGGAGGTACATTCCTACTACTGGGGTAGTCTTCTGAGATAACTGAGGCTCACTTGATCTACAGGCAGACTAGGGTTCTTCACTAGCCTCCTGGACATAGCTAGCAGCCAGGGCTATCAAGCTGCATGTCAGGAGGAGGCCCTCAGCATATCTCTGGCTGGTGCCTTCTCACTTCTGTCTCCACAGACTCCTGACTATGATCTAATCTCTCCCTGTCTGGGCCTGGACATTTATACTAGGGGCTCCCTATCTCCCTCTAGTGTCTAGGATGTCTAATTACACCCAACTAGGCCTGCTAAGCATTAACACAGGAAAACATTTCATATAAAAACACATAGAAAAATACATTAAAGTGCACAGTTAAATACCACATTACTGTCCCTTGTGAGCAGGAGTAACACGTCACCCGATTGACCCTTGTGTAGTGCCCACGCCTACCTAGTGGGACACTACATACCCCCACGCTATGACGTTGCCCGTCCTCGGCGCAACATGAAGGGGCCCTGCCCAGCTGGATACTGTACCTGAAACAGAGAAATAAGGCAAAGCAGGAAAATACATCTACATTTGCAAAATACATTATATGTATCCATCAGGCAGTTCCACTGGCTTAGGAGCAAGTACGGTGAAAAGGGGCGTCGTTCTCTTCTCTCAGGATAATGTAAAGGAACAGGGGCGCTGATCTGGTGCAGCGTATCAGTAATACCAGGATAGTCCATATAATATTAAGTGCAAATTGTCCATAATAGAACAGTAGAAAAATGCAAAACATTTAAAAGTTCTTGGAGGCTCAAAGAACAAACATGAGTCCGTACCCAGGTTCCTTTCTTATTTATAGCAAGGGCAGAAGTACAAGATCACAGAGGCTCGCATACAGTGGAGTCCATCTCTGGGCACATTTCTTTAGACTTAGGTTGCACAATAAAATGACAGGACATAAAAAATAGCCCACATTATTCCAATGGCATATGTAAAAATAAGTGCTGCAATACCCTTAATCAACCTGAAAAGGGGGTTAAAAAGGGTTAAAGGTGCAAACAAGAATGAGCACAACTTGGCTTTTTAGTTCTGGAAGCAGACAGGAAATCCTGTTAAACAATATGGCCCTGATGCCTTTGGTATTTTCAGTGGCTGACCACTACCACTGAGCCGTGGGAAAACTGGCAGCAGCAACATGGGCCAAAACAAAGGACTCCGGTCCTGGAAGGGTTAAATCCTCAACAATAAGGTCCCTTGGCAAAATAAATAAATCAATGGCCTAGCAGGCCAATTCACAGGGGCGTATCAAATCCACTTGGCATCACAGTGGTGCTCCCTGGCTCCGCTTGCAGATGGGGCCTGTAATAAGCATCAACAGGCGGATGTGCCCACAACACAGTATTGGGGGGCAGCTGCAGCATGAAAGGACCCCTAATAGGTATTGGCCCCATAGGCCTAGGGGTGATCACAGTTGGGGACCGCATCGGTCCAGGCATAATAATCGTAGGCGGTATTGGCCTAGGTACCGCTGCTGCAAGCGGGTCAGTGGGTTCCTGGACAACTGGCTCTGCACGACGGTGCACAGTATAAGAGGGCCTTCTTGGGGGCCTCAACGCAGCTGCAGGTACTAAGGGTGGCCGAACGGCAGGGACAGGTACCCTTACCTCAGACCCAGCGATGTCTGTGTATTGGAGTCGACTTTCCTCCTTCTTAGGCGGAGTCTGGTTTCTGGCGGTGGCAAGCCGGCGCAGTCCTCGCAGCTTTTCCTCCAGACGGACGATCTGGTCATCCAGACTCTCAGGTTCAGGATCGCTGTCCTCCGATGTCGCCGCCGGCACTTGTACAATAGAGGGCGCATCCTGCGCAGCCGCTGCAGGTTCAGGTGAGGCGTCCGCTCTTTTACCCTTTCGGATGTTGTCAAGGGTCACATGAAATCGTTCTAGGTTCTCTAATTCTTTGATGGTTTTCTCCCGGCGAGGCAGCTCAGGGGACGGATATGGGCTCACATACTTCTCCACTACCGTTGGTTGCCAGAATACGTTCGGGCCAATGAAAGAGCCCCGCTCTTGAAATGCATGATGGGCCGGTTCTGGAGAGCGCGCTGGTTCACGCTCGCAGCCAGTATAGTCCTCATCAGCTTCCCAGTCCCCCGGTTCTTTCCTGGGACGGGTCACGGCAGTGGCATATGGGCCTCGCAGGCCCTCGGCAGGGGTGAACTCCACTTCCTCTCCCTCACGGAGGTTATGCATGTACTCGGAGAGGTAACTCCGCTTGACGGACCTCCGATTGACGCACAAATCTCTGCCGGTGGTATAGTCCTGGATAAAACCGTAGCCACGGTTCTTGTCAAAGGCCACAACCAACCCCTTTCTCTTTTCCAGGCGGGGTTGGGTGTCAGTGTGGCGCTCATGAATGGTCTTTGCCAGTTCCTCATAGTAGATCTTGGTCTTGGTAGTTTTCTTTATGGCGGCCTCCTGTATCTCTGCCATCAGCGCCGACCATTTAAACGAGGGCTGGAAAAAGTCTCTCCAGGAGCCATAGTAGTTCTCTGGTTGCGTCCTCGGTGGCGGGCAGGTGGGTCTCTCCGGTCCCGGAGAGTAGGCCGGTGGAGCGTCCTCTTGCTCCATAGTATTAGGATCCATTTGTAATCCAACAGGTGCCGAAATCTTAACAGAGCAGTCCTCACTCTTCAACATGCTTGATCCTTCTCTGGAGAGCGACAGGGCGGCACCAATAATTAAAGACAGATCCTCCCATTGCTCTGGGAGGCCGCCCCCCAGGCACTCCAGTATGGGGGAGGCGGAGTCCATTTCTCCAGACATGCAAATGTCCAGACAGAGCGGTGGCGCGGACATGTAGCCTTTCCCGCACTTTTCAGCAAAAAGGCGCCAATTTTTACCGCCAATTTAGTATGAAGATGACGCAGTAATAAATCCAAGCAAGCTAAGTGGCCATCTTTAAGCAAAATGCTGTCTATTCACTGACAGCAAGCGGTGGCTTGAATAAGCAGCAAACAGTCCAGACAATCTAATCTTCACACCGCAAATTATTACAGTTCTCTTTTGCCCAGCAATTTTTCAATAAAGCAATTAGGGCTTGGTCACTTTAAGGCATATAATAGCACACAGTTTTTATATCCGCAATGGCGCAGGAATGATCGTATCCTGTTCGTGACGCCAATTTATGCAGCACGCCAGATCTGCAGGGTATAGCGACAGTGAGGTCACGGTATGGGCAATCGAGGGTTACTCACTTTTCTGAGGAGAACCCTGGGCAGGCATGCAACAGTGAAGGAGAGGCAGACACTAGTTCCTCTGGGGCACACTCTGTAGAAAGGGACCAGGCCTGATGGTGGATGAGGTGCCCTGGATGATGTAGGTATTTTGAGTGCCTTAGGTAAGGTCCCTTTAAGATTCGTGACGCCAGTGCCTGTAACGGTGGCACACCGATTTATAGGAGTAGTAAATGAGTACACAGTTGGTGAACTAAACGTTGCTTTACTTGGTGGAAAAACAGTCCAACTTTATACAATCAGTTACAGTTGATACAGATGATGCAGTCCCTTGAACAATACTCCACAAGCAGGTTCTCCTTCAATAATGGCAGGTATTAATCATGCAAGATACATGGAGGGCAAACAGTTAATGCTTTGCAGTGCAACGCTGCTCTATCCCCTTCAGCTATTCTAGCTGGCTGGATCCCAAGGCCCGGATGCCTAATTGCTGGCTTTAATCCTTGGTATATAAACCCTTCCTCCAGTATTGACCCTTGCTCTTTACTCTACAGGGAGTGCAGAATTATTAGGCAAATGAGCATTTTGACCACATCATCCTCTTTATGCATGTTGTCTTACTCCAAGCTGTATAGGCTCGAAAGCCTACTACCAATTAAGCATATTAGGTGATGTGCATCTCTGTAATGAGAAGGGGTGTGGTCTAATGACATCAACACCCTATATTAGGTGTGCATAATTATTAGGCAACTTTCTTTCCTTTGGCAAAATGGGTCAAAAGAAGGACTTGACAGGCTCAGAAAAGTCAAAAATAGTGAGATATCTTGCAGAGGGATGCAGCACTCTTAAAATTGCAAAGCTTCTGAAGCGTGATCATCGAACAATCAATCGTTTCATTCAAAATAGTCAACAGGGTCGCAAGAAGCGTGTGGAAAAACCAAGGCGCAAAATAACTGCCCATGAACTGAGAAAAGTCAAGCGTGCAGCTGCCAAGATGCCACTTGCCACCAGTTTGGCCATATTTCAGAGCTGCAACATCACTGGAGTGCCCAAAAGCACAAGGTGTGCAATACTCAGAGACATGGCCAAGGTAAGAAAGGCTGAAAGACGACCACCACTGAACAAGACACACAAGCTGAAACGTCAAGACTGGGCCAAGAAATATCTCAAGACTGATTTTTCTAAGGTTTTATGGACTGATTAAATGAGAGTGAGTCTTGATGGGCCAGATGGATGGGCCCATGGCTGGATTGGTAAAGGGCAGAGAGCTCCAGTCCGACTCAGACGCCAGCAAGGTGGAGGTGGAGTACTGGTTTGGGCTGGTATCATCAAAGATGAGCTTGTGGGGCCTTTTCGGGTTGAGAATGGAGTAAAGCTCAACTCCCAGTCCTACTGCCAGTTTCTGGAAGACACCTTCTTCAAGCAGTGGTACAGGAAGAAGTCTGCATCCTTCAAGAAAAACATGATTTTCATGCAGGACAATGCTCCATCACACGCGTCCAAGTACTCCACAGCGTGGCTGGCAAGAAAGGGTATAAAAGAAGAAAATCTAATGACATGGCCTCCTTGTTCACCTGATCTGAACCCCATTGAGAACCTGTGGTCCATCATCAAATGTGAGATTTACAAGGAGGGAAAACAGTACACCTCTCTGAACAGTGTCTGGGAGGCTGTGGTTGCTGCTGCACGCAATGTTGATGGTGAACAGATCAAAACACTGACAGAATCCATGGATGGCAGGCTTTTGAGTGTCCTTGCAAAGAAAGGTGGCTATATTGGTCACTGATTTGTTTTTGTTTTGTTTTTGAATGTCAGAAATGTATATTTGTGAATGTTGAGATGTTATATTGGTTTCACTGGTAAAAATAAATAATTGAAATGGGTATATATTTGTTTTTTGTTAAGTTGCCTAATAATTATGCACAGTAATAGTCACCTGCACACACAGATATCCCCCTAAAATAGCTAAAACTAAAAACAAACTAAAAACTACTTCCAAAAATATTCAGCTTTGATATTAATGAGTTTTTTGGGTTCATTGAGAACATGGTTGTTGTTCAATAATAAAATGAATCCTCAAAAATACAACTTGCCTAATAATTCTGCACTCCCTGTATAGTTCTTCTGCCCATCAGATTACTTATCTGAACTTGTATTATCCTTGCTTGATAGGGAAGCTGCAGGTTTCTCCCAGGAGGTACATTCCTACTACTGGGGTAGTCTTCTGAGCTAACTGAGGCTCACTTGATCTACAGGCAGGCTAGTGTTCTTCACTAGCCTCCTGGACGTAGCTAGCAGCCAGGGCTATCAAGCTGCATGTCAGGAGGAGGCCCTCAGCATATCTCTGGCTGGTGCCTTCTCACTTCTGTCTCCAAAGACTCCTGACTATGATCTAATCTCTCCCTGTCTGGGCCTGGACATTTATACTAGGGGCTCCCTATCTCCCTCTAGTGTCTAGGATGTCTAATTACACCCAACTAGGCCTGCTAAGCATTAACACAGGGAAACATTTCATATAAAAACACATAGAAAAATACATTAAAGTGCACAGTTAAATACCACATTACTGTCCCTTGTGAGCAGGAGTAACACGTCACCTGATTGACCCTTGTGTAGTGCCCACGCCTACCTAGTGGGACACTACACGTGGAGTGCTTGCTGAAAGCCTTGTGATGTTCTCTCACTAGCTTCAGAACTCCCTCTATTTGCTCCTTCTGGGTGGATTTGTTCCCCACATTAAGCTCTTCCCACCAGGATGTTGTCGAGGTGTTGGCGGTGGTGCTGCTGCTCTGTGTGGTCTGGAACTCCTCCGTGGCAGGCAGACGGATCACATCCTGGAAAGACACCTGGAAAAGATGAGCAATGGGGCAGTGATTAAAAAGAGTAACGAGGTGATCTCCAAAATTAATTAAACGGACAGTCACTTTACCTTGGGACACGGTCACCAGACCTTTGGCTGTCCGTACGAAGGGATGATTCTCAATCTGGATGGGTTCCACTAGGGCTTGATAGTCCTGACCCTGGATCCCTAACACCGCACGGCACCAAAGGATGATCTGGGAATTTGGAGGCAGGATTACTGGCCAGTTGTCCCGGATCTGAACAGTACAAATTTCCCCTTTTTTGTTGGCGAACCTTTGTTGAGCGCACAGCACGCTGATAGTCTTTTGAATGACCCATCTGGAAGCAGGCGAGGCTGAGGATATAGTTTGGTTCAATGCCTCAAGCACTTCAGAGTAACAGTTTTTAAGGACATTAGTCCCTAGGATCACAGGGTGTCCTCCTTTATCTCTTGCTTGTACCACAATTACACCTTGCTGTGGTAAGGTGGCCTCTCCCACCTGAAGAGTAGGTTCCCAGTATCCATGGACTTTTACTTGCTTCCCGTTGCTGGCAATGATATCTAGCCAGGACTCTGATGGCAGGGTGAGGAGACTTGGATCCCAGAACTTGTCAAAGGCAGGTCATTGGATGGTGGTGACCTGTGACCCCGTATCCAGAAGGGCTTCAAAGGGTATCCCGTTGATACATATTTAAATTTTTGGACGGGATCCCACGTATTTAGGCATCCAGCTTGGATCCTTTGGACCTACTGTTCACCTCCCGAGGGGCGGTCCTCTGCCTCAGGGGTTGCCCGTTTAACTGCCAGCACATTGATTCAGTATGTCCATATTTTTTGCAATAGTGGCAAACAGGCTGCTTTCAATTTCTAGACCGATAATTTGGCCGTCCATCAGGTTCTTTTGGGTAGACATCCCTATATGCAGGTGGGAGCCTTGGAGGAAAAGGGCCTTTATCTTCCAACAGTATTGGTCTTTCCCACTCCTCTATTTTCTTGCATACTTTCTCTAAACTCAGAGTGAGATGGTTCACTTGCTCCATTAGTGCTGCCACTACATCTGTTACTAGAGCCTGAGTGGCTTGACTGACTCCAGCCGGCCCCACATTGACAGTCTTTGATTGACAAACCTGAGACTCATGCAAGGCTGCTGGCCCTGCGGCCGGGTTTTGGCCTAGAATGCTGATGGCCAGCTCTTTAAAGTCCAAGAATGCACAATTGGGATGTTGGGCTGACAGCATCCTCAGTTGGCCCTTTAAATGCTCCGTACTTATACCTGCAATGAACTGTTCTCTAAGAGTCCTGTCCTGATCCTCAGCTTCCTTGGGGTCCACTTGGACCACAGCCCTCAGGGTCTCTTGCAAGGACAGAGCAAAATCATGGAGCGACTCCCCAGGTTGCTGCTTCATGCTGAAGAATCGCATTTTAACTTCGGACACCGTTCTGGCATCAAATGTGGTGCCGAGGCGATCAAAAATCTGCTCCAGGGTACTCTTTTCAGAACGGGGCCAGGACATGACTTCCCTGCGGGCGGCCCCTTCTAACTGAGCTAGGAGGATCTCCATTTGTTGTTCAGCAGATATAGGATAAAGCCGGAACAAGGCCAGTATCTGGTCCCTAAAGTCCTTTAATTTATGGGCTTCCCCTGAATATCGTGGAAACCAGGGGGCCCCAAAATAATACGGCATGGTTAATGACATCAGGCTTGATGCTGCCGCGGCGGCAGGTGCCCTATTGTCAGTTGCGGGCACTTCAAAAGGCATTTCTGGGGCCGCCTGCCCTGCTCCTTCATGTGCGGACATAGTGTTACTAGGTGGGTATGGCCCTTTAAATGACAGCGGAGCGGACCGGAACTGAAATGTCAGAGTCCCTTTTTTTTTTTTTTTTAAAGTAAAGTCACTTGCTGCTAACGGAGGACCGAGCAGGGGTCGGAGCTGCTCCGGTATAGTAATCAGAAGGGGGCCGGTGAAGGATAAAGTTAGTACTTACTCCGGCGGTGCTCGCTCCAAGTCTCGTGAGATGCGTGGCTACGTCAGACGGGAGTCCCACGTCCCACGTTCAGAAGGTAGGCGTGGCCTCTTGCAGCTCCGGGATTCAGGTAGGCGGTACTTTTTCCCGACAGGGCGGCGTTTCTTCCTCCTTGCAGGCTGGGCGGTAACTTCACCTTGTCCTTTTTCGCGCCAAACGGGTACAACGAGCCACACTTTTAATCCGGTTAGGTTAAGCGGCCATCTTTGAGCAAAACGCTGTCTATTCACTGACAGCAAGCGGTGGCTTTACAACAGCAAAACAGTTCACAAAAAGCACAGTTTCACACCGCAAATTGGTACAGTTCTCTGGCCCAGCAATTTTCAATAAACAGTGGGGCTTAGTCACTTTTTTAGGTGGATAATGGCACACAGTTTTGTAATCCAACAATGGCGCGGATATGATCGGATCCTGCTCGTGACGCCAATTTATGCAGCACGCCAGACCTGCAGGGTATTGCGATAGTGAGATCACGGTTATGGGCAATCGAGGGTTACTCACTTTTTGGAGGACCCTGGGCAGGCATGCAGCAGTGAAGGAGAGGTAGACACAAGTTCCTCTGGGGCACACTCTATATTTAGGGACCAGGCCTGATGGTGGATGAGGTGCCCTGGATGTTGCGGGTGTTTTGAGTGCCTGGGGTAAGGTCCCATCAGATTACTTATCTGAACTTGTATTATCCTTGCTTGGTAGGGAAGCTGCAGGTTTCTCCCAGGAGGTACATTCCTACTACTGGGGTAGTCTTCTGAGCTAACTGAGGCTCACTTGATCTACAGCTCCGAGTCCGCCTCCTCCACTTCCGGCCAGTAGGACTAGTCAGAACTGCTGCCCAGACTGCGGGACCACTCCTGGGGTCAAGTCCTGGGGAAAAAAAGTGTGGGAACTCACCCAAGATCCACTGCCAGCCCGACCCCCCCCTCCCAAAAAATATATATATATATATATATACAGTACAGACCAAAAGTTTGGACACACCTTCTCATTCAAAGAGTTTTCTTTATTTTCATGACTATGAAAATTGTAGATTCACACTGAAGGCATCAAAACTATGAATTAACACATGGGGAATTATATACATAACAAACAAGTGTGAAACAACTGAAAATATGTCATATTCTAGGTTCTTCAAAGTAGCCACCTTTTGATTTGATTACTGCTTTAGACACTCTTGGCATTCTCTTGATGAGCTTCAAGAGGTAGTCCCCTGAAATGGTTTTGACTTCACAGGTGTGCCCTGTCAGGTTTAATAAGTGGGATTTCTTGCCTTATAAATGGGGTTGGGACCATCAGTTGCGTTGAGGAGAAGTCAGTTGGATACACAGCTGATAGTCCTACTGAATAGACTGTTAGAATTTGTATTATGGCAAGAAAAAAGCAGCTAAGTAAAGAAAAACAAGTGGCCCTCATTACTTTAAGAAATGAAGGTCAGTCAGTCAGCCGAAAAATTGGGAAAAATTTGAAAGTAAGGGCTATTTGACCATGAAGGAGAGTGATGGGGTGCTGCGCCAGATGACCTGGCCTCCACAGTCACTATTTATTTTATCTGATTATTTTAATCCATTTTATTGCTGTTTATTTTATTGATGCAGTATTAAATATTTTGCCTGCTCCATGATGTATTGAGTGCTTGCCCACCAGTTTTATTGTATCTATATGGCGATATTCACATGCGCCATATTTTTTTGCATAGCGCCGAACTTTGACCCACCATGACACATCCATCAGGTGGGACAGGATAGCCAATAGAGACGTTTCAGCATATGGACACACCCCCAACCCTATAACAGAACCCGATCTAGCAGCCATTTTACATTATGTGTTTTGCCAGTGTAGGGAGAGGTTGCATTTTGGAGCAGGGACAGTTAGGAACACCAAACGCTAGCTAATAGGGCCACAAATGTCCTTTTAAGGACTGGTATAGGTGTTATATCGATAGGTGTGATATAGAGGGGTGTGATATACTTATAATATACTTTCTAACATATAAATTATATTATAGTGTATTTGTATTGTGCAGCAGTTGTGTGCAGTTCTGCTGAGATACCGCAGCTAGATAAAGGGACAAACGCTATTGGAGCAACTAATTGCAACGGGTGTGATATACCTGTTGCCCCCCAAAAAACTGCTTGAGGGCTGCGATATACCTTCTTCCACAAAATATTAATTGAGGGGTGCTATATACCTGTTTCTGCCAAATGCTGATTGAGGGGTGCTATATACCTGTTTCCGCCAAATACTGATTGAGGGGTGCTATATACCTTCTTCCACAAAATACTGCTTTAGGGGTGCTATTGCCATATACCATCTAGCACCAAATACTTATTGATGGCTGTGATACACCTGCCTCCACAAAATACTGATTGAGGGGTGCCATGTACCTGTTTCCGCCAAGTACTGATTAAGAGGTGCTATATACCTGTTTCCGCCAAATACTGATTGAGGGGCGCCATATACCTTCTTCCACAAAATATTGATTGAGGGGTGCTATTGCTATATACCTTCCACCAAATACTTATTGAGGGCTGTGATACACCTGCTTCCACAAAATACTGATTGAGGGGTGCCATATACCTGCTTCCGCCAAAAACGAATTGAGGGGTGCTATATAACTGTTTCCGCCAAATGCTGATTAAGGGGTGCTATATACCAGTTTCCGCCAAATACTGATTGAGGGGTGCTATATAGCTGTTTCCGCCAAATACTGATTGAGGGGTGCTATATACCTTTTTCCACCAAATACAAATTGAGGGGTGCTATATACCTGTTTCCGCCAAATACTGATTGAGGGGTGCTATTGCTATATACCTTCTTCCACCAAATACTAATTGAGGGCTGCGATACACCTGCTTCCACAAAATACTGATTAAGGGGTGCCATATACCTGTTTCTGCCAAATACTGATTGAGGGGTGCTATATACCTTCTTTCACAAAATACTGATTGAGGGGTGCTATTGCTATATACCATCTACCACCAAATACTTATTGAGGGCTCTGATACACCTGCTTCCACAAAATACTGATTGAGGGTTGCCATATACCTGTTTCCGCCAAATACTGATAGAGGGGTGCTATCTACCGGTTTCCTCCAAATACTGATTGAGGGGTGCTATATACCTGGTTCTGCCAAATACTGATTGAGGGGTGCCATATACCTTCTTCCACAAAATACTGATTGAGGGGTGCTATTGCTATATACCTTCTTCCACCAAATACTGATTGAGGGCTGCGATACACCTGCTTCCAAAAAATACTGATTGAGGGGTGCCATATACCTGTTTCCACCAAATACTGATTGAGGGGTGCTATATACCTTAATCCACAAAATACTGATTGAGGGGTGCTATTGCTATATACCTTCTTTCACCAAATACTGATTGAGGGCTGCGATACACCTGCTTCCACAAAATACTGATTGAGGGGTGCCATATATCAGTTTCCCCCAAATACTGATTGAGGGGTGCTATATACCTGTTTCCGCCAAATACTGATTGAGGGGTGCCATATACCTTCTTCCACAAAATTCTGATTGAGGGGTGCTATTGCTATATACCTTCTTCCACCAAATACTAATTGAGGGCTGCGATACACCTGCTTCCACAAAATACTGATTAAGGGGTGCCATATACCTGTTTCTGCCAAATACTGATTGAGGGGTGCTATATACCTTCTTTCACAAAATACTGATTGAGGGGTGCTATTGCTATATACCATCTACTACCAAATACTTATTATGGGCTCTGATACACCTGCTTCCACAAAATACTGATTGAGGGGTGCCATATACCTGTTTCCGCCAAATACTGATTGAGGGGTGTTATATACCTGTTTCCGCCAAATACTGATTGAGGGGTGCCATATACTTTCTTCCATAAAATACTGATTGAGGGGTGCTATTGCTATATACCTTCTTCCACCAAATACTGATTGAGGGCTGCGATGCACCTGCTTCCACAAAATACTGATTGAGAGGTGCCATATATCTGTTTCCACCAAATACTGATTGAAGGGTGATATATTGCCATGCCCTGCTCAGGTTATGTGCGAAGGTCTGCCAGGTTAGCAGCACGTGTGTAGTTTTTTGTTTGTTTTGGGTTTGGAGCTGAGCTTTATCCGCCTTCCTTCAGGTGCACTGGGTGGGGTCGTTTGTGTGAGTTTAAATTACGCCCCTTCCCAGTGTCCCGTGCGGGTTATAGCTTCTATCTTGCTCTGAGGAAAGGGTGGATTTGCTGTTTCTGCTCTGCTACAAGATAAGCTGGTTTCCTTTTTGTGTTCTGTCTAGGCTGTTAGAGAGACACCTGCCTCGTCCAGGGCCTGAGGAAGCAGGCTGCCTCTTTCCCCCTTTCCACCATCTCAGGGACTTTAGGGAATCTTCAGCCTTAGGCACGGGGGACGGGCGTTAGACGTCGGACGGGCAAGTGGTGTCACCGCTCAAAGTCAGCAAGGCGAGCCATGGCCGTGTAAGATCTTCTAAAATGGCCAGAAAATTTCCTGGCCTGCCGCAAGACGTCCCGGACCCGGGGTATTTGGCAACGAATCGCTGCACGACTAAGTTCAGGACGTGTACCATACACGACACGTCTGTCATTTTGCCCTGTTTCAGCGCGCTCAGCAGATTGGCACCGTTGTCGCACATCACTTTACCAACTGTCAAATTGAGCGGGGTTAGCCACTGATCAGCCTATGACCGCAGAGCTGAAAGGAGTGCAGGACCAGTGTGGATCTTGGCTTCCAGGCACAACAGCTGCAGCACAGCATGGCAACATCTTACCTGGCACGTTGAATAGGTTCTGGGGAGCTTGGGGGGCACAGCGGAAGAGGCGGTAGCAGTGGAAAAGGAGGAGTCAGCCGAGACTGCCCAACGCCCAACGCAATGGACTGCCCAACGCAATGGAACTCCACCTTGTATATGCTTGATAGGCTGCTCCAGCAGAAAAGTGGCATTAACGACTACCTGTACGAACTCTGCTTCAGGACATGTTCTGGGGAGCTTGTTTTTTTTTCACCGCGCCAGTGGCTGCTCATGAGCGACGTATGCAGACTTCTGCGGCCATTTAATGAGATCACCAAATTTGTCAGTCGCAGCCAGGGTGCCATCAGTGACATCATCCCTTACACCTTCTTTCTGGAGCGTGCATTGTGTCGTGTCATTGATCAAGCCGTCAAGGAGCAGGAGCTGGAAGATGAGGAAGTCGCAATGTTGAATGAATTCCCAGGGGGACTACTCCATCTGAGACAAGTCAGCAGGAATCTGAAGAGGAGTCAGAGGAGGATGGTGGCTGGGGGGGGAGGAGGAGTAGGAGGAAGAGCAATAAGAGCAGGCTTTAAACTTTTCGGGGATGCCTGGTGTTGTCTGTTGCTGGGGGAGGCGACCGAGGACGATATTCTCCTGGGCGATGAGCAGGAGCCAGGGCGCTCCACCACTTCCAATTTAGTGCAAATGGGGGCCTTTATTCTCCAGTGTTTGAAGAGGGACCCCCGTATAAAAAGCATAAAGGGCAAGGACCAGTACTGGGTGGCAACGTACTTAGACCCCCAGTACAAACACAAAATGGCAGACATGTTATCAGCATCACAGAGGGCTGGCAGAATGCAGCATTTCCAGGCCTTGCTGCGAGAGATGCTGCATTCTGCTGTTGCGGTCGCTGGGTACCAATCCTACTGTGCCTGCAAGAAGAGGGCGGTTTGAAGATGTGAGATCATTCTTGCAGCCAACCCATCGATTGCTGCCCTCTGTATCCAGCCTCAGGGAATGCCTAGACCGACAGGTGTCCGACTACGTCGGGTTAATGGCCGATATGGATGCTCTGAAAAGCGAGGAACCCCGGGACTAATAAGTGTGCAGGCTTGACCTGTGGCCAGAGCTGGCACAATTTGCCATGGAACTATTGGCTTGCCCCTCGTCGAGTGTCCTGTCCAAAAAGACGTTCAGCGCAGCATGGGGGATCATGACCGATAAGCGCACTTGCCTAGCTCTAAAAATGAATGAGGCATAGATCTCTGAGGAATTCAACATCTGTTACGACCACGTGTAATTGAAATTCCTCATGCCAGCCCACACATATCCATCACCACCCAGAACAAAGAATGGTCCTTGTCTTATTTATATACAGCGTCATAAAAGGCCTTTTCTGTCAGGTGAATGCCTAATTTTTGGGGCCTGTACTTGCGTACAGTAAAATTTGTATCCAGAGACCACCTAATGTACCTCCAGCCACATCATCACAAGTTCTTTTCTGTCAGGTGAATGCCTAATTTTTGGGGCCTGTTCTGACCTACAGTAAAATTTGTAACCAGTGACCGCCTAATGTACCTCCAGCCACATCATCGCAAGTTTTTTTCTTTCAGGTAAATGCCAAATTTTTGGGGCCTGTACTCCAGTGGCCTACAGTAAAAAGTTTTGCCAGTGATCGCCTAATGTACCTCTAGCCACATAATCACAAGTTCTTTTCTGTCAGGTGAATGCCTAATTTTTGGGGCCTGTACTCAAGTGGCCTGCAGTAAAAATGTTTATCCAGTGACAGCCTTATGTACCTCCAGCCTCATCATCACAAGTTCTTTTCTGTCAGGTGAATGCCTAATTTTTGGGGCCTGTACTCAAGTGGCCTGCAGTAAAAATGTTTATCCAGTGACTGCCTAATGTACCTCCAGCCACATCATCACAAGTTCTTTTCTGTATACAGAGAGGCTGAGCACTCTCCCAATGGACCACACAAAGACTATTCAAAAATTATTAGATTTATTACACCAATATATAGATCTAAAAACAGAATAACAATAAAACAAAATATACAATGAAAATACACATTAAGAATAATGTTAAAATTGTTCAAATTGTTCAGATAAAAAGCATAAATACTTAAATGGCGGTGGTATACAAAAGGATAATATATGCAACTTGAATAAAAGGGATATGTCCTAATTGGAAAAAACAAGAGAATCGATATTGGATTATTCGACACTATAAGAATAAATTTTCGACTGTGTGAAGATAAATATTCGAATGAATATGAAAATTTTCGAATGAATGTCCAGACTGAAATTTTAGACTGTGAGAAGATAAATATTCGAATAAATAGGAAAATAAATTTTCGAATGAATGTCCAGACTGAAATTCGATATAAACTTGTAGTTATTCTATCGATTATATAATATTCAGTCGATATTCCCTGTATGGCAAAACGAAATACACACTGACTCTTGCAAAATACCGTCTGACTATAGCACACGGTGGCGTCCCACGTGGCTGGTGAAGTCAGATTCGGCGGTACCTGTTTGTAGCAGTTCAGCAGGTGCAGTGTGAATGATGTAGCCCTCCGTGTAGAGATTCTTTGGTAAAGAGGTTGATTACAGCTCTGTCACTTCAAGGGTTTAAATGGTTTGAATGTTCGCTATGTGCCATAAGAGTCCATCAGGGTGAAAAGGGGTTGATTCAAATCGTTAGCATCAGGACGTCCATCAGCTGATGTGCGGGTCTTTTGAAACCTGACGCGTTTCGGGGTCTTTTCCTAGCCCCTTCCTCAGTGGACCACTGAGGAAGGGGCTAGGAAAAGACCCCGAAACGCGTCAGGTTTCAAAAGACCCGCACATCAGCTGATGGACGTCCTGATTCTAACGATTTGAATCGACCCCTTTTCACCCTGATGGACTCTTATGGCACATAGCGAACATTCAAACCATTTAAACCCTTGAAGTGACAGAGCTGTAATCAACCCCCAGCCACAAATGCCTAATTTTTAGGGTATGTGCTCCCGTGGCCAAAAATAAAAATTTTCTAGGCTCCAGCAGGGCAAATTTTTGAGAGTTTTCCTTTAAAACACATAAAAATGGCCCCTGATTAAAATACATATTTTTTGTGGGAATTTTTGTCAATGATCCCCCTCTGGTATATCATTGTCCATGTTTTGGGACTATTTGTGCACTTCTAGTAAGTATTTGGTGGCTGCAAATATGACCTGAAGGTTTTTCAGGTTCGCCTGCCATTAAAGTCAATGGGGCCCGCAGCGAACGCCCTGTTCGCGAACATTTCATCGCGAACGCACGTCCTGGCCGATGTTCGTCTATCACTACTCACATAGATGATGTGAACACAGTACAATAGAGCCAGCATCAGACAGCAATTAACTGTATCATAAATCACTACAATACAGTCAGTTCTGTTCAGCGGAGCTTCTGAACGGTCCTAGAGACACACAACCCATGTTTCTGGATGGAGCATAGTTGTGTGAATCAGTCCTTACTGGGTAACATACATGCAGGGGCGTAGCTATAGGGAGTGCAGAGGTAGCAGTCGCTACCGGGCCCAGGAGCCACATTTGAAGACAGCAGTATTATAGAAAGTGCATGCTGTTCAAGTTATACCTCTGACTGGAGGGAAGAGGTTAGGTCAGGAATTTGGAATGGGGGGGTTGCCGTTTCAATTTCTGCCTCAGGCAGCACAAAGGCTATGTGATTCCCTTCCCCTGGCCACAAAGCTCTGAGGGAAAGGGGGCCCAAGCTGAACTCTTGCACCAGGGCCCATGAGCCTTTAGCTACGCCCCTGCATACATGCTTCTGTTCTCCAAAAGGAGAGTGGCTTTCTTCTAGACTATCATACAAAGTACATGAGGCGCAATCTTCTCTTTCCTTCTTATTGTAGAATCTGAATGGCTGATTGCTTTTAGCTTCTGTTATAGATGGCCATGAACTTAATCACAGTCTAATATATAAAGCTGAGTGTATGTGTGTGTGTGTGTGTATGTATGTCCACTAATGGAATCCGCACCGTCGCATTTACAATCATGAAATTTGGCACCCAGGTACATCAGGTGTCCCGTAAGGTTTTTAACCGGGTCTCAGCTCTCTAGGACGTACCATTCCTGAGAGGTCACAGTTAAGGAGGCAAGCTGCTGGGGAGGTCACAGTTAAGGAGATGGGGTACTGTGAAGATCACTAATAAAGGGGCGTCCGCTTTGGGGGGTCATTGTTAAAGGGGCGCGGTGCTCTGGCAGTCACTATTAAAGGGGCAGTCGCTGTGGAGGTCTCTGTTATGGGGGCCAGGAATGGTGGAAGTCACAGTTAAGGGGACTGTAACCTATGGTCAATGTTAAGTGGCGGGTGCTGTAGAGGTCACTGTTAAGGGGACGGACCCCTATGGAGGTCACAGTCAAGGGGGTGGGGTGCTGTAGATGTCACTGTTATGGGGGATACTGTAGATATCCTTTAATGACACACACTAACATTAACCGCTTTACGTCCGCCCATAGGATATAAACGTCCTATGGGTGGACGTCTATTTCTGAAAGCACGTTTTAAAACGTCTTTTCAGAAATAGCAGCTGCACGCTAATCGTGCAGCTGCTGATCGGGTTGCCCGCTGTCAGTGACAGCAGGGCAACCCTAAGACAAGGCAGGGACAGTGCCCAGGTGTCCCTGCCTTCCGGATCGCTGCAGACACAGCGCTCACCGAGCGCTGTGTATGCAGAGAAGGAAGCGCTGTGCGCTTCCTGTTCCGGCCCGGCGGTCATGTGACCGCCGTGACCGGAAAGTGCAGGGGCTGTGTGAGGTCTCTCAGAGACCTCGATCAGCCCTGCTCGGAGGCTGTACAGCGCTGGATTGCTGCTGTACAGCCTCTCTAAGGGTGCATTTCTTCTGTAACTGGGGCTACTATATCAGCCCCAGTTACAGGAGAAATCAACAGTGAAAAAAAAATAAAAAAAAGTGAAGTAAATGTCCCCCAGAGGTCTTGTATGACCTTATGGGGGACGAAAAGTGTAAAATAAAAAAATAAAAAATAAAAGGTTGAAAATAAAGTCCCCAAGAAAGGAAAAAAAAAAGTTAAAAATATAAAATAAAAAAAAAGTATACATATTAGGTATTGCCGCGTCCGTAAAAACCAGCTCTATAAAAATATCACATGACCTAACCCCTCGGGTGAACACCGTAAAAAAAAAAAAAAAAACAGTGTCAAAACAAGCAATTTTTGTCACCTTGCATCACAAAAGGTGCAACACCAAGTGATCAAAAACGCGTATGTCCCACAAAATAGTACCAATAAAACCGTCACCTCATCCCGCAAAAAATGAGCCCCTACATAAGAAAATCTCTCTTTTTTGTTTCAAAAATGATATTATTGTGTAAAACTTTAATAAATGAGAAAAAGTATACATATTAGGTATCGCCACGTCCGTAACAATCTGCTCTATAAAAATGTCACTTGACTGAACCCCTCAGGTGAACGCTGTAAAAATAAATAAATAGAAACTGTGCTAAAACAACCAATTTTTTGGTCACCTTGCCCCATAAAGTGTTATAATGAATGATCAAAAAATCATCTGTACCCAAAAATAGTACTAATAAAACTGGCACCTTATCCCCTAGTTTCCATAATGGGGTCACTTCTTGGGAGTTTCTACTGTAAGGGTGCATCAGGGGGCTTCAAATGGGACATGGTATCTAAAAACCATGTGGAGTTCCTTTTCTTCTGCGCCCTGCCGTGTGCCCATACAGCAGTTTATGACCACATGTGGGGTGTTTCTGTAAACCGCAGAATCTGGGTAATAAATATTGAGTTTTGTTTGGCTGTTAACCATCGATGTGTTAAAGAAAAAAATGGATTAAAATGGAAAATCTGCCAAAAAAGTGAAATTTATAAATTTGATCTCCATTTTCCTTTAATTCTTGTGGAACGCCTAAAGGGTTAACAAAGTTTGTAAAATCGGTTTTGAATACCTTGAGGGGTGTAGTTTCTACAATGGGGTCATTTATGGGGGTATCCACTATGTAGGCCCCACAAAGTGACTTCAGACCTGAACTGGTCCTTAAAAAGTGGGTTTTGGCAATTTTCTTAAAAATTTGAAGAATTGCTTCTAAACTTCTAAGCCTTCTAACGTCCTAAAAAAATAAAATGACATTTCCAAAATGATGCCAACATAAAGTAGACATATGGGGAATGTTAAGTAATAAATTTTTTATGAGGTATCACTTTCTGTTTTAAAAGCAGAGAAATTGAAATTTAGAAAATTGCAAATTTTTCAAATTTTTGGGTAAATTTGGGATTTTTTCATAAATAAAGGTGAAATATTTTGACTCAAATTTATGACTATCATGAAGTACAATGTGTCACGAGAAAACAATCTCTGAATGACTTGGATAAATAAAGGCGTTCCAAAGTTATTACCACATAAAGTGAGATATGTCAGTTTTGCAAAATTTGGCCTGGTCAGGAAGGGGGCAAATGGCCCAGATGGCAGGTGGTTAAATAAAATATACTGATAAGAAGCAAATGAACAGCGGCACTCACCCATATGCAATCAAAAGCAGTAGCTTTATTCAAAGTGAAGTAAGGCAAGGGGCGGACAATTCAAGAGCACGCATCAAACAGCGGCGGCCGTTTCGCGCTACATGCGCTTCATCAGGCTGTGCGTCAATGCGTGCTTGCGCCAGCACTCCTTTTAACCTCTGGTGCGGGTTGTCGTCATGGAAATAGACAAATCAGACCGCACCCGTGCCAAAGGAGGTGTGTTAAACATATAAAAACAATGAACAAGCAACCCATTAGGGACAAGTACAGATACAAAACACACATAAAAATAAACATGATTCTAGAAATCTATCACAGGAACGGGCTGAGGTCATTTCTGTCGTTTAATCCCAGCTCTCCCAGGGCTTGTGTACGTGCAATCCACCTGGCTTCCCTCTGCAGGAGGAGGCGATGTCTATCCCCCCCCCTGCAGAGGAGCAGGCACGATTTCTAAACCGGAGAATGAAACACATTTGATGTCGCCACCGTGAACCTCTCTGACATGCTGAATAAATCTCGGACATCCCTTCCCTGTTCTGACCGAGTTCAAGTGCTCCCTAAATCTTTCAAAAATACACCTTATGGTCTTACCGATATAGAATCGTCCGCAGGGGCACAGTAGTAAATATACCACATATGTGCTCCTGCAGTTGATAAAGGTGTTGACCCTATGCTGGATCCCTGCAAATTCAATGCATTTTTTAAGGGAGTTATGATGGCAAAATGAGCAACTACCACATCTAAAATTTCCTTTAGGTAAATTACTGTTGAGCCAGTTTTTGCTCCTGCTGGGCTGAAACCTACTTCTGACAAGTCTGTCTTTTACGGTGTGGGCCCTCCTAAAGGAAACCAGTGGTTTCTGCTCAGTAAGCTCATTTAGGGTCTTATTTCTCCTCAACACGTCCCAATTCTTAAAAATAACGGAGCGAATGCGCTCTGCAATGGGACTGTATTTGAATGAGAATGCAAACCTGTTGGGTTTAACATCTACGTGACCCTGTTTATTCATGCCGCTGCCACTCCTAAGTAAATTCTCCTGGGAGAAATCCTCTTCTACTCTCCTCATGTCTTCATTCAATGGTCCCTCAGGGTACCCCCTCTCCATTAGGCGTTTTTTTAGATCTTGGGCCTGGCTCTGATAGCTGCTATTTTTACTATTAATACGCCTCAATCTGATGAATTGTTTGTGGGGTACGGCTCTTTTGAAGCTATGTGGGTGGAAGCTGTCGTGGTGGAGCAAGGAGTTGGTCGCCGTGGGCTTACGGAAGCCCTCCGTGACCAACCCGTCACCTTCCACCACGACAGCCACATCCAGAAACTCCAATCTAGAGCCTCCAAAATTGAGGGTGAACGTCATACCCATGTCATTTTTATTGAGGAATTTCACGAACTCGCTACATTCACTCTCAGTACCCTCCCAGACTATGAACACATCGTCCACAAAACGTAGATATGTTTTCAATTTGGACACATAAGGGTTCATAGTGGAATAAATGTATTTATACTCAAATCTGGCGAGGTACATATTGGCGAATGTACAGGAGACGGGGGTCCCCATGGCCGTACCCAGCCTTTGCTTGTACCAATCATCCCCAAACTGAAACACATTGTTGGTTAAGATGAACTCCAGTGCTTCACCAATGAAATTGCAATACGGAGGTCACAGTGAAGGGGGTGGGGTGCTGTAGATGTCACTATTATGGAGGATACTGTAGATATCCTTTAATGACACACACTAACATTAAATAAAATATACCCATGCTAAGCCGGGTCATTCTGCTAGTGGACTATATAAGCCAAAACACTCATTTATAGGGGCAAATTTAACAACGAATGATTGTTTTAACTGACAGATGACACGCTGAGAAAGGACATGGTGAGCATCTGGCAGATGAGCTCCTTCCTTCCAATAAAGCAGAGGTCAAACCATTCTACTATAATAAACAAAGGCTGTAAAGGCAAACACTGGGTAAATCAATACTTCGGTCATATACAGACATAAAGAACACTGCAAAACTTTTTATGTGCCCCGACTGGAATTGCAATACATCTGACTTTTTCCCATATTGGCCACGATGTCAAGGACCGCCTCCACACCCGCATCATGTGGGATGCGGGTGTAGAGGCTTTCCACATCGAGGGATACCAATTGGTAGCCATCCTGCCAATGTAACTCTTGAAGGGCTAACAGAAAATCATTGGTGTCCTGAAGATAGGCTGGGGCACTGGTGAGGGTAGGTCTCAGGAGCCAGTCCACATATTTGGACAAAGGCTCTGTCACTGAGCCAATCCCTGCGACGATGGGACATCCCGGGGGATGGCTCAGCGACTTATGCACTTTCGGAAGAAAGTACCAAGATGGTGTAGCTGGGGATGATAGGACAAGCTGGGGGCGGGGTACTCTGGTAGTCACTATTAAAGGGGCAGTTGCTGTGGAGGTCTCTGTTATGGGGCCAGGAATGGTGGAAGTCACAGTTAAGGGGACTGTAACCTATGGTCAATGTTAAGGGGCGGGTGCTGTAGAGGTCACTGTTAAGGGGGCGGACCCCTATGGAGGTCACAGTGAAGGGGGTGGGGTGCTGTAGATGTCACTATTATGGAGGATACTGTAGATATCCTTTAATGACACACACTAACATTAAATAAAATATACCCATGCTAAGCCGGGTCATTCTGCTAGTGGACTATATAAGCCAAAACACTCATTTATAGGGGCAAATTTAACAACGAATGATTGTTTTAACTGACAGATGACACGCTGAGAAAGGACATGGTGAGCATCTGGCAGATGAGCTCCTTCCTTCCAATAAAGCAGAGGTCAAACCAATTTCTACTATAATAAACAAAGGCTGTAAAGGCAAACACTGGGTAAATCAATACTTCGGTCATATACAGACATAAAGAACACTGCAAAACTTTTTATGTGCCCCGACTGGAGCCCGGCAATCCCCATCTGGAGCCTTTTGACATCATCTGTGCCTGCGTGATATTCGAATCCAGGGAAGTATAAGGAGGAAGTTACTGTAATCTGTTAGAAGATCTCCCTCTCCAGAACTTTAGCATATCAAAGTTCTTTTTCTGCAGGATAGAAAAACTGCTAATGAAACAAAAGGTATATTTTTATCAGGTGTATGTGTACTGCAGGCCAATGATGGTAGTTTGACATGTGAACTGATACATTGTGCACTCTTTACTACTAATACAATTGTCAGCACAGTAGGCAGGAAACACGCATACAGTGAGCCCTGACTGGAACCCAATCCGCTTTCCTTCCCAACTTGTAGTGCAAGCCCTAACCGGCAAGTCCGCAACCGGTCGACTTTTCCTGTTCTAAGTGCAAGACAGACAAAGAAGGGTTGTATGGAAATAGGTCAAAACGTGGAGGACAATACAGTACAAAATCAGAGGACAGGGGGTAGTCAAAATAGTCAAGATAAAGTCAGAACCAGATGAGTATCATGGTACAAAAATCACAAGACAGAGGAAGGTCAGAGGCAATCCGAGGTCAATATACTAAACAATCAAAAACACTGACAGACAGAACCAGGAGCACAGCAAGGGAGTAAACCTATAACTGGCAAGGGTGAATCTCCAGCATGGGATTTAAATAGAACACCAAGTCCCAGCATCAGAGCCTGATAGGTCCATGACTCAGTGCTCCATTAGGCAGACAGAGCACAGGAACCATACAGCTGAATAATCAAGCACCGCTAGTTTTCTGCAATGCTTCTCTCCCGCCGCGGTTGCGCCAAAGCTGGAGATCTCGCCGGTGGAGCCCAGACAGGTAAGTTAGTGACAATGATAGTTTTAGATTACAACGCTATATTGAGTGTAATGAATTGCTATAGGCTACATAGTTGATTTCATGCCAACTATTTCTATATTTTTAAAGCGCATGGATTTCTCTCCCAGGATTAAAATTTGATATTGTGCAAAGACAATTTTTGGGGGAATTTTCAATGCAGTGTTTATTTTGTCTTTTTCTTCTTGAGTTACAATGCTTTCATTTGATAGACAAGTTTTATACCGTATCTTCTGTGTATTTTTTATTTTCCACCATCCGCTTTTGTTGACAGTCACTGAGGGAATCCCTACCTCCATGAATTACTTTAATTGAGATACCTAATAAACCGTTATCATGGCTGTATACCCATACAGGTAATATCGTGCATGGGACAGCAGGTGCAGTATATGCTGTATACCAACTCTTTGTGGATTTAGGGCTTTTTTTTATAGATACTGACATATACTTCTGTTATAAAACCCTTTGAGGACCAAGGGACGTATTTGTCCCATGTTTTTAATTGCCTGTATCATCTGATTAAGAACTTAAAATACTTTTTTTTTTTTGTTCGAGTCAAAATATTAGTTCTTATCAACAAATGGATCTAGCTTTTTGCCAGTTATTTCATGAAATGGCTTAGTTACAGCAACTGAAGTGTACGAACTTCAGTTGCTGTAACAAAAACTAATTTGCTTCTTTTCGCCTTCCGTTAAAAGTAACCTAAATAGTCACATTTGTCCTGTGTCATAACTCCTCCCCCAAAAATGACACAAGTGTGGAAATGGTTATATTTATTGTTCACATACATTCTTAAATGGGAAAAAATATAATTATTTTTATATTGATGACGGTAATCTTATGGTCCTCAAAGGGTTAATACCCCAGTGGTTTGAGGGTATCTTGCTACCAGTTAACGACAGGTTTCACTTTATGTTATGTTATTATGAACGCCATTCTATTTCACTGTGCCAAGGGCAACTCTTGTTTGGTTTCATAATGATCCCCCATTTGGTGCCACAATAGCATTTCTACGTAAACCACCTTAATAATCCCTCTTACTGTTTATAACTTCATAGGAGACAACCGGCATATCGAGCACAGTGAGGGATTCTGAAGGTGTGTCCCTCCTCCTCCTCACTCATTGGCTAGGGAGCCGTTCAAGCTCCACCCAGGGGTGGGTTCTTCCCCCTTGTAGCTCAGCTGTTCCAGCGGCCGCTTCATGGCCACACTGGCGGCGATATCTAGCTCCTTAGCGCTTCACGATATTAGACAGCTGCTGATGATTCACCGCTGAGTGAAGAAACGCATCGAGCTTGATGCTAATGTGGGGGATCAGTGTATTAGCTAGCTGAGCTACGTCTTTATAGGATAGAATCAGGGTGGTGATATCGCATGGGCATATCAGTTTTCAACAAAGTAAGGGCTTGTTCACACGACTGTGCTGTGTTTTGCGGTCCGCAAACAGGGCCGGTGCAAGGATTTTTGCCGCCCTAGGCAAGATAAAAATTGCCGCCCCCCCTTATCAGATGATCTGCCCATATCATGACATCACATATGTTCCACCCCTTTCTCAGCATTTAAATTAAAAGAGAGTTATATGTTGCAATAAAGCCCCCTATTAAGAATGGTGAAGAATAACTACCATAACTTAAGCCATAGCTAAAGAAACAAGCCTGGGGCGAAAAACAATAAGGCCCCCCCCCCCTCCCCTCATGACACTTGAAGACTTTTACAGAAAAAACTGTATATTGTGGGGCACGGTGTATGCTATATGTGTATAACATAAACATATTTCATATGAAAACTTACAGTTACTTGGCTTGACCCTTGGGGATCTCGGACACCACTTCAACACTTGGCTGGGGGGCTCGGTGGAGCTGATGTGTTTTATCCTAATGAGAAAGATTTCATAATAAGGATTTGGAGAAGGGGCAGAGGGATAGCACAGCAGGGAGAGGCTGGTGCTGCTACTAGGGGGTCATACCATGGGGGAGTAATAAAGCCCACCATAATGCCCCCCCCCCCGTAGAAATAATTCTCCTTATAATGTGACAGTGCAAAAAATACCCCCTTGTAATGCTCCCAGTTGAGCTAATGTCCCCATAGTGCCCCCATAATGTGCCAGTATAAAATACCCCTATATAGTGCCCCCAGTAAATTCCCCCATAGTGCTCCTCTCCCCCCTCCCTCCTAGTGCCCCCTATAATGTACCAGTATAAAATGCCCCATATATAGTGCCCCAGTAGATGCCCTCAGTGTCCCCCATAATTTGTAAGTATAAAATACCCCTTCTCAGTGCCCCTGTAGATGACCCCATAGTACTCCTCTCCCACCTTCCCCATAGTACCCACCATAATGTGTCCCAGTATAAAATGCCCCGATACACAGCCCCCATATAAAATAGCCTTTCTTTGTGGCCTCAGTAGATGCCCCTATAGTGCCTACCAATAATGTGCCAGTAAGAAGTGCCCCCAATGTGCCAGTAAAATGTGCCCTCATAGATGCCCCCCAATCATGTGCCAGTAATAAGAGCCCCCCCCACCATCATGTGTCAGTAACAAGAGCCCCCCCATATCATGTGCCAGTAGCCAGAGCCCCCCCTATATCATATGCCAGTAGCCAGAGCCCCCCTATATCAAGTGCCAGTAGCCAGAGCCCCCCCATATCATGTGCCAGTAGCCAGAGCCCCCTATATCATGTGCCAGTAGCCAAAGCCCCCCCTATATCATGTGCCAGTAGCCAGAGCCCCCCCTATATCATGTGACAGTAGCCAGAACCACCCCTATATCATGTGCCAGTAGCCAGAGCCCCCTCTATATCATGGGGCAGTACCCAGAGCCCCCCCTATCATGTGCCAGTAGCCATAGGACCCCCCTATCATGTGCCAGTAGCCATTGGGGCCTCCCCTATCATGTCTCAGTAGCCATAGGGCCCCCCCTATCCCTATCATGTCCCAGTAGCCATAGGCCCCCCCGATCATGTGCCAGTAGCCAGAGCCCCCCATCATATGCCAGTGCAGTAGCCACCAGTATTGACAAAAAAATAAATAAATTATACTTACCTCCATGTCAGCAATGCGATGCAGGCCTCTTCCGGCCTGTGTCCCGCGCTGTACGGCTCAGGGCTCAAGCGGCGCGATGACGTCATCACGCCGCCTGCGCCAGCCTCTGATAGGCTGCCGGCCTAGTGCCTGCAGCCTATCAGAGGAAGGGGAAGGGACACACCTCTCCCTCCCCTGCCCTGCTGCACAGCCATCTGTATCGCTGTCCTGAGGACGGCGATACAGATGACTGGAGATGAGGCGCGGGAGGTCCCCTAAGGACTCTATGGAAGCGCTGGCCCTGCTTACTAGAGCGGCGGCGCAGCATGAGGGCCGCCGCCAGCCACTTAACCAACGTTTTTTTTTTAACCGCGCGGTTCCGGCGCCCCCTGCTAAATTGCGCCCTAGGCGGCTGCCTAGGTCGCCTTACAGGTGGCGCCGGCCCTGTCCACAAATTGCCGATCCGCAAAACACGGATGCCGCCCGTGTGCCTTCTGCAATTTGCAGAACGGACGGCCCTTTATAAAAATGCCTATTCTTGTACGCAAAACGGACAAGAATAGGACATGACTTATAATTTTTGAGGGGCCACGGAACGGAGCAACGGATGCGGACAGCACACGGAGTGCTGTCCGCATCTTTTGCAGCCCCATTGAAGTGAATAGTACCATTGAAGTGAAAAAATGCAGCTCGGATGTGGAAGCAAACCACGGTCATGTGAATGAGCCCTAAGGCTGGTGGCAATCATGCAGTTAAGGCCTCTTGCACACAAACAATTTTTTGCACATACGGAGTACCTTCCATTTTTTTTGCGTATCCATTGAAATGAAGGGTTACATATACGATCCGTATACGGAACGCAAAAAAATGGAACGTATACGGAAAAAAAAAGGTTTGTGTGCAAGAGGCCTAATTGTCCGCATAACGGACAAGGATAGTACTGTTCTATCAGGGGCCAGCTGTTCCGTTCCAAAAAAAACGTAATGCACACGGACGTCATCCGTATTTTTTGCGGATCCGTTTTTTGCGGACCGCAAAATACTGAAAAATGCATACGGTCGTGTGCAAGAGGCCTGAAGGTTAGACACATTACAACCACTCAGCTACGAACAAGGGGGTTAAAGGCTTTGTGCCCTATAGGCGACATATACCCCATATCTGCACCACTCTGTATCATAATAAACTGGGTGCACAGTCTGCTTCAGCGGACAGGGGTGTTGACACGTACCAACAGTTGTAGTGCACACGTGGTCTACACCTGCTGGTTCACTGATACATCACGGATTGGTGGAATATATGCCGTTACATTTCTTAGTTCATCATGCCAGGACAACGGTTTCATTTGATACACAGGTATTATACTGTACCCACTGTGTATTTTCTATTTTCCACCATCCGCTTTTGTTGACACTCACTGAGGGAATCCCTACCTCCATGAATTACTTTTATTGAGATACCTAAAAATCATTGTTACAGTATTTTGCTTTAGCGTCTCACTTTACAGTGATTACTTCAACATAGAGACTAATACTACCTTATCTCAGAGACAGTGAATCATCTGTTTTAATTCTTGAGCCCTAAATCACAGACAATTAATACAAAAATTATGTGTGGAGCCTTACCCTAACACAGTTTATTCAACTGCCAAGAGGTGTCTATGCGCTACAAAAATGTTACATATTCTCGACCACCGCAGTTAATGTCCGCAATTATAGGCTGCCGTTTACGTGTGTGGCTCGGCTGCATGCAGCCAGCCATGCCATAGGCCAACTGAGGTGCCTATGTGCTGCAAATATTTTTCATAGTCTTGACATTATTGTGTGGATCCAGGCTAAACGACTAAATCATATTCTAGATAGAAGCATTTGACACTGTTCCACATAAAAGGTTAGTATATAAAATGAGAATGCTTGGACTGGGAGAAAACGTCTGTAAGTGGGTAAGTAACTGGCTCAATGATAGAAAACAGAGGGTGTTTATTAACGGTACACACTCAGATTGGGTCACTGTCACTAGTGGGGTACCTCAGGGGTCAGTAGTGGGCCCTATTCTCTTCAATATATTTATTAATGATCTTGTAGAAGGCTTGCATTGTAAAATATTGATTTTTGCAGATGACACTAAACTGTGTAAAGTAATTAACACGAAAGAGGACGGTATACGGCTGCAGATGAATCTGGATAGATTGGAGGCTTGGGCAGATAAGTGGCAGATGAGGTTTAACACTGACAAATGTAAAGTTATGGACATGGGAAGGAATAATGCAAGTCACCCGTACATACTAAATGGTAAAACACTCGGTAACACTGACATGGAAAAGGATCTAGGAATTTTAATAAACAGCAAACTAAGCAGCAAAAACCAGTGTCAGGCAGCTGCTGCCAAGGCCAATAAGATAATGGGTTGCATCAGAAGGGGCATAGATGCCCGTGATGACAACATAGTCCTACCACTTCACAAATCACTAGTCAGACCACACATGGAGTTCTGTGTACAGTTCTGGGCTCCTGTGAACAAGGCAGACATAGCAGAGCTGCAGAGGGTACAGAGGAGGGCAACTAAAGTAATAACTGGAATGGGGCAACTACAGTACCCTGAAAGATTATCAAATTAGGGTTATTCACTTTAGAAAAAAGACAACTGAGGGGAGATCTAATAACTACATATAAATATATCAGGGGTCAGTACAGAGATCTATCCCATCATCTATTTATCCCCAGGACTGTGACTGTGACGAGGGGACATCCTCTGCGTCTGGAGGAAAGAAGGTTTGTACACAAACATAGAAGAGGATTCTTTACGGTAAGAGCAGTGAGACTATGGAACTCTCTGCCTGAGGAGGTGGTGATGGTGAGTTCACTAAAAGAGTTCAAGAGCGGCCTGGATGTATTTCTGGAGTGTAATAATATTACAGGCTATAGCTACTAGAGAGGGGTCGTTGATCCAGGGAGTTATTCTGATTGCCTGATTGGAGTCGGGAAGGAATTTTTCCCCCCTTAAGTGGGGAAAATTGGCTTTTACCTCACAGTTTTTTTTTTTTTTTTGCCTTCCTCTGGATCAACTTGCAGGATAACAGGCCTAACTGGATGGACATCTTATATACTATGTTACTATGTTACATTATATAGACCCATCATGGACAATGTGAATGTTGCTTTTAATTGTATTTTCTATAATAAAATTGCTACTGTAGGAACTTTGAGATAAAATGTTTCTTGACCTGCTGTATCGACGAATTACATACAATTATTTATGACCACTATACATATAGATTCTTTGTGACAACCCATGTCCTTGTAATTATAATTTGCAGATCACTTTAAGATTATGCAATTTTTCATCCACGGAGCCGCATTGCTTTTATTTCCTGATACAAAGAAGAAAAAAAAAGAATGAGACTCGTGAAGACATTGAGCAACCTTTACTAGGATATCCTAGGAGAACTGACAACATGACTTCCTTATACAACATGAGTGAAATATTTGTACAGCTGTTCTACTACGCAAATGCTTTCACTGGGGTGTACAGTAATGAACCAACGTTGTGTCTAATATTTACAAAAATAAATCTTTTATTTTCAAGCTTTCAGAGCACAGAGGCTCCTTCGTCAGGCAGTATACAAATAAATGACTGTGACATAGGCACTGGACTTAAAATATGTTACAGACATTTGTACATAAGACACGTCATGCGCCTTCCACACAGTCATTTATTTGTATACTGCCTGTGCTCTGAAAGCTTGAAAATTGAAGATTATTTTTTGGCTAGCCAATAAAGGTATCACTGCTATAATACTTTTGTCTTTTTTTAGCACAAAAGTATTGAACATAACAAGGAAATTTTATCTAAGGCTTCATGCACACCACAAAGCCATGCCATGTGCACGGGGACTATGAAGCAGTCAACCGGGTTCCATACTATGAAGCTATATGCACTCTGTGTGCCGATGTGTCATGTCTCCTCACGTCAGAAGAAGAGCTACATAGTAGTGTTGCGCTCGAATATTCAAAAAGCAAATTTTTATCTCGAATATCGCAAATTCGCGAATATTTCGAATATAGTGCTATATATATCAGTTTTTCGAATATTCGTCATTTTTTTCCATCTGAAGTCATGATTCCTCCCTGAGTCATTGGCCCACATGCAACTTACCGTAGTTTTCGCCCTATAAGACGCACCAGCCCATAAGACGCACCTAGGTTTTTGAGGAGGAAAATAAGAAAAAAAAATTTTTTAACCAAAAAGTGTGCTTTTGGTGGGTTTTGAACTAATGGTAGTCTGTGCATGACACTACTATGGGAGATCTGTGGATGGCACTGTTATGGGGGGATCTGTGGGTGGCACTGTTATGGGGGGGATCTGTGGATGTCACTGTTATGGGGGGGATCTGTGGATGGCACTGTTATGGGGGGATCTGAGGGGGGCACTTTTATGGGGGGATCTGTGGATGGCACTGTTATGGGGGGGGTGATCTGTGGATGGCACTGTTATGGGGGGCAGATCTGTGGATGGCACTGTTATGGAGGGGGATCTGTGGATGGCACTGTTATGGGGGGTGGATCTGTGGATAGCACTGCTATATATGTGTCACCCACAGATCCCCCACCCCATAACAGTGCCATCCACATATCCCCCACCCCATAATAGTGGCATCCACTCACTGATGTCACGTGCCTGTGCCGCCTACTTTATGAATGAAGTAGGCGGCTCATGCACGTAACATCAGTGAGTTACGGCTGGCCGTCCGCCCTGCTCTGCCTGCTACAGGACATTTAGTAAGTAGTACAGATGGGGCTGGGGATTGGAACTTCAATTAAAGTTATTATTATAAAAGGTTTAGGCAATAAAGCAGTGAGTGAGTGGCGGGGCCGGAGTACAGTGACCGCACCGGCCCCGCCGCATTTGCATGACACCGGCCCCTCCTCCCTCCCCCTCCAGCTGATACATCGCAGTCTGCGATGCTGCAGCATCGCAGACTGCAATGTAAAATGGCAGCATTCGCCCCATAAGACGCAGGGGCATTTTCCCCCCACTTTTGGGGGGAAAAAGTTCGTCTTATGGGGCGAAAAATACGGTAAGCAGGGAGGAATCATAATTTCAGATGGAAAAAAAATGACGAATATTCAAAAAAACTAATATATAGCACTTTCTTCTTCGTCCTACAGCAGCACAGAAGGGATTATTCCAATCCCAGAAACTCCAATCTAGGGCGGCCCACCTAGAAATAATCAAACAATTAACAGAATTGATATCACGTTAGGCAACCTTATATAAGGAACCAGAGCACTGCACCAACTTGTGTTTTTTTCAGTCCTTCACGCTGGCAGGTGTGTTTCTTACCTTGCTGCCCACCTGGATAGGAGTTAGGGCCTTGCGTTGTCAGGCTCCATCTGCTTGGCTAGTGTGTTCCTGGTTTAGACCTGGTATAGTGTATGGTGGCTTGTCCTGCCAGTGCGTTGCCTGGTAATGTCTGTACCAGGTCGCCTGTCTGGGTCCCTGTGAGTAGGACTCCTTTGACAGCGGTGCGGTACGTATGATTTAAAAGTGCTGTCGGCCAGTGCATTGCCTGACTTATCTTTTCTTTCCTGCCTCGACCCATAAAAATAAAAATAATTATATTCCAGCTAACCTGTGTTCTGCTTTATCTGCAGAGCGTGGGGCCCCTTGTCTGCACTTCTGTTGCTCTCTTCCTGGCGGTCTTAGTATGCATGCGCGCATGCGCTCTGTGTCCTTTTCTGTTCCGGCTTCCACCCGGAGCTTCGACTGGCGTGCATGTGCGCTGCCTCGGTGATAGTACTGCGTGCGCATGTATGTGCTCCGGATGTGGGAGGAGCTATTTCACGGTTACTATTTAAAGCCGGGGAACCTTGCAGCATGCTGCTGAATGCCAGGCAGCGGGGTTTCTGGTTTGTTAAGGTATCTCTTGCTCTTTGGGCAGAGGTGTAATTTAAAGTTCTAAGGATTATACTCATTATATATTTTTCTTATTACAGATGTCGAGCCATAAAAATGAGCATAAGAAGAGAAAGCAAAAGTCTAAGCACCGCGTTTGTGCAGGATGTAAATTACCAATACCGGATGATTTGCAAGAAGACATCTGTGATTTGTGTGCAGTAAAAGTACGCACGCCTGTTACTCATCCTGCTAAAACTAATTTATGTATTAGTTGTCTTCAGCCCCTCACGCCTGATGCAGTGTCTAACATTTGTAATGACTGTAGTCCGCAAGATGGAGGATTAGCAGAAGAGGCAAATAAGTTTTTTGCTTGATTCAGAGAGAACATGCAGGATGTTGCTTCTGCTTCTGGCAGTAAGAAGACTAAAGGTCATCATCATCGTCAGATTACAGACGAAGTGCCGCATTTTTCAGCTACTTGTTCTCTTTCTGAGCTATCATCCGGCTCACATGGTAGATCTTTGGATTCAAGGAGAGTGGTCATCAGCCATAACAGACAGATCTTCAAAGTGAAGGCTATTCAGTTAGCCCTGCAACATTTCGAACCTCATCTCTACAAGAAAGCAGTTCTCGTACAGACGGACAACGCTACGGTAACATACTATGAGAACAAGCAAGGGGGAACTTGTTGCCAGTCTCTCCAGACCATTTGCAGCAAGATCATGGCTTGGGCAGAACAAGTCCTACACAGTCTGGTAGCGGTTCGCATCAGGGGATACGAGAACGTTACTGCAGATCTTCTCAGCCGAAAAAGAGTGTGTCAAGGAGCAGGGCCGTCTTTAACAAGGGGCAAAAGGGGCAGCTGCCCCGGGAGCAGGGCCGTCTTTAACAAGGGGCAAAAGGGGCAGCTGCCCCAGGCCCAGTTTCTCCTGGGGGGCCCAAGGCAGATGCCTCTTGAGCCCTGCTAGCCACTGCCCCGGGTGTCAGGCTGTCAGCTACACAGGGGGTGCTGCCATGCCATGCCTGCCGGCACTCCAGGCAGCGTACTGTGAGAGTTGTGATTCTCTAGGACCTTAGATTACACCTAGCAATATTACTGGTCACATGGCTATGAGGTCATCAAGGTCCTTTCTAACAGGAGTGTTGCTGTAGAAGTTTGCCTTAACTGTGGAGCTTTTTTTGTGAAGATTTCATTAGAAAAAGGTGACAGGGGCTGTTATGCTAATATACTGTAAACTACTGTATAGTGGGGTGCTGTATAGTATGGGGGCCTGTATACTGTGGGGGGTTGTATACTGTGGGTGCTGTATATTGTGGAGTGCTATACTGCTGTACTGTATAGTGTGGGGGGCTGTATACTGTATACTGTGGGTGCTGTATATTGTGGAGTGCTATACTGCTGTACTGTATACTGTGAGGGGCTGTATACTGTGGGTGCTGTATATTGTGGAGTGCTATACTGCTGTACTGTATAGTGTGAGGGGCTGTATAGTGTGGGGTGCTGTATCGTGTATAGTTTGGGGTGCTGTATACGGTGAGGTGCTATACTGCTCTACTGTATACTGTGAGGTGTTGTATACTGTGGGCTGCTATACTGCTCTACTATATACTGTGGGGTACTGTATAGTGTGGGGTGCTATACTGCATACTGTGTGGTGCTGTATACTGTGGGCTGCTATACTGCTCTACTATATACTGTGGGGTACTTTATAGTGTGGGGTGCTATACTGTATACTGTGGGGTGCTGTATACTATAGGGTGCTATACTGCATACTGTGGGTTGCTGTATACTATAGGGTGCTATACTGCATACTGTGGGGTGCTGGGGTGCACTGTAACGCTAGGGTGAGCCGAGCCCTGGTCTCCCTCCTGCAGAGTGGTACCCACTTCAAGCCTGAGCCCAGCTGCCCAGAGCACTGATCCTGAGCTGCTGGAGTCTTCAGAACTGGAAGTATTTACAGTCATTCACTGTACTCTACCAGATGTGTGGATTTTTTGTGTGTGTGTTGTGGTGGAGGGCGTGATTGCCTGCTAAGGTGTGGGAAGGCGGGATACAGGGAGCCCAAGTAAATTTTTGCCCAGGGTCCAATCAATATTAAAGATAACTTCTGGGCGATCGCATGTCCCCGTGACGGCGATGATCCATTTGGATGTCTGCCCTATCAACTTTCGATGTTTCTTTCTGCACCTACCATGGTGACCACGGGTAACGGCGAATCAGGGTTTGATTCCAGAGAGGGAGCCTGAGAAACGGCTATCACATCCAAGGAAGGCAGCAGGCGCGCCAATTACCCACTTCTGACTCGTGGAGGTAGTGACGACAAATAACAATACAGGACTAAGAGGCGCTGTTATTGGAATGAGTACCCGATTAAATCCTTTAACGAGGATCTATTTTAAGGGCAAGTCTGGTGCCAGCAGCCATCTTGCTCCCGACCTCCACAACGTCACCCAGTGTGCCGTTAGGGAAATTTCATTTCAGTTGGATCAGGTTATGAAAATTCCACTAAAGCATCTGACATTCAAAGCAGGAAAGTGCGTGACGAGTTCTCTGAAGCGAAAGATTCTTCATTAGGTGATAATGCAAGTATCTTAAGCATGTGCTCCATGGACATTAATACATCAGAGGAGCAGGAAAACATCAAGCAACAAAATCCCGGAACTGAAGAACAAGAAGAACCCGGACATACCCCTATTTTCACCCAGGCAGCCCCCCTGAGGCTAGCATCGGAGCATCTCATGCTCCGATGCGCTCCCTTGCCCTGCACTAAATTGCACAGGGCAAGGTCTCTTGCTCTGATGGGCGGGCTTTAGCGCTGTCCTAGTCATTTTACTGGCTAGGGCAGAGCTAAATCCCGCCCATCAGTGCCGGTGACATCACCGGGCTTCCTGGCAGCCCCATAGAGAGCCACGGTACGTCACCGGATCTCAAAAAAATGCTTTTGCCCCTGCGCAATCTAGCGCAGGACAAAGGAGAGCATCGGAGCATGAACTGCTCTGAATCTCAAGTCAGGGGGGCTGCTGGGGTGAAAATGGAGGGATGTCCAGGTTCAGCCTTGAACCCGGACAACCCCTTTAAATGTCTCTGGGACAAAAGAACCAAAAGATGAATCTACGACCTGGAATGGTCAGTCAGTCTCAGCACCAGTCGTCAGTATCCACCGTTTCCCAATTCTCAGAAGTATTCCTTATATTGCTGGTATCAAAATGGTGATAACACTGGAGGAGTAAGTCAAACATACCCACAGGTTTCTTACAGTACACAGCCAAGCAGTCCTTTCAATCAGTCATCAGCTTTTTCAGTGCCAAATTCCTACATTACAAACCAGCCTTACTCCAGTCTCAGTGGACAAATTTGAGCACGGATGTATTCAGCTGCCGGTCCTTTTGGTGCCAATGTGCCATACAATTATACAGATCCTTCCACTTCTTCAGATCAGAACCCAGTGCCAATTCCATACTCATACAATTCTAGTATAAATGCAAGATGGCCATGGGGTTCTTGGCAATAATTTAAAAGGACCTTTCACCAGAGGAAAGCCTCTAAACTAACTATACAGGAGTGTAGAGTGGCGCCCAGGGATCCCGCTGCACTTACTGTTATCCCCGGGCGCCGCTCCGTTCGCCCGGTATAGCCTCCGGTATGTAAGAAGTTAGGCTCCACCCAGTTGAGCCTGCTGGCGTCTTCTTCTCCTATGCTGTACCGCTGGCCAATCGCAGCGCTCAGCTCATAGCCAGGCTATGAGCTGAGCGCTGCCATTGGCCAGCTCTACAGCATAGGAGAAGAAGACGCCGGCAGGATCAACTGGGTGGAGCCTAACTTCTTACATACCGGAGGCTATACCGGGCGAACGGAGCGGCGCCCGGGGATAACAGTAAGTGCAGCGGGATCCCTGGGCGCCGCTCTACACTCCTGTATAGTTAGTTTAGAGGCTTTCCTCTGGTGAAAGGTCCTCTTTAACCACCTCCGGACCGCTGTACGCACAGACGCGTCCTGGAGGTGGTTGATTGATTCCGAGTGGACGCGCCGGCGCGTCCTCTCGCGATGGCCGAGATTTCCTGTGAACGCGCGCACACAGGCGCGCGCGCTCACAGGAACGGAAGGTAAGAAAGTGGATCTCCAACCTGCCAGCGGCGATCGTTCGCTGGCAGGCTGGAGATGTGATTTTTTTAACCCCTAACAGGTATATTAGACGCTGTTTTGATAACAGCGTCTAATATACCTGCTACCTGGTCCTCTGGTGGTCCCCTTTGTTTGGATCGACCACCAGAGGACACAGGTAGCTCAGTAATATGTTGCACCAAGCACCACACTACACTACACCCCCCCCCCCCGTCACTTATTAACCCCTTTTCACCCTTAATCACCCCTGATCACCCCATATAGACTCCCTGATCACCCCCCTGTCATTGATTACTCCCCTGTCATTGATCACACCACTGTAAAGCTCCATTCAGACGTCCGCATGATTTTTACGGATCCACTGATAGATGGATCGGATCCTCAAAACGCACACGGACGTCTGAATGGAGCCTTACAGGGGGGTGATCAATGACTGTGGTGATCCCCCCATATAGACTCCCTGATCACCCCCCTGTCATTGATTACCCCCCTGTCATTGATCACACCCCTGTAAAGCTCCATTCAGACGTCCGCATGATTTTTACGGATCCACTGATAGATGGATTGGATCCGCAAAACGCACACGGACGTCTGAATGGAGCCTTACAGGGGCATGATCAATGACTGTGGTGATCACCCCATATAGACTCCCTGATCACCCCCCTGTCATTGATTACCCCCCTGTCATTGATCACACCCCTGTAAAGCTCCATTCAGACGTCCGCATGATTTTTACGGATCCACTGATAGATGGATCGGATCCGCAAAACGCACACGGACGTCTGAATGGAGCCTTACAGGGGCATGATCAATGACTGTGGTGATCACCCCAAATAGACTCCCTGATCACCCCCCTGTCATTGATTACCCCCCTGTCATTGGTCACACCCCTGTAAAGCTCCATTCAGACGTCCGCATGATTTTTACGGATCCACTGATAGATGGATCGGATCCGCAAAACGCACACGGACGTCTGAATGGAGCCTTACAGGGGCATGATCAATGACTGTGGTGATCACCCCATATAGACTCCCTGATCACCCCCCTGTCATTGATTACCCCCCTGTCATTGATCACACCCCTGTAAAGCTCCATTCAGACGTCCGCATGATTTTTACGGATCCACTGATAGATGGATCGGATCCGCAAAACGCACACGGACGTCTGAATGGAGCCTTACAGGGGCATGATCAATGACTGTGGTGATCACCCCATATAGACTCCCTGATCACCCCCCTGTCATTGATTACCCCCCTGTCATTGATCACCCCCCTGTAAAGCTCCATTCAGATGTCCGCATGATTTTTACGGATCCACTGATAGATGGATCGGATCCGCAAAACGCACACGGACGTCTGAATGGAGCCTTACAGGGGCGTGATCAATGACTGTGGTGATCACCCCATATAGACTCCCTGATCACCCCCCTGTCATTGATCACCCCCCTATCATTGATCACCCCCCCTGTCATTGATCACCCCCCTTGTGATTGATCACCCCCCCTGTCATTGATCACCCCCCCTGTCATTGATCACCCCTCTGTAAGGCTCCATTCAGACATTTTTTTGGCCCAAGTTAGCGGAATTTTTTTTTTTTTCTTACAAAGTCTCATATTATACTAACTTGTGTCAAAAAATTAAATCTCACATGAACTCACCATACCCCTCACGGAATCCAAATGCGTAAAAATTTTTAGACATTTATATTCCAGACTTCTTCTCACGCTTTAGGGCCCCTAGAATGCCAGGGCAGTATAAATACCCCACATGTGACCCCATTTCGGAAAGAAGACACCCCCAGGTATTCCGTGAGGGGCATATTGAGTCCATGAAAGATTGAAATTTTTGTCCCAAGTTAGCGGAAAGGGAGACTTTGTGAGAAAAAAATAAATAAAATCAATTTCCGCTAACTTGTGCCAAAAAAAAAAAATTTCTATGAACTCGCCATGCCCCTCATTGAATACCTTGGGGTGTCTTCTTTCCAAAATGGGGTCACATGTGGGGTCTTTATACTGCCCTGGCATTCTAGGGGCCCTAAAGCGTGAGAAGAAGTCTGGGATCCAAATGTCTAAAAATGCCCTCATAAAAGGAATGTGGGCCCCTTTGCGCATTTAGGCTGCAAAAAAGTGTCACACATGTGGTATCGCCGTACTCAGGAGAAGTTGGGGAATGTGTTTTGGGGTGTAATTTTACATATACCCATGCTGGGTGAGAGAAATATCTTGACAAAAGACAACTTTTCCCATTTTTTTATACAAAGTTGGCATTTGACCAAGATATTTATCTCACCCAGCATGGGTATATGTAAAATGACACCCCAAAACACATTCCCCAACTTCCTATTCTGTGAGGGGCATGGCGAGTTCCTAGAATTTTTTATTTTTTGTCACAAGTTAGTGGAAAATGATGATTTTTTTTTTTTTTTTTTCATACAAAGTCTCATATTCCACTAACTTGTGACAAAAAATAAAAACTTCCATGAACTCACTATGCCCATCAGCGAATACCTTGGGGTCTCTTCTTTCCAAAATGGGGTCACTTGTGGGGTAGTTATACTGCCCTGGCATTCTAGGGGCCCAAATGTGTGGTAAGGAGTTTGAAATCAAATTCTGTAAAAAATGACCAGTGAAATCCGAAAGGTGCTCTTTGGAATATGGGCCCCTTTGCCCACCTAGGCTGCAAAAAAGTGTCACACATCTGGTATCTCCGTACTCAGGAGAAGTTGGGGAATGTGTTTTGGGGTGTCATTTTACATATACCCATGCTGGGTGAGAGAAATATCTTGGCAAAAGACAACTTTTCCCATTTTTTTTATACAAAGTTGGCATTTGACCAAGATATCTATCTCACCCAGCATGGGTATATGTAAAAAGACACCCCAAAACACATTCCTCAACTTCTCCTGAATACAGAGATACCAGATGTGTGACACTTTTTTGCAGCCTAGGTGGGCAAAGGGGCCCATATTCCAAAGAGCACCTTTCGGATTTCACTGGTCATTTTTTACAGAATTTGATTTCAAACTCCTTACCACACATTTGGGCCCCTAGAATGCCAGGGCAGTATAACTACCCCACAAGTGACCCCATTTTGGAAAGAAGAGACCCCAAGGTATTTCGTGATGGGCATAGTGAATTCAGAGAACTTTTTATTTTTTGTCACAAGTTAGTGGAATATGAGACTTTGTAAGAAAAAATAAAATAAAAAAAATCATCATTTTCCGCTAACTTGTGACAAAAAATAAAAAGTTCTATGAACTCACTATGCCCATCAGCGAATACCTTAGGGTGTCTACTTTCCGAAATGGAGTCATTTGTGGGGTGTTTGTACTGTCTGGGCATTGTAGAACCTCAGGAAACATGACAGGTGCTCAGAAAGTCAGAGCTGCTTCAAAAAGCGGAAATTCACATTTTTGTACCATGGTTTGTAAACGCTATAACTTTTACCCAAACCATTTTTTTTTTACCCAAACATTTTTTTTTTATCAAAGACATGTAGAACAATAAATTTAGAGCAAAATTTATATATGGATCTCGTTTTTTTTGCAAAATTTTACAACTGAAAGTGAAAAATGTCATTTTTTTGCAAAAAAATCGTTAAATTTCGATTAATAACAAAAAAAGTAAAAATGTCAGCAGCAATGAAATACCACCAAATGAAAGCTCTATTAGTGAGAAGAAAAGGAGGTAAAATTCATTTGGGTGGTAAGTTGCATGACCGAGCAATAAACGGTGAAAGTAGTGTAGGTCAGAAGTGTAAAAAGTGGCCTGGTCTTTCAGGGTGTTTAAGCACTGGGGGCTGAGGTGGTTAAAGAAGATGAGAAGACAAAATCTGTGGGTACCATATCTGCATCTTTTCAGTTGACTACTTACTGTAGTGTTTTCTGTGCCAATGACATTAGTAGCTTAAGGCACATTTCTTAATTGTACCAGAATTTTTGTATGTGTTTGCACTATAATATTTAAAGTTAAAATGTATCTTCAGTATTTCTATTTTTACAAGAAAATACTTATTTTTATATATTTTCCAATTAAGGGTCCATTCACATGTCCGCAAATTTCGTTCCGCATTTTGCGGAACGGAATTGCGGACCCATTCAGTTCTATGGGGCAGCACGATGTGCTGCCCGGATCCGGAATTGCAGATCCGCACTTCCGTGTCCGCAATTCTGTTCCCGAAAAAAATAGAACATGTCCTATTCTTGACCGCAATTGTGGACAAGAATAGGCATTTTCTATTAAGTGCCGGCGATGTGCGGTCCGCAAAATTCGGAACGCACATCGCCGATGTCCATGTTTTGCGGATCCACGGATCCGTGGATCCGCAAAACACACACGGACGTGTGAATGGACCCTAAAGTGTCTGCAACTATGTTTATATTATTTTGTTATAGGTTTGTGTTCTTTAATGGTTGTGTAGAGAGATCTAAAAAATTTCATGATTTGGAAATAATTTTTGCTAATTTGCTGTCTTGTATTAAAAAATAGAATTTTTACTTGTCAGCTTTTGATACTCTGTTGAGCAGCACTGTTAAGTTATTTGTGTAGATCTGTGAATGAATTGTCAAGAAAATCTGATTCTCTAGAAAACCTTCTTTTTTACCTCCTTTGGGGGCAATTTTTTATGTTTTAAAGCCTACATATCATTTCATAAATAGAACTGATTGTAATCAGCTCCATAGGTGATTATCCCTGAGATCAGATCTTGGGGGCTATGACCAATTAGCCATTCCTATTTGTAGGCATACCCCATCCAGGACGAGCTGTATATGAACATGAATTTCCTGAGCATTCCTAAGGAGCGTCTGTCTTTAGGGTTCAACTGAGCTCTGAAGACGCCTGTGTGTAACATACAGAGGCTTTCATGCTGCCTCTTGTCACTTCCCCAGTTCTTGCCTCCCTGTATGTGCTTTATCTCTGCTGCGCCCTTGCCTGACTTTCTGCCAGTGCTAACCACTGGCAGTTATGCTACTTTGGCTCTGTTCTCTGAGCTTCTCTCTTGGCGCTAAGAGGCACACTGGGAAGATAGCAAGAGAAGTGGGACTACAGAGTTCTGCGCTGATAGTAAGTGTGCCATGGTGATGGATCATGTGACGGACCATGTGATGAGCGTAGTGACGTCATCAAAGGTCCTATTCCTCACAGAACAAGACAGAAGAGATGCCGGCTGCGCGAACAAGTGGATTAAGGTGAGTTAAATTTTTATATATTTTTTTTAACCCCTCCAGCCCTATTGTACTATGCATTCTGTATTCAGAATGCTATTATTTTTCCTTATAACCATGTTATAAGGGAAAATAATAAAGATCGGGTCCCCATCCCGATCGTCTCCTAGCAACCGTGTGTGAAAATCGCACCGCATCCGCACTTGCTTGCGATTTTCAGCCCCATTCACTTCTATGGGGCCTGCGTTGCGTGAAAAACGCACAAAATAGAGCTTGCTGCGATTTTCACGCTACACACAAGTTGGAAGGCTGAAAAGTCAGCCTGAATTTGTGGGAGGGGCGTCTGACCTTCATAAGCGCCGGCCCCAGCTCCTCAGGGCGCTTCTGTTCACACGCTGGATAAGAAGTCGCCCGCTGATACCACAGCTGCTGCCGCCTTGTACGTCGCAGGTTTCTCCCCAGGAAAGGTATCGTATGCAGGCACTTCTTGTTCCCTACACTGGGCTCCCCGAGCAGCAGCATTGGCTCCGGCTTCCGGTCACGAGGTCGGCGTGCGTTCCAGTGTGGAGCGCACGCCGGAATTCACTCTAGGCCCGGTGGTCTCTCCACGGTCAGGCGGCTTCAGGACAGGTAAGCGCTGTCCCCGCAAGCTATTACCCCCCCACAGGAGCCCTCCGACCCGGGCCCCCATGTTCCAGGCTTCTGGTCGCGGGTTCGGCGTCCGTTCCAGCGAGGAACGCACACCGATATCTGCTCTCAGACCCGGTCCCCGCTACCCACACACGGCTCGTCCCTCAGTTCACCCCCAACCATAACGCAACCAACTACTACAAAGCCCACCACTCATGTCACAGCTACCACATAACCCCCCCAAGCCATCTTCACATGTCTCCCTGCTCTGGGGGAGGCCGGCGTGCGTTCCACGTCAGATAAACCACTACCCCACATATGGTATAGGTAGAGGTGTCCAGCCCCTGAGCAGCAACCATTTATGAACTGTAAATGGCCCATACATAATTTGCGGGTATTGTTGAAACTTTGCGGTATTGCCAAACAACCAGACAGTTATGAAGTGCACACTCTGCCAGGCCACGCATTGTTATGTATATGATTAAAAGCTGTTCTCTGTCTCCGCTCGTAGGGGCAACAGGGGGGGGGCTCCCATGTTTGTCGTTAGGCACGCGGGAGCGCGCTATTTACTGTTTCTGAGGTGAAGAGAGTTGGGGGTCTCGTCAGACGTAGTTTAGGACCTTACCTCACCCCATGCGCAGTCACCTTTCACTGATTATGGACTGCAATTATCTGCAATTATCTGTACTGACTTGTAATGGCGGCAGGGCCATGTGATATATGTACAGGGAGTGCAGAATTATTAGGCAAGTTGTATTTTTGAGGATTAATTTTATTATTGAACAACAACCATGTTCTCAATGAACCCAAAAAACTCATTAATATCAAAGCTGAATATTTTTGGAAGTAGTTTTTAGTTTGTTTTTAGTTTTAGCTATTTTAGGGGGATATTTGTGTTTGCAGGTGACTATTACTGTGCATAATTATTAGGCAACTTAACAAAAAACAAATATATACCCATTTCAATTATTTATTTTTACCAGTGAAACCAATATAACATCTCAACATTCACAAATATACATTTCTGACATTCAAAAACACAACAAAAACAAATCAGTGACCAATATAGCCACCTTTCTTTGCAAGGACACTCAAAAGCCTGCCATCCATGGATTCTGTCAGTGTTTTGATCTGTTCACCATCAACATTGCGTGCAGCAGAAACCACAGCCTCCCAGACACTGTTCAGAGAGGTGTACTGTTTTCCCTCCTTGTAAATCTCACATTTGATGATGGACCACAGGTTCTCAATGGGGTTCAGATCAGGTGAACAAGGAGGCCATGTCATTAGATTTTCTTCTTTTATACCCTTTCTTGCCAGCCACGCTGTAGAGTACTTGGACGCGTGTGATGGAGCATTGTCCTGCATGAAAATCATGTTTTTCTTGAAGGATGCAGACTTCTTCCTGTACCACTGCTTGAAGAAGGTGTCTTCCAGAAACTGGCAGTAGGACTGGGAGTTGAGCTTGACTCCATCCTCAACCCGAAAAGGCCCCACAAGCTCATTTTTGATGATACCAGCCCAAACCAGTACTCCACCTCCACCTTGCTGGCGTCTGAGTCGGACTGGAGCTCTCTGCCCTTTACCAATCCAGCCACGGGCCCATCCATCTGGCCCATCAAGACTCACTCTCATTTCATCAGTCCATAAAACCTTAGAAAAATCAGTCTTGAGATATTTCTTGGCCCAGTCTTGACGTTTCAGCTTGTGTGTCTTGTTCAGTGGTGGTCGTCTTTCAGCCTTTCTTACCTTGGCCATGTCTCTGAGTATTGCACACCTTGTGCTTTTGGGCACTCCAGTGATGTTGCAGCTCTGAAATATGGCCAAACTGGTGGCAAGTGGCATCTTGGCAGCTGCACGCTTGACTTTTCTCAGTTCATGGGCAGTTATTTTGCGCCTTGGTTTTTCCACACGCTTCTTGCGACCCTGTTGACTATTTTGAATGAAACGCTTGATTGCTCGATGATCACGCTTCAGAAGCTTTGCAATTTTAAGAGTGCTGCATCCCTCTGCAAGATAGCTCACTATTTTTGACTTTTCTGAGCCTGTCAAGTCCTTCTTTTGACCCATTTTGCCAAAGGAAAGGAAGTTGCCTAATAATTATGCACACCTAATATAGGGTGTTGATGTCATTAGACCACACCCCTTCTCATTACAGAGATGCACATCACCTAATATGCTTAATTGGCAGTAGGCTTTCGAGCCTATACAGCTTGGAGTAAGACAACATGCATAAAGAGGATGATGTGGTTAAAATACTCATTTGCCTAATAATTCTGCACGCAGTGTATGTGCTTTTATGTTGTATGCTGTTTCCGGTTCTCCGCTGGGTCGCCCAGGCTCACACCCATCCCTGTCCCCTGGTTCGCCCAGGCTCATACCTGCCCCTGTCTCCTGGACCGCCCAGGCTCATACCTACCTCCGTCTCCTGGATCGCCCAGGCTCATACCTGCCCCTGTCTCCTGGATCACCCAGGCTCATACCTGCCTCTGTCTCCTGGATCACCCAGGCTCATACCTGCCTCTGTCTCCTGGATCGTCCAGGCTCATACCTGCCTCTGTCTCCTGGATCGCCCAGGCTCATACCTGCCCCTGTCTCCTGATTCGCCCAGGCTCATACCTGCCCCTGTCTCCTGGTTCGCCAGGCTCATACCTGCCCCTGTCTCCTGGATCGCCCAGGCTCATACCTGCCCCTGTCTCCTGGATTGCCCGGGCTCATACCTGCCTCTGTCTCCCGGATCGCCCAGGCTCATACCTGCCTCTGTCTCCTGGATCGCCCAGGCTCATACCTGCTTCTGTCTCCTAGATCGCCCAGGCCGTCATCTTCCCAGCTAGTCCCCCTTTCGACTCTTATGGATTTGTCTCCCAGGAACGTTTTCTTGCCTGTCTCATTTATCCGACATCGGGCCGAGGTCAGGTGACCCAAGACATCGGCACAGGTATCATCCGTCAAGCTCAGGTTAAGCATGTCGCATGCTTCAGATACGGAGGACACCGTGTCACTCCCTGGAACGTCCGTCTCGGGCCAGTCTGGCACCGTGTCCCTGAGAAGCTGGACGATTCCCAGACTCACCGCAGAACTTAATAGGAGAGGCATCCCTCACCCGGCCTCTGCTCGCAGAGCAGAACTATATAAACTGTTGATGACCACCCCGGGCCCGTCAGGTGTCCAGCCAGGGACCACGTCCATCCAGCAGTCGCTGTCACATTTACAAGCCACTATTGACTCCTTGGTCTGCGCAGTGGCAGATGCTCAGTCCAGGGTGTCGGTGCTGGAATCTCGGGCCCCGCCCCCCCTCCGGCAGGGTCCGGCGTTCCTCAGGGGGCCTCCCTAGGTATTACCATTTTCACTCCCCAGGTGGCCCCGGCCCATTTCATCCCGGACGGCATAAAAATAAAAAAAATAAAAAAAATAGAAAGACATCCTGGCCGGGAAGGATGTGAACTTGGCTTCCATCCTTATCGCCTCACAAGATATCCCTGAGAACAGGGTCATTAACTGTGGTGACGTCTCCCTCGTTCTGAAGGCCAAGGAGGCAAGGATTAACAGGAAGCTCACCATCCCGGAATTTGTGTTGGCTTTCAGTCTGTTTAGGGACATTGTGTGCTCAGCCCAGCCTAGAAGGAGAGAGGAACTAGACTCGTACCTCTACCTTGTCACCGACCTGGGGCACAAGTATGGTGGCTCGTCATTTTATGATTACCACCGCTCCTTCTCGGCTAAGGCTGCTGCTGCCCTGGTTCATTTCCAGTTTGTCACCAACTGCGCCAACAGTGATATGGAGCTTTTTGCCGCCACTTTGTGGGTATTAGGGCCCCGTCATGTTCAGTGGGCCAGTCAATTTTCCACTCCTCGGACTGGTGCCCTAGCTCTGTCAATCCCATCCAGGATAGGTCCTTGCGGTCTTCCATCCCCTGGTGCTGGATTAGAGTCCCTCCTTTCTCACGCCAGGAACCTGGTACAACATTCCCTCTCCTCCAATACCGCCAGGAATTTCCAAGCCGGCTTTAAGGTTTATGAAGTTTTCTCCAGGTCCCACCCGCTGGGTTGCTTGGACGATATCTCCTACATCCCGGCGTTCATAGCCCACTGTCATCGCGACTTCAGGCTGTCGTACAACACCATTAGGCTGTACTTAGCTGGGATCCAGCACTGCTCCATGCTTCGTAGTCCAAACGAAGGTTCCATTTTTTCAGTTCAAGCGATTAAGGCAGCTCTTAAGGGAATCCAGAAGAGCGGGGATGCCCCTCCTGCCCGAAGACAGCCTGTCTCCGGCAAGATGTTCAGGAGATTTTCGTCCGCACTGGATGGACATCCTTTTGGGCACTCTCCTAGCTTGGTCATTAAGGCGGCTAGGTACCTCTGGTTTTATGGGTTCCTTAGGCCAGGCGAGTTCACCAGCACCTCCTCCAAACTTCAGGGCTTGCAGTTGCGGCAATTGTCCTGGCTCCATGACCATTTTGTCCTCCGGCTACCATCCACTAAGCCCAATCAACATGGGCCTCCCACTGAGGTCGGATTTTTCCAAACTTTCAACGATTGGTGTCCGGTCATGGTCCTCAAACAATCGCTAGCACTGCTGCAAAATACCCTCCTAGAGGGCCCGCCGTTGCCTTTCCATGGGAATTTCCTGTTTTCAGTCCAGTTCATATCCCACATCAGGACGCAGGCTGCAGGTCTCGGCTACAACCCGCTGGTCATCATTGGGCATTCGTTCCGGATTGGGGCTGCGTCTGCAGCTTCAAAAAATGGGGTCTTGGCGCACGTGATCAAAAGCATGGGTCACTGGCGTTCGTCTTGTTTGACAAGGTACATTCCAAATCCGAATGTCGAGATTTCCCAGGCTTTCTGTAAACTCGTGCCCTGAGAGAAATTAAACGTTTTGACACTGCTCAGCTCTCCTTGTTCCTTTTTGCCCACTGCTAGGCTTACCCTCGCTCCTGGCTCCCGGCACAACACAGCCAGCTTAGGTCAGGGGTTAGCGCTTCTCCTCGTCTGTTGCCTTTAAACCTCTCCCATAAGTTGGAAGGCTGAAAAGTCAGCCTGAATTTGTGGGAGGGGCATCTGACCTTCATAAGCGCCGGCCCCCAGCTCCTCAGGGCGCTTCTGTTCACACCCACCCACCCTCCCTTTTTTCTTCAAACTCCCTTTAGGGTACGCCCACTGCTAGGCTTACCCTCGCTCCTGGCTCCCGGCACAACACAGCCAGCTTAGGTCAGGGGTAAGCGCTTCTCCTCGTATGTTGCCTTTAAGCCTCTCCCATAAGTGATGCGTCAAAATCACTGCTCATGTGAACAGCCCCGAAGAAATGAATGGGTCCTGATTCAGTGCAGGTGCAATGCGTTCAACTCACGCATTGCACCCGCGCAGAAAACTCGCCCGTGTGAAAGGGGCTTTACAGTAGAAACTCCCAAGAAGTGACCCCATTTTTGAAACTAGGGGATAAGGTGCCAGTTTTATTGGTACTATTTTTGGGCACATATGAATTTTGATCATTCATTATAACACTTTATAGGGCAAGGTGACCAAAAAATTGGTTGTTTTAGCACAGTTTTTATTTATTTATTTTTACAGCGTACACCTGAGGGGTTCGGTCAAGTGACATTTGTATAGAGCAGATTGTTACGGACGTGGCGATACCTAATATGTATACTTTTTCTTATTTATTTAAGTTTTACACAATAATAGCATTTTTGAAACAAAAAAATTATGTTTTAATGTGTCCATGTTCTGAGAGCTATAGTTTTCTTTAATTTTTTTGAGCGATTTTCTTATGTAGGGGCTCATTTTTTCCTGGATGAAGTGATGGTTTTATTGGTACCATTTTGTGGGACATACGTCTTTTTTATCACTTGGTGTTGCACTTTTTGTGATGTAAGGTGAGAAAAAATGGCTTTTTTTTTTACACAGTTTATTATTATTATTTTTTTACGGTGTTCACCCGAGGGGTTAGGTCATGTGATATTTTTATAGAGCTAGTTGTTATGGACGCGGCGATACCTAATATGTATACTTTTTTTATTTATTTCACTGTAACACAATAATAGCATTTTTTAAACAAAAAAAATGATGTTTTAGTGTCTCCATGTTCTGAGAGCTATAGTTTTTGTTTTTTTTTTAGCGATTTTCTTATGTAGGGGCTCATTTTTTGTGGAATGAGGTGACGGTTTTAGTCGTACCATTTTTTGGGACATACGCCTTTTTGATCACTTTTTGTGATGTAAGGTGACAAAAATGGCTTTTTTTTACAGTTATTTTTATTTATTTTTTATTGTGTTTATCGGACTGGGTCGATCATGTGATATATTTATAGAGCCGACCATCACGGACACGGCAATACCATATGTCTATTTTATTTATTGTTCTATTTTTTTTAACATTTTTTTTAATTCCTTACTTGGGGAATTTTTTTTTTACATGTGAAACCTTTTTTTTTAACACTTTATTTTTTTATTTTACACTTTTCGTCCCCCATAAGGTCATACAAGCAGGGCCGGCTCTATAATAAGGCAGACCAAGCGGCTGCTTGAGGGCGCAGAAAAGGGGGGGGTGGCCCCAGGGTGGAATTTTTTTTATTTTTTATTCTTCTTCTTCTTCTTCTTATTTTTAAATACATAACTTGTGGACTTGACCGGCCGCCCACCCCAGCCTGCAGGTGTGCCATGCGGCCCCGGCCCTCACCTCCTCACAGAGCGGCACGCAGGCTCAGCAGCAGCATGGCATCGGCAACACAGACAGTCACGGGGTCAGGGGGGTGTGACTGCCGAGTGGCGCTGCGGCGGCGGGCAACAGGCAGCAGCAACTGGTGTAGACTGGGGAGCAGAGGTCTGGAGACTGGAGGCAAAGCTGTTGGTGGTGAGTAACTGTGTGTGAGTGAGTCTGTGAGACATCAGACAGTGGCACTCACACAGCCAGGTCCAGACCAGACCGTCCAGACTGCCATAGGTGACACAGACAGGTAGGTAGGTCAAGGTGATCTCATTGAGCGCAGGCTGTGCAGAAACAGAAGAACATTAATGGGGGTGGGGTCAGGGTGAGGCAGGTGACATTACAATGTGACATGAATGGAGGGGGGACAACAAGACATTTGGATAAATGTCTCTGAGTAGTCTGTCTGTGCGGCCCGCAGGGAGAAATGTATGTAGCATGGGGGGGATGGGGGGAATGGACATGATGGAGGGGGGAGAAATGTGACAACATGGATGGAGGGGGAGAAATGTGACAACATGGATGGAGGGGGGAGAAATGTGACAACATGGATGGAGAGGGGAGAAATGTGACAACATGGATGGAGAGGGAGAAATGTGACAACATGATTTTGCCTTTTCAGGCCTGCATGATTAATAAAATGCACCAGCTTTCACGATTAAGCGTATATTTAGTTACTCACAACCTTTGGCGCTGATCGAGAGGTTCTTTAAATGGGAATTATTTCAGGTGGCGTCCCACCATTCACATCCCAGTCCAGCAATGTTGTGAGTAACTAAATATACGCTTAATCGTGAAAACTGGTGCATTTTATTAATCATGCAGGCCTGAAAAGGCAAAATCATGTTCCTTATATAAAGCTCTGAGGACACAGCTTTGATTACTTCCACTGGGACACAGCTTTGATTAATTCCACTGGGACTCACCCATATACATGGGTTTATTGTACTGGGACTTCAACTGAGAAAAATACTCAGGTCTCCAGAAAAATCGAGTATTTTATCGATTAAGGATATTGCATTTTATCTGTATTTTTATGTATGTATTTTAACCTATTCGATTTTATTGGATCGATTCATTGTAGTCGATTTTTTATAATCGATATTCTATCGATAAAATTGTATCTTTGATGCCAATACACACACTCGATTTATTTTACTGTACTTAATTAAATAAGTTTGGATCCACATTTCTCTGGGTGTTTTGAGTGCCGGTCCAATTTCACTCAGCAATTTATCCCAACAAGAGCAAGGGGTGGCTCTTTTTGTCCAGAGCACCTAGCGTGATTACTCACAGTGAGACATCTGTTTATTCTCTCTAAGTGAATATTGAGTTTTGTTTGGCTGTTAACCCTTGCTTTGTAACTGGAGAAAATGGATTAAAATGGAAAATCTGCCAAAAAAGTTAAATTTTGAAATGTTATCTCTATTTTCCATTAATTCTTGTGGAACACCTAAAGGGTTAACAAAGTTTGTAAAATCAGTTTTGTATACCTTGAGGTGTGTAGTTTCTAAAATGGGGTCACTTTTTTGGAGTTTCTACTCTAGGGGTGCTTCAAATGTGACATGGCAGCTTTAAATTATCCCAGTGAAATGTGCTTTTCAAAAACCATATGGCGTTCCTTTCCTTCTGCACAATAGTGTGCGCCCGAACAGCAGTTTGCGACCACATATGGGGTGTTTCTGTAAACTACAGAAACAAGGCAATAAATATTGTGTTTTGTTTGGTTGTTAACAATTGCTTTTAGTGTAAAAGAAAATTGATTAAAATGGAAAATCTGCCAAAAATGTGAAATTCAGAAATTTCATCTCCATGTTCCATTAATTCTTGTGGAACACCTAAAGGGTTAACAAAGTTGTGAAATCAGTTTTAAATACCTTGAAGGGTGTAGTTTCCAAAATGGGGTCATATTTGGTGGTTTCTATTATGTAAGCCTCACAAAGTGACTTCAGACCTGAACTGGTCCTTAAAAAGTGGATTTTGGAAATTTTCCGAAACATTTCAAGATTTGCTTCCAAACTTCAAAGCCTTCTAACGTCCCCAAAAAATAAAATGGCATTCACAAAATGATCTAAACATGAAGTAGACATATAGGGAAAGTAAAGTAATAACTATTTTTGGAAGTATTACCGTATTTTTCGCCCTATAAGACGCACCGGCCCATAAGACGCACCTAGGTTTTTGAGGAGGAAAATAAGAAAAATAATTTTTTTAACCAAAAGGTGTGCTTTTGGTGGGTTTTGAACTAATGGTAGTCTGTGCATGACACTACTATGGGGGATTTGTGTATGGCACTGTTATGGGGGGATCTGTGGGTGGCACTGTTATGGGGGGATCTGTGGATGGCACTGTTATGGGGGGGATCTGTGGATGCCACTGTTATGGGGGGGAATCTGTGGATGCCACTGTTATGGGGGATCTGTGGATGGCACTGTTATGGGGGGATCTGAGGGGGGCACTGTTATGGGGGGATCTGTGGATGGCACTGTTATGGGGGGGGGGTGATCTGTGGATGGCACTGTTATGGGGGGGTGATCTGTGGATGACACTGTTATGGGGGAGTGATCTGTGGATGGCACTGTTATGGGGGGGTGATCTGTGGATGGCACTGTTATGGGGGGGTGATCTGTGGATGGCACTGTTATGGGGGGGTGATCTGTGGATGGCACTGTTATGGGGGGTGATCTGTGGATGGCACTGTTATGGAGGGGGATCTGTGGATGGCACTGTTATGGGGGGTGGATCCAGGGCCGGATTAACGTAGGGGCTGATGGAGCTGCAGCTCCAGGCCCCTACCATAAAATAGGCCCATCTGCCAGCCAAAAGGCCGTCGGGAGGGTTAAAAGTCCTCTGTTGTACACAGCGCAGCGTCACATAGCACACAGTCAATGCAGAGACGCTCACCTCACTGGCAGCAGGGAGCCTGAGGGCGGGACTCGGGAGGAACGTAATATGATCCTAGAGTGGAAGCTGCTTCTGCCAGCCCCTCCCCTCCCCGCCCACCAACCAATCAGAGCTGAGGCAAGGCAAGCACTTCACAGGTCCTGTAAGGGAACTGCACAGTGTAAAGTGTAGTTCCCAGGTTAGAACAGTGCATCTGCCAGGACCTGTGATGACATCATCTTCAGCATCACAGGTCCTGCAGAATCTAGCAAAGGAACTGCACCAAAAATGGTGTAGTTCCTAGGTTTCAAAGGTACATCTGCCAGGACCTGTGATGACATCATCACAGGTCCTTCAACCCCTAACAGCAAGTATTAGAAGTTCACAAGCAGCTCTGCATTGATCCATACAGACTGGAATGGAGTGGTAAGAGGAGGTCCTCCACTTTTCATCATTTACCCCCCCTCCATGCCCTGTTTTTACTCATTGCTCACTCATGTATAATACTTCAGACAGGTACAGTGACCACAACCTCATGTACTTCACACACACAGTGACCATAATGCATAACTGACCACATATTTCTATAAACACTGCATCTACAGTATTATACCTTGTATGCCTCACATCTATATATATATATATATATATATATATATATATATATATGGAATGGATGAGAGTTCAGGGCAGCACTCCTTGTAGCAATAGTTGGGTGCCAGCGGTATCGACACTCGACCACAGTGTCAAACAACCAGAGGAATAAATACACCGCAGCACGTCCATAAGGTGAAAATGTGGGATCCTTTATTCACCCAAGCAGCGACGTTTCGGTCCGCTTGCTGGGACCATTTTCAAGCAATGAATTGCTTGAAAATGGTCCCAGCAAGTGGACCGAAACGTCGCTGCTTGGGTGAATAAAGGATCCCACATTTTCACCTTATGGACGTGCTGCGGTGTATTTATTCCTCTATATATATATATATATATATATATATATATATATATACACACACACACACACACACACACACTCTGCATATATTAAACAGTATTATAGATGCAATATGTACAGATATATAATATATATTGCAGTGTACTGATATGTGAGGTACAAGGTATAATATATGCAGTGTGTATAGATATATTGTATATACAGCAGTGTACTGATATGTTAGGTACGAGGTATAATAGATGGTGTGTACAGGTATATTGTATATACAGCATTGGATTGATATGTGAGGTACGAGCTGTAATTTATACCTCATATATCAGTACACTGCTGTATATACTATATACCTGAACACACTGCATATATTATACCTCGTACCTCACATATCAGTACACTGCTGTATACACTATACATCTGTACACACTGCATCTATTATGCCTGTTTTGTAATCCCAATCCGGCCCTGATGGCATAAATTATAAAACAGCAGCGAACATAGTTCATGGAACAAAGTGAGAGGCCTGGAATGGGTAGTGGGAGGGGCTATAAAAGGGGAATGGGGGCCCAATTTAGATTCTTGCTATGGGGCACAGTGATTTCTATGTACGCCTTTGACAGGAGCAGAGAGATAAGAGAAGTGACAGATGACACAGAGTTTAGATTACAGGTTGAATTAACCCTTTAGGATCAAATTGGCTTCTCAGGAGATAAATATGTTAAAGGCATCTCATTCAGTAGCTATATAACTAAGGGTGGGTTCACATCTCCTTTATGGATTCCGTTAAGTGGGGACTGTGGGGACTATTTTATTATCAGCCAGTGACTGTGTTACTGTAATACTGTTATCAATTCAGCACATAGTTTTCCCTGTGCGTGCATTCACATTTCACTTCACTTGGTTCGTTGTACTACTGTCAGTGTCAGACTGTTGTCCCTGTGGGTAACAATGCACAACAGACAACAATGCACACCACAGTGACAGCTCCTGACTCCTGTCCTGAGTACTCCTGTCCGGCGTCAGCCTCAGCTTCCCTTCACTATCACTATAATCAATCCCTCTTCCTGATCCTGACTCACTCATTAGAGAGCTGAAGAGCCGACTGAGTCAGCAGCAGCAAGTGAATCGAATGGATAGCATCTGCGCATGCGCATCGGCACCTAGAGTCTTCAGTTCACTTGCGAGTCAGCTCAGCAGTCAGTGACTCACCAAGTGAACCGAAGATCCGATTCATGAATCGGTTCATTTGAATGAGCTGATTCAAATGAACCGATTCATCTGAAAGATCCGAACTTCCTATCACTACTGAGGTCATATCCGGCGGGCCGCGGCATTACAGGAACAGCACCAGCTGCTCTGACGTCCTGCCGCCGGATATACGTCACAGGATATCCGGCGGCAGGACGTCAGAGCAGCTGGTGCGGTTCCTGTAATGCCGGCCCGCCGGATATGACCTCAGTGCGCCCGCGGTTATCCCTCCTGCACGCTGCGCTGTGTACAACCTACTCAGCAGTTTCGACCAGCACACGGCCCACAGCGCTCAGCCACACCAGCCCGTGAGACAGCAGGAGCTTCTGGAGCAGGGCAGGTATCAGATAAACTCATCCAGTTGGAAGGGAGGGCAATCATAGTGCTGTTATGATTTATGGACACAGCTCTCAGCATGCTTAGCCAGCCTTCTACAGGCTGTTTCTGAGCCTGTGGACTGTGACTCTCAAGAAGCACAGCCAGATAGAAGGCTGGCTAAGCATGCTGAGAGCTGTGTCCATAAATCATAACAGCACTATGGAAATTACTGACTGGCTAAGCATGCTGAGAGCTCAGTCTAAATAACATAACACATTAAAGAAATTACTGTTTCTAGCTGCTAGTCCACAGCAGCTAGAAACAGTAATTTCTTTAACCACCTCAGCCCCCAGTGCTTAAACACCCTGAAAGACCAGGCCACTTTTTACACTTCTGACCTACACTACTTTCACCGTTTATTGCTCGGTCATGCAACTTACCACCCAAATGAATTTTACCTCCTTTTCTTCTCACTAATAGAGCTTTCATTTGGTGGTATTTCATTGCTGCTGACATTTTTACTTTTTTTGTTATTAATCGAAATTTAACGATTTTTTTGCAAAAAAATGACATTTTTCACTTTCAGTTGTAAAATTTTGCAAAAAAAACGACATCCATATAGAAATTTTGCTCTAAATTTATAGTTCTACATGTCTTTGATAAAAAAAAAATGTTTGGGTAAAAAAAAAATGGTTTGGGTAAAAGTTATAGCGTTTACAAACTATGGTACAAAAATGTGAATTTCCGCTTTTTGAAGCAGCTCTGACTTTCTGAGCACCTGTCATGTTTCCTGAGGTTCTACAATGCCCAGACAGTACAAACACCCCACAAATGACCCCATTTCTGAAAGTACACACCCTAAGGTATTCGCTGATGGGCATAGTGAGTTCATAGAACTTTTTATTTTTTGTCACAAGTTAGCGGAAAATGATGATTTTTTTTTTTTTTTTTTTTTTCCTTTCAAAGTCTCATATTCCACTAACTTGTGACAAAAAATAAAAACTTCTATGAACTCACTATGCCCATCAGCGAATACCTTGGGGTCTCTTCTTTCCAAAATGGGGTCACTTGTGGGGTAGTTATACTGCCCTGGCATTCTAGGGGCCCAAATGTGTGGTAAGGAGTTTGAAATCAAATTCTGTAAAAAATGACCTGTGAAATCCGAAAGGTGCTCTTTGGAATATGGGCCCCTTTGCCCACCTAGGCTGCAAAAAAGTGTCACACATCTGGTATCTCCGTACTCAGGAGAAGGTGGGGAATGTGTTTTGGGGTGTCATTTTATATATACCCATGCTGGGTGAGAGAAATATCTTGGCAAAAGACAACTTTTCCCATTTTTTTATACAAAGTTGTCATTTGACCAAGATATTTATCTCACCCAGCATGGGTATATGTAAAAAGACACCCCAAAACACATTCCTCAACTTCTCCTGAGTACGGGGATACCAGATGTGTGACACTTTTTTGCAGCCTAGGTGGGCAAAGGGGCCCATATTCCAAAGAGCACCTTTCGGATTTCACTCCTCATTTTTTCCTGAATTTGATTTCAAACTCCTTACCACACATTTGGGCCCCTAGAATACCAGGGCAGTATAACTACCCCACAAGTGACCCCATTTTGGAAAGAAGACACCCCAAGGTATTCCGTGAGGGGCATGGCGAGTTCCTAGAATTTTTTATTTTTTGTCACAAGTTAGTGGAAAATGATGATTTTTTTTTTTTTTTTTTTTTTTTCATACAAAGTCTCATATTCCACAAACTTGTGACAAAAAATAAAAACTTCCATGAACTCACTATGCCCATCAGCGAATACCTTGGGGTCTCTTCTTTCCAAAATGGGGTCACTTGTGTGGTAGTTATACTGCCCTGGCATTCTAGGGGCCCAAATGTGTGGTAAGTAGGTAAATGACCTGTGAAATCCGAAAGGTGCTCTTTGGAATGTGGGCCCCTTTGCCCACCTAGGCTGCAAAAAAGTGTCACACATCTGGTATCCCCGTATTCAGGAGAAGTTGAGGAATGTGTTTTGGGGTGTCTTTTTACATATACCCATGCTGGGTGAGATAAATATCTTGGTCAAATGCCAACTTTGTATAAAAAAATGGGAAAAGTTGTCTTTTGCCAAGATATTTCTCTCACCCAGCATGGGTATATGTAAAATGACACCCCAAAACACATTCCCCAACTTCTCCCGATTACGGAGATACCAGATGTGTGACACTTTTTTGCAGCCGAGGTGGGCAAAGGGGCCCATATTCAAAAGAGCACCTTTCGGATTTCACAGGTCATTTTTTACAGAATTTGATTTCAAACTCCTTACCACACATTTGGGCCCCTAGAATGCCAGGGCAGTATAACTACCCCACAAGTGACCCCATTTTGGAAAGAAGAGACCCCAAGGTATTCGCTGATGGGCAAAGTGAGTTCATGGAAGTTTTTATTTTTTGTCACAAGTTAGTGGAATATGAGACTTTGTATGAAAAAAAATAAATAAAAAAAAATAAGCATTTTCCACTAACTTGTGACAAAAAATAAAAAATTCTAGGAACTCGCCATGCCCCTCACAGAATACCTTGGGGTGTCTTCTTTCCAAAATGGGGTCACTTGTGGGGTAGTTATACTGCCCTGGCATTTTCCAGGGGCCCTAATGTGTGGTAAGTAGGTAAATGACCTGTGAAATCCTAAAGGTGCTCTTTGGAATATGGGCCCCTTTGCCCACCTAGGCTGCAAAAAAGTGTCACACATCTGGTATCGCCGTATTCAGGAGAAGTTGGGGAATGTGTTTTGGGGTGTCATTTTACATATACCCATGCTGGGTGAGAGAAATATCTTGGCAAAAGACAACTTTTCCCATTTTTTTATACAAAGTTGGCATTTGACCAAGATATTTCTCTCACCCAGCATGGGTATATGTAAAATGACACCCCAAAACACATTCCCCAACTTCTCCTGAGTACGGCGATACCAGATGTGTGACACTTTTTTGCAGCCTAGATGCGCAAAGGTGCCCAAATTCCTTTTAGGAGGGCATTTTTAGACATTTGGATACCAGACTTCTTCTCACGCTTTGGGGCCCCTAGAATGCCAGGGCAGTATAAATACCCCACATGTGACCCCATTTTGGAAAGAAGACACCCCAAGGTATTCAATGAGGGGCATGGCGAGTTCATAGAAATTTTTTTTTTTTGGCACAAGTTAGCGGAAATTGATATTTTTAATTTTTTTCTCACAAAGTATCCCGTTCCGCTAACTTGGGACAAAAATTTCAATCTTTCATGGACTCAATATGCCCCTCACGGAATACCTGGGGGTGTCTTCTTTCCGAAATGGGGTCACATGTGGGGTATTTATACTGCCCTGGCATTCTAGGGGCCCTAAAGCGTGAGAAGAAGTCTGGAATATAAATGTCTAAAAAATTTTACGCATTTGGATTCCGTGAGGGGTATGGTGAGTTCATGTGAGATTTTATTTTTTGACACAAGTTAGTGGAATATGAGACTTTGTAAGAAAAAAAAAATAAAATTCTGCTAACTTGGGCCAAAAAAATATCTGAATGGAGCCTTACAGAGGGGTGCTAAATGACAGGGGGGTGATAAATGACAGGGGGGTGATCAATGACAGGGGGGTGATCAATGACAGGGGGGTGATCAATGACAGGGGGGTGATCAATGACAGGGGGGTGATCAGGGAGTCTATATGGGGTGATAACCACAGTCATTGATCACGCCCGTGTAAGGCTTCATTCAGACGTCCGGATGCGTTTTGCGGATCCGATCCATCTATCAGTGCATCCGTAAAAATCATGCGGACATCTGAATGGAGCTTTACAGGGGGGTAATCAATGACAGGGGGGTGATCAGGGAGTCTATATGGGGTGATCACCACAGTCATTGATCATGCCCCTGTAAGGCTTCATTCAGACGTCCGGATGCGTTTTGCGGATCGGATCCATCTATCAGTGCATCCGTAAAAATCATGCGGACATCTGAATGGAGCTTTACAGGGGGGTAATCAATGACAGGGGGGTGATCAATGACAGGGGGGTGATCAGGGAGTCTATATGGGGTGATCACCACAGTCATTGATCATGCCCCTGTAAGGCTTCATTCAGACGTCCGGATGCGTTTTGCGGATCGGATCCATCTATCAGTGCATCCGTAAAAATCATGCGGACATCTGAATGGAGCTTTACAGGGGGGTAATCAATGACAGGGGGGTGATCACCACAGTCATTGATCATGCCCCTGTAAGGCTTCATTCAGACGACCGGATGCGTTTTGCGGATCCGATCCATGTATCAGTGCATCCGTAAAAATCATGCGGACATCTGAATGGAGCTTTACAGGGGGTGATCAATGACAGGGGTGTAATCAATGACAGGGGGGTGATCAGGGAGTCTATATGGGGTGATAACCACAGTCATTGATCATGCCCCTGTAAGGCTTCATTCAGACGTCCGGATGCGTTTTGCGGATCCGATCCATCTATCAGTGCATCCGTAAAAATCATGCGGACATCTGAATGGAGCTTTACAGGGGGGTAATCAATGACAGGGGGGTAATCAATGACAGGGGGGTGATCAGGGAGTCTATATGGGGTGATCACCACAGTCATTGATCATGCCCCTGTAAGGCTTCATTCAGACGTCCGGATGCGTTTTGCGGATCCGATCCATCTATCAGTGCATCCGTAAAAATCATGCGGACATCTGAATGGAGCTTTACAGGGGGGTGATCAATGACAGGGGGGTAATCAATGACAGGGGGGTGATCAGGGAGTCTATATGGGGTGATCACCACAGTCATTGATCATGCCCCTGTAAGGCTTCATTCAGACGTCCGGATGCGTTTTGCGGATCCGATCCATCTATCAGTGGATCCGTAAAAATCATGCGGACGTCTGAATGGAGCTTTACAGGGGGGTGATCAATGACAGGGGGGTAATCAATGACAGGGGGGTGATCAGGGAGTCTATATGGGGTGATCACCACAGTCATTGATCATGCCCCTGTAAGGCTTCATTCAGACGTCCGGATGCGTTTTGCGGATCCGATCCATCTATCAGTGGATCCGTAAAAATCATGCGGACGTCTGAATGGAGCTTTACAGGGGGTTGATCAATGACAGGGGGGTAATCAATGACAGGGGGGTGATCAGGGAGTCTATATGGGGTGATCAGGGGTGATTAGGGGTGATCAGGGGCTAATAAGGGGTTAATAAGTGATGGGGGGGGGGGGTGTAGTGTAGTGTAGTGGTGCTTGGTGCTACTTTACTGAGCTACCTGTGTCCTCTGGTGGTCGATCCAAACAAAGGGGACCACCAGAGGACCAGGTAGCAGGTATATTAGACGCTGTTATCAAAACAGCGTCTAATATACCTGTTAGGGGTTAAAAAAAACACATCTCCAGCCTGCCAGCGAACGATCGCCGCTGGCAGGCTGGAGATCAACTCTCTTACCTTCCGTTCCTGTGAGCGCGCGCGCCTGTGTGCGCGCGTTCACAGGAAATCTCGCGTCTCGCGAGATGACGCGTATATGCGTGACTGTGCGCAGCGCTGCCACCTCCGGAACGCGATCCTGCGTTAGGCGGTCCGGAGGTGGTTAAAGGGGTTCTGTCACCAGGTTTGACCCCTGTCAGCTAAAAATATGCTGATGTTCAGGGCGTCTTCACGATTCCTAATGTGGGCTTATAAATGTCATCTATGGGCTTATTTAGCTAAAAAACAGCTTTTACTAACCTGTCAGTCAAACAAATAAGGTGCCCAAGGGGATGTTAATGGGTGCAAGATGCCCGCCGCACCCACCGCCGTTCGTGCCCAGCGCCGCCTTTCCGGACTTCTGCACCGCCTCCTAATCCTCTGTGCCGCCTCTCGCTCTCCCTCCCTCCCCCCTCCTTCTGCTGTAAGATCTCGCGCTTGCGCACAGGGCTCTGCCTGATGCGCCCGTGCAGACTTCTCCATTTGGCTTCTTACAGCGAAGTGCGCATGCGCCGGCACTTCGCTCAACCCCTGTATGCGCAAGATCTTACAGCAGGAGGAGGGGGGAGGGAGGGAGAGCGAGAGGCGGCACAGAGGATTAGGAGGCGGCGCAGAAGTCCGGAAAGGCGGCGCTGGGCATGAATGGCGGCGGGTGCGGCCGACACCTTGCATTCATTAACATCCCCTTGGGCACCTTATTTGTTTGACTGACAGGTTAGTAAAAGCTGTTTTTTAGCTAAATAAGCCCACAGATGACATTTATAAGCCCACATTAGGAATCGTGAAGACGCCCTGAACATCAGCATATTTTTAGCTGACAGGGGTCAAACCTGGTGACAGAATCCCTTTAATGTGTTATGTTATTTAGACACAGCTCTCAGCATGCTTAGCCAGCCTTCTATCTGACTGGCTAAGCATGCTGAGTGCTGTGTCCATAAATCATAACACAGCTCTATGAAAATTACTGTTTCTAGCTGCTGTTGTCCACAGTCCACAGCAGCTAGAAAACAGTAATCTTCATAGTCATGTTAAATGATCACTATAGTGTCAGGAAAACAAAGCGGTTTTCCTGACACTATAGTGCCCTGAGGGTGCCCCACCCTCAGGGTCCCCCTCCCGTGGTCCCCCTCCATGTTGCCAAGATAGAAGCCAAATGAAGGGGTAGTTGCAGGAACAAAATACTTTAATGGTATCGATAAAATATATATGTAATTAAGACACTGGGTGCAGTTCCATAAAAAGGCCCAGCAAAATCCTCAGCACCAGGCCCATGATGCTCTTAATCCGGCCCTGGGTGGATCTGTGGATGGCACTGCTATATATGTGTCTCACACAGATCCCCCACCCCATAACAATGCCATCCACATATCCCCCACCCCATAATAGTGGCATCCACAGATCACCCCCCCATAACAGTGCCATCCACAGATCCCCCCCCCCCCCATAACAGTGCCATCCACAGATCACCCCCCCATAACAGTGCCATCCACAGATCACCCCCCCATAACAGTGCCATCCACAGACCCCCCCCCCCCCCATAACAGTGCCATCCACATATCCCTCACCCCATAATAGTGACATCCACAGATGCTCTAATAACCTGTGGGAGGGGCCGGTGTCATGCAAATGCAGCAGGGCTGGTGCGGTCACTGTACTCCGGCCCCACCGCTAACTCACTGCTTTATTGCCTAAACATTTTATAATAATAGCTTTCATTGAAGTTCCGATCCCCAACCCCATCTGTACTATTTACTAAATGTCCTGTAGCAGGCATAGCAGGGCGGCCGGCCGGCCGGAACTAACTGACGTCACGTGCCTGCGCCGCCTACTTTATGAATGACCAATTTTTTTGTAAATTTGGCATTTTTTTTATAAAGAAAAAGAAAAAAAAATTGACTGAATTTTACCACTGTCATGAAGTACAATATGTGACGAGAAAACAATCTCAGAATGGCCTGGATAAGTAAAAGTGTTTTAAAGTTATCACCACATAAAGTGACACATGTCAGATTTGCAAAAAATGGCCTGGTCCTTAAGGTGAAAAAAGGGGTTAAACGTCTATGAGGGACAGTATCAAAATCCTTTGTAAAGTCCAAGAACACCACATCCACAGCCGCCCCTCTGACCAGGCTACTACTCACCTCCTTATAAAAACAAATCAGGTTAGTCTGACAACTTCTGTCCTTGGTAAACCCATGTTGGCTATCACTTATGATATTATTAATAGTCACATACTCCTGTATACAGTCTCTTAAGAGTCCTTCAAACATTTTTACCACAACAGATTTTAATGAGATATTAGGGTTTTAATGAGTACCTTTATTTATGCTTAGAATAGGATGTTGAAAAATTTTCTAATCTAATTTTCTAATATTGTCAATAGCAGTCGGGGGGATGGTAGTGCAGGTAGGCCTAGACAGTTAGCGGTTATAAGGGATTCTATAATCAGGAATACGGATAGAATAATTTGTCACCAAGACTGCCATGAATGGTTTGCTGTCTCCCTGGTGCCAGGGTTTGGCATGTGGTAACATGGATGGATAAATTACTGGGAAAGGCTGGGGATGACCCAGCTGTTGTGGTCCATGTTGGTACCAATGACTTAATAAATGGTAGGTGGAAGGTCCCGAAGAATAATTTTAAAGAACTAGGCTCTAAGCTGAAGGGAAGGACCTCCAAGGTAGTTTTAATAAACAGCAAACTAAGCTGCAAAAACCAGTGTCAGGCAGCTGCTGCCAAGGCCAATAAGATAATGGGTTGCATCAGAAGGGGCATAGATGCCCGTGATGAGAACATAGTCCTACCAATTTACAAATCACTAGTCAGACCACACATGGAGTACTGTGTACAGTTCTGGGGTCCTGTGAACAAGGCAGACATAGCAGATTTGGAGAGGGTCCAGAGGAGGGCAACTAAAGTAATAACTGGAATGGGGCAACTACAGTACCCTGAAAGATTATCAAAATTAGGGTTATTCACTTTAGAAAAAAGACGACTGAGGGGAGATCTAATTAATATGTATAAATATATCAGGGGTCAGTACAGAGATCTATCCCATCATCTATTTATCCCCAGGACTGTGACGAGGGGACATCCTCTGCGTCTGGAGGAAAGAAGGTTTGTACACAAACATAAAAGAGGATTCTTTACGGTAAGAGCAGTGAGACTATGGAACTCTCTGCCTGAGGAGGTGGTGATGTTGAGTTCGCTAAAAGAGTTCAAGAGGGGCCTGGATGTATTTTTGGAGCGTAATAATATTACAGGCTATAGCTACTAGAGAGGGGTCGTTGATCCAGGGAGTTATTCTGATTGCCTGATTGGAGTCGGGAAGGAATTTTTTATTCCCCTAAAGTGGGGAAAATTGGCTTCTACCAAGTTATTTTTTTTTTGCCTTCCTCTGGATCAACTTGCAGGATGACATTTCACTGGGGTACAAATAGAAGGGGAGCTGCTGCATTGGGGGGAGAGAATTCTGGCTGGGGTGGAAATGCATTTAAACTAGGGACAAGGGGGGAGGATATAGCTATAAATATGGAGGTAGACATGTTGGAGAGGGGTAATAATGCATTGGTGGGCGGAATGGATGGTAGGGGGAGGATCAGAAAAGTGGATAAGGAGATCTATCCATTACAAACCAACTCTGAAGGAGGAAAAAATTATCATAAAAAAATCTAAAACATTTTTTCCTAAAAGTATAAAATTTGATGATAACTTTAAATGTATGTTCACAAATGCCAGAAGTCTAGCAAGCAATGTGGGAGAGCTTGAAGCCTTGGTACTGGAGAAACATATTGATGTAGTTGGGGTTGCTGAGACATGGCTGGACTTCTCATGATTGGGCTGTGAATCTTCAAGCTTTACACTCTTTAGAAACGATAGGGCTAACCACAAAGGTGGTGGAGTATGTCTGTTTGCTAGGAGTGATATGACTATAAGTGTGAAAGAAACAATTGTGAATGACGTTTGTGAAGAGATTGAAACCTTGTGGGTGGAATTCCAGAGGGAAGAAAATAATGAAAAAATAATTCTTGGTGTGATCTATAGACTGTATGCGCAAATGGAGCAGACGGCGCAGGCTGGCACAGTGGTGATAATGGAAGATTTGAACTATCCAAACATACGGGTAGATTGGGAACATGGTTCTGCCTCTGCTGCAAAAGGGAGAAACTTCCTCAGCTTTTTGTGGGATAATTTTATGGGCCAGTTCAGGGCCGGTTCTAGGTGAAATGGGGCCCTGGGGTGAAAAATAATAAGGGCCCCCCCCACACGACACTTGCTGACTTTAACGTCCCCCCCATCACTACAGAAATACAGCGCCCCATACCTCTTACATCCAGTGACGTCTCCTTTGATGTAGATGTTCTCTATCCTCGTCTTCTCCTTTCAGATCTTCAGACCAGACCACCATTTTGTCTGCATTTTCCATCTCTGCAGTTTGACAACAAAAAAAATATCTTAGTTTACTACTACTTTTCCATCATTCTCCCATCTTCTGGACAAATCATCCTACTACCCCCAATACTGTGCCACTGTCCTCCTCAATACTATAATGCAGAAACAGATAATACCCCTGATAATACTAGTACCACACAGATCCCCCCATATAAAACACCCCTTCTTTGTGGCCTCAGTAGAAGCCCCCATAGTGCCCCATAATAATGTGCCAGTATCAAGTGCCTCTCTTCCACCACCCATGTGCCAGTAACAAGTGCCTCTCCATGCCCCCCTATGTGCCAATAAAAAGTGCCTCTCCATGCCCCCCATGTGCCAGTAACAAGTGCCAAACCCCCCATGTGCCAGTAACAAGTGCCTCTCCATGCCCCCATGTGCCAGTAATAAGTGCCAACACCCCCATGTGCCAGTATCAAGTGCCAACCCCCATGGGCCAGTATCAAGTGCCAACCCCCCCATGTGCCAGTATCAAGTGCCTCCCGCTCCCCCCATGTGCCAGTATCAAGTGCCAATCCCCCCACCCCCATGTGCCAGTATCAAGTGCTTCCCGCTCCCCCCATGTGGCAGTAAAAGTCCGGTATAAAAATAAAAAAACACTTATACTTACCTCTATCACACAGCGATGCGATGCAGGCCTCTTCTGGCCTGTGTCCCGCAGGGGCTTGTGCCGGCAGCCTATCAGAGGAACAGGGAAGGGAGATGCCTCTCCCTCCCCTGTCTCAGCACAGTCATCTGCATTGCTGTCCTGAGGACGGCGATACAGATGACTATGGAGATGAATGCTTCCACAATGGAAGCGTTCATCTCCCTGTAACCTGCCGCTGCCGCGGGCCCCCTTCCCGGAGCCAGAGACAGGCTCCCACCAGGGACAATTGCCCCCCTTTGCCTATATGAAAGTGTCGGCCCTGGGCCAGTTTGTAGAAGATCCTACTAGAGGTGATGCTGTTCTGGATTTAGTCATTTCTAACAATGCAGAGCTTGTGGGAAATGTCACAGTCTATGAAAACCTTGGTAACAATGACAAAAATATAATTATATTCCAACTAAGGCTACTTTCACACTGGCGTTTCTGGGTCCGCTTGTGAGATCCGTTTCAGGGCTCTCACAAGCGGCCTAAAACGGGTCAGTTCAGCCCCAATGCATCCAAGAATCCGTTCAGAATGCATCAGTTTGGCTGCGTTGCGTTTTTTAGACGGTCACTAAAACACAGCTTGCAGAGTTTTGGTGACCGTCTGACTATGCGGAGCCAAACGGATCCATCCTGACTTAGGGCTCATGCACACGACAGTATTTTGCATTCAGTATACTGGCCGTTTTTTTAGTTCAGTATGCGGTACATATACTGAACCATTAATTTCAATGGTTCAGCAAAAAAAACGGAAGTGTCTCCGTGTGCATTCCGTTTCAGTATTTCCGTATTTCCGTACCGTGAAAAGATAGAACATGTCCTATTCTTGTCCGCAAATCACGATGCTTGGCTCCATTCAAGTCAACTGGTCCGCAAAAAAAAACGGAACACATACGGAAATGCATCCATATGTCTTCCGTATCCGATCCGTTTTTGCTGAACCATCTATTGAAAATGTTATGCCCAGCCCAATTTTTTCTATGTAATTACTGTATACTGTACATGGCATACGGAAAAACGGAAAGGAAACGGAAACACAATGAAAAAAAAAAACGGAACAACGGATCCGTAAAAAACGGACCGCGAAACACTAAAAAAGCCATACGGTCGTGTGTATGAACCCTTATAATGTAAGTCAATGGGGACGGATCAGTTTTTCACTGACACAATATGGTGCAATTGAAAACGGATCCTAGTGTAAAAGTAGCCTACACTGTAAAAAACTAACTCTGGTCGGTAAGGTAAAAACACTTAATTTTGAAAAGGTGAATTTCTCAGGGTTAAACGCTGCACTTCAGGGCATAGACTGGGAGCAACTATTGTCACATAATGACACTAATGCTAAATGGGAGTGCTTTAGATCTACTTTGGATAAGTATATTGTTAAATGCATTCCTTTGCCTCTGTTCATAATATTTACTGATTCTTTAATGACAGGCATTGTACCAATGGTAGAAAGTAAAAAGGTTCACAGCAGCATGTCCGGTGTGACTGTTTATTGGGAACCAAGAGTGCACACACAAAAGAATATGACATTTCGGCTAAGCAATAGCCTTTATCAAGTATACAGATACAAAAGAGTGAACAGTCATATATACAACAGATTGGCCACCCATGTGGTATAGTGTAGCCAATAGGCTAATATGTCAATCTCATCAGCACATGTGTTATAATTAAAATGGTCTGAGCTCCAATCAGACTAATGATAAATAAAAGTTACGTATACCTGCACATCATGGAGACTCATCCACATACCTCAGTCATATCGATTCCCAAAGTCGGCGTCTCAACAGACCTACTGCGCATGTCCGTGACGTCATCACGTTTCAATATGGGCGGGCCGCCGTCACAAGCATCCGCGATGCGGCCACACCTCACTCTGTGATTACAGCACCCACAACCAATGAGCGCTCATACAGAAAATCACATGTAGAGCGCATCATCGGCCCACGTGATCGTCAGCTGACCTGCAAAAGGTCCTAGATCCACCTAATAGTAAATGGGTAAATCAATGACAATCTAATTGTCACTGAACCTCGGCTTAGGGGAAAAAAGAGGGCAATGGATGGGGCAATGGGTGTCGGCATATACTGTGGAGCTAGTGAGCCTAAAAAATTGTACCGCAAGGAGACAGCTAGTAAAAGTGCAAAATACAATGTGAATCATATATCTTAGAGTATCATGTAAAAACATTATATATCGAATCGGACAGTAGTACATGAAGGAGGTGTTTTAAAAACTGACTTGTACAAATAGCCTACAGATAGGAACAATCTTCTAAGATATGACAGCAATCACCCACGCTGCATGCTTGACTCCTTACCCTGGAGCCAGATGCTGCGTGTGAGACGAGTGGTGTCTGATGATGACAAATTTATGGATCGCATTGATGAGATGTGCAACAAGTTCTCCAATAGAAGATATCCAGGCAGGCTGCTAGATAGGACGCGGACCAGGATCTCCTCGGCTGACAGTGTCCACTTTTCAAGCTTCTCCTAGGAGAAAGAATACGGAACGCATCCCGTTTGTATCCACCTATGGCAATCAAAGTGCTGATATTGCACAGATTTTGAAAAGGGAGTGGCATATTTTGCATAGGGGTCTCCCTACAGTAAGTGAATTTGATAAACTGCCATTGATGGCATACAAACGGGGTACTAATCTGCATGACAAACTGATTAAGACTGAGACGTGTGATGTTAATAGAGGGGGCCAGACATATTTGAAGCCCAGAAAGACGGGGAATTTCCCTTGTTTGGGTTGCTGTAATTGTGGAAACATGTTGAAAGGCAATACTTTTGTTCACCCATACAGTGGCAAGAGATTCAATATTGCAGAATATTACACGTGCCGGTCTAGGTTTGTCATCTACATGATCGTTTGCCCCTGTAGTTTCATCTACGTGGGAGAGACGACCATGGAGATTAGGGAGCGCATTAACAAACACAAAAGCACTATAAGGAAAAAAATGATGGATAAGCCGGTGGCTAAACATTTTCTTGATTGGGGGCACTCTGTCAGCCAACTGAGATTCCAGGTCATCGATTCTGTTCAGGTCCCCAAGAGAGGAGGTGATAGTGATAGTGAGCGCATGTTGAGGAAAAAAGAGTTAAAATGGATTTTCACATTACGATCCCTACAACCCCAGGGACTTAACATTGAATTCAATGTTAACAGTGTAGATAGGTAGAATACTTTCATTTACTACTGTCCGATTCGATATATAATGTTATTACATGATACTCTAAGATATATGATTCACATTGTATTTTTGCACTTTTACTAGCTACCCTTGCGGTACAATTTTTTAGGCTCACTAGCTCCATAGTATATGCCGACACCCATTGCCCCATCCATTGCCCTCTTTTTTCCCCTAAGCCGAGGTTCAGTGACAATTAGATTGTCATTGATTTACACATTTACTATTAGGTGGATCTAGGACCTTTTGCCGGTCAGCTGACGATCACGTGGGCCGATGATGCGCTCTACATGTGACTTGCTGTATGAGCGCTCATTGGTTGTGGGTGCTGTAGTCACAGAGTGAGGTGTGGCCGCATCGCGGATGCTTGTGACGGCGGCCCGCCCATATTGAAACGTGATGACGTCACGGACATGCGCAGTAGGTCTGTTGAGACGCCGACTTTGGGAATCGATATGACTGAGGTATGTGGATGAGTCTCAATGATGTGCAGGTATACGTAACTTTTAATTATCATTAGTCTGATTGGAGCTCAGACCATTTTAATTATAACACATGTGCTGATGAGATTGACATTTTAGCCTATTGGCTACACTATGCCACATGGGTGGCCACTCTGTTGTATATATGACTGTTCACTCTTTTGTATCTGTATACTTGATAAAGGCTATTGCATAGCCGAAATGTCGTATTCTTTTGTGTGTGCACTCTTGGTTCCCAATAAACAGTCACACCGGACATGCTGCTGTGAACCTTTTTACTTTCTACCATTGCTCATGGGACTGCTGTGGATCGGTGGTCCTATCACGGCTGGTGCATTCCGGATTGGCCTTGAGGTCCATGTGTGCTGCTCTGCAACTTTCTTCTATCAGGCATTGTACCAAGGGACTGGCACAAGGCGAAGGTGGTGCCCATTTTCAAAAAGGGTGCTAGGTCTTCACCAGGAAATTATAGACCAGTAAGCTTAACATCCATAGTGGGAAACATTTTTGAGGGCCTTCTATAGGACTACGTACAGGATTATGTAACTGTCAATAATATGAGTGATAGCCAACATGGTTTTACAAAGAACAGAAGCTGTCAGACAAACCTGATTTGTTATTATGAGGACGTGAAGAGAAGCCTGGAAAGAGGGAAGGTTATGGATATTGTGTTTTTAGACTTTGCAAAGGCATTTGATACTGTCCCACAGGGATGCCTGATGGGTAAATTGAGGTCTATTGGCTTAGAAAATATAATTTGTAATTGGATTGAAAATTGGCTTCAAGATCTTTTTATTTCAAAATAACATTGAGGCTTATGATAATGTATAGAAATCATGTTCTACGCACCCTTTCCCTTTGGCCCAACCCCTCCTTAAAAGGACGATGGACATTGATCCAGGGATTTGTTCTATGGATCAATATACCAGGATTACAGGTTAGACATGATGGACTTTTGTCTTTTTCCAACCTTAACAACGATGTAACAATTTTCTAATATACATCTTTAAATTTTTCTCTCCAACCTTTAATTTATCCATAAAATATCCTTTCCTTAAACAAAAAAAAAATTGGTACGGCCCTTTTTTATCCTGTAAAATACACCAAAGGAGAGCTGGATAGGACTAAAGATGGAGTCAGTCAGGCATCAGTCATGTGACAATCACAAGTATCATGTGACTTGGCTTTCAGTTAACTGCCCCAGTATCTAACAGGTGGATAGTAGTGTATTATGGAGCACAACATATATAAAGTGTATACAGTATTACTCATTGCCACAGCACATCATGTCTGTCAGTATCAGAGTAGAAGCAGATGAGTGGTGTTTGTTTTTTTACACAAAACTTTATTAACAATACAACAACATCACCTAATGACAGGCAGTCATGTAAATACACACAGTGATGTAGTTACTGTAATAACCATAATAAAAATCATTATTCCAACACTACTCCTATTTACTTATCACCTGGATGTATCCTGAGTACTGACCCAGCACATGTCTGTCATGTAACACTGCTTACTGAATGGGGTTTTATGATGTGATGAGTGTCACATGACTTATTCCATGGATGTTTCAGTTAGGCCACGGATACATTACACAGGACTGATACATGGTCTACACCATTCTACTGCATATAGGGTTCAACTACCTCATATAAGGAAGGTATGTATGCACAAGCCATGTTCACATTTACCTTATTTAAGTTAACATATCTACAGTTAGCCTATAGAGTATATTACTGGATGTACTAACAGCCCTGACACCACTGATATCTGTTTCTCTTATTTTGTATATACTGAGCTAAAAAAAACATTTAGTAGCTATGCCTTTTCCTGATCCCGAATCACCATCTCCCTGTTACCATTATTTAGGAGACCTACCTGTCATTGGTTTTCTAGAAGTTATATATTTCAAGAATGTTTTGGGATTCGTTTTGCTCTCTTTGGCTACCTGTTTTCACTTGTATTTTTGCAGATTTTATCTCAGTATAATGACCCAAGGTAGATGTAAAGCTCTCCCAAATTTAAAATGACACATAATCACAACCTGTGACTTAAAAAGTCAAGGCACCTCCCGGATTAAATCCTTCAATACTACATCTTAGCAAAGCTGATCACAATTAAATTGATATGTGATTGTGACCAGCATTTGCTAAGACGTGGTATTGAAGAAGTTCATCCGGGAGGTGCCTTGAATTTTTACGTCACAGGGTGTGGTTATAAGTAATTTTACATTTGGTGTTACAAAAGTTGTCTTGATTAAGGACAGCAAGGGACTGTCCAAAATGTGTAGGCCATTATGCACTGCTTTTATTATTATTTTATTGTGATTTTATAAGACAAGTTACCAGAGCACACTTTTTTTCATCATTGGATCAATTGATGCACAGACCGTCTCTTGTGTGTGTGGCTATGAAGACTTACATGGTGGAGTGGTGAGCTGGACCTTATGTCCTATTGTTTCCATTTTTACATAAAATATTACCTCAGCAGATCTAAATACAATTGCAGCACAATATACTGATCCAATGGAACCAAATACCACAATGTAGCACAATATACTACCAGTGATGAGCGGCAGGGGCAATATTCGAATTAGCGATATTTCGCGAATATTTTGGCGAATATTCATCATATATTCGCGAATTCGAGAATTCTTGATCTCGTAATAATTTTCTTGATTGCGAAAACCGGCAATTGGAAAATTCACGATAAAAATTTGCGATACGAAAATTTGCGATGAACACTATATACTACCCCAGCAGAACCAAATACCACAATGTAGCACAAAATACTGCCCGGTAAAACCAAATACTACAGTGCAGCACAATATACTGTCACAGCAAAACTAAATACTACAGTGCAGGAAAATATACTGCCACAGCAGAACTAAATACCACAGTGCAACAAAAATACTACTTCATATGTTCTCGGAACTGCCTGCTCTTGGTGACCGCATTTGTTTCAGACCGGCTCGCGGCGCAGGCACAGGTAAGGACTTACCTGTGCCTCGCCGGACTTGTGATTTAAGATGGCAGCTCGCATGTGTTCTCGGGGGAACATGGCGAACTGGCCATCACTGATATTGAACAGTCCAAAACATCATGGAACCAGTCATAGTCGGTTTTGACTCCGGAGATGTTGTGTTCCAACAAGATAGTGCCTATCCAAAAACTGCCTGCGCAACACAACATGCTCTTCAGGGTATCGTGCAACTTCCTTGGCCAACTCAATCAGTTTTCCAGGTTTTTTATTTTTATTTTCTAGTAGTGTAGCATAGAATAAGCTCTAATCATTATTTACTGTCTCCTATTCTCAATCAGCGGAAAACTTAATGAATTTCTATGTTCATTCATTCCATTCAATCTGATACTACTATTAGAGATGGCCAGTTCGCAGTGTTCGCCAGCGAACACTGCGAACTGGCCATTACTGACTACTATACCATAGTATAATATAATATATGGTATTCTGTCTTGAAACCATAGCCTGTATTCTGTCCATGGAAAAAGCAAAGGTGATGTTATCATGTACTGTTATCTGAATGTCTTCCACTTGGACAGGAAACAATTTCATTAACGCACACGCTTTTCATATCAGACATTATCTGGGTGTGTATGGAGAGAATCATTTTCTGTTTAATGTTTTCTTGTTTAATGACACTATCAGTGCTTTGTTCAGCCTATGTTTGTACAAGGAAAACATAGTAAAGCCTTTATATGACGTCATGATTCATCAGAGCTGTCACTTGGGTTGGCTTGCTTGTTTTGACTAAATTTTGCGATTTATTTGTTAAAGAGACACTTCTATCATAAAGGTACCTAGATTTAGATGTAAATGGTGTCAAATTGTCGCACAATTTGGCACATCTAGGTTTAGAGAAATTATCTGTGTCTAGTCCAAAAAAGGGGTATGGGTTAAGAGAAAGGGATATAGCTTCATGAGAAATGGAGCATGGCCTAAGATGTGTTATTTTGCACACAGAGGCAGTGTTCCCTCTAAAACTTGGCAGCTGCTGAGCGGAGTTGGCTTAGAGCTGGTCAAGGCTCTATCAGATGGGTGAGATGAAAACTTAAGATAAGTTTTACATCAAAGAGCATACAGTATTACCCTTGCATCATCCCATACAATGCAGTATAACCCCAGCACCATCCAGTACAATACAGTATAACCCCAGCACTATCCCGTAAAATACAGTATAACCCCAGCACCATCCCGTAAAATACAGTATAACCCCACTACCATCCCGTACAATACAGTATAATTTCAGCACCATCCCGTACAATACAGTATAACCCCTGCACCATCCCATGCAATACAGTATAGACCCTGCACCACTGTATATTGTATGGCATGATGTATGAATTATACTGTATATTGTACAGCATGGTGCAGGAATTCTAATGTATATTATACAGCAAATATATAGAGGCTACACCATGTCTGACAATATAACACCTGCTCCATGCTGTAAAATATACAGTATAACCCCTACAGTGTGTAGGGGTATACTTTATATTGTGCAGCACGGTGTATGCTATATGTCTATAACATAAACATACTCTGAACCATGTGAAAACTTACAATCATTTGGCTTGACCTTTGGGGATTTTTGACTCCACTTTAACTGATTTCTTGATGGATATTCCTGGAGGGCAAGAACTGGAGTTAGAGGAGGCTGGAGGCCAGAGTTTAAGTCTAAGGAGAGGCCTCCTCCTTCCTCTTCTTTTGCAGCGTCTGGCCATAGAACTTACAGGGAAATTTCCCGGTGGGCCGATGCACAGAGGGCCAGCTAAGCCCTCTTCATGGCCGTCATCTGGTTACATAATGATCTACAGCTCTCAGCGTTAATTAATGCTAGGAGAATCAGGCACTTATACACCTGTACGGCAGCTGCAGATTCCCTCCTGAATTCAACTGCATTGCCATCATTAGGAAGGTGATATAGTTGAATACTGCAGTGGAGACCATGGTATTTAATGCCGCACTGCGGTATTAGATTCTGCGGTGGTGGTATTTTATGCTGCACTGTGGTATTTGGTTTTTCTGAAGCGGTATTTTGTGCTGTACTAAAATATTGCTGGCCTCACCTACTTCTGGTGTCCCTGCCTACTGCTTTCAGTAATTTTTTGTGTCTCACTCCAGAGAGCGGGAGAGTGGACACATGACTGCGCCCTTTGTGGAGACTGGATTTTCTCTGACATCACAACCAGGACTCCCATGATCCCCTGTCAGAATCCCCATTCGAATGGTCATGATGTCAGAACAATGTGATCTTGGAATGGGCTGGTTGATGCTCCCACTCAACAAGCAGGGTGGGTGAAGTCCACTGCTTGTCATATCAAAGCTGTGTGGGAGGAGACGGCAAGGGAACGATGGAGGGTGTAGTGGGCAGAGTGTTTGACCCAGGGAAGGATGTAATAGGCAGTTACATTTATGGTTGATCTTGCAGCACGCAGCACACAGCACTATGGGAAGCGTTGTGGGTGCAGCTCATCAACGCCCACAGCCTGGAAGTTCAGATTGCAAACAATGGAGCGCAGCAGGAGCATGGATACTGAAGTGAAGGTTTAGGAAAAGTTGACAGCCACACTATTATGCTCTGTAGGAGACGAGGTTTACACAATTAAATGGTATTTTTTAGGATCCCACAAAACCCCTTTAATTCTATGTGAATGTAATCAGTTTTTATAATTTTTTTGCAGAACATCATAATACACATCTCAGCTGCTGCAGAACCTCCTAATGCACAGTTCAGCTGCTGCAAAACCTCATGAAACACATCTTGAGTGCTGCATAACCTCATAATACACACCTCAGATGCTGAAAAAAATTATCATAATAGACACATAAATAGGATGCAAGAAACTTCTGTGTCAGTAAGAAGGCTGCTGTCCTCAATCATGATTAAAGCAAACTGATTATGAGTCAAAAAAAACATCACTTGTGATGATTTAGGGGTTATATACATTGAAGTACATCTATAATGTAAAATTTTCCTGTCTGGATGCTATTTGAGTGTAGAATGGACATCACCCAGAATGAACTCCGTTCCAATAAAGTCAATGGTTCAATACACAAGTGACCACAGACCTGGACAATCAGTTTGTGCAGAGAACATCGCAGCATACATCATGCTCTGATTTTTTTCTGCAAGAGCCATTCACTCAATCGAATGTGTTTGCAAGAAAAATGGAGAGCATCTGAACACCACCTGTGTGCAGACCATAAACCAACTTCTATAATGTGGCAGGCTGAGATGCAGCAACTATAGATTACCTCTTAATAATGCAGTCACCAAATAACTGTTAAATACTAGTTCTACACAGTGAAAAGTGACTACAGTGCAGTTACATCCAGTGACTCCAAGGTGACATACTCTCAGATTGTAGCCATTTGCTTCTCTTTTTTCTTTATCCGGTCAGACTGCCATGGTGACTTCTTCTGTCAATGGCTTGTCTATGCACACAAACTCTCCATCCTGCTGCTACACTCACTGCCCCTCTCAGTACCCCACAAAGTGCACACCGTAATAATTAAACCATTTTTCCTACCACAAAATAATAGTGCGACTCTTGTGACCTACGCACATGGTGCCTCCACAAACCGCCACCATTGTGCCCCACTCTAATCGCTTTCTTTATATCCACCACACAGTAATAGCCTCCCTTTGTCCATTTCACAAAGAAATAATCACATTTGTGTCCCACAGTAATAGTGTCCTTCTATGTGGCCCCACAAAGTAATAATCCTGATTTGTGCCCCATTAAGTCCCTATGTACCTGTCTGCATGGTTATTAGTTATATAATGAAGACCTGTCACCACTCCTGACATTTATGTATTTGTAAATTAATCTGTTCCCCATAATGTAACCATTCTGGAGCGTTTTTTATTAAAACTCTGAGGGGCATTTATTAAGCATTTATTAAGCCCTTTATGCCACTATTTTGCTGTAAAAAAGTTGCACATTATGGCCCACCTTGTTTAATAGATAAGCAATTCTATGATGCCTTGATTCTCAAATTAGGGTGAATAAGTTGTCTAGTTCTACTGTTATTGGGGTGTTCACCTTGTTTAATAGATAAGCAATTCTATCAGGCCTTGATTCTCAAATTGGGGTGAATAAGCTGTCTAGTTCTACTGTTATTGGGGTGTCCACCGTGTTTAATAGATGAACAATTCTATTATGCCTTCATTTTCAAATTGGGTGAATAAGCTTTCTAAGTTTACTGTGATTGGGGTGTCGACCTTGTTTACTAGATAAGCCAGAGCTGGCACTGTCATCCAGCGTCGTGTTTTGATGACCAATCCCGCTGTCCTGGAATGATGGACTAGGTCTTCAACGTCATCTCAACTGACATCAGACACCCACAGCCAGGAGTCCATAGGTTCCTCTGACACCACACTTAGTTGGCAAGGCTCAGGAATAAGCTCTGTGTTCTCACCTCTTCTGAACCTGGCTCTTTCTTCTTCATATATTAATTGCCTGGCAGAAGGAACATGCCTGGGGTAGACTATCTGCTACTCAGGAGTCTACCTGTCCGGAAACAACTAGCGGTGCATGGCTTGATAGAGGCAGCGGTAGGCAGGAAGCACGGAGTGGTGGGGGTAAAATTCCATACTCACAGGTGTGGGAAATTTTCACCAATCACTTTAGGATGTTAGCATGGCCGTATGTAGGATCTGCGGGCAGAAGGTAAAGCGCAGCCAGGGTTCCAACGTTGTCACCATGGCCCTGCATCTATGTCACCATAAAGTGGCATGGGAAAACCGTTAATGTAGTGGTACAGCCTGACGCATCTCCCAGCAGCCTGCACCCCTTCTCCACCAGTCAATGCTCCACCACCTCAGCAGAAGGGAGCTGTGTTTCCTTCCCATCGTCTACTGGTCCTTATGCTTCTCCTACTCCTCATTACGCTTTTCGCCAGAAATCCATCAACTAGGTGATTGCAAAGAAACAACAGTGTGCGTGCACTCATTCAATGGCGCAGAAGCTTTACATGCTTCTGGCTAAGTTCCTGGTACTGCAGTTCCTCCCTTTTCATGTGGTTGAATTTGCACATTTTAGAGGACTGATGGCTTGTGCCGAGCCAAGGTGGAGAGTCCCAAGCCATCACTACTTCTCTAAAAAGCTGTACCAGCCCTGCATATGTATGTGCAGCAGAAGGTGGGCTAGTCCTTGAGCCTGTCGCAGTCTGGTACAGTTCACGAGAACTTATCGAAGGACCGCGCTGCTATTCACTGGTAACCGAGCCTCCTTAACTCCAGCACAGAACAATTCCTCCCTCCGGACATGGAAAAGGGACCATCAAGCTACACGAGTTGGCGTCTCTCCTCCACAGTAGTTTCCTGGTGGATATCAAGGGATCGCAACCATAGTGAAGCTCCGACTTCCTCCGTATATTAAAATAATTTATTATGCTTACAGATGAATATTTGTTTCAAAGCATCTAAAATCACAAACTGCATACACAGTACCGCCCGACCCGTGTTTTGCTTAAGCGAAACCCGGGTCGGGCGGCAATTTAGTGAAACCCAGGTCGGGCTAAAATTTACTGTGTATGCAGTTTGTGATTTTATATCCTTTGAAACAAGTGTTCGTCTGTAAGTATAATAAATTATTTTAATATACGGAGGAAGTCGGAGCTTCACTATGGTTGCGATCCCTTGATATCCAACAGGACACTACTGTGGAGGAGAGACGCCAACTCGTGTAGCTTGATGGTCCTTTTTCCATGTCCAGAGGGAGGAATGGTTCTGTGCTGGAACTAAGGAGGCTTGGTTACCAGTGAATAGCAGTGCGGTCCTTCGATAAGTACTTTAGTTCAATTTGTGATTTTTTTTCCCCCACATCACAGTAAGGACCTGCAGCGCGAAAACGCAGCCACATACTTGAGTAGTTTTTATCTTGATTGGTACAGTTCGTGGCAGCGCCGACCTGTGGAGCTATAACTATGGTCAAGGACAACATATGTCCTTTACAGCCCACTGGGAAAATGTGGTTGCTGCTCAGGCACGCCAGCAACTTGGCCAGGTGATGGCAATGCTGCCTCTGCGTTCTCATGCTGTGATTCCGGCACCGATGTCCTCCTCAGCCTCCAGTGTAGGCACAGTTCCACCTATGCAGAGCACGGTGGGGTCACACTGTTCTGCACCAGGCCAGCCTGGGCAAACTGTAATGACCGGCGCCACGCAAAGGGAGGGAAATGGGAAGACCCTGTCCAAGGGAGAGGGAAAGGTGGTGACCCCTGACTCACCTTGCGGCTGGCACCTGACTGCCCTGACATCCCTAGACGGGTTCCTCACCCGTACGCCGATCACGTGCCTAAACCCTGGCTTTCCCTAAGATGAGCCCTATGTAGTGAACGGGCGGTGGGATTACTAGTCCGCACCACTGACACTAAGAGGAAAACACCAAGGAGAGGACAGACAATACAGACAAACATATAATCCCAGGTGGGCAACAACAGCAGACCACAAAGGCCCAACAGGGATCCGGAAGGTAACGTTCTGGAACAACAACCAGGGAACACAGCTACACAGCTCCAGTGGGTCAGTATAGAAGTCCAGGCAGGAAGCTCTATATTAGTGATGAGCGTTAAAGTTAAAATCGAAATTCGATTATTATAACTTGAATTTTTTTAAATTTTTTTTTTATTGTTATATTTTTTTCTTTTCCACTTCCCTAAAGTAGTTCTTACCTGGCGCAATTCGATTATTTCAAGTTATAATAATCGAATTTCGATTTTAACTTAGCACTGCTATATTTAATTCTAGCCTAATATGGAATATAGCAGTGCTAAGTTAAAATCGAAATTCGATTATTATAACTTGAATTTTTTTTAAAAATTTTTTATTGTTATATTTTTTTCTTTCCCACTTCCCTAAAGTTGTTCTTACCTGTACTTTGGATTCCTGGCTGCTCCAGTCAGTGCCCGTTGCCGCTTCTGCCGACTTCGGTGCTCATGGAGCGTCCCCATCACCATGGGAACGTCTCCATATACTAGAATGTACTGTCGGATTTGAGATTTCCGTGAAAAATCGCAATTCGATTATTTCAAGTTATAATAATCGAATTTCGATTTTAACTTAGCACTGCTATATTTAATTCTAGCCTAATATGGAATATAGCAGTGCTAAGTTAAAATCGAAATTCGATTATTATAACTTGAATTAATCGAATTGCGATTTCAACTTGGACCTGGTTTACTATGGTTGGCTTGGTAGAATTAGCGAATATGACGAATGTATTCGTCATATTCCACAAAACGAATATAACGAATGTATTCGTCATATTCCACAAAACGAAGATAACGAAGTATTCTGCATCTTCGTTTTAGCTACCTATTCGTCAACTTCGCTAATTCTAGCAATCATATAGGAAAATTTACTATAGAGACAGCTAAGTTTAATTCGCTATGCGATTATATTACTTTGCTTTTTTTTTTATAAATAGAATAATTATAATTATCAGGTATTATAATTATTCTATTTTTTTTTTTTTAAAAAGCAGTCATATAATCGCATAGCGAATTAAACTTAGCTGTCTCTATAGTAAACTTTCCTATACGATTGCTAGAATTAGCGAAGTTGATGAATAGGTAGCTAAAACGAAGATGCAGAATACTTTGTTATCTTCGTTTTGTGGAATATGACGAATACATTCGTTATATTCGTTTTGTGGAATATGACGAATACATTCGTCATATTCGCTAATTCTACCAAGCCAACCATAGTAAACCAGGTCCAAGATGAAATCGCAATTCGATTAATTCAAGTTATAATAATCGAATTTCGATTTTAACTTAGCACTGCTATATTCCATATTAGGCTAGAATTAAATATAGCAGTGCTAAGTTAAAATCGAAATTCGATTATTATAACTTGAAATAATCGAATTGCGATTTTTCACGTAATTCTCAAATCCGACAGTACATTCTAGTATATGGAGACGTTCCCATGGTGATGGGGACGCTCCATGAGCACGGAAGTCGGCAGAAGCGGCAACGGGCACTGACTGGAGCAGCCAGAATGTCAGGAATGCAAAGGACAGGTAAGAACAACTTTAGGGAAGTGGGAAAGAAAAAAATATAACAATAAAAAAAAAAAAAAAAAAAGAATATTCGAAATATCGAATTTATATCACTATATTCGAAATATTCGCGAATTAGCGAAGTGCCGATATTCGCAAAAAAAATTCGATATTCGAATATTCGCGCTCAACACTAGTGGTGTATAGACTATAGAGCCAAAAATGTTAGAATTGTGTCGATGTCCCAATATTTATGGACCTGACTGTACCAACTTGAGCATATCTGATTCTTGTAGAATTTGACAAATCGGATCCAAAACGAAGTTTAGGAAATTCATTTTTTACTTAAAGAGGACCTTTCACTAGTTTAAAAACTAAAAACGAACTATATCAGTGGGCAGAGCGGCACCCAGGGGTCCCCCTGCACTTACTAGTATGTCTGGGCGCCGCTCCGTTCGCCCGGTATAGGCTCCGGTGTCTACAGCTCCCTCTGTTGTACTGGGCGGAGTTTTTGTATTAGGGTTGTCCCTTGCTGCAGCGCTGGCCAATCGTAGCGCACAGCTCATAGCCTGGGAAGTATAGACAGGTTTAAAGGTCTGATGCTTCACTACCAGAAACACTCATAGATCAAGGAAGAACTTGCTACAAAACACATACACGATAAGCCATAATTAAAAACAGGTGACACGAGCAACATTGATTATGTTGTGACAATGGTTTCTAGCAAACAGTAGGATTTATTAGGCAGGAAGTGAACAGTAAGCTTTTGACGTTAAAGAGGACCTTTCACCACTCCTGACACGCCTGTTTAAATAGCTTCATGCATTCCCCATGTAATAACAATTCTGGAGCATCTAGTCTTATGACTCTATGCTGTGCCATTCCTTTATTATTTCTTCTAAAAGTTATGAATGAATTACTAGCAGTCTGCAGTAAGGCCCCCTGCACACGAACGTGTGCTTCCCGTTGCCGTATTGCGGACCGCATTTGTGGATCCGCAATACATGGGTGCCGTTCCGTGGGCATTCTGCATCACGGATGCGGACCCATTAACTTGAATGGGTCCGCAAATCCGGAGATGCGGAATTGTGCGGAACTGAAGCACTACAGAGTGTTTCCGTTGGTTTTCGTCCCGTACTTCCTTTCCGCAAAAAGATAGAACATGTCCTATCTTTTTGCGGAACGGCCGGATCGCAGACCCATTAAAGTGAATAGGTCCGCGATCCGCTGCGGCTGCCCCACGGACTGTGTTCGTGCATTGCGGCCCGTAGCACGACCACAGGGTTCACATGTTCGTGTGCAGGGGGCCTAAGGGTACGGAGGGGTGGTAACCAATTGGGAGTTGTCCCTGCACAAACTCACTCTATCAGAAGTGGTGACAGGTCCTCTTTAATGGGGGACATTAACTAAGCATGTTGGACCAGAATTATGGCGTAAAATGCGCAAAAGAATGGTGTTTTGCTTTACGCCAAATATATCAACTCTTTTCTCCGGAATTTTCACCATGAAGAATGCATCATGCCAAAAATTTGTTATAAATGTCAAAGTGGGCAGGGCTATCAAATTGGCGCACATTACGCTTCATTTATCATCCTCTTATAGGCAGAAATGGCTCAAAGTGTTAAGGACAATTAAGCCGGCTTATGTGGTGGTGTTTTGTGTAAAAAGTTGCATTTATAGCATAAAGATGCGACTTTTAGTCAAAAAGTTGCATTTATGAAAAGAAAACCAACTGTTGGTGGGAACAAGTGATAGGCAAGTATTAAAGCAGGATGCGTTTATTTATCTAATATACAGGTAAAACTCGAAAAATTAGAATATCGTGCAAAAGTTCATTTATTTCAGTAATGCAAATGAAAAGTGTTGTGGAAATTTTATTAGGATGTGTATTTAATATATTGTGTATTGTCATCATGTCTCTCAGTGTCAGCAGGGCCGGCCTTTGGGGTGTGCGGGCTGTGCGGCCGCACAGGGCGCCATAGCAACAGGGGCGCCGGGCGGCCGACAGCCCGCCGTGACGCGAATCTTTATTCTGCAGGGCCTGCGGGCGGGCGGCGGACTTACACAGTCACACTCACAGTGTGACACTGCGCTCCGATCCGGACTAAAGGAGTGAGGAGGGGCGGGGCTCGGGGCCGCTCTGAGCTCCGCTCTGCTGCCTGGCTGGCCTGTCTGCTGTCTCTTTAAGAGAGCAGACCAGTGGCTGCTGGAGCGTAGCCACTGAGCTCCACCCCCAGAGAGAAGACGGAGCGCGCCCAGCCAGCAGACACAGCAAGGCCCACGCGGCAGCCGGCAGCACTACAGCTAGAGAACATATAGGTATTTTTTATTTGGAGAAATGATGATGATTTATGTGAATGTGCCAACAGTGCCATGGGGGATGGGGGGACGGGACAGAGATGTGCTGATGCTGCCCAAGTGGAGGGGACAGGGAGAAGTGTGCCAATGCCATGGTGACTGGGGGGGGGGGGGCAGAGTCTCTGTTGCCCCCCCCAGTCACCATGGCATTGGCACATTTCTCCCTGTCCCCTCCAGATGGGCAGCATCAGCACATCTCTGTCCCGTCCCCCACACCCGCGTCACCATGGCATTGGCACATTTCTCCTCCAGATGGGCAGCATCAGCACATCTCAGACTCTGTCCCCCCCACCCCCGCCCCCCCAGTCACCATGGCATTGGCACATTTCTCCCTGTCCCCTCCAGATGGGCAGCATCAGCACATCTTTGTCACAGAGTCTAGACAGGCCTCCTGTCCATACCTGATAGCTTTAGGACATTTAGGGGTATTCACTCTTGGGAGCAGTATGTTTTTTCTCTCCGGCCTACCTATCATTTTAGGGTCATACTCCCCAATTTAGCCTCAGTGATTACCCAGAGTCAGCAGACATCTGCCCATTAACCCCCCAATTCCTGAAGACATGGAGGATCTTCCCCATGGCCAGGATTCAGGCTCCATAATGGATGATGCGCAGACATTGGCGCTCCAGCGCTCTGTTGCTGTCGCAATTCAAGCGGCTATGGGATCTATGTCCACTGCCATATCCCATTCCATTTCTGAGGACCTTATGGCCCATCCATCCTTATCCAGGACCCAAGGCCGTCCCAGGCCTCTGAGTTCTCGCACAACTACCTCTGAACTACAAGCCTCCAGAAATAAGGTCGCTGGTGTGAAGTCTTCCACCCAAGATGGCGCGCCTCTTTCTCGCAAGAGAGACTATGCCCACCAGGCAGAAAAGGCGAGTGGAAATGTGCCAGAGCGCAACATGATACTGATTCTGAGTCCGATCTCGGGTCAGAGGAGAAGGCTCAGAACAAAACTATAGATAGTTCAGAGGAGGAACTAGATATGATGGAGGCGGACCCACCTGGGCCATCTTCCTCTCCGGCTATACCCATTGCCACCCCTGCAGAGGTCCCTTTGGACACCTCGGTTTCACTGTTAGATCCTTCTGGAGAGCCACTCTTCGACCCAGATGCTCTCCACCATCCGAGGTCCGCGGAATGGCTCCCGTCTGAACATATTGCCAAGTACCTAGAGGCCAGTATACATCAACCTCTCAGCAAAGAGGCTCGCAATAAATTGAGGGCGGAGTGCCCCAGACCCATAATTCCGAACAAGGTCTGTGAGACCCCGATTGTGGACCCCAAGATGTCCCAATTCCTGGCTAAGTCGGGGTGGAACCCCCGTAAGGGTCTTGAATCAGCCTTAAAGGCCTGCCAAGATAAACTCTTAGACATTCTAGGTCCATTGACCAAGATTTTTGAAATGGCTGAATCCGCCAGGGCCCAAAAAACGTTGGTGAACCCAGAGGAGCTCCGTGGTTGGGTTCAGCGGGCAGTATGCATTACGGGCAATGTCAACACTTCCCTCTCTATTGAGAGAAGGAAGGCAACCCATTTTAAAATTGAACCCAAAGTATCCAACTTTGCTTTAACAGAGGCGGGTAAGGACGCCCAGGGCCTCCTTTTCGGAGATTATTTTATAAAAGACCTTAGTCATTTTGTGGGTGCTTTCACCGCCCTAGACAAGGCTCAATCATCCATGAGACGAGTCTTTCAGGGGCGGGTCTCTACCAGGGCCGTCAGCTCTAGGGGCCGTCTGTCCGGCCGGTCAGGCCAGGGACGTGGTGGATCCACAACTTGATGGCCTGGAACGGCAAGGGGATCTTCGGCCCTCGTCCGGATTTCACGGTGGAGTCGGACGCCAGCCTGCTAGGTTGGGGCACCTATTGCAACAAAGTGACCACAGAAGGACGCTGGTCCACCGAGGAGTCCGGTCTACACATCAACTCCTTGGAACTCCTGGCAGGATCTTTCGCGATTCGCAGTTTTGCAAATGGGATGGCCAAAGCCTGCATCAGACTACGGATGGACAATATCTCGGCGGTGAGGTATGTCAACGCCATGGGGGGGGACATATTCGACTGCGTTGTCCCATCTGACGAAGGATTTCTGGAATTTTTGTCTGGCCATAGACATCACTGTGGTCGCGGAGTATCTTCCCTGCCTTCACAACATTCACGCAGACTGGAGTTCTTGTTTTCTTTCCGACACCAGAGATTGGAAATTAGACGTGATGTTTTTTTCTACAATATCATCTCTTTGGGGACCGTTTTATACAGATCTCTTCGTGTCCCGTTTGAACACCCAGATTCCTAGATTCTACAGCTGGTGCCCGGACCCAGAAGCAGTCAACGCTTTTCTTCAGGACTGGGCCGGCAATCTCATGTATGCGTTTCCCCCATTCGCGATGATCCCTCGCGTTTTAGCCCAGATCCACCAGCAGTGGGCCGAACTGGTCTTGTTAGTCGCTTTTTGGACCACTCAGTCGTGGTTTCCCCAGTTGCTGGAATGCTTGGTCCAGTATCCGCTCCTTCTCCCAGTCTTCCCAGACCTCTTACTAGGCCCGTCGGGTCTGCAACACCCTCTCGTCCTAGAAGGGTCTCTGCAGCTCTTAGCCTGCAGGGTTTCGGGGAATCCTGGGTCGTCCCGGGAGTTTCGGACTTAACTAGACGCCTTTTGGAGGAAGCATGGGCTCCCAGCACCAGACGCTCCTATCGGGCAGCCTGGAAATCTTGGGCTGACTGGTGCTTGGCTAGGCACGTGGATCCCGTTTCGGCGCCTGTGACTGAGATCCTTCAGTTTCTCACCTCCTTATTTGAGGACGGGAAAGCATATCACACAATCTATTTGTTTAGGTCAGCCATCTCTTCCTCTCACCGAGGGTTTCATGAATTCCCCACGGGTCAGCATCCTTTGGTGTGTCGCCTCCTTCGAGGCTCCCGTCTTTCTCGACCACCTAGACCCCGTTTTTCCACTACCTGGGACGTTTCTTCGGTCTTGTCTTTATTTTCATCTTGGCCATCGAACTCAAGCCTTTCCTTGCGGCAACTTTCGGCTAAGTTGGTCTCGCTTTTCTGCTTGATCTCTTGCAAGAGAGTCTCGGATGTCTGAGCTCTGGACTACGATGCGCAGTCATTTACCCCAGAGGGCGTTGTGTTCAATATTTTGCGTTGTACCAAAACCAACATTCGTTCTGTGTCGTACCCCAGTTTCCCTGATTTTCCGGCTCTCTGCCCTGTCGCCTGTCTGCGGGAGTATGAGTCTCGCACATCTCTGCATCGCTCCTCAGCTCTTCCTCTCGTACCGTCGTCCCTTTGCCCCTGTCACCAGCATTACTCTGGCCAGATGGGTAAAGTGGACTATGACCTTAGCAGGAGAGGATACTTCAGTTTTCACTGCGCACTACACAAGAGGGGCTTCGGCGACCTCTATGGCAGTTGCGGGAGCGCGGTTGGAAGACATTATGCGCTTGGCCGATTGGTCACTTTTCGTGAGTTCTATTTTCGTCCCCCTTCTCATGCTTTTTCCTCCGTTGTGAGTCAGCTTTAAATTCGCAATAGGAGCCTCCGTGTCATGTTATAAAATTGCATGATTTTCCTAACTTGTGACGTAAAGTTATGATTTTATTGAGGACGTGGAGGCGAGTATTGCCCCTCCCTGGTTCCCCCTTTTTTTCTGCACACTTTACCTATGATCTTGCAGGTTATTTAAACTTGTACTGCCTATTTATTCTTCAGCAGGTTGCCTGTCCTTTGTATGCAGTTCTGTACCTTATCTACGCTCCTAACAGTAATGCATGCCTGTTTGTTCATTTTCTTCTGTGTTCACAGGATGAAGGGTCACCATCATGTGGAGCCTGAAATCGGGAGTTGTGTTTTTTCTCCAGCTTCGTTCTTCAATTTGGAAAGATCATGTTCCGTTGAGGTTACATCGCAGTTCATCTTCGATTAGAGATTGGTTCTTATCCGTTCAACAGTCCCGAAGAGGTGTCATCTTCAAAGAAAGAGGAAGAGTCTAAAGGGACCAGAACTATTATACTGGGTCACATACGGGAGGGACTTGTCACCATGGTTACTTGTAATGGATATGTTTTCTTTGCTGCTATTGGTTGATTCAGTAAAGAAAGAGATAGCAATACTCGCCTCCGTGTCCTTAATAAAATCATGACTTTATGTCACAAGTTAGGAAAAGTATGCAATTAATCCAAACCCCTGAGCAAAGGGTACCTCAAAATTGTGACTGAGGTTTTATAAGCTGTAAGCCATAATCATCCGAATTATAACAAATAAAGGCTTACTTTGCATGTAATTTTGCTATCTCATATATTAGGCTACTTTCACACTGGCGTTTTGGTTTCCGTTTGTGAGATCCGTTCAGGGATCTCACAAGTGGTCTAAAACGGATCAGTTTTGCCCTAATGCATTGTGAATGGAAAAGGATCCGCTCAGAATGCATCAGTTTGTCTCTGTTCAGTCTCCACTCCGCTTTGGAGGCGGACACCAAAACACTGCTTGCAGCGTTTTGGTGTCCGCCTGACTATGCAGAGGCAAACGATCCGCACCGATAATACAACCGCATGCATCCATTAAGAACGGATCCGTTTGTATTATCCGTTTGTCAGTGAAAACGGATCTGTCCCCGTTGACTTACATTGTGTGTCAGGACGGATCCGTTTTCACTGACACAATATGGCACAATAGAAAATGGATCCGCCCCCCATTGACTTTCAGTGGTGTTCAAGACTGATCTGTTTTGGCAATGTTAAAGATAATACAAACGGATCCGTTCTTAATGGATGCATGCGGTTGTATTATCGGTGCGGATCCGCACCAAACGCGAGTGTGAAAGTAGCCTTAGTTTCATCTTTTAAAGTTGCATTAATGAAATAAATGAACTTTGCACGATATTCTAATTTTTCGAGTTTCACCTGTAAATGAGCTAAACAGCAGGGTTTTGCCAGTAAATTGACAGTCAACAAAAACCATAACAAAAACGTCCTGAGGCTGAGACAAAAGTTTAAATTTACCAGTGGAAATGTCGCAAATATGTTTTAAAAGTTGCAAGTTTGGTCTGGCAAAGGTTGTCTGAAATGGCGCATTTTGGTTTAAAAAAGTTGAATTTTTTGTGCTATTGGTGTTAAAATGTTGCAAATCTAGAGAAATAATCGGATAATCAAGTTTATATTTAAAAAAGTCATGTTTTAAAAGTGCCGACTGCCTTTTGATATATACGAGGTGAAACAAATCCATTTTAATTTTTAACGTTAGTACAAATGTCCCCCAATGTGTTGGAAGCAGGAAAAATGGGTAATCTTAAGGATCTGACAAATTTTTTACAAGAGCCAAATTGTGATGACTAGACTACTGGGTCAGAGCATCTCCAAAATGACATGTATTGAGGGGAATTCCTAGTATGTAGTAGTTATTACCATTCCACAGTGGCCCAAGGACATACAACAGGTGAACCAGTGAAAGGATGACGGACACCCAAGGCTCACTGATGCGTGTGGAGAGTAAAGGCTAGCTCATCCTCTCCATTCCCACAGAAGATCTACTGTAGCACTAACTACTGAAATAGTTACTGCTGACAATGGCCTACAATGAGCTTGTAAGCATCAGAACTGGACCATGGCCATCTGTGGGGGGAACTGGAAAGACAAGTTCTAATTATGGAGGCCCCACCTTACAGGACTGAAATCATCTACTGCTAAGGTGGTGCATGGGTGGGGCACGGTATTACACAGGTGGTTTTAATGTTATGATTGGTGTATAAATCCCAGTTCACACAGAAAATTATTTAGAAATAAAAAATAAAAAAATGGGAATGGGCTTTAATACTAGATACAGCTAATGGACAAGAGAAGTTATTTCCAGAAGAAAAAAAAAGAGCAGAGCATTCTTTCATATCTCATAAGCTCTTCTAATAACATTGAATATTATCTAAGGACTTCCCAATGGCGGTGTTTCTATACATACAATTGTCTACATAGCAGGTTACACAGACATGATTTGATCTTTACATCCATAAAAACAACTTATTAACGTGAAATTAATAAATAAAATTATACGCAACCTCAGCAGCAGTATCTGTGATGGAAGGCACAATAATGTATTATAATGCTGAAACACCTTTACACCTGAAACACGCGACTGCATTTTGGGTCCGTGTCCTCATTTTCTTTGGATCAAATGCAGACTCATTCATTTCTATGGGTCCGGAAAGCACGCGGATGTCTGTGTGCTGTCCGTTTCTGTGCAGGCTTTCTGCAAATGATAGAACATGTCCTGATGTCCATTTTGAAGACAAGCGTAGACATTTCTATAATAGGGACTGCGGAAGGTGCGGGATGGACAAGGCCATTACGCGTATTTTGCGGATCTGCAGTTTGCGGAATACAAAATGACAACGGCCACGTGCATGAGGTCTTATTGAGATCCTATATGGGCAGTCTTGGAGTATGTCCACAAGTAATGGGTCTGATGTGGAATCTCTGCAGCATATTTGCTGTAATTCCACCGCAAAAAGATCTGTAACCAAACGGTTACTTACTTAATATAAGATTCAAACTGCAAGTTATGTGCAGACTGCAGTAAGATTTTTTTTTTTTAATCCCATCCACTTTGCTGCTACTGTAAACAGTTTCCCGAACGCAATATAAAAAATATGTAAAATATGCGCCACATGTGGCCGTCCCCTTGTTATACAGGAGATGCAAACATGAAAGCTGTGCCTAGAGAAGCAACAGAAAGCACTAAGCCAGCACCACACCTAAAATGGTCACACATGTCTGACTATTGGGAGGTATTAGCTGGATGCTGCTGTTAGATCTCTTTTCTCCTGGATACTCACCTCACAATTAGGCCACTGTCAAGGTCTTTATGGACTGAAATGTTACATGTTGACTCTATTTGCAAGTTACTGTAGTCCTGTGCTTTGGTGTTCCTTCTACACAGCAAGGCCTTATTTCACACGTCAGTGTTTTCCATCAATGATTGTGAGCCAAAACCAGGAATGGAGCCTCCACAGACATAAGGGAAAGATATGCACCTGTTCTTTGTTTGGCTCAAAGTCACTGATGAAAATCACTCACCAAATACTGACTGTGTGAGTTAGGGCTCATGCAGACGACCGTATGCCCTCCGAGACATATGGTCCGTGAGCGGGCCATATGTCCCGGAGCGGCATACATCGTTCGCACGGGATCATTGGTTACTATGATACTGTGCGCATCGGGCCACCTGCGGGACTACTGTCCTGCACTTATATGATCATATGAGTGCAGGACAATAGTCCCGCAGGCGGCCCGATGCGCACAGTATCATAGTAACCAATGATGCTGTGCGCTCCATGTATGCCGCTCCGGGACATATGGCCCACTCACGGACCGTATGTCTCGGAGGGCATACGGTCGTGTGCATGTGAATACAGCCTCATGTGCATAAGGCTGTATTCACATTGCAATTTTATTCTTATAGCGCTGAAGCAATTTGAAAGAGGCAGATCTGCATGGTCTGGAAAAGGTCTGCAAGGACAGTGACACGATTTCCATAGAAAACAATAGGAGACAGTTTCCAAGCTAACATCTGCTGTGTGAACTCAGCCTAAATGTTGCTCCGACACTGGTGAAACCAAACATTACAGGGCTTACATGCAGGTGGTGCTGAGAGATATAAGGTATTTTACTTTACACTCTTACCCTCCACATATTATTATTTTAACACTGCAGCCCCAAGCTTTAGCCTGGCCACCACAGCTGTGGTGGACACCCATTTCCACTAGGCCCCATCTGGTGGTAACTTCACGTCTCCATAAAGCTCATCAGTGGGCAAATTCCTGTCTCTAGAGCTTTCTGTACTGTTCACACATATGGAGTATATACACTTGGTTCTACAAATGACATTATTATATATATCATAAAGGGTTTCCAGGTGGTCAAACAGATTTATTTCACTTGTAAGAGTAACCCAAGTGTGGTCTAGAAAATCAATGATATGGCTATATAATTTGATTTGACTTCTTGGACTACAATTATCTTTACATGTTTCCAGTTCTGTATATGTCAGCATTTCATTAGGCTTCCTCCAGCTCCACCAGGACTCCGTCACAGTCTTTTGGGTGCAAGAAGACAACTGGTTTTCCATGTGCACCAATTCTTGGTTCTTCACTTAATAACCGAATGTTTTTCTGTTTCAGATCTGACATTGCTTTCTTGATGTCATCAACCTAGAAACAAATAAAAATGGTAAGATATTATGAAAGAAGGTATCAGACAGATATAATGCATGCTGTTTAAATGGGTTTTTATAGGAGAATTTAAAATTGGTTGGAAAAAAGTCATTACTCACCTCCACCTCCTACCGATGCTGTTCTGGCACTGCATCCATCCCCGCTCTTTACTTCTTGGTCCAACCCACCAGTAGTTCTAGGAAAGGCCTGCTCAGCCAAGCACAAGCTGAGGTGGGACACTGCTAGGCCAGGGACAGGCTGAGAGTGATTGGCCTTTCCTACTATTACTGGCACATTGAGTCAGGACCAGTGAAGAGCAGAAGGAAACAGAGCAGATACCAGGCTGGTAGGGGACTGGTGGAGGTAATGCTTTTTATTTTGAATCCCTTACTGACCTGTGTTTTTAAAAAAAACAATTATCCCTGGAAAAAGTCATGGCAGGGACAGTATTGCTCATATTTACTATTCAGGATCAGTACTAGTCTTTTACTTGGCATAGGCAATAACACAAGTTTAAAAGGGGCTTTCCAAGATCAGTGGAGGTCTAACACCCTGGGCACCCCCCACCAGTGATGTCACTTTCATCTGTCACATGGCCTAAGCGCTGTTCAGTTACCTTCAAGTGAATGGGGCTGAGCTGCAATACCAAGCACAACCACTATACAATGTACAGCACTTTGCTTGGCCAGCTGCGAGGAGGCCGCGGCCCTCACCTCTCACACCCAGACCACTGGCGATTTGATATAGATGACCTATCCTGAGGATCCCTACAGCAGTATGACTACTTACAGAGAACGGCAGTGACAATTAGAATATGACAGTTTGGTTGGTTTAGTTAGTCATCAATGAATAGTTGGTGTGCAGTAATGGGGGGATTATAGCTAATGCTCATTATACATTTATAAATTCCATTGTAGTTTTTTGCGTTTGGCGTTAAAGGGTTTTGTGGTAACCAGTTGGGTGGGGGGGGGGGGGGGGTACCTGCACAGTCTTACTCTATCCAATCAGTGCTGCCATTGTCAAAATGTGCAGGTACACCCCCCTCCCCCCCCCCCCAACTGGTTACCACCCCTCTGTACCCTTACTGCAGACTGCTAGCAATTCATTCATAACTTCTAGTAGAAATAATAAAGGAATGGCACAACATAGAGCCATAAGAATATATACTCCAGAATTGTAATTACATGGGGAATGCATGAAGCTATTAAAACAGACATGTCAGGAGTGGTGACAGGTCCTCTTTAACCACCTCAGCCCCTATAGCTTAAACACCCTTAAAGACCAGGCCACTTTTTACACTTCTGACCTACCCTACTTTCACCGTTTATTGCTCGGTCATGCAACTTACCACCCAAATGAATTTTACCTCCTTTTCTTCTCACTAATAGAGCTTTCATTTGGTGGTATTTCATTGCTGCTGACATTTTTACTTTTTTTGTTATTAATCGAAATTTAACGATTTTTTTGCAAAAAAATGACATTTTTCACTTTCAGTTGTAAAATTTTGCAAAAAAAACGACATCCATATATAAATTTTTCTCTAAATTTATTGTTCTACATGTCTTTGATTAAAAAAAAATGTTTGGATAAAAAAAAAATGGTTTGGGTAAAAGTTATAGCGTTTACAAACTATTTTCCGCTAACTTGTGACAAAAAATATAAAATTCTAGGAACTCGCCATGCCCCTCACAGAATACCTTGGGGTGTCTTCTTTCCAAAATGGGGTCACTTGTGGGGTAGTTATACTGCCCTGGCATTTTCCAGGGGCCCTAATGTGTGGTAAGTAGGTAAATGACCTGTGAAATCCTAAAGCTGCTCTTTGGAATGTGGGCCCCTTTGCCCACCTAGGCTGCAAAAAAGTGTCACACGTGGTATCGCCGTATTCGGGAGAAGTTGGGCAATGTGTTTTGGGGTGTCTTTTTACATATACTCATGCTGGGTGAGAGAAATATCTCGGCAAAAGACAACTTTTCCCATTTTTTATACAAAGTTGGCATTTGACCAAGATATTTATCTCACCCAGCATGGGTCCCACATTCATTTTATGAGGGCATTTTTAGACATTTGGATCCCAGACTTCTTCTCACGCTTTAGGGCCCCTAGAATGCCAGGGCAGTATAAATACTCCACATGTGACCCCATTTTGGAAAGAAGACACCCCAAGGTATTCAATGAGGGGCATGGCGAGTTCATAGAATAATTTTTTTTTTGGCACAAGTTAGCGGAAATTGATATTTATTTTTTTTTCTCACAAAGTCTCCCTTTCCGCTAACTTGGGACAAAAATTTCAATCTTTCATGGACTCAATATGCCCCTCACGGAATACCTTGGGGTGTCTTCTTTCCGAAATGGGGTCACATGTGGGGTATTTATACTGCCCTGGCATTCTAGGGGCCCTAAAGAGTGAGAAGAAGTCTGGAATATAAATGTCTAAAAATTTTTACGCATTTGGATTCCGTGAGGGGTATGGTGAGTTCATGTGAGATTTTATTTTTTGACACAAGTTAGTGGAATATGAGACTTTGTAAGAAAAAAATAAATAATTTCCGCTAACTTGGGCCAAAAAAATGTCTGAATGGAGCCTTACAGGGGGGTGATCAATGACAGGGGGGTGATCAGGGAGTCTATATGGGGTGATCACCCCCCTGTCATTGATCACCCCCCTATAAGGCTCCATTCAGATGTCCGTATGTGTTTTGCGGATCCGATCCATGCATCAGTGGATCTGTAAAAATCATACGGACATCTGAATGCAGCCTGACAGGGGGGTGATCAATGACAGGGGGGTGATCAGGGAGTCTATATGGGGTGATCACCCCCTGTAAGGCTCCATTCAGATGTCCGTATGTGTTTTGCGGATCCGATCCATGCATCAGTGGATCCGTAAAAATCATACGGACATCTGAATGCAGCCTTACAGGGGGGTGATCAATGACAGGGGGGTGATCAGGGAGTCTATATGGGGTGATCACCTCCGTCATTGATCACTCCCCTGTAAGGCTCCATTCAGATGTCCGTACGTGTTTTGCGGATCCGATCCATGTATCAGTGGATCCGTAAAAATCATACGGACATCTGAATGCAGCCTTACAGGGGGGTGATCAATGACAGGGGGGTGATCAGGGAGTCTATATGGGGTGATCACCTCCGTCATTGATCACGCCCCTGTAAGGCTCCATTCAGACGTCTGTATGCGTTTTGCGGATCAGATCCATCTATCAGTGGATCCGTAAAAATCATGCGGCCGTCTGAATGGAGCTTTACAGGGGGATGATCAATGACAGGGGGGTAATCAATGACAGGGGGGTGATCAGGGAGTCTATATGGGGTGATCAGGGGTGATCAAGGGTGAATAAGGGGTTAAAAAGTGACGGGGGGGGGGTGTAGTGTAGTGGTGCTTGGTGCAACATATTACTGAGCTACCTGTGTCCTCTGGTGGTCGATCCAAACAAAGGGGACCACCAGAGGACCAGGTAGCAGGTATATTAGACGCTGTTATCAAAACAGCGTCTAATATACCTGTTAGGGGTTAAAAAAATCACATCTCCAGCCTGCCAGCGAACGATCGCCGCTGGCAGGCTGGAGATCCACTCTCTTACCTTCCGTTCCTGTGAGCGCGCGCGCCTGTGTGCGCGCGTTCACAGGAAATCTCGCGTCTCGCGAGATGACGCGTAGATGCGTGACTCTGCGCAGCGCTGCCACCTCCGGATCTGCGTTAGGCGGTCCGGAGGTGGTTAAGACTGGCATCTAAAACGCCGGTCTTAATAAATATCTCCCATACTTTTTAAAGTTCCTGGCAGTAAAAGTTACAAATATCAAGTAAGGATTTGCTGCCCCCTGCTGACACAAATGAGGAAGTTGATATTAACCTGGATGTAAAGAATTTTATCCTCATTTCCTTCAGTGACTGTTCGCTTTTAAAACTAAAGCTGGGCAGATTACGGCTGATAATTGTGTTCAAGCCGTCTTATTACAACTACAGTATATATTACAGTAGCGCATTTTTGTTTTAGTCCATATCGAATATAGTAATAACCCTTTGAAGGTTTTTGAAGGACTTGAATCATCCTCTATAAAGGGAATGTGTCATCAGAAAATGACCTATTGTTTAACCATCCACAATAGGTGATTGTCAAAGCTTATCCATTCTTCCCTTGTAGAATGACCTCTGCACAGGTCACAGAGCATGCCTAGAAAACACTCCCATAGAAGGCAAAAAAATATGCAATCAGAAAATAAAATCAGACTAGAAAAAAAAGGAGATATTACTAACTGATTTTAACTGGCAGATACAATTTTTGGTGACCTATTTGCTTTAATAAATGAGCCTCAAAGTATATAAGGAAGTTACATTTCTTTTACAAGTAAGTATTATTTCCTTAAAACCGGAGACCCCTCAAAATGGTAACTCCTGGGACAACATGAGCACTATATATATATATATATATATATATATATATATATATATATATATATATATATATATATATATATACACGACACTGGTTAACCCCTTCCCGACACATGACGTACTACGACGTCATGAGAACCACTGCCCGGGGCCGATCACTGCAGGGGTCCGGCAGTCCCTAGTAGCCGGGCCCTTGCTGTATCCGCCGGCATCGCTGTAAAAGCCGATGCCGGCGGTTTAACCCCTTCTATGCCGTGGTCCGTGCTGACTAGTGATGAGCGGCAGGTGCCATATTCGATTTCGACGAAATTCGCGAATATTCGATAGAATATTCGTTTCATATTCGTCGAAATCGAATATTCGTCATTATTCTTGTTATCGCGATTAATATGCGATTTAAATAATCGCGTATTGCGATTTTAACTTAAAGGCTACTCTCCTATTGAAATAGCAATGCGATTAATTCAAGTTATAATAATCGAATTTCGATTTTAACTTAGCACTGCTATATTCCATATTAGGCTAGAATTAACGAATATGGAATATAGCAGTGCTAAGTTAAAATCGAAATTCGATTATTATAACTTGAATAATCGAATTGCGATTTCAACTTGGACCTGTTTTACTATGGTTGGCTTGGTAGAATTAGCTTCGTCATATTCCACAAAACGAAGATAACGAAGTATTCTGCATCTTCGTTTTAGCTACCTATTCGTCAACTTCGCTAATTCTAGCAATCATATAGGAAAGTTTACTATAGAGACAGCTAAGTTTAATTCGCTATGCGATTATATTACTTTGCTTTTTTTTTATAAATAGAATAATTATAATAATTATCAGGTATTATAATTATTCTATATATTTTTTTTAAACTTAGCTGTCTCTATAGTAAACTTTCCTATATGATTGCTAGAATTAGCGAAGTTGATGAATAGGTAGCTAAAACGAAGATGCAGAATACTTTGTTATCTTCGTTTTGTGGAATATGACGAATACATTCGTTATATTCGTTTTGTGGAATATGACGAATACATTCGTCATATTCGCTAATTCTACCAAGCCAACCATAGTAAACCAGGTCCAAGTTGAAATCGCAATTCGATTAATTAAAGTTATAATAATCAAATTTCGATTTTAACTTAGCACTGCTATATTCCATATTAGGCTAGAATTAAATATAGCAGTGCTAAGTTAAAATCGAAATTCGATTATTATAACTTGAAATAATCGAATTGCGATTTTTCACGTAATTCTCAAATCCGACAGTACATTCTAGTATATGGAGACGTTCCCATGGTGATGGGGACGCTCCATGAGCACGGAAGTCGGCAGAAGCGGCAACGGGCACTGACTGGAGCAGCCAGGAAGCCAGGAATCCAAAGGACAGGTAAGAACAACTTTAGGGAAGTGGGAAAGAAAAAAATATAACAATAAAAAAAAACAATATTCGAAATATCGAATTTATATCACTATATTCAAAATATTCGCGAATTAGCGAAGTGCCGATATTCGCGAAAAAAATTGGATATTCGAATATTCGCGCTCAACACTAGTGCTGACTGCGATATAGAAAGGGTTTGTGTCGGGTGAGGAAGCACATCGAGTCCCTGCACTGCTGTGGCGGGGACTTAATGTGTCAGAAGGCAGCTCGATGCTGTGCAGAGGCTGCCCAATGCCTTCCACGGCATCGGGACCTGCCTTCTACGGGTGCCGAGGAGATCCAGCCTCAGGCTGGGTTTCCTAGGCAACCTGTTCCGTGTACTACTCACTGTAGTACACGAACAGGAAATGCATTACAATACAGATGTATTGTAATGCATTGCAGAAGGGATCAGACCCCCAAAAGTAAACGTCAGAAATAAAGTAAAGTAAAGAAAAAAAAAGGTTAAGTGTTTTTGATAAAATTAAGAAGTTTTTAAGTAAAAAATGAAAAAAAAAAACACCCCTTTCCCCTTATTTTATGATAAAAAACAGAAAAAAAAAATAAAAAAAAAATAAAGATCCACCCTGTCCGATAAACACTATAAAAAATAAAAATAAAAACGGTGTAAAAAAAAAGCAATTTTTCTCACCTTACATCACAAAAAGTGCAACATCAAGCGATCAAAAAGGCATATGTCCCACAAAATGGTATCAATAAAACAGTCACCTCATCCCGCGAAAAATGAGCCCCTACCTAAGACAATCGCCCAAAAAAAAACTATAGCTCTCAGAACATGGAGACACTAAAACATCAATTTTTTGTTTCAAAACTGCCATTATTGTGCTAAAGTGAATTACATGATAAAATATACACATATTAGGTATCGCCACGTCCGTAAAAAACAGTTCTATAAAAATATCACATGGCCTAACTCCTCAGGTGAACACCGTAAATTTTTTAAAATAAAAACTGTGAAAAAAAAAGCAATTTTTGTCACCTTGCATCACAAAAATTGCAACAGCAAGCGATAAAAAAGGCGTATGCCCCCCAAAATAGTACCAAACCGTCACTGCATCCCATAAAAAATGATATCCTACCCAAGACAAAAAATAAAAAAGCTATCACTCTTGGACAATGGAGACACTAAAATATGATTTTTTTTTTTGCTTCAAAACTGCTATTATTGTGTTAAAGTAAAATAAATAGAAAAAGTAGACATATTAGGTATCTCAGCGTCTGTAACAACCTGTTCTATAAAAATATCACATGACCTAATCAGGTGAACACCGTAAAAAAATAAAAAATATTTTGTCACCTTACATCGCAAAAATTGCAACACCAAGTGATCAAAAAGGCATACACCCCCGAAAATAGTACCAATCAAACCGTCACCTCATCCGGCAAAAATTGAGATAAGACAATCGGTCAAAAAATAAAAAAGCTATGGTTCTCAGTCTATGGAGACACTAAAACATCATTATTTCGGTTTCAAAAATGCTATTATTATGTAAAACTTAAATAAATAAGAAAAAGTAGACATATTAGGTATTGCCACATCCTTAACGATCTGCTCCATAAAAAAGTCACATGATCTAATTCCTCAGGTAAACGCTGAAAAAAATAAATAAAAACTGCGGCAAAACAACCAATTTTTTGGTCACCTTGCCCCATAAAATGCAATGATGAATGATTAAAATATCATATGTACCCAAAAATGGTACCAATAAAAACATCAACTGTTCGTGCAAAAAACGAGCCCCTGCACAAGACGATCGGCAGAAAAATAAAAAAAAAGGGCGTTCAGAAAATAGAGACACAAAAACATTAAAAAAATAATTAAATGCTGTATTATGTAAAACTGAAACAAAGAAAGTAGACATATTTGATATCATTGCGTCCCTAACAACCTGCTCTATAAAAATAGCACATGATCTACCCTGTCAGATGAATGTTGTAAAAAATAAAAACGGTGCCAAAACATAAATTTTTTGGTTACCTTGCATCACAAAAAACTTAATATAGAGCAATTAAAAATCATATGTACCCCAAAATAGTACCAACAAAACTTGCACCTTATACCGTAGTTTCCAAAATGTAGTCCCTTTTTTGAGTTTGAACTGTAAGGGTGCATCAGGGGGGCTTCAAATGGGACATGGCATCTAAAATCCAGTTCAGCTAAATCTGCCTTCCAAAAACCATATGGCATTCCTTCCCTTCAGCGCCCTGCCGTGTGGCCTTACAGCAGTTTACAACCACATGTGGGGTGTTTCTGTAAACCGCAGAATCAGGGTAATAAATATTGAGTTTTGTTTGGCTGTTAACCCTTGCTTTGTTAGTGGAAAAAATGGAATAAAATCTGCCAAAAAAGTGAAATTCTGAAATTTCATGTCCATTTTCCATTAATTCTTGTGTAACACAAAGGGTTAGCAAAGTTTGTAAAATCAGTTTTGAATATCTGGAGGGGTGCAGTTTCTAAAATAGGGTAATTTTTGGGTGGTTTCTATTATGTAATCCCCACAAAGTGACTTCACCACAACTGGTCCTTAAAAAGTGGGTTTTAGAAATTTTCAGGAAAATTTCAAGATTTGCTTCTAAACTTCTAAGCCTTGTAACATCCCCAAAAAAATCTAATGTAATTTTCAAAATGATCCAAACATGAAGTAGACATATGGGAAATGTAAAGTAATAACTATTATATGAGGTATCACTATCTATTATAAAAGTAGAGAAATTAAAATTAGAAAATTGGCTTGGATAAGTAAAAGTGTTCCAAAGCTATTACCACAGTGACATGTCAGATTTGCAAAAAATGGCCTGGGCAGAAGAGCGAAAACTGGCCCGGGGTAGAAGGGGTTATCATAGAAATAATATTGATGACCAATCTTCAGGATAGGTCATCAATATCAGATCAGCAGGCGTCTAACACCCGGGACCCCTGCCAATCAGCTGTTAGAAGAGGCCAGGCACTCTGTGAGCACAGAGGCCTCTTCCTAGACCAGTGATGGCTAACCTTGGCACTCCAGCTGTGGTGAAACTACGACTCCCAGCATGCTCCATTTATTTCTATAGAGTTCTAAGAGCAGCCAAGCAAGGGGGGCATCTTGGGAGTTGTAGTTTTACCACAGCTGGAGTGCCAAGGTTAGCCATCACTGTCCTAGACTATGTGACATCAACTTACATTGGTCACATGATCTAGTTGCTGCTTAGCCCCATTCAAGTCAATGGGGCTGAGCTGCAATACCAAGCACAGCCGCTATACGATGTACGGTGCTGTCATTGGTAAGCACCTGGGAGGCTGCCGCACTCACCAGAGCTCCAGCGAGTTCTGCAGCTTCCCAAAACAGCTGACCAGCGGAGGTGCTGGGACTCTGACCCCTGCCAAGGTGAAACTGATGACCTATCCTACTGATAGGTCATCGATATTACTTCCTGGATAACCCCTTTAAAGGGCTTCTGTCACCCCACTAAAGTCCTATATTTTTTTTTGGGCTACTTAAATTCCTTATACTGCGATATATCAATCTATAATGCTCTTACTGATTTTCGTTCTGTAGTTTCTTCAAAAAACTGACTTTTATAATATGTAAATTACCCCTCTACCAGCAAGTAGGGCGGCTACTTGCTGGTAGCAGCCGCATCCTCCTTTCATAATGACGCCCCCTCCTCATGTTGATTGACAGGGCCAGCGAACGCGCTCGTCCTCTGGCTGGCCCTGTCTGCGTTTTAAATCTCGCGCCTTCGCCGTACCGGTCTTCAGTCGGCGCAGGCGCACTGAGAGGAGCAAGTAGATAAACTTCTCGTAAAGCTGCATAGGCCCAATCACAGTAGAAAAATATAATGTCAAAAAATAAAAATTATAAAAAAATCCCCCAATAGTCTTTTCTGGCCTTTGAGGGCCAGAAGTAAAAAAATAAATAAAAATAAAATACATGAAATAAAAAATGCTTTATCCCTATGCCAAGAACTGGTACCGTGAAACTGGACATGTACTCTATAATGTGTATGAAAATAAAATACTGAATTATTCCCTTACGCTGCTAGCCCAAAAAATAACACATGCAAATACAGCTAAACTGTCTCTAGTCCTGAAGACTGAAATTACCTTGGTTCTGAGCAGGATTCATACATGGGGTGAAATATGAAAATGGTCAAAAAGAACTGTTTTTGTTGCCACAGGCAAAAATGCAGCAGTTTTTTTTTTTTTTTTTGCTGCAAAAAAACCCCCACCAGATATTAGTCAAAAGTAAATTAAGAAATGCACTACAAACACAGCACTTTTGTAGAGTTTTTCTTCAATAGTATTGCATATTTTTTAAGTCAATGTATTTATTTATTTTTTTAACGCAGCATTTTCCGTGAATGTTTTTTTCAGGCATTTTCGCTACAGGGTAAAAAATGCTTAAAGCAAACCTTTCACCTCATTTTCACTTTATAAACTAGCAACAGTACCTTATAGATCATCTTCAGTGTGTTCTTATACATCCTTGTGCAGCTTTCATGCGCTGTATCTGCCTGAAAAAATCGTCTTATAAAGTTATCATTTCCTGCTCCAACAGTCACGCTAGAAGTCAAGGGGGTAGCCCTTCCCTCACCTCTGGCTGTACCTCCCCTGCCCTAACCCCGCCTTTATGCACTGTAATTGACAGCCGGCTCAGTCGTCGGGACCGCGCTTGTCAAGGCTGCGCATGCGCCGTCCTCCTCATTCGCCGCTCGATCCCGTCTTTCCGCGCGAAAGACGGGCTGTTAGAGCAGGAAATGATAACTTTATAAGACGATTTTTTCAGGCAGATACAGCGCATGAAAGCTGCACAAGGATGTATAAGAACACACTGAAGATGATCTATAAGGTACTGTTGCTAGTTTATAAAGTGAAAATGAGGTGAAAGGTTCGCTTTAAAAAAAACTAAATGTCAAAAATATGTCATACAAAAAAAAAACTGCGAAAAAAGCATAAATGATCTGAACCAGGATAATTAAATCCCTTCTCCACAATATCTCCTGTATTACCAGAGAATAGAACATTCATGGTTTTGTGAGAGGCAATACCTCAATGCAAATGTGATGCATTCCACCGGCCTTGTTTTTCTGAAGGAAGCCGGAGATAGGGCTGTTCTGTCCTAGAGGATGGAGGAGTTCCAGCTTTGTGTTTCCAAGCTCCACAAAAATGGTATATACTCCATGGTCGGGAAGGAGAACGGTCTCACTCACTTTTGCTCCCAAAACATCTTGGTATAATGATTTGGCTTTTTCTAAGTCAGGCACAGCAATGGCTACATGATTCAGGCGTCCTAAGTTCCATAAGGCATTTGGAATCTTCTGAACCAAAGTTTGTGAAGATGACAAGTTCCTCCTTGCATGGAGAGCGCCATGAACTCTACAAATCAGACCTGTAAGGGCAGCAAAGATTTACATCTAGTTCACTAGACAAACGTTATAGTTAGGGATGAGCGAATTTCATATTTTGAAATTCGTTTTCATTTCGTGTTGTGGTATTTTACTGAATTGCGTTATGGATTCTGTTACCACGGACCATAACGCAATTCCATGACGGAATGCATAACAGAATGCCTTTAGAGACATTCCGTCATATTAGAAGTCTATGGGCTGCAAAACGGATCCGCCCGGTTTACGTTATGCTGGAGTCCTCTCCTATATAACGGAGGCTGGACGGATCCGTTATGCAGGCCATAGTCTTCTATTATGACACAATGAATAACAGAATGCCTCTAAAGGCATTCCGTCATGGAATTCCGTTATGGTCCGTGGTAACAGAATCCATAACGCAATTCAGTAAATACCACAACACAAACCGAAAACTAATTAAAAAATATGAAATTCGCTCATCCCTAGTTATAGTACATGGCACGCACAAGCTCTAAACCCCCCCCCCCATTTCAATCTAAAAAAACAAAAATGAATTTAGTTGTACAAACATGTAGAAAATGATAATTACACTCACTGGTAATCTGATTTTCCAGTGCCCACGACAGCACCAGAGAGGATTTACCTTGAGGGACAGGAAACCTACAGAATAAGGCTCCATTCACACGTCCGCAATTCTGTTCCGCATTTTGCAGAACAGAATTGCGGACCCATTCATTTCTATGCGGCCACACGATGTGCTGCCATGATCCAGAAATGTGGATCCGCACTTCCGGGTCCGCAATTTCGTTCCCCAAAAAAATAGAACATGTCCTATTTATGTCCACAATTGCAGACAAGATTAGGCATTTTCTATTATAGTGTCGGCAAAATGCGGAACGCACATTGCCGGTGTCCGTGTTTTGCGGATCCGCGGATCTGCAAAACACATACAGTACAGACCAAAAGTTTGGACACACCTTCTCATTCAAAGAGTTTTCTTTATTTTCATGACTATGAAGGCATCAAAACTATTAATTAACACATGTGGAATTATATACATAACAAACAAGTGTGAAACAACTGAAAATATGTCATATTCTAGGTTCTTCAAAGTAGCCACCTTTTGCTTTGATTACTGCTTTGCACACTCTTGGCGTTCTCTTGATGAGCTTCAAGAGGTAGTCCCCTGAAATGGTCTTCCAACAGTCTTGAAGGAGTTCCCAGAGATGCTTAGCACTTGTTGGCCCTTTTGCCTTCACTCTGCGGTCCAGCTCACCCCAAACCATCTCGATTGGGTTCAGGTCCAGTGACTGTAGAGGCCAGATCATCTGGCGCAGCACCCCATCACTCTCCTTCATGGTCAAATAGCCCTTACTTTCAAAGTTTTCCCAATTTTTCGGCTGACTGACTGACCTTCATTTCTTAAAGTAATGATGGCCACTCGTTTTTCTTTACTTAGCTGCTTTTTTCTTGCCATAATACAAATTCTAACAGTCTATTCAGTAGGACTATCAGCTGTGTATCCACCTGACTTCTCCTCAACGCCACTGATGGTCCCAACCCCATTTATAAGGCAAGAAATACCACTTATTAAACCTGACAGGGCACACCTGTGAAGTGAAAACCATTTCAGGGGACTACCTCTTGAAGCTCATCAAGAGAATGCCAAGAGTGTGCAAAGCAGTAATCAAAGCAAAAGGTGGCTACTTGGAAGAACCTAGAATATGACATATTTCAGTTGTTTCACACTTGTTTGTTATGTATATAATTCCACATGTGTTAATTCATAGTTTTGATGCCTTCAGTGTGAATCTACAATTTTCATAGTCATGAAAATATAGAAAACTCTTTGAATGAGAAGGTGTGTCCAAACTTTTGGTCTGTACTGTACGTGTGTGAGAATGGTCCCTAAAAGGCAGAGCCTCTCTTCCTGCTTCAGTGGTTTACAGAGCATAAGAGGAACTCCAACCGATAGTTAAAAGTTATATAGGCATGCAACAAAATTCCCAATACAAACACCCACAAACCTAATGTACATATATTATTTCTCTCTCTCTTTTTCTGCTACATCTAAGTGAAAAACCCAAGGACCATGGGAGGGAATAAGGAAGCGTGCTGTCCTGGACTTCAGGAAATCTAATATCCTGTGAGTTTAGTTCTTTTACCCTTCCCCCATGACAGCACCACAGACGGAAAAAACTGTTTTATTTTCGCAATAAGGAGCTCTTAGGGTGGATTAACATTGTTTTTTTTTTTAAACCATATTGTATTTTTGTCTGAATTATTTTAAGCATAAGCCTTTACGGCCAGATGTTGCTGTGCGTGTTCGAGCCCTGGTACTGCATCTGGTGAAGCAAATCCAGTGCCACACACAATAATGGCAGCCCTCCAAGAGGCTTTCCCACCGTCTAGAGATTTGCCAACTCTTGCGGGAGGTCTCCACTTTTTCTGGGAGCTTGTGGATTCCAGAGCATGAGAGGAAACTCCACCAAATAGTTTGGCTACATGCACCAGATGCATGCAATACAGAAGGGTACTGTTGTGGTTTCTGGAAAATCCAATTACCGGGTAAGAGAAATTATAATTTTTTTCCTTTACGCACGACAGTACCAAGAGAGCGATTAGCAGAGGAAACCAACTTTTCTAGGTTGGGGAGACAGCCTACAAATAAAGATTGTTTAGAAGGAGAGTTAAGATCCAACCTATAGTGCTTAAAAACGGTTGAAGCAGAAGACCATGTGGCAGCTTTGCAAAGGTCTTCAATAAAAAGGTAGACATCTTTTTTTCCTAGGAGGTAGCTACTACCCAAGTGGAGTGAGCCCTAAGGCTGACTGGAGAAGACTGACCTGCAGATAGATATGCCACAGAGATGGCTGACGTGATCGATCTAGCAACTGAACACTTGGAGGTAGCTCTCCCTTTATTAACTCCCTGAAAGGGCACAAATGAGGAAGATGACCTCCTCCAATCGTCAGGGGATTGGAGATATTGCAGAAGACATCTGCCAACATGTTTTATTTATTTTACTCACATATTTCACAAACATTGTAAAGAATATTGTTGCTTGTTGTCTCCAATGGAGCTCACAATCTAAGTTCCTTATCAGTATGTCTTTGGAGTGTAGGATGAAACTGGAGTACCTGGAGGAAACCCACGCAAACACAGGGAGAATATACAAACTATATGCAGATGTTTTCCTTGGACCTAGGGTCCCAGTGCGGCAGAGCACCAGTGCTAGCCATTGAGCCCCTGTGCTGTTCATAATGGGAATGAAGATCCATCTTCTCCTGAGTGCTAAGGTTACAATAGAAAGTGGGAAGAACAATAACCTGGGGCCTATGGAAGCAAATTTGGAAGAAAATCAAGATGCAGATGGATAATTATCCTATCTTCTAAGATGGTAGTATAAGGGGAATTAATGGAAATAGCCTGAAGCTCACTAATCCTGCGCACTGAAGTTCATGCTATCAGAAGGCACAATTTTAAAGTTAAAAGTCTTAATGGAAATAGAATCCAGAGGCTCATAAGGAGGCTTATTCTAGAGCCATTAAGACTAGATTCAAATCCCGGGGAGGAACTTTAACTACAGAAACAGGATGGGATCTACCAATTGGTCTTAAAAATCTGATAATCCAGGGATGGGCAGTAATATCGGAGTCAAAGAAAGCAGAGACCTGAATTTTGAGAGCACTACATGCCAAACCCAACTCAGCTGTATTTGTAGAAATTCTAAAATTTACTAAATTAAAAGCTGAATTTGGAAGAGTTCCTGAAATCTAAGCCAGAAAACTCTAAGCACATCCTCCAAACTCCAGCATAGATGGAGACTATAGCCCTCTTCCTACTTTTAAAGCCGAGTAAGGACTAGTCTACTAGAAAATCCCTTCATGGGTAGCAAGGGTGATAGATGGGCCCCTGGAATAGCAGGTTCGCAATCTCTTGAAGGACCTAAGGGTCTAACACTGACATTACTCCTGGACCAAAAGGGAGCAATAACCATCACTTTTGCTTGATCCTCCTATGTCTTTTTCAAAACCCGAGTGATAAGGAGGAATGGAGGAAAAGAGTATGTTAGCCAGAAATCCCAATTGTGAACGAATGCATCCACCCCACAAGGGGACTTCGAGAAAAAAAACCTCACAGTTGAAAATAGATTGGTTCAACACTCACTCCCCCTAAGAAATTGCATGTTGGCTCATAAAATCTGAATCCCCCACTACGAAGGACTTGCATCTGTGGTGATATACACCTGGTCTATAATCTTTCAAGTAGTTCCCTGAGAGACTTTCCATCTCTCTTTCAGCCACCAGGACAACGTCTGAATGGTTACTGAAGACACTTTAAATTTTTAACCTAGGACTCTTTCACCATGTACCAGGCTGTGAGAATCTCCCACTGAAGATCCCTGGAGTTGAACTGAGTTCAGGTCACCACAGGAATGCATGTTATGAGGGAGCCCAGAACAGACATCCCCTTCCTTGGAGACACCAATGGATCTACTAAGATCCAAAATGAGCTTTTGAACTTTGACATCTTTTCCCAAGGAAGAAAACACCTCTGGAGTCTGAAGTCTAGAACTAACCCTAAAAAAGTCTATACTTGAGAAGGATAAGGCCTTGACTTTATCTAATTTATCAACCAACCTAGAGTTTCCAAAATCACAAATATTTTCTCAACTTCTTCTACACAGGGGCTCTCTGATTTTGCTACCATGAGAAAATCGTCTAGACAAGACATGAACAAAGTGTTGATCTCTCTGATAAGGCCATATGATATGGCTCTGATATGGCTGCCATTTCTGACACACTTTTTGTGAACACTGATCAGCCAAAGGGAAGGACTTGATATTAAAGATGTACAAGAGCTCCCTTCACTCTCCTGCTACCCTCAAAGATTTCAGGGGTAGGAGTGGGAGCAGAGCATGAAAAGGAATATGATAGTAGTCATCCTTGAGACTAAGCACTGCCATTAAACAACCAGGAAAGATCACACTCATTGCAGACTTTTTCCATTTTCCATTTTTTCGAAGAAATGCATCCAATTTCTTTAGGTTTATGATCATTCTAAATTAGTCGACTGGCTTCCATATGAAGTCCAAGACTTCCTTTACAATTGCAAATAAGCTCTTTCCTGAATTTTGAATTTGTGTTCCTATAAACTTGGAGGAGGAATTCTAATTTCAGGGATAACCCTATAGAATCTAAAATCTATAGGTAGACAAAATTTTAAACTTCCCCCTTCCTCGACCCTGTAGTCATTGCTGCTCTGTTTTCTTCTGGTTAGAAGAGGGAAGATTGAAGAAAAATCCCTTCTTTCCCCGAAAGTAATGTCTAAATCTGGAACATGAGGAAGAAAAATAGAGAAAGCTCAGTTTCTTTTTATTACCCACCTTGCAAAAGCTCATCTAACGCTGGGCCAAAAGATATTGCCTCTCACATGGGACAGAACAAAGCCTGTCCTTGGAAGGAAAGTCTCCCCCCCCCCAAAAAATAAATAAAATATTTAAGGCTACTTTCACACTTGCGTTCGGAGCGGATCCGTCTGGTGTCTGTACAGACGGATCTGCTCCTATAATGCAAACGCTTGCATCCGTTCAGAACGGATCTGTCTGCATAACTGTTTTTTTCAGATCTGATTTTTCACTTTGTGAAAACTCAGATCCGACAGTATATTCTAACACAGAGGCGCTCCCATGGTGATGGGGACACTTCAAGTTAGAATATACTAAAAGAACTGTGTACATGACTGCCCCCTGCTGCCTGGCAGGTGCTGCCAGGCAGCAGGGGGCAAACCCCCCCTCCCTCCCCTCTATTTAACTCATTGGTGGCCAGTGCGGCCGGCCCCCCCTCCCTCCCCTGTATTTAACTTATTGGTGGCCAGTGCGGCTGCCCCCCCTCCCTCCATTGTATTTAACTCATTGGTGGCCAGTGCGGCCGGCCCCCCCTCCCCCCTCTAATTAAAATGACCGACCCCCCATCATTGGTGGCAGCGGAGAGTTCCGATCGGAGTCCCAGTTTAATCGCTGGGACTCTGATCGGTAACTATGGCAACCAGGACGTTACTGCAGTCCTGGCTGCCATGGTTACTTAGCAATTTTAGAAGCATTATACTTACCTGCGATGTCTGTGACCGGCCGGGGGCTCCCCCTACTGGTAAGTGACAGGTCTGTGCTATAAGCAATGCGCCGTGACTCAGTGACTGTGGCTGCAACAACATGCTCCTTTCTGTGTCTTCATGGTCATAAGCCAATAGAGTAGGCCTACTTCAGATACTTAACTCATAAGAGCGGGTATGGAACACCATGCGTCATGATGTCACTGAAACCTTAACTGATCCGGTCAGATCGTGTCTAAGCGCATCAGTATGGTCCCATGCACTCCACTCCCACAGAGGATGTGAACCCTTGGGCTAGAAGCACCACATGCTACCAGGACTGCTGGTATGGCCGTTCCACATTACCTCGGCACTGGACCAACTTCACGGGGGAAGGAGGAAGAAAAAGTCCAGACAATCCAAAAAGGGGTAATCCCAAGAAACATCAACCGCAGACTTCCTTCAAAGACAGGAAACCACAGTGAGGTGGGAGGAGAGTCTCCATCTTTTTATGCTGCAGGTTTCCTTTCCCTGGAGGGTGTCGTGGGTGAAGGGAAAAAGTTGTTATGGTAGCAGATAATGCTGGAATGCCATGAATTTCCAATAATAATGTATGATATCCAGAGTGGGGGCTCCTCATCACTCAAGCGAAATTACACAGGCCAAACGATCAGGTAATTATCATTCCCAATAAAAGGCTGTTTGTCAGCGGAGGCGAGTTCCATATTTTCATGCAGCAATCACCCCTGCTGTATGGAGACAGGGGATTGCTCATCCCCATACAGATTTACGGTTTCTGGGCAGCACATTATTGTTTAGGCTGGGGCTACATGACGACATGAAAGTTGTGTGACATAGGATCTAAAGGTCCTTTTATATTTTGATATAAATTATTGTTCCTGATAATTGGCCTCTGTAAGGCTGGGTTCACACTTGAGGGTTTTACAGCGCGTTCAAACGCGCTGTAAAACGCTCAACACATGAAAACCAATGCTTCCCTATGGCCCTGGTTCTCACTTGAGTGTTTTACAGCGCGTTTGAACGCGCTGAAAAACGCCCTACGCTCAAACAAGTTCTTGAGCTTCTTTGGGGCGTTTTGACGCGCGTTTGTGGCCATAGGACACTGCAGTCAATCACACAAACGCGCGTCAAACGCGCGTTTACTATTGCAAAAAACGCGCATAAAAACGCGCGTTAAACGCGCATATCAAGTACGCTCAGGTCTGAACCCAGCCTTAAGGGGGTTAGCGATCACCAGATGAACGAACAAACCCTTGTTCAATGGGTGATCATGTCATTCCACCAGCACAAAAAAACAACATAGGGGGTCATTTATTAAGACTGACGCTTTTAGGCACAGACCTCTAAATAACTTTGGCAGATCCACTGAGGCTTCTAAGGGCTCATGCACACGACCGTGCATGGGCACTAACCGTGGGGCAGCCGCATGCGGATCACGGACCCATTCACTTGAATGGGGTCCGTGATCTGCATCCGACAGTCTGCACCTCAAAAAAGTAGTGCATTCTCTTCTTTTTTGCGGTGCAGAGGCACGGACACAAAACCCACGGAAGCACTCCGTAATGCTTCCGATCCATGCCTCCGTTCCACACAGCACCGCATCTCCCGGATTGCGGACCCATTCAAGTGAATGGGTCCGCATCCGTGATGCGGGGTGCACACGGCCGGTGCCCGTGTATTGTGGACCCGCTGTATGCGGTCCACAATACGGCCGTTTGCATGAGCCTTAAATCTATGCCAGCTCCCTTGCTGCCCTTTCCCTGTCGACGCCCCACCCACTTTTGTAGACCTGGCATGAGCGGGGAAAAGTCGTAGATTGAGGCGCAATCTGCGCCAAAAATATGCCTAGTTTAGACGTATTTCTGTAAGTAAATAAGCCCCTTAATTTCTGTGCAACCAATCACTGTGAAAACTGACTGGCTGCCCAGGAACAATAGTTCTTTATGGGGACAAGAATTCACTGTATAGTGGAGGTGATTGCTGCACGTATATGTAGCTCTCATCTCTGCGGACAATCAGGCAATTATCAGGAATGTTTGCATCATTTCTAATAATTGCCTGATACATCGGTCCATGAAAGTCATGTGAAATTGGATATAATGACTGTCAATGGTGTTGCAGCGCAAGACGCAACAGTCGCAAAAATCCAATCCTGATGTATTTTGTGTCACCGGTCGCAAGATTTTTACTTCCCTGACCTTAGTGTAAGTTGTGTGCGAGCTGTGACAGTCCTGCAACTTTTGTGACTTGGCTATGTTTTTAGGGTGGGGCTAGGTCGCAGAAAAGTTGAATGACAAAAAAATATATGCGACTTGCTGTCTGCAGCTTACTAAGGCTACTTTCACACTCGCGTTTGGTGCGGATCCGTCATGGATCTGCACAGACGGATCAGTTCAGATAATAAAACTGCATGCATCTGTTCAGAACAGATCTGTTTGTATTATCTTTAACATAGCCAAGACTGATCCGTCTTGAACGCCATTGAAAGTCAATGGGGGACGGATCCGTTTTCTATTGTGCCATGTTGTGTCAGTGAAAACGGAGCCGTCCCCATTGACTTACATTGTGTGTCAGGACGGATCCGTTTGCCTCCGCATCGTCAAGGGGAAAACCAATTCCGCCTCCAGAGCGGAATAAAGACGGAACTGATGCAAACTGATGCATTCTGAGCGGATCCTTTTCCATTCAGAATGCATTAGGGCAAAACTGATCCGTTTTGGACCGCTTGTGAGAGCCCATGACAGATCTCACAAACGGAAACCAAAACGCCAGTGTGAAAGTAGCCAAACATGCAAGTATTGCAGAGCGTGAGTGTGGGTTAAAAACACAGCCAAGCTGCAGGCGAGTCGCATGTCGCATGCTACTTTCATTAAGTCAATAGAATAAAAGTGCCGTGCAAATTGCGACCAAATCCATAAGGCCTCTTTCACACGGGCGTCGCATGTGAGGGCCAGATAGGATGCGGGTGCGTCGCGGGAAAATGTGCGATTTTTCTGCGCGAGTGAAAAGTGTTTTAATGCGTTTTGCGTGTGAAAAATCGGCATGTTCACAGAAGTTTGGGATCGGTGTTGTGTAGATTGTATTATTTTCCCGTGATCCGAGGTGCCCAACGGCCGTGTGCATGAGGCCTAATTTTGTTGCGCTACTTTTCTGAAACTTGCTGCCGTGTGACATGTCGCCATCCACAGCACAATGATTTAGGTGACCGCATCAGCAATGCTTACACCCAATGAAGGGCGTATGAAAGGTCGTTTCCGATCCTCGCCCGTTTAAAGAGACCTTTAATTGGACACAAAAAGGACTCTCATGGGGCTGATCGGAAAGGTGACATGTCTGACCCAAAAATCCTGAAATGTAATATTAAAATGATGCCGAATCAGAGAGTGCTAAGAGAGTGTGGCCTCTGCCAGGTCAACGACAGCAGGAGCACAGGGTTACACTACACTGTATATCACATGTTCCTGCTGTCATGAATCTATCGCGACATAAGGAAGCACTGCATGACGACCCGCGCCCCCTTCCGCCGAGCCCCGGCATAGAACACATCCGCACAGACGCGCCGCCGGCAGTAAACAGCGCACCTCACATAATCCTGTCATATGTGTAATGAAAGTCCTCTCCAAAACCCGTTCTCTGGTCAGACCCCTCTTACCCGTCACCCTGACCATGGACGCCGCCATGTTGTTCGTATCTATCGGGAAAAAAAACTTTATTCGTAGGAACTTCCGGTTCAGAGTGACAGCGATGCAGTGCTGTATGATATATTAGTGGTATTAGCATGAAGAGGTTAAAGTGACATCTGAATGTTTCAGGATTATGTGTATTATATATAAAGAGTCGTGTGCATGTAGAGGTACCAGTTGTATATATCACAATCTATAATATATATATATATTACTATCTTATTCATGCAGATGCCAATATTTAAGATGCTGAAAGAGGGATTCCCCAGCTGATCTTCCACTGTGCCGCACATTTACTTACTTACTTAGGCTGTGTTCACACTGAGTTTCTGACTCCTCCTGGGTTTTACTTTTGGGGGGGGGGGGGGGGGGGGGGGGGGGGGAATCTGAATACCCGAAAAATTGTATTAAAACGTATACTTCTATGCTTCAATAAGGCAACAGAGTCCAAAGGATTTATCTGTGGACTTAATTTGACCTGCTTGCCCTTTGTTTTTGTCTTTTTACCGGACAGAATAGTGTACCTCCTGACTTATGATAAGCCCAAAGAGGGACAAAGCCAACGGCCCACGTAGAGGTCATTTTTTATTTATTTTATTTAAGCCACAACTCTAACTTCACCCAGTGTCTATATACGCCCGGTCTCCTTAGTGCCATCACTCAGAAAGCCCCCTTAGTGCCCCATTCCCAGTAGTGCTGTCCCCTTAGTGCCCCATTCCCAGTAGTGCTGTCCCCTTAGTGCCCCTTCACAGTAGTTATGTCTCCTTAGTGCCCCATTATAGTAGAGGTGCCCCTTCACTGTAGTGCTGCCTCCTTAGTGCCCCATAACAGTATTGCTGTCTCATTAGTGCCACCTTAGAAAATTGCTGACTCATTAGTGCCGCCCTTTACAAAAGTGCAGCCCCTGTACTTTAAATAAAATAGAAAAAGTATTACTCGCCTGGCCCCATTCCCCAATGAACAGAGCACATCATTCCCGGCCTGGGCTGTGCACAGCAGGCACAATGACATGACTGCATCTCACCTGCTGGGCAGAGCACAGGTCAACAAATAGTGAACTAGGAAGCCGACAGCGCACATCTTCACCACTGTATCCAACTGTATCTGTGTCCTCAGGACACAGCTAAAGTGGAAATCTGGACAAGCCACAGCGGGCGAAACCCAGGACTGTCCCTCCAGATTGCAGACAGTTGGCAGTAACGCAAAGGTTGAAATCAATGACAGCCAGGAATAATGATGCCCTGAGGAACACCTGCCAGGGTTTCCAGATTCGTTGAAAGTTTGAATCGGAATGGCTAGAAATCGCTGCAGTTTCTTTAGTGTAAGGCCTCATGCTTATGAATTTTTTTTTTTTCGTTCCGTTTTTTTCCAGGTCCGTATGCGGAACCATTCACTTCAATGCGGCTTGAAAAAAATAGAAATGACTCCGTGTTGTGTCTGTATGTCTGCAGGTTCGTTCCGCAAAAAAAATAGAACATGTCCTATTGTTGTCCATCTTGCGGACAAGGACAGGCATTGTTACAAAGGATCTGCAAAAAAAACTGATGCAACACGGATGTCACAAAAAACTGATGCAACACAGATGTGTGCATGAGCCCTAATACTGAATGGCAAAACACTGGGCTTTTAAGGACTTATGTATTTTGCAGTCCGCAAAACAGTGATCCGGAAAAATACGGATGACGTCTGTCTGATATCCGTATTGCATCAGTTTTTTTTGCGGATCCATTGTAACAATGCCTATCCTTGTCTGCAAAACGGACAAGAATAGGACATGTTCTATCTTTTTTGCGGAACGGCCATGCAGACATACAGAAACGGAATGCACACAGAATAATTTCCGGAACGGACACGGGAAAAAATACGGCTGTGTGCATGAGCCCTAACGCTGACATGGAAAATGACTGCAAAATTTACTGTAGAAACCAGTGTCATGCAGTTGCTGCCAAGGCCAATAAGATAATGGGTTGCATTAAAAGGGGCATAGATGCCCGTGATGAGAACATAGTCCTACCACTTTACAAATCACTAGTCAGACCACACATGGAGTACTGTGTACAGTTCTGGGCTCCTGTGAACAAGGCAGACATAGCAGGGCTGGAGAGGGTTCAGAGGAGGGCAACTAAAGTAATAACTGGAATGGGTGGAACTAAAGTACATTCAAAGATTATCAAGATTAGGGTTATTCACTTTAGAAAAAAGACGACTGAGGGGAGATCTAATTACTATGTATAAATATATCAGGGGTCAGTACAGAGATCTCTCCCATCATCTATTTATCCCCTGAAACGGAAGCATACAATAATGTTTAAACAGTAAGTACATAAAAAAATTGGGCATAAAATTTTCAATAGATGGTTCCGCAAAAACGGAACGAATACGGAAGACATGTGGATGCATTCCGTATGCATAAAATTTTTTTGCGGACCCATTGAATGAATGGAGCCACGGATCGTTATTTGCGGGCAATAATAGGACATGTTCTATGTTGGAACGGAAATACGGAAATGGAAGGCATACGAGTACCTTCCGTTTTTTTTGCTGATCCATTGAAATGAATGGTTCCGTATACTGTCCTTATACGGAACTCAAAAAATGGAACAGAAACAGAAAAACAAACGTTTGTGTGCAGGAGACCTTAGGCCAGGGCTGCGCGACAATAAGTCGAGCGACACATAGGGCACAACTACACTGCAAAATGTGTCGCTTGACATAGATGTCGCACCAATGTCGTGCGACTATTTCTATAATGATAGTCTATGCGACATGCTGCGACTGCGACGCAACAGTCGCAGAAAAATCCATCTTGGATGGATTTTTTGCTACTGTCATGTCGCAGTCGCAGCATGTCACAGTGCGACACCATAGACTATCATTATAAAAATTGTCGCGGGACACATGCCGTCGTGTAGCCCTAGCCTAACAGGCTGAACTGGATGGACAGATGTCTTTTATCAGCCTTACAAACTACGGTATGTTACAATGTAATAAAGCTGATCAACTGTGAGACTGAGGGGTAATGTACTACTTTCCATAATAGTTTTGCTCTTGCTAGAAGATGTGAGAGCAATACATTAGAACTTTTTTTCTGTATGGTATGTCGGGTTTCGCTCTGGTAGATAGGGTAAGCGGGCACAGTACAGAGGCAAAATACAAGTTCTTAACTCAAAACGTCAGTGTTTATTCACACTTGAGGCAATTGCACAAAACAGCACGTAACTTTGCACGTAACTTCTTGGTATTAATTCACACACAATGTAAAGTTCATATAACACAAGTCACCTTGCTGGCAGTTCTGCCTCCATTAGTCCACAGCAGGCTTTAGGGGGCCTGTTTCCCCAGCATGCGGCTCTCAGCCCTCCAGCACGACACAAAGCCTCAGATCCCCAAAACAGAGAGTTCTCTGCTGAGCCTAGCTGCCTATTCAAGGACAGCCAGGTGCTGCCAAAACCCGGACCTGCACTTAAACTCCGGTCCGGTATTTGACCTCACTTGGCTGGAAACCAGCCCAGCCGCATATGCTGGGAGGAAAATACCTGCCTTGCCAGACATAACCCCTCACTGTGTCACTTACCCCCCCCTTTGTTCAACCCTGAGGGGGTGGACACACACGCCAGACAATGCACACGGGACAGGACATACGCGTTTCCTTGCAACCGGCCTGCTCCGTGTTCTACCGAGAACTTAAAGTTCTGCAGAGACAAAAAACATCTGGTGACCCGGGCATTCCTGTTTTTGGTCTGGCTCATCCACTTGAGAGGGGAGTGGTCGGTCACCAGGCGGAACTTTCTCCCCAACAAATAGTAGCGGAGAGACTCGAGTGCCCACTTGATAGCCAGGCACTCTCTCTCCACTATACTGTACCTGGTTTTGGCTGGGGTGAGCTTGCGGCTTAGGAAGACAAAGGGATGCTCCTCCCCATTGACTTCCTGAGACAGTACAGCACCGAGGCCTACTTCGGAGGCATCCGTTTGTACCACAAACTCCTTCTTGAAGTCGGGCGTCACCAAATTGGTGACCCACACAGGGCCGGGGACTTCAAAGCGGCAAAAGTCTCTTCAGCCTGATAATCCCAGCGAACCATCACTGATTTTCGTCCCTTCAAGAGCCCTGTCAAGGGCGCGGCTAGAGTAGCAAAGTGGGGAACAAACCTCATGTAATAGCCCACCATTCCCAGGAATGACTTTATTTGCCAAGTGGTGACAGGTCGGGGCCAATTCTGTATTGCCTCTATTTTGTTCACTTGGGGTTTAATGATTCCACGCCCAATGACATACCCCAGGCACTTAGTCTCTTCTAAACCTATCGCACATTTTTTTTCCGACGGGAGTCCACTACAGCCTGCACTTTGGGTAGGTGACTTTCCCAGTCGGTACTGTGGATGACAATATCGCCCAGGTAAGCCGAAGCGAAACGACGATGTGGACGAAGAACAATGTCCATTAGTCGCTGAAAAGTGGTGGGGGCGCCATGCAGACCAAAGGGTAAGACCTTATATTGATACAGCCCCTCAGGTGTGATGAAGGCAGTTTTCTCTTTGGCAGCCTCCGTTAAGGGCACCTGCCAGTACCCTTTTGTGAGGTCCAAAACAGAAAAATACTGGGCTTGTCCTAACCTCTCGATGAGCTCATCCACCAGGGGCATGGGATACGCATTGAATTTGGAAACCTCGTTAAGTTTTCGAAAGTTGTTACAAAACCGCAACGTCCCGCCCGGCTTGGGTATCAATACTATAGGACTGGCCCACTCACTTTTTGACTCCTAAATGATGTCTAGCTGCAATATTAGCTGCACCTCTTCCGATATGGCTTGTCGCCGAGCCTCGGGTACACGTTATGGTTTCAATTGGACTTGTTCCTGAGGCTCAGTGACCATGTCATGCTAGATTATGGAAGTGCGTCCAGGGAGGTCCGAGAACACATCCATGTTCTGACTGACGAATTCCCTGAGTCTGTTTAGAGGAGAGGCTGTCAGCAATTTTTACTGTGGCAGCCGCCTCTTTTGCATCAGACAGAGGGGCCGGTACCTCTTCTCCTAGAAAACCCGGCCGCGGGCTGTCTTCTGTACAGGTTTCCCTATCTTTCCACGGTTTGAGTAAATTCACATGGTAAACCTGCTCCGGCTTTCGCCTCCCTGGCTTGTGTACCTTGTAGCTTACATCTCCAATTTTCTCAAATACCTCGTAGGGCCCCTGCCACCTAGCCAGGAACTTACTGTCCACGGTCGGCACCAGAACCAAAACCCGATCACCCGGATTAAATATCCGGACCCGAGCCTGCCAATTATAGACCCGACTCTGGGCTCGCTGAGCTGCCTCCATATGCTCCCTAACAAGAGGCAACACTGTCTCTATCCGATCTTGCATCTGGGTAACGTACTCAATGACACTTATGTGGAGTGGGTTGTTGTTCCCACGCCTCTTTGGCCACGTCCAAGAGACTGTGAGGGTGTCTGCCATATAGCAGTTCGAAGGGCTAGAACCCAGTAGAGGCCTGGGGTACCTCTCGCACTGCGAAACAGAGATAGGGCAGAAGGAGGTCCCAGACCTTCCCATCTTTAGACACTACCTTTTTCAACATATTTTTTAATGTTTGGTTAAACTGTTCTACCAGACGGTCCGTAAACAGACGTCTGTAGTTGTTTTATGTGCAGCAACTTACAGAGTTCCCTCATCACCTTGGACATAAAAAGGGTCCCTTGGTCGGTCAGAACCTCTTTAGGTAGTCCCACTCGGGAAAATATCTCCATTAACTCCTTAGCTATGAGTTTGGCCGAGGTATGTTGCAGTGGCACCGCCTACAGGTACCGAGTGGCGTAGTCTAGAATGACTAAGATTTGTTGATGCCCTCTTGGGGACTTTGGTACTGGGCCTATGAGGTCCATAGCTATTCGGTCAAACGGTACTTCGATAATCGGGAGAGGTACTAGGGGACTACGGCAATGTGGCTGGGGGCTAGTTATCTGGCAGGTCGGGCAGGACTTAGATAAATCTTCCACTTCTTCGAATATGCTGGGTCAGTAAAACCGCTGTAGAATACAATCCAGAGTTTTCTGCAGCCCCAGGTGACCCCCGAGAACGTGTTGGTGGGCTAGATCTAACACAAGCTTGCGACAAGCCTTGGGGACCACCAACTGTTCAATAGGCTCACCCCGTAGTTGGTTTACCCGATTCAACATACTGTATCCTGATGAACCACAAAACGGGGAAACACTGACTCTGCCCCAGGTTGTTGTGGTTCACCATCTACTATTAACAAATTTTCCCAGGCGCGGGATGGGGTTGGGTTCCAACGTTAGGCTGTACCAAAATTATCCCCGGCGACATTGAGGTCTGCCAATTCAGGACCCGGCGGCAAGTCCTCCACATCTCCCACCATCACACTTAGCGGGGTTGTCTCCCCCTCTTCAATCAAAGTGGCGGTCACCCCTACCGCTGCCCCCCCCTGAGCCGGGCCACTCTGCTAGGGTTACCCCTGTCTCATGGGTATCAGTCAGTCTCATATCAGGCCAAAGTGTCGGGAAGCCCGGAAGTCTCTCCCTATTATAAGTTCGTAGTGTAGATTTGGGGCAACTGCCACTTTGTGAGTCCATCTGCCAGCCCCTGTGGTTAGAGACACCAGGGCGGTGGGATAGTCTTTTAAGTCTCCATGGATGCACATGACCCTGACTTTCCGGCCAGTATACTCCGCTGACCGTACCAGGGGAGCCCTTACTAGGGACACCAGACTCCCTGAGTCCAGCAGAGCCTCCGCTGGAGTGTCTCCTACCTCCACCAGGCACAGATGGGTTAGAGTTTTTGGGGTACCTACTGCATGCAGCTTCCTGGCATATAGCGACTGACGTTAGCCATAGTTAATATCCATGGGTTCCACCTGATGGGGACAGTCTGCTCTTACATGGCCCGGCTCCTGACACAGCCAGCAGACTTTCGGAGCCAGGTCCGTAGAAGGTACACCCCGGGTGGGTTTGGTTGGTACAAGTCGCCGGGTATGGGATGGAGATTTACAGGGTTTGACTGCCCCTCTCCCAAAAGAACCACCTGTAACAGTCTTAGTATCCTCGTAGCGCTCCACCAGGTCCAATATTTCTAGGGCGTTGCCAGGAGACACCTGGCCGATCCAGTGCTGGAGAGGGGGTGGCAGAGCCCTTCAGAACATATCAGCCAATAGTCTATCCAGCATAATACTGGGTCCTTGCAGGCTCAGCCAGCTTAAACGCCCACTGATGTACCCGCTGGTCCTGGACTAACACATTCATATTCAGTCTTGCCAAAATCTCACCCTTTACTTTTTGGTAGTCGGCCACTTGATCGTCCGGCAAGTCGAAATACACCCGCTAGGAATCGGATGCCAGGAATGGAGCGACGATCTCAGCCCACTGGTCATGGGGTAGATTTTCCCTGATGGCCACTCTCGTACATCGCCAGGTAGGTTTCGATGTCGTCTGCGGGGGGTCATCTTAGGAATCGCTGCATGGACTTCTTTCCAGGCATCGTGGACGCTCGGGGTTGCTCCTGCTGTCTGGAAAGCCATCACGTGTTGTAGCAGCAACTGGTTAGTCTCCTGCTGCTGCTTATTAGCCTTGCGTTGCTGCAGGTTGGTCTCTCGCTTCTGCAGATTAGCCTCCATGAGGGCCTTCACAACAGCCTCCATTTTGTCGTGGGGCACTGGTTCTAATACAGCTGGTTTAATGTACGACATACAACCGTGCCTGCAAAATGCAGAAACCAAAAATATCAGCCTCACTGCTCGTGCAAGTATCCTCCACCAATTGTGGGGTTTCGCTCTGGTAAATAGGGTAAGCGGGCGCAGTACAGAGGCAAAACACAAGTTCTTAACTCAAAACGTCAGTGTTTATTCACACTTGAGGCAATTGCACAAAACAGCACGTAACTTTGAAGTTTGGTGTTAATTCACCTACAATGGCACTTAAACTCCGGTCCGGTATTTGACCTCACCTGGCTGGAAACCAGCCCAGCCGCACATGCTGGGAGGAAAATACCTGCCTTGCCAGACACAACCCCTCACTGTGTCACTTGTGATATTAACACCTCCTGGCACTGTTTATGTGAGATATTCTGCTGACAGCATTGTTTATTGGGAGTGTGCATCATTAGCCAGCTGTAGAGTTGCACTAAATGTCACGGTGCGGTTCACTGTGACAGTTTTGACCGTGTAGGCTGGCTGCATGCCCTCTTACGTACTGGCTGCAGACTGACTCCTATGTATGCTGGTTGCTTGGGACTGCGTGCTGGCTGCGGTGTCTTATGTGAACTATGCCCGTGTTTGTGTGTACTCCCCATGTCTGCTTCTCTGTGCAGTTCTTATCACTGTTGCCGTGCAGGCTGGCTGCAGGCTCCCTTGCATACTGACTGCAGGCCGACACCTGTGTATAGTGGTTGCTTGGGACTGTGTGCTGGCTGCGGTGTCTTATGTGAACTGTGGCCTGTATTTGTGGATTCCTGTGTCTGCATCTCTGTGGTTCCTGTCACCGATGCCATGCAGGCTGGCTGCATGCGCTTTGTGTACTGGCTGTTGGTGTTCACTTGTATGCTGGTTCTGCGATGCGTGCTGGCTGCGGCCTTGTGTGTGAACTGTGGCCTGTATCGGTTGTTCTATTGCTCTGGTACTCCTGGTTCTGATGGGGTTAACTTCCCCTGGTCTGTTCCTGGGTGTGGCTTATCAGGTGCCCTCATTATGCAGCTATATGTATCTGTGAGCTGTGGGGCTTGAGGTCAGTCTGTCTTCTGCCTTGCTGGGTGTTGCACCTTGCTGCTCACCCGGGGGGGGGGCAGTCTGTTCCTGTGTCTTGCTGGGTGTAGCCCCTTGCTGCTGACCCAGTTATTTTTTTTGCCATCTGGCCTTTTTTGTCGCCTGGTAGCGTGTTGTTGCTTAGTCTGTTCTCTGTACCTGTCCTGTGATTATGTTATCCTTGTCCATGTCTTGTCTGTTCCTCTGTACCTGTTCTCTGTCTGGATCCACTCTGTTCCATGTTTAGCCTCCCGGAGGTCTGCATTGGGCCTCTGGAACGTGACAGTATGCATTAACAGACCACTCTGTTTTGTGCTGTGTTTGGTGTTCCTTGCTTTGCCTTGTATTTCCGTCTGATCTGTTCCGAGTCTGATCTGTTCCGAGTATGTTTTATTACATGTGTAATAAAGTATTCTGTTGGTGCCTTGATCCACTCTGTCCTATGTTTAGCCTAGCAGTGCTCTAACTGCGTCTGTTAGCGTGGAAGTGCTAAATTGCTTCTGGCGAGTTCCTAGAATTAATTTTTTTTTTTGGCACAAGTTAGCGGAAAATGATTATTATTATTTTTTTTTTTCTTACAAAGTCTCATATTCCACTAACTTGTGACAAAAAATAAAATTTTACATGAACTCGCCATGCCCCTCAAGACACCCCAAAACACATTGCCCTACTTCTCCTGAGTACGGCGATACCACATGTGTGACACTTTTTTGCAGCCTATGTGCGCAAAGGGGCCCAAATTCCTTTTAGGAGGGCATTTTTAGACATTTGGATTCCAGACTTCTTCTCACGCTTTAGGGCCCCTAAAATGCCAGGGCAGTATAAATACCCCACATGTGACCCCATTTTGGAAAGAAGACACCCCAAGGTATTCCATGAGGGGCATGGCGAGTTCATAAAAGATTTTTTTTTTTTTGGCACAAGTTAGTGGAATTTTTTTTTTTTTTCTCACAAAGTCTCCCTTTCCGCTAACTTGGGACAAAATGTTCAATCTTTCATGGACTCCATATGCCCCTCAGCGAATACCTTGGGGTGTCTTCTTTCCAAAAGGGGGTCATTTGTGGGGTGTTTGTACTGCCCTGGCATTTGAGGGTCTCCACAATCATTACATGTATGGCCAGCATTAGGAGTTTCTGCTATTCTCCTTATATTGAACATACGGGTAATGAGATTTTTTTTTTCCGTTCAGCCTCTAGGCTGAAAGAAAAAATGAACGGCACAGATTTCTTCATTCGCATCGATCAATGTGGATGAAAAAATCTCTGCCAAAAAAAAAAGGAGGGGAAAGGCGTCTGCCAGAACATAGGAGCTCCGCCCAACATCCAAACCCACTCAGCCCGTATGCCCTGGCAAACCCGATTTCTCCATTCACATCAATCGATGTGGATGAATAAATCATTGCCGGGATTTTTTTTTTTATATACAAAGTGTTTGCCGAAGCATATGAACACCGCCCCTCAGCTCATAAGCCTCGGCAAACGTATCTTTTTTATTGCAGAGGAGAAATCTCGTCTTGCAGCGCCGCATACAACGACTTTTGTGTAATCTGACAGCAGCGCAATGCTTCTGTCAGAATGCACATCAGTGCTGCAGCTATTTCGTCGGTTGGTCCACCTAGAAGGTAAAAAAATAAATAAAAAAACAGGCCGCAACGCAATAAATTTATTAACATTAACTTTATATAACATTTGAACAGAACATTAACTTTTATAAACTTTATTGAACTTTTGGAACAGAACATTAACTTTTTTGCTTACCGGTGATTTTTTTTTGTTTTTTTGTTTTTACCTTTATAGGACAAACCTCTCCTTCCCCATGGGACAATGTGCAAAGCGTAAATCGCCCAGAGAATGTGGCGAAGTACATTATGCACTTTGTCCCAGGTGAAAGGAGAGGTTTGCAGCAGCTGTGAGTGAAAGGGCCCTAAGAGCCCTGTGTGCCTGTCCTGTGTCACGCAATCCCTATGCATAGTGTACCTATGTGTGGTACTTCCGGAAACACTCCCCTAAGCATAGGGCAGGGTGGTCAGGGCAGTCAGGACAGAAATAGCGGGTGTCACGCCTTATTCCACTCCTGCTACAGACATGACATCTTTTTCGGGGTGGCGCTTGGGTTGAGGTACCAGCAACGACATTGGGGAAATGTCGCTCGTGTAGACGGCTCACTACACTGGTGGATGGGGCCACGGAACCTCCTGGATACAGGATCCTGTTCTCCCAGCCTTACTGTAGAGAACAAAACTATTGTACATAGCCAATTGAATTAAATATACAGACACCTTCTTATACCAGCGTCTGGTGCGGCGGGACACTAAATAAGGAGCCAACATCTGGTCATTGAAGTCCACCCCTCCCATGAGCAAATTATAGTCGTGGACCGAGAGGGGCTTTTCAATGACACTGGTTGCTCGTTCTATTTGGATTGTCATGTCTGCGTGAATGGAGGAGAGCATGTAAACGTCACGCTTGTCTCTCCATTTCACCGCGAGCAGTTCTTCGTTACACAAGGCAGCCTCTCCCCCCTTGCAAGACGGGTGGTAACGAGCCGTTGGGGGAAGCCCCGGTGACTAGGTCGCGCGGTGCCACAGCAGCCAATCTGTTCTATAAACAAATGCCTGAAGAAACATAGAAACATAGAATGTGTCGGCAGATAAGAACCATTTGGCCCATCTAGTCTGCCCAATATATCTGAATACTATGGATAGCCCCTGGCCCTATCTTATATGAAGGATAGCCATATGCCTATCCCATGCACGCTTAAACCCCTTTACTGTATTTGCAGCTACCACTTCTGCAGGAAGGCTATTCCATGCATCCACTACTCTCTCAGTAAAGTAATACTTCCTTATATTACTTTTAAACCTTTGCCCCTCTAATTTAAAACTGTGTCCTCTTGTGGTAGTTTTTCTTCTTTTAAATATGCTCTCCTCCTTTACCGAGTTGATTCCCTTTATGTATTTAAAAGTTTCTATCATATCCCCTCTGTCTCTTCTTTCTTCCAAGCCATACATGTTAAGGTCCTTTAACCTTTCCTGGTAAGTTTTATCCTGCAATCCATGTACTAGTTTAGTAGCTCTTCTCTGAACTCTCTCTAGAGTATCTATATCCTTCTGGAGATATGGCCTCCAGTACTGCGCACAATACTCCAAGTGAGGTCTCACCAGTGTTCTGTACAGCGGCATAAGCACTTCACTCTTTGTACTGCTTATACCTCTCCGAAGAGGGGCACACTTGTGTAGAAATTGTCCACATAAAGATGGTACCCCTTGCCAAATAAGGGTGACACCAAGTCCCAGACTGTCTTCCCACTGCTTCCCAGGTAGTCAGGGCAACCGACTGGCTCCAGGGTCTGATCTTTACCCTTTCACAGAGCTTATACAATTTGACCCCATACCGGGAGCGCTTGCTTGGGATGTATTGTTTGAAGCCAAGGCGCCCGGTAAAATGTATAAGGGACTCGTCTATGCTGATGTTTTGCTCAGGGGTATACAAATCTGCAAATTTGGTGTTAAGGTGGTCTATGAGGGGCCGAATTTTGTGGAGCCGGTCAAAAGCTGGGTGGCCTCTGGGACGAGAGGTGCTGTTGTCACTAAAGTGCAGGAAACGCAGGATGGTCTCAAATCGTGTCCTGGACATGGCAGCAGAGAACATGGGCATGTGATGAATTGGGTTTGTGGACCAATATGACCGCAATTCATGCTTTTTTGTCATGCCCATGTTGAGGAGAAGGCCCAGAAAAGTTTTAAATTTGGAAACTTGGACGGGTTTCCACCGGAAAGACTGGGCATAAAAGCTTCCCGGGTTGGTGGCTATAAATTGAGTGGCATACCGGTTTGTTTCTGCCACGACTAAGTCCAAGAGCTCCGCAGTCAAGAACAGCTCAAAAAACCCCAGTGCCGATCCGATCTGAGCTGTCTCAACCCGAACTCCAGACTGGGCGGTGAAAGGGGGAACTACTGGTGCGGCTGAAGTTGGGGGCTGCCAATCAGGGTTTGCCAGCACCTCAGGGACTCTAGGGGCTCTATGGGCCTGTTTGTGCGGTGGCTGCGACGGGGGAACTAATGCACGTGCCACCGTACCAGCTTCAACTGCCCTTCTGGTGCTCGCCACTTCTCCATGTTCTACGGCAGTGCTGGTACTAGGTCCAGGATGGGCTGCGCTGCTGGTGTATGCCTCACCACGTAATCCGACAGCGCCAGCCCCACTCTGCAGCCCTTGAAGCGTATCCTGCGCAACCTGTGGTCTAGCAATACGGGGCCGGGTACGCCTGGTGGTATCAGGGACCTCAACCTCATCGTCCGAACTTTGGGTCAGACTGCCACGGCTTTCTACAGGTTCGTATTCTGACCCGCTGGATTCGTCAGATGAGGGTTCCCATTCCTCATCCGACTGGGTCAGAATCCTGTAGGCCTCTTCAGAAGAATACCCCTTACTTGCCATTTGGTCAACTAAATTTAGGGGGTATTCCCTGAGACTACCCAAGAAAAAAAGCAAGCCTGTCTTACAAATGGGAGGCTAGCGAAGTACCGGAAGCCGCTGCGATTGATAAAAAATATCAAAACAGATTTTTTTTTTATCGCCACAGTGCTTGTAAAGTGATTGTGCAGTGATAAAAATAAAATAAAAATTTTGTCACTGGGGCGGGCGTGGGTGAACGCACGTGTGGGCGACCGATCATGCCTGATCGGGCAAACACTGCGTTTTGGGCGAACTAAGGTGACACTAATACTATTATAGATCTGACCGTGATCAGTTCTGATTACTTACAGATACTATAAAAGTACCAATGCTGATTAGCGATACGCTAATCAGCGAATCAGTGACTGCGGTGCGGTGGGCTGGGCGCTAACCGACGCTAACTACCTAACAAAGGGGCCTAAACTAACCTAAAACCTAACCGTCAATACTAGTGGGAAAAAAAAGTGACAGTTTACACTGATCACTTTTTTCCCTTTCACTAGTGATTGACAGGGGTGATCAAGGGGTGATCAAAGGGTTAATTGGGGTGATGGGGGGGTGATCTGGGGCTAAGTGTAGTGTTTGGTGTACTCACAGTGATGTGTGCTCCTCTGCTGGGACCAACCGACGAAAAGGACCAGCAGAGGAGCACAGAAGCCATTTAACACATTATATTTATAAATATAATGTGTTAACTGGCTTGTGATTTGATTTTTTGAAAATCACCAGCCTGCCAGCGATGATCATTGGCTGGCAGGCTGGTGACAGAATACTCCTTTAACTTTTGCCGGCCCGCAATGCGCATGCACGGGCCGGCTGTGAGCGTAATCTCGCGTCTCGCATGCACGGGCCGTCTTCTTCACAGAAGTTCGGGCTTGGGATCGGTGTTCTGTAGATTGTATTATTTTCCCTTATAACATGGTTATAAGGGAAAATAGCATTCTGAATACAGAATGCTTAGTAAAATAGCGCTGGAGGGGTTAAAAAATAAAATAAAATAATTGAACTCACCTTACAGGGAGTGCAGAATTATTAGGCAAGTTGTATTTTTGAGGATTAATTTTATTATTGAACAACAACCATGTTCTCAATGAACCCAAAAAACTCATTAATATCAAAGCTAAATATTTTTGGAAGTAGTTTTTAGTTTGTTTTTAGTTTTAGCTATTTTAGGGGGATATCTGTGTGTGCAGGTGACTATTACTGTGCATAATTATTAGGCAACTTAACAAAAAACAAATATATACCCATTTCAATTATTTATTTTTACCAGTGAAACCAATATAACATCTCAACATTCACAAATATACATTTCTGACATTCAAAAACAAAACAAAAACAAATCAGTGACCAATATAGCCACCTTTCTTTGCAAGGACACTCAAAAGCCTGCCATCCATGGATTCTGTCAGTGTTTTGATCTGTTCACCATCAACATTGCGTGCAGCAGCAACCACAGCCTCCCAGACACTGTTCAGAGAGGTGTACTGTTTTCCCTCCTTGTAAATCTCACATTTGATGATGGACCACAGGTTCTCAATGGGGTTCAGATCAGGTGAACAAGGAGGCCATGTCATTAGATTTTCTTCTTTTATACCCTTTCTTGCCAGCCACGCTGTGGATTACTTGGACGCGTGTGATGGAGCATTGTCCTGCATGAAAATCATGTTTTTCTTGAAGGATGCAGACTTCTTCCTGTACCACTGCTTGAAGAAGGTGTCTTCCAGAAACTGGCAGTAGGACTGGGAGTTGAGCTTGACTCCATCCTCAACCCGAAAAGGCCCCACAAGCTCATCTTTGATGATACCAGCCCAAACCAGTACTCCACCTCCACCTTGCTGGCGTCTGAGTCGAACTGGAGCTCTCTGCCCTTTACCAATCCAGCCATGGGCCCATCCATCTGGCCCATCAAGACTCACTCTCATTTCATCAGTCCATAAAACCTTAGAAAAATCAGTCTTGAGATATTTCTTGGCCCAGTCTTGACGTTTCAGCTTGTGTGTCTTGTTCAGTGGTGGTCGTCTTTCAGCCTTTCTTACCTTGGCCATGTCTCTGAGTATTGCACACCTTGTGCTTTTGGGCACTCCAGTGATGTTGCAGCTCTGAAATATGGCCAAACTGGTGGCAAGTGGCATCTTGGCAGCTGCACGCTTGACTTTTCTGAGTTCATGGGCAGTTATTTTGCGCCTTGGTTTTTCCACACGCTTCTTGCGACCCTGTTGACTATTTTGAATGAAACGCTTGATTGTTCGATGATCACGCTTCAGAAGCTTTGCAATTTTAAGAGTGCTGCATCCCTCTGCAAGATATCTCACTATTTTTGACTTTTCTGAGCCTGTCAAGTCCTTCTTTTGACCCATTTTGCCAAAGGAAAGGAAGTTGCCTAATAATTATGCACACCTGATATAGGGTGTTGATGTCATTAGACCACACCCCTTCTCATTACAGAGATGCACATCACCTAATATGCTTAATTGGTAGTAGGCTTTCGAGCCTATACAGCTTGGAGTAAGACAACATGCATAAAGAGGATGATGTGGTCAAAATACTCATTTGCCTAATAATTCTGCACGCAGTGTAGTCCAGTTGATCGCGGAGCCGGCATCTCCTTTTGTCTTCATCTTAGCTGTGTGGAGCAACAGAACCTGTGGTGACGTCACTCCGGTCATCACATGATCCATCACCATGGTAAAAGATCATGTGATGGATCATGTGATGACCGGAGTGACGTCACCACAGGTCCTGTTCAGCAAAGGAGACAGAAGGAGATGCCGGGCTCCGCGATCAAGTGGACTAAGGTGAGTTACATTTTTTTATTTTTTTTTAACCCCTCCAGCGCTATTTAACTATGCATTCTGTATTTAGAATGCTATTATTTTCCCTTATAACCATGTTATAAGAAAAAAATAATAATGATCGGGTCTCCATCTCGATCGTCTCCTAGCAACCGTGCGTGAAAATCGCACCGCATCCGCACTTGCTTGCGGATGCTTGCGATTTTCACGCAACCCCCTTCACTTCTATGGGGCCTGCTTTGCGTGAAAAATGCAGAATATAGAGCATGCTGCAATTTTCACGCAACGCACAAGTGATGCGTGAAAATCACCGCTCATGTGAACAGCCCCATAGAAAGGAATGGGTCGGTATTCAGTGCGGGTGCAATGCGTTCAACTCACGCATCGCATCCGCGCGGAATACTCGCCCGTGTGAAAGGGCTAAGGCAGAGTGGCCTGGGTATACCAGATTTATAGCGATTCTTGGTGAATTAATTCATAATGAATTGAATTTCTTGGCAAACTTTGGCGACGTTACCAAATCTAATTTTAAAACTTACAAAACCACAGATGCATACGGACCAATGGCTAACACATAGTTTCATGGGTTACCATATAATCATATGGTAACCCATGAAACCTTCTGAAACATTATTCTAAAAATCCAGAGAGTATGTCTAGAACATTTATTTTTCTTACTTTGTATTTGAGATGTATAGGTTGGCTGAGTTGGAAATCAGATGCCGCTTTTTTATTTCCTTCAATAATTTTGATGGCTTTTCCTCCCTGAGGCAAAAGTTAAATGAATGAAACAGACTGTATTGAGTTTACTTGCTTGACAGGCAGAATAGTTCTTTGGAAAGTAAAGTCATTTATGCTTTAAATCTCAATGCAGCAATGAAAAGGTTACATATTGCAGCCTCAGGTCTTTTTTTTTACTGATTAAAATAAACAAATCCCAAAGAACAATATGAACCTTCATGTAATAAAAAAAACAATAAGCATGAATAAAAAGTACCCTGGGTAATAAAATGGCAAATTAGAAAGAGAGGCACAGACAATCAACTACGGACAATCAGCAGTAGCTCTCAATGCACAAACTTTAGATTTATTAACACTTCAGTGTAGTTTAGTGTCTCTACGAATCAAATATGTTTAAACTGGCCTGGGAATCGGTATACGACAATCTGAGGTATTGTAGGTATATACAGTACAGACCAAAAGTTTGGACACACCTTCTCATTCAAAGAGTTTTCTTTATTTTCATGACTATGAAAATTGTAGATTCACACTGAAGGCATCAAAACTATGAATTAACACATGTGGAATTATATACATAACAAACAAGTGTGAAACAACTGAAAATATGTCATGTTCTAGGTTCTTCAAAGTAGCCACCTTTTGCTTTGATTACTGCTTTGCACACTCTTGATGAGCTTCAAGAGGTAGTCCCCTGAAATGGTTTTCACTTCATAGGTGTTTCCTGTCAGTTTTAATAAGTGGGATGTCTTGCCTTATAAATGGGGTTGGGACCATCAGTTGCGTTGAGGAGAAGTCAGGTGGATACACAGCTGATAGTCCTGCTGAATAGACTGTTAGAATTTGTTTTATGGCAAGAAAAAATCAGCTAAGTAAAGAAAAACGAGTGGCCATCATTACTTTAAGAAATGAAGGTCAGTCAGGCAGCCGAAAAATTGGGAAAACTTTGAAAGTAAGGGCTATTTGACCATGAAGGAGAGTGATGGGGTGCTTCGCCAGATGACCTGGCCTCCACAGTCACCGGACCTGAACCCAATCGAGATGGTTTGGGGTGAGCTGGACCGCAGAGTGAAGGCAAAAGGGCCAACAAGTGCTAAGCATCTCTGGGAACTCCTTCAAGACTGTTGGAAGACCATTTCAGGTGACTACCTCTTGAAGCTCATCAAGAAAATGCCAAGAGTGTGCAAAGCAGTAATCAAAGCAAAAGGTGGCTACTTTGAAGAACCTAGAATATGACATATTTTCAGTTGTTTCACACTTGTTTGTTATGTATATAATTCCACATGTGTTAATTCATAGTTTTGATGCCTTCATAGTCATGAAAATAAAGAAAACTCTTTGAATGAGAAGGTGTATCCAAACTTTTGGTCTGTACTGTATACATATATATATGTTTAATGTAATTACAGCAATAGCAAATAATGTGGCTATGGGTAAATGTATGGTTGACAGTGTTAACAAACAGTGTGCTTAAAAATACACTGCGCCATTGCATATACACTGCTCAAAAAAATAAAGGGAACACTTAAACAACACAATGTAACTCCAAGTCAATCACACTTCTGTGAAATCAAACTGTCCACTTAGGAAGCAACACTGAGTGACAATCAATTTCACATGCTGTTGTGCAAATGGGATAGACAACAGGTGGAAATTATAGGCAATTAGCAAGACACCCCCAATAAAGGAGTGGTTCTGCAGGTGGTGATCACAGACCACTTCTCAGATCCTATGCTTCCTGGCTGATGTTTTGGTCACTTTTGAATGCTGGCGGTGCTTTCACTCTAGTGGTAGCATGAGACGGAGTCTACAACCCACACAAGTGGCTCAGGTAGTGCAGCTTATCCAGGATGGCACATCAATGCGACCTGTGGCAAGAATGTTTGCTGTGTCTGTCAGCGTAGTGTCCAGAGCATGGAGGCGCTACCAGGAGACAGGCCAGTACATCGGGAGACGTGGAGGAGGCCGTAGGAGGGCAACAACCCAGCAGCAGGACCGCTACCTCCGCCTTTGTGCAAGGAGGAACAGGAGGAGCACTGCCAGAGCCCTGCAAAATGACCTCCAGCAGGCCACAAATGTGCATGTGTCTGCTCAAACGGTCAGAAACAGACTCCATGAGGGTGATATGAGGGCCCGACGTCCACAGGTGGGGGTTGTGCTTACAGCCCAACACCATGCAGGACGTTTGTCATTTGCCAGAGAACACCAAGATTGGCAAATTCGCCACTGGCACCCTGTGCTCTTCACAGATGAAAGCAGGTTCACACTGAGCACATGTGACAGACGTGACAGAGTCTGGAGACGCCGTGGAGAACGTTTTGCTGCCTGCAACATCCTCCAGCATGACCGTTTTGGCATTGGGTCAGTAATCGTGTGGGGTGGCATTTCTTTGGAGGGCCGCACAGCCCTCCATGTGCTCGCCAGAGGTAGCCTGACTGCCATTAGGTACCGAGATGAGATCCTCAGACCCCTTGGGAGACCATATGCTGGTGCTGTTGGCCCTGGGTTCCTCCTAATGCAAGACAATGCTAGACCTCATGTGGCTGGAGTGTGTCAGCAGTTCCTGCAAGACGAAGGCATTGATGCTATGGACTGGCCCGCCCGTTCCCCAGACCTGAATCCAATTGAGCACATCTGGGACATCATGTCTCGCTCTATCCACCAACGTCACGTTGATCCACAGACTGTCCAGGAGTTGGCAGATGCTTTAGTCCAGGTCTGGGAGGAGATCCCTCAGGAGACCGTCCGCCACCTCATCAGGAGCATGCACAGGCATTGTAGGGAGGTCATACAGGCACGTGGAGGCCACACACACTAATGAGCCTCATTTTGACTTGTTTTAAGGACATTACATCAAAGTTGGATCAGCCTGTAGTGTGTTTTTCCACTTTAATTTTGAGGGTGACTCCAAATCCAGACCTCCATTGGTTGAAAATTTGATTTGCATTTTTTTATTTTTGTGTGATTTTGTTGTCAGCACATTCAACTATGTAAAGAACAAAGTATTTCAGAAGAATATTTAATTAATTCAGATCTAGGATGTGTTATTTTTGTGTTCCCTTTATTTTTTTGAGCAGTGTATTTTCTTTTTTCATATTAGAAGCCTTCCAAAATTTGTCCCTTATTGGCGGCAGATGGTATTTAAACACACTCAGTGTTATGGGGGGAAAAACTGTGGCTTGTTGGAAGCAAGCATTAAAAAAATATGCTTTTTACACATGCAAACATGTTAATGTCAGAAAAAAAAAAGTGGCTTGTTCTGCACTAGTGCCCAGCAGTAACAGCACAACATGGAACAGATAAGGATTAGATGTGTGTGTAGCTGTGTTGGGGTAGCAGTAGTAGTAGTGGTGGCTGTGTAGCCATAATAGTAGTGCCAGTAGGGGAACTCGCCGTGGCACCAGTAGCCATATGGTATGGAACATGATGGTAGGCAGGCAGACAGCAGCAGTTGTGTGATAGGTCCAGAGATACATAGCCACCATCAGCAATGGCGGACCTTTCATGTTTTTTTTAAAGTAATTAAATACCTTTCCTTGCGGGTTACTGCCACCCTGCCTGTTTTTTTCAAATATCGCTTGTACTTCCCACTGTGCCCCCCTGCAGTTTTACCGCTCAGTATGTTAATCCTGAGCATCGATACAGGGAGGAGGAGACGCCAGGGTTTCTCAATGGGCGTCTCCTTCTCCCTGGCTGTGCCGCAGTCCAATCACAGTGGAGAGCTTCACAGCCAGTGAGAAAAAAAAGCTCACCTTCTCCCTGGCTGTGAATAACTACAGTTATTCACTTTCTGGTGCTTCAGTATACTCTTCTTGTGGTTGGCCCTTACATAATGAAATTTATCAAAGCTCTTTGTCTTTTAATTTATGCCAATCATTTCATAAGTGGCAGAGTACATCAGCAGTGATTCAATACTCTTTTTCCTGTTATTATCTGTAATTTTCTGCAAACTCTGACTGTTGTCTTCAGTATTGCAAACAGCAAAAGTTGTAAAAATAAAAGTGCATATAAAGTTCATCTGAATCACATTTTTTGTGTCAATTATTGAATTCTAAATGAAAGTTGTGCAAAGTATTTGGAGAACCTTCAGATAAAAAGATAATACATCAGGAACAAGTTCAGCATTTCCATACATACTATAGTATTTCATGTCACATGTGATACTGTATACAACATGCATTTAGTATGTTACTGCAACTGTCCTGTGATTTTTAGCATGTGCTGCTTTAGACTCTGTTTACATTAGCAATGTGGCTTCTGTTGTTACCATAGCTTTGATGGTCGATGAACTTGTACTGATGAACTCATAAGAATTATATCATTTGTAAGCATGTAAATAGTGGGGATGGGCAGGGTCTAAGCCTGCCCCACCAGAAGTACTGTGCTATACCGCAGATTTAGAGCCAGGGGATATCCCAAAAAGACTCTGCATAGGGCCTATAATAGAGGCAAGAATACAGAAAGAACTGCCCTTTTGCATGAGAAACAAGTAAATGATAATTCCGAAATAATAAGTTGTATTGGTACGTTTGACGTACAACATGAAAGAGTATGGAAGATGCTTAGGTGTCATTGACATGTTCTGCAAGCAGATGGAGATCTAAAGGAAGTTATTACTAAAAATCCAACCATTACATACAAAAGGGGCAAGAATCGGTATTTATAACAGAGGAGAGTGAGTATAACATGGGAGAGTGTACTTTCTGTAGCCAGATGGTACCAACAAAAGAATTCACAAATCCAGTATATGGTAAACCATACAGAGTAAGAAAATATATAAGCTTTAAATCCATGGGGGTAGTGTACTGTACATTGTAAAATGCAGCTGTCCTAAACTACATTTACAACACACAGGAATTTAATCTAAGTGTATCTGTGACGCTCTAATGTGGGAGGGAAACCCCACACCGAACATACGAGGGGAAAGGAAATAAGGCTTGAAAACTAGCCTAAACTAACTTAGTGAAAACCCTAACCAAAGCCCTGACTGGATACCAGTATGAACAGACCCCAAAGGTAGGTGAGTTCATACACAGGAAGTCCTATCTAACCCTAAAGGACCCTGGTACTAATGACAGGAATATGACAACCTGTTTTTCCAAAAGGAAGGATGAACGGGAGTCTCCCTGAGGCCTAATACAAAGCAACAAGAAAATGCAACACACAGAAAAGTAAAAATAAAATACAAAAGGGAAATGTAACATTTAACTTCCAAGAAGCTATGGCAGCACCAGAAACTCAGCCAAGATCCAAACACCAGCTATCCACAGGTCCAACTGAAGCTATAAACCGCACAGCATTGTGGGAGAAACAACTATAAATAGAGAAAGTTAAATGACCACAATAGCAACACTTGGCAGTTAAGGGTGTGGTCAGTATCAGAATCAACACAGACACCTATTGATCCACAAGGTAAACATGTCAAATCAAACCTCCTTGTGTTGCCAGTCTTAAAGATCTCCTGCCACTCACTGTCGCGGGGACGTCCGTATGTCTTGGTATGTCCGTGACATTACCCCCCTTCTACAGGTAACCTCCAGGCGTCCAGGACCGACCTTATCTGGGTGAGACCTGTGAAAAGCTTACATCAAACGACTGGCATTCACGTCAAATACCGATACCCACATCCTCTCCTCAGGTCCATAACCCTTTCAGTGAACAAGATACTGAATAGATCTACCATGATAGGAGCGGGTGGCAAGGAAGACGGCTCCAAAGGTTCAACATATCTCTTCAACAAAGATTTATGAAACACATTATGTATTTTCAAAGCCTGAGGAAGTTCAAGACGAAAAGCTACAGGATTAATAATGTCAGTGATCTTATATGGACCAATTAACATTGGACCCAACTTCCAAGAAGGTACCTTCAACTTAATGTTTCTTGTGGACAGCCACACCAAATCACCCACTCTTAGGTCCGGACCCTTCATACTTTTCCTGTCAGTCACACGTTTATACTTGTTGCCCATATTCATCAAATTATTTTGAATTTTCTGCCACATAGATGATAATGATGACGAAAAACGTTCCTCCTCAGAAATACCAGAAGTATCTGAACCAGAAAATGTGCCAAACTGCGGATGAAACCTATATGCCCCAACTGCAACTTACCAGTGGACTACTGCCTACGATTATTTATAGCAAACTCTGCCAAAGACAAAAACTAGGACCACTCCTCCTGGTTCTCAGAGACAAAACATCTTAAGTAAGCCTCCAGACTCTAATTAGTGTGCTTCGTCTGTCTGTTCGACTGAGGATGAAAAGCTGAAGAAAAAGACAGTTGTACCCCCAGCCGAGTACAGAACGCCTTCTGACACAAACTGAGTCCCACGATCCAAAACCACGTCAGAGGGAATGCCATGGAGTTTCACAATGTTGTCAAAAAACACTTGAGCACGATCAACCACCACCAAAATTACTGTCTTTCCTGACGAATTAGGCAGATCAGTGATAAAATCCATAGATAAATTAGTCTATGGTCTGGACGGGATGGGCAACAGAAGTAGGGATCCGGAAGGCCGGGTATGTGTCACCTTAGCATGCGCACAAAGACACTACAGGCCAACACAAAATCCTTAATGCACTTACGCAACCCCGGTCACCAGAATCTACGAGAGATGAGGTCTGCAGTGGATCTGCTCCCAGGGTGTCCCGTAAGAACCCTACAATGATGTTCCTCAAACACCTTGGGATGCAATTCCGATGGCACAAACAATTTCCCAGAGGGTCAAGAATCCGGTGCGTCTCCTTGGGCCTATAACACCTTCATCTCTAGGTCAGGGTATAGAGCGGATATCACCACCCCTTCCGACAGAATAGAACTCGGATTTTCAAAATCACCACCTCCAGGAAAACTACGTGACAAGGCATCTGCCTTGACGTTCTTAACCCCAGGACGATAAGTGACAGTGAAATTGAATCTAGTGAAAAACAAAGACCATCTGGCCTGCCTCGGGTTCAGTCATTTAGCCGACTCCAGGTAAGCCAGGTTTTTGTGATCTGTGAACACTGTGATCGGAAGAATCTCCCCTTCCAACCAATGATGCCAATCCTCGAAAGCCAACGTAATGGCCAGTAACTCTCTTTTACCCACATCGTAATTTCTCTCTGCGGAAGAGTTTTTTTTTAGAGAAAAAGGCACATGGACGCCATTTACCAGGTGACGGGCCTTGCGATAAAACTGCTCCTACTCCCACCTCAGACGCGTCCACTTCCACAATGAAAGGTTGTGATACATCCGGCTGCACTAATATAGGTTCAGAAGAGAAGCACTCCTTAACCGCAGAAAAGGCTCGCAACCCTGGATCAGACCACACTGAGAAATCCATCCCTTTCTTATTCATGTCAGTTAAGGGTTTCACTGTCTAATAGTTCTTAATACATTTTCGGTAACAATTTGCGAACCCCAAAAAATGCATAAGAGCCTTCAGATTTTCGGGTCGATTCCAGTCCAATACAGCACGGACTTTCTCCGGATCCATTCGAAAACCCGCAGGTTTGCAAATCATGTACAGCAAAAACACACTTCTCTCATTTTGCAAACAATTTATTATCCCTTAGGATCTGCAACACCTGTCTAACTTGATCCTGATGTATCTCCACGTCTGGAGAATAAATTAGTATGTCATCCAAATACACGACTACAAACCTCCCCACAAGATGATGAAAAATGTTATTCACGAGATACTGGAGGGATCTACGGAGAATTCGGGAGTCAACTATCCTGGCGATCTGAAATTCCAGATTACCGTCCACCATGACAGGAGCGGGAGGCAAAGAGGACGGTTCAGCAGGTTCGACAGGTATTTTTTTAACAACAACTTATGGAACACATTATGAATCTTCAAAGCCTGAGGAAGCTCAAGACGAAAGGCTACCGGTTTAATAATGGCAGCGATCTTATATGGATTAATAAACCAACTTCCAAGAAGGTACTTTCAACTTTTCTTGTGGACAGCCACACAGAATCACCCACTCTCAGGTCCGGACCACTCATACGTCTCTTGTCAGCCATACATTTATTCTTGTCTATTCCTCTTCAGGTATACCAGAAGTCTCCATACCAGAAAATGTGCCAAATTGCGGGTGGAACCCATATGCCCCAAAAAACAGTGACTTATCAGTGGTCTCCTGTCTACGGTTATTTATGGCAAACTCTGCTAAAGACAAAAATGCAGACCACTCCTCCTGGGTCTCCGAGACAAAACATCTCAAATAAGTCTCCAGATTCAGAATTAGTGCGTTCAGTCTGTCCGTTCAACTGAGGATGAAAGGCCGAAGAGAAGGACAATTGTACCCCCAGACGAGTACAGAACGCCTTCCAGAATTTGGAAACAAACTGAGTCCCCCTATCAGATACCACATCAGAAGGAATACCATGTAATTTCACGATGTTATCGACAAATACTTGTGCAAGAGTTTTAGCATTAGGTAGACCTGGCAATGCTAGAAAGTGCGCCATCTTACTAAAACGATCAACAACCACCAAAATCACAGTTTTTCCTGAAGAATTAGGTAAATATGTGATAAAATCCATGGATAAATAAGTCTAAGGTCGGGACGGGATGGGCAACGGAAGTAAAGATCTAGAAGGCCGAGTATGTGTCACCTTAGCACGTGCACAAGTACTGCAAGCAGACATATAGTCCTCAACACACTTACACCTATGCCTCAAGGTCGGGATATAGGGGGGATATAACTACCCCTTCAGACAATATCGGACAAGGATCTTATGAATCACCCCCCCTCCCCCAGGAAAGCTACGCGACAAAGCATCAGCCTTGATGTTCTTAACCCCAGGGCGATAGGTGACGATGAAATTAAATCTGGTAAAAAACGACCATTTGGCCTGCTTTGGGTTCAGTCGCTTAGCCAACTCCAGGTAAGCCAGATTTTTGTGATCAGTAAGCACAGAAATAGGATGAATTGCTCCTTCCTGTCAGGGGGTAATAATTCAATTAAGAATTATTAATTATGGTCATAAAAATAATTAACCATAAAAAATAAAATTTATAAAATTTGTCATAAATTCTTAAAATCATGACCTGGTGAATTGTAGACAACCTAATTGATACAATTCACATCTGAGTCTGAATATTTCCTCAGATAAATAAGTTATTTTTGACGTGAGATGATGTTAATGATAAACATGTAGTTCTGCATTATACAATAATACACAGGTATAAAAATATACAGATTTATTGGTTACACAGTTATAAACATATATAAGTAAATAAACACAATGATACATGCAAATGAATATATATAGCGTTAATATAAAGCATTACAAGCTTAACAATACATGTGAGTAAAAATAACTTGTCACATTATAACCAAGCTATTATTAGGTTAGGATATCAAAATATGAACATACACTCACCTAAAGAATTTTTAGGAACACCTGTTCGATTTCTCATTAATGCAATTATCTAGTCAACCAATCACATGGCAGTTGCTTCAATGCATTTAGGGGTGTGGTCCTGGTCAAGACAATCTCCTGAACTCCAAACTGAATGTCAGAATGGGAAAGAAAGGTGATTTAAGCAATTTTGAGCGTGGCATGGTTGTTGGTGCCAGACGGGCCGGTCTGAGTATTTCAAAATCTGCTCAGTTACTGGGATTTTCACGCACAACCATTTCTAGGGTTTACAAAGAATGGTGTGAAAAGGGAAAAACATCCAGTATGTGGCAGTCCTGTGGGCAAAAATGCCTTGTGGATGCTAGAGGTCAGAGTAGAATGGGCCGACTGATTCAAGCTGATAGAAGAGCAACGTTGACTGAAATAACCACTCGTTACAACCGAGGTATGCAGCAAAGCATTTGTGAAGCCACAACACGCACAACCTTGAGGCGGATGGGCTACAACAGCAGAAGACCCACCGGGTACCACTCATCTCCACTACAAATAGTAAAAAGAGGCTATAATTTGCACGAGCTCACCAAAATTGGACTGTTGAAGACTGGAAAAATGTTGCCTGGTCTGATGAGTCTCGACATTCAAATGGTAGAGTCCGAATTTGGCATAAACAGAATGAGAACATGTATCCATCCTCTGATGGCTACTTCCAGCAGGATAATGCACCATGTCACAAAGCTCGAATGATTTCAAATTGGTTTCTTGAACATGACAATGAGTTCACTGTACTAAAATGGCCCCCACAGTCACCAGATCTCAACCCAATAGAGCATATTTGGGATGTGGTGGAATGGGAGCTTCGTGCCCTGGATGTGCATCCCTCAAATCTCCATCAACTGCAAGATGCTATCCTATCAATATGGGCCAACATTTCTAAAGAATGCTATCAGCACCTTGTTGAATCAATGCCACGTAGAATTAAGGCAGTTCTGAAGGCAAAAGGGGGTCCATCACCGTATTAGTATGGTGTTCCTAATAATTCTTTAGGTGAGTGTAAGTTATATACATTACTTCTGTTCAGAGAAAACCTCATGATATCAGGATGGGCATGTCTAATCCTAGACATCAATATAGAATGCTAAATACATTCCACCGCCCTCTAACCAACTACACATCACATGACTTCAGGCATGGGCAAATCCATCCAAGGATATATCATAGAAGAGATAACTGTATCCTTCCACCCCATCCTGGATTAGTTTCACACATATAACTTTGGTAAGAATATTAAGACAAATAACAGGGATCTAGGATCTTTGCTAGACCATATCTGAAATGAGAAGGACTTGAAATAAGTCTTTCCTGTGGGAATCTATCACTTAGCTTGGCGAAGAATGTTCTATCAATATATATATATCTAAGCAATTATTTAATGCTTTGCTAGATTGTGAGTCTGGATTCTTCTGCAGGTAGAATGAAGCCTCACAATATCCTAAGACTACATCTCAATATGGAGATGATCAACAAATTTTTTTATTTATTTATTCGCCAATCTAGATGGTATAATTTCATCCACACTATCAAATTAGTCCTAATAAAATGAAATATCATTTTCTGTGTCTCTTACCAAGTCCTAGTAGGAATCTCACTTCTGCTCCTAGGAAAGCTGGGTGGTCCATCATAGCGCATCTCACCATGGCTTTCATCTTGATAGACCCCTCTAGAGAGCTCAACTTGTCTCCTCTCTCTCTCTCTTCCTTTTCCTCTCTCTGTGTATGGTTTATGATCACAAACTTATCAGTTAGACACACCTTCCTAGTTTGGAACTTTCCAATCATTGTCGGATGGGCGTGACCATTGATAAAAAAAATGTGACATCATAACCTTACCCAGAATGCACTTTTGCTACTGTTGTAATGTCACCTACTCATACCTAGGTGGCACTGCTGTGTAAGCTATTTGCATCATAGTATAAAGGGTTAGCTTATGTAAGTCTGAATAAAACGTATTCTATACATTTGACCTTAGAAGCTTTAATTCAAAGCTATAGGGATTATTTCTGACACTTGTAGCAATTAGAGACAGACCTCTAGGCGTCTCTGAATGTTTCTCACTCTGTTGATTTATGGACCATGATGAAGTGAATGGCCTTGTTTTCTCACAGAGATATCAGTAACTCCTGTCATACCAAAGATGTGATTAATTGTTACAAAACACACATCTTCACAGACACTCTTTTAGAGACGAATATTCTCCTAATGAGAAATATATATAATATACTGGATACATGTCTTCATAATATATAACAATATAATATAAAGTTATATATATATATATATATATCCTACTGATTGTCTTATGCTAAGGACTAACTAAGGCTCATTAAATGAATACATACATATTATATATTTTGCTTCATTAATAAATACCTAATTGTATAGGTCAGGGGTAGGCAACCTCCGGCTCCCAGCTGTTGTGAAACTACAACTCCCAGTATGCATACTTGCTCTGCTCTTCTAAGAACTCTCATAGAAATGAATGGAGCATGCTGGGAATTGTAGTTTCACAACAGCTGGGAGCCGGAGGTTGCCTACCCCTGGTATAGGTAATTATCACCAGCTGCATAGAGCTTATCTTATCTCCCGTCATAAATTTATAAGTAGACAAGGAGGATTCTTCTCAGACTGGTACATTCATGAGAAGAATAACACTAAAAAGAGTAGAAACCTTTTTACACAGAAACCTTTGTGCGACCTTACTTTGGCCTACTCAAGACATACAAAATTCAAAATATATTCGAGCATGGCTCTTAAAGGCAATGAACATCCATCTTGACCAGAATGAATTGGATATCAATGCATTTAGCTATGAAAAGGCACAACAAATAATGACGCCACTCCTCAAAATCCAACTTAATGGCCAGCAACTCTCTATTACCCATGTCTAATTCCTTTCTGCAGTCGAGAGTTTCTTAGAGAAGAATGCACATGGGCTCCATTTAATAGGTGAAGGACCCTGCGACAAGAATGCTCCTACCCCTACCTCGGATGCGTCAACTTCCATAATGAATAGCTGTGACACATCCGGTTGCACCAGTATAGGAGCAGAAGCAAAACATTCCTTCACCGCAGAAAAAGCTTGTAATGCCGCATCAGACCAGACTGAGACATTTGAACCTTTCCTAGTCATGTCCGTTAAAGGTTTAACCACAGTCGAGTAGTTCAAAATGAATTCACAGTAGTAGTTATTGAACCCCAAAAACTGCATAAGCGCTTTCAGATTTTCGGGTCGATCCCAGTCCAAGACAGCACGGACCTTCTCTGGTTCCATACAAAAATCTGAAGATGAGAGAAGGTAACCCAGGAATTGCACTTCCTGAACTGCAAATACACACTTCTCCATCTTACCATACAATTTATTCTCTCTTAGGATCTGTAACACCTGTCTCGCATGATCCTGATGAGTCTCCATATCTGGAGAATAAATTAGTATGTCATCCAGATACACAACAAACCTCCCCACCAAATGATGAAAGATATTATTAACAAAATGCTGCAAGACCGCGGAAGCATTGGTAAACCCAAAAGGCATGACCAGGTTCTCAAAGTGCCCCTCAAGAGTATTAAAAGCCATCTTCCATTCACCCCCTTCCTTGATCTTGACCAGATTATATGCCCCCCTTAAGTCCAACTTAGAGAACACCTTGGCACCAATAATCTGGTTAAACAAATCAGGAATCAAAGGAAGGGGTTAAGGATCACGGACCGGTGGGTAAGAATCCGATTGAGTTAATGGAAATACAGACATGACCTAAGAGTTCAGTCTTTCTTCTTTACAAAGAAAAACCCTGCTGCCACTGGGGACTTGGAAGATCTAATATGTCCCTTTGCCAAACTTTCGGCAATATACTCTCGCATGGCCACTCTTTCGGGTTCAGAAAGGTTATATAACCTAGATTTGGGCAATTTCACCCTGGGAATAAGATTGATAGGACAATCATATTCCCGGTGTGGGGGTAAACCCTGGCAACCACTCTCAGAAAATACAGTACATCAGAAAAATCTGAAATGAAAGAGGGAACAGCTTTAGTGGTCAAGAGAGAAAGATATGTATTAAGACAGTTGTCCATGCAATAATCACTCCAATCGAGAATCTGTCTTGCTTGCCAGTCAATGGTAGGATTATATTTGCTCAACCATGGTAAACCCAGAACAAACGGAGCAGGCAGACCCTCCAGCACATAACACAAAATGGATTCCTGATGAAAATCACCCTCTCTTAAACGGATATCCTGCACCATCTGTGACAAACATTTCTAAGTAAGTGGTGCGGAGTCTATTGCAAATACCAAAATATTTTTCTGTAATGCACTTGTTGTCAACCTATGCAATGTTGTCACCTATGCAAACGGACGAACTGACCATCAACTAGGTTAACCCCTGCCCCACTGTCAATAAACACCTCAATTACCACAGTTTTGGACTCTAGAGCCACCTTGGCAGAAGGGAGAAATCGGGTACTACCAGTAAATCACAAAAGTAAGTTCTCTGACTCCCCACCCACACCACCAAGAGTAAGACGGGAATTAACCTTTTTGTTTGTTTGTTTTCACCTTGACGCGAACGTAAGTGCAAACATTAACAAAATGTCCCCTTTTTGCACAGAAAAAAATACTCCCTTCTTATGACTAAAACTCTTGCAAGCAGGCCCAGGGGTAGCTCTCCCTAACTACATAGGTTCGTCACCAGGCATAAACTCAGGAGTCTCTCCACCCAAGGTGTCAGAGGAAGCTGCCACGTTATATGATAGTTCGTCCTGAGCGTGAGAGACCTTAGATATCTCTCTCAGGCATCTATCCATGCGTCTTCCAATGACTCAGGATTTTCGTGAAAGGCCAACGCATCATTTAGCTTCTCGGATAATCCCTGACAGAATTGGCTACGGAGAACTGGATCATTCGACTCTGTATCCATAGCCCATCTCCTAAATTCAGAGCAATAGATCTCCGCAGAATGCTCTCCCTGCTGTAAACCACGTACCTTGGTCTCGGCCAGGGAGATTGGGGTCATCGTAGATATGACCTAGCGCTCTGACAATTTCATCTACCGACCGGAGGGACTGTGATCCGGTCGGTAGAGAAAAAGCCCAAGACTGAGCGTCCCCTTTAAGCAACGACATGATAATACCCACTCTTTGACTCTCATCCCCAGATGAGAGTCAGACGTAACTTAAAGTACAATTTACATGACTCTCTGAACCGAATGAAATTATCGCTTTCCCCGAAAATCTGTCCGGAAGTGTAACCTTAGGTTCAGGAGACAGGCCTGGTAACTACTACTGGCACCAGCAGCCTGTGATCCCTGGATCTGCGTGCGGAGGTCAGCTACCTCTATAGACAGACCCTCCAATTGTCTAGCCAGTGCAGCGATTGGATCTATAGCCTTACTGACACAAACAAAAAAAATCACAGTTTGTGGCGGTTTATAATGTCACGGCGCGGTGTGGGTAGTAAACTCCACACCAAACACGAGGGAAGGGAAAAGGTACTAGGCCTGGAAACTAGGGAAAGGTCACCACCTAGTGAATCCCTAAACCAAGCCCTGACTACTATCAGTATGAACAGACCTCGATGGTAGGAATGTTCATACGCAGGAACCTAGAGCCCTATCTGACCCTAAAGGGCCCTGAAAATAGTGTCAGAACAAAAGATGACCTGTTTCTTCCTGGCTGAAGGAACAGGAGACTCTCTCAGGCCTAATACCAAAAGATAGCGGAATACAACAAACAAGAAATAGGAAAAAGACACTTAACTCCGAAGTACGTGGACAAGCAGGAACTTAGAGGAGAACCAAACACCAGCACTTCCAAAACCAGAAAGGAGCTATCCACCGCATAGCATGATGGGTGAGACCAGACTAAATATAGGAGTTGGAATGACCATATAAGCTACACCTGAGACAAGAGGTGTGGTCATAACCAGCAACAACACAGAAACAAGTGAAACCAAAGAGGCTGTCAGATCACATCACGTGCCGCCAGTCTCTTAGATCGTCTGTCACGGTAGAGACTGTGAGAGTTGCTTTCTCTAATGAGTCAGGTTTTCTGCCTCATCGAACAGATGGATGTTGGCTTGTCAGCTGAGAAACATTAGAGAACAAACACCCTGCAACCAATGCAACACAAGGTGGTGGTGGCAGCGTTATGGGCTGGGAAATGTTTTTGTAGCATTAACTTGGCCCACTCATCCATGGAGAAGACACCGATTTCGGTATGAATCCATCCTTGCGGATCATGTACACCCATACATGCTGATTGTCTTCCCTGGGCAGATGGAGTCTTCCAGCAAGACAATGTGACATGTCATATGGCTAGAAATGTACGACATTGGTTGAAAGAGCATGACCAAGACTGTCAAATGCTACCCTGGCCCCCTAATTCTCCAGAAATGAACCCAACTGAGCATCTGTGGGACCACCTTGATTGTCATGTTCGCTCTATGAATCCTTCCCCATGTACCATCCAGAAGCTGTAGGATGCACTGCAGTCAGCATGGCTCCAGATACCTGTGACAACTGACCAACTGAACAGTAAATGAAAAAGGGTAACAGCAGCATCTCCAGTGAATTCTTTATTGGACGGACTTCACAGAAAGTGTACCATAAAAACAGACAGCAATGTTTTGGCTACATCATAGCCTTTGTCAAGCCTTGCGGTCGCGGTTCGGCTGTTGCATTCCGATGTGGTCATCTGTGTCCGTGGGTGCTGCTCTACAACTGCTATTTCAACTGAGCAACTGAGTCCCTCTCTGTCAGTCTAGCTGCTGTCCGTGCTGCACATGGCAGTTACTCTGGATTAGTGATGGACGAACATCGGCGGGGACGGTTCGCGAACGCGATCACGATCAAATGTTCGCGAACCGCAAGTTCACGGCGGGCCCCATTCACTTTAATGGCAGGCGAACCTGAAAAACCTTCAGCTCATATTTGCAGCCACCAAATACTTAGTAGAAGTGTACAAATAGTCCCACAACATGGACAGTGACATACTAGAGGGGGATCAATGACAAAAATTCCAACAAAAAATAAGTGTCTTAAAAGGGAGTCTGTCACCTCCATATGGCCATATACAGTGCTTACATTGCCCTATAGCACACCTATACATGAATGTTATGGTACCTTTGTTTTTGTCTTTAGACTTGCAGAAGCTGGAAAAACGAACTTTGATTGATATGCAAATGAGCACTCATTTGGTTTTGCGCCGTTCGTCAGAGCATGCGCAGTAGTTAAAGCGATGCCGTGCCAACAATGGGCATCACAGTGCGCATGCTCCGGCCCGGCGAGGCAGTGCACAGTCGCGGGATCTCTGCCAGACCTTAGGATAACGCAAGGGAATAGGAGGGCGGGCATATGCAGAGGCTGGGGCGGGGTAACAATGAAAAAAGGCAGGGCAGCCTGGGCACCAACACAGTGAACGCCATCCCTGGGCACTTGCGAGTGCTCATTTGCATATCAATCAAAGTTCGTTTTTCCAGCTTCTGCAAGTCTAAAGACAAAGACAAAGGTATCATAACATTCATGTATAGGTGTGCTATAGGGCAATGTAAGCACTGTATATGGCCATATGGTGGTGACAGACTCCCTTTAAAGGGAAATTCTCTTAAATGTGCCCTGTTGCGCTTCCTAAATGCACTGTATAGAAATTATATTATTGGTATATACCACCCCTGCTTCAATCACTTTTTTGGGGGGGCAATTGGTATATCACACCCGTAGAAATTATTTGTTCCAATAATGCTTGTCCCTCTATATACCTGCGGTATCGCAGCAGAACCGCACACAACTGCTGCACAATACAAATGCACTATATTATACTTTCTATGTTAGAAAGTATATTATAACATTGTACAAGGAAGGCAATCCATTAGAATATACATAAAGATAAAACTTAATCTTTAATAATGTTACTATTAAAAGATATCCCTCAAAATGAAAATAAATCAAATTATTAAAGTTAAGCAAAAAGCATAGATATGGTAGGCAATAATAAGTGCTCCGCTGCACTAAATCAGGTGCTCGGCGGCACCAAATCAGAAACCATATGTCCTACCACAATCCGGGGGGTTCCAGTGCACATCGATGAATCCCGGAGGGAAAGAAAAAAACATCTATCCCTGGGCTAGATGATGATGTGGTATTGAAGGACAGGGTGGGCAAAGAACTGACCCTGATATCGCCCTACAGAGGGGTGCTATTCTGGCCCTGATAGCCTAACCACAGAGCACCCACACTGATAAGAGAGATCCCGTCCAGAACCTATATAAAAATGGCCCTAGTAAGCCCCTAACCCCCTGACTTCCAGGTGATCACTATATAGATCTATCTACGTGTTTTTGACTCATTATAAAAGTATATTATAAGTATATCACACCCCTCTGTGTATCACACCTATCGATAGCACACCTATACCAGTCCTTAAAAGGACTTTTGTGACCCTATTAGCTAGCGTTTGGTGTCCCTAACAGCCTGTCTCTGCTCCACACAGCAACCTCTCCCTACACTGGCAAAAGACTGAATGTAAAATGGCAGCCAGATCGGGTTTATTTTTAAGGTAGGGGGTATGTCCATGTGCTGAAACATCTCAAATGGCTGTCCTTTACCACCTGATGGATGTGTCATTGGTCAAAGTTCTTCACAATGTAAAATAATATGGTGGGCGCGAATATCGCCATGTTCGCATGTTCGGCGAAACGCGAACATGCAAAGTTCGCAGTGAAACGACCGCCGGGCGAACCACAAGGCCATCTCTACTCTGGATATTACCTGTGTATATGAACCAACATGAACATTTGGAGATATATTGTGCAATGGATGTGAATTCTTGGTGTATGCTTCATGGCAATTCGGGATGTTAGTTTTCAAAAACAAAGTAGTTGGTTGAACTCATCCAGATATTGTTTGAATGTGGGGTGAACTTTGAGGTTTATTACTTTTGGCTGTTTCATCTTTGACCATAGTTTATCCCATTGATTTCAACCTGTTCCATCAGGTATTGAATTTGATTTAGAGACCCTTTAAGTTTAGAACTCATATTTACAAACCATTCCATATCTCTAACTACCACTTAGTAGAAATCCATTGACTATTAGATTAGTAGATGGATTTCTCTGGAATTGTATTTTCTTCAAAGCTAAAATCAATAATGTGCATAAATTTCAGAGCAATGTAAAACATCTTTCTAAATCATACTCTGCATTTATTCGAAGGAAGTGTCACAACAAATTCTTGTCCCTATCCACCTACAGATAGTCATATAATACTCTTAATGTAAATGTACTTTATAATATTACAGAATAAAGTACAGTCAAATAACACCACACAACCAAAAAAAACTTTTCGTCTGCTACTGGGCAAAAAACATTTGTCCTATACTAAATCGAGTGTGCGGATTACAAATCCGAAGTCAGAATTGTTGTAATACGTCACAAAATGTTGCTAGGCATAAGTATGCCTAAATGAATTAAGCACTTGGAAAGCATTGAATAAATTTGAACAGAATGAGTTTTACTCCAACAATTACCTGATCTACATCAAAGTTTGCGTAGTAAACAGTGTATAAAAATTTAATTAAATAACAAAATTTCAAAAAGTCTTGTTTTTAAGTTTAAAAGTCTTACTTGAGCAAGGCCCAGTACTGTTAAAAGTGCTTCAGGCATCTGCTTTTGCGTTTGTGAATGGTCATATTTTCCCGTTGCAAAAACCAGCAGTAGTCCCCCATAATGTTGGGATTCCAGTGGCCTTGATACCTGTTCTCCATTGTAGAAATATCTTTATGGATCTGCTTTCCATGTTCGTTATTTCCGTGTCACAAATTGGGTGGGAAAAAGTCAAGATGGGAATATAAGAAATGCACTTTCAATGACATTCGGAGGCCACGTTGTTCATATGCTGTAAGCATGTTTTCTAATAATTCAGCATAGTTTGTAACTCTGTTCCCAGGGAAATTCTGCACTACTAGCACAAATGCATCCCAGGCTGCAAGACGCACTCGCTTTGTCCGATTATTGCGCTGATCATAAGTAGTGTATTTGCCACATATGTAGCAGAAATTGTCTGGATCGTTAACACATTTGCGTTTATCCATCTTAAGTTTCAAAACTGATAGCACTATAACAGATCATTTTATCAAAATCTTTCCAGCTTCCCTTATTTACTTACTGCTGACATCAGCCTGAGTGCGTCCGAACAGGTCTGGACATGTCCATTGGAATATCTCCAATATAATGCATTATTATTATAACTGAATAGGCTTTGCATGTATAACTTAACCCTTTAAGGACATGTACGGCGGAAGTCCGGTCCCCAAACATGGTGCCCGCTTGCACGTGCAGCAGGCGCCATAGCCACCGGGTTTCTGCTATTTTAAATAGCAGAGACCTGTGGCACATGTATGCAATCAGCCATAAGGCTGATTGCATACATTTTCCCTTTCAGATGCCATCGTCAAATGTGCCGTGGATCCCGTGGTCGCGCACTTCCGCGCTTCCGCACTTCCGCGCACCCAATATTTTTTTTTATAAAAAGTGATCAAAAAGTCGCACACACTTTAAATTGGTATCACTGAAAAGAACAGATGGTTCCGCAAACAATTTGCTCTCACACAGCCCCGTACACATAACTACAAAAAAGTTATAGGGGTCAGAATATGGTTATAAAAAAAAATAATAAAGATAACAGGAACATTTTACCACATAGTGTACAGTATAAGAAAAAAAAAAAAACCTTGATGAGAATTGCTTTTTTCCCCAATTCTACCCCATTTGGATTTTTTTTTCCGCTTCCTACTACATGGTATGCAACCATAAATAGTGCAATTAGAAAGTACAATTTGTCTCGCAAAAAATAAGCCCTCATAAGGCTATGTGAATGGGAAAATAAAAAAGTTAGGACTATGGGAAGGCAGGGAGTGAAAAACGAAAACGCAAAAATGGAAAATCCCAGGGTCCTTAGGGGGTTAAATTCTAGACGTGTCAGGCTAATTCCGAGTTCATATTTAGAATCAGCATGCTCATTTTAGTATAAATTACATGTTTTTCTCTCAGTAGCAAAATCATTGTGTAATCTATAGCTATATGTTTTCACAAGCCCACAAGACAACACTTAAGAGTCTTCCCCTGTTTACTCCTGTTCCCAGAACGTTAAAAAAAGGAAGTGACTTGGTCCTGTGATAGCTGCAACCAGTCACAGCGGCTTGAATGATGCATGATTGCTTGTTGGCTTCAAGGCTGGACAAACCCCATAAGAAAGAAGTTTGAGAACTAAAAAACAAACAAATGATGGGGTACAAAAAGGTGGATCATGCAGTAAAATGTCTGAATCCCTTGAGGACTCTGACAGTAGGCTTTGAGAACATTAATGGTTACAGTGAAACCTCTTCAAAAGAACATATCTTTGAGAATACCACCCCCTTATCCAGACCAGATTTCCTGTGACAGATTTTATGTTTTACCATATATTATGTACACTGGCCTTCTGCTTTGAGAAGATCAACTCCTAGAAGACAGGGTCTCAATAAAACTTTGTATGGTTACCGCTAGAGGTTTCACTGTATTTGCTCAGTGTAGTTGTATGAGGCTTCTATTTCTGTGGGACAAGTTTTACATTATGTACAATAGATGCCATGGTCCTCTAAAGTGGTCCTCTAATATTTATTAAAATTAGGGAGGGAGCAGGTGGCTGCCCTAAGTAAAATATTCCTGTTGGGCCTGCTGAAGTTGCAATGAGCAGGACACTGGGTCAGTGGGGATGCTATGCAGTGGGTCAGTTTATATGTGTATAAGTTCGTGACGCCAGTTGCAGCTTGCGCAGGTACTGTAGCAGGGCCCTTTAAGATGTTATGAGCTCACGTACTAGGTAAGAAATGCCAGAGGGGGATAATGTCTCTGTATAGCAGATTTGGTAGTGTCAACAATGTCTCCTACCTGTGGTACGGCTGGACTCCTGTATCCCGGCTCACATGCAACAAAATGAGTGCTGTTAATAGGAGTAATTGAGGAATGATTGAAATCCACACAGATAATAGGGTCCAACTTGTCTTTACTTGGTGATAAGATATGCATCTTTGATCCATACAAGTATGCAGCAATAGTCTAGGGTCCCAGCAGGTTTTGGCAATATGTGGCAGGAATTTATATGTATTCTGCATCTGATCATACGCCTATTAGAAACTGGCAGGTATCTATCTTCTGCTCTGTCTGTGGTCTGCTTGGTTTGGGCCTGACTAGCTGAAGAGGTACTTATCTTCTCTTTATCTTTGGATCTTTACTTGCAGGACTGCTCGCAGGGTATGATGGAGGCTTTCTGGAGATCTGATAGTTCTGTAGATGGCTGCTTTCTCTGTCCACCAGCTGAGGTAAGGGACTCAGGCTGGGAAGGTTGATCTGGGGCCTCAGCCGAGGCTTGGATCCTTAGTTGGGGTCCCTGTTTCTGGGAGCTTCTACTAACACAGCCTACCCCAGCAGAGGGGTGGCTCACACTGCCTAGAACTTTCTTTCCTCCCCCTGAAGTAGGATGTGGGAACATTCCACTCCTCCTCAAATAGGGGGGAGCTAGCCTGGAATGGTCTATTCCAGTCTAGGTATATTAACTAGCTATGGTCTACTTACATATTGCTGCCACCTGCTGGTGTACATTGAGAATTACAGCAAATTACATGAAACAGTCACAGTAAATCCATATAATACAAATGTAATGTCAGATTACACAGGATGTTAACACATTTACACTTTAACATCATATGACAGGGTGACAGAGTTTTAGTGACATACTCTGGGATGTTACATACCCGCTTACTTTAAGTGAAGCCGTCCTCGGCGCATGATAGATGGTGAGGAATAAGCTCTGGGTACCCAATTAATACAAAGTGCTGTGTGACTTATACATAAAATGACATACAAAGACAAAAACACATAACGGTTTCCTCGAGGTTCCTGCCCGCTAGCAAAAGGTGTCCAACACACAGTTTCCTTATCTTGGTATAACCAGGTAACCTATAACTGCACAAAGCAAACATCACTGACTGACTTTGTATGTTCTGGCCCTGAACATCAAAGAAAGCATGGGGGTGTCTTTACTCCATAATCCCGCCATTATGCAATGCAAAGCTCGCAAATGAAAGGGTGGCTTTATCCTGTATTCCCTTCTCTGCATCATAGCCTGAAGAAATTTGGCTTATAGCATGATCACTATGATGTCTATGAGGAAGCTAAATATATGGCTCTAAGGCTTGAGGCGCCTTACCTTAGGCAAACGCTCAGAAGGGGAGGTATGTATCGTCTCCATGTCTTCTGGCAAGTCACAGGAGGAGGGCAGTACGTTCCCATGGATCTCCTGGAAATGAGACACCTCTGGATAGGAACAATCCGGAACATTAAACAAGCGGGAAGGAGCAGCCTAGGGCTTCTAACAATTCCCGAAGCAGAAGGGGTACCTGTGATGTTACTAGACCTCTCAGGACTTACCACTTGGTCCTACCCTGGGTACCTATGGGTATATATCACCAGGTGTAGGCCATTAGTATTCAAAGTCCGTATGTAGACAGTCCGTATAAAGGGGGAGAGAACAAGAGCTGTAAAAAAGGCACACTTTAAGTAAGTTGCTACATTTTTGTTAAGTGCAATGGTTAAGTGCAATCAATCGGAATAGTGCAGAAATTCACATTGTGGCACCTAACTGGATAATACACACAATGGGCAGGTTACTTAAACGTTACATAACACTTGTAAACTGGTTACAATAACATAAATTATTAAATAGCATGACAATTGAGTGCAAGCTTTTATGCTGCAAACATTTTATAAAATAGTGCAAATTTTATAAGTGCAAGGATAGGCTCAACAATAACTTGAGTCCGTATTCCTGGAAGTGCTTGAAGTTGTAGAATCCTCTGGAAATTTATAAAAGTTCTTTGCAATCCACAGGGCAAAAGTCAATTGTAATCCAAAGAGTTAAAATATTTAATAGCAGCAACAGGCTATCAAGTAACCTGAGGAAGGGGATAAAATGGTTAACTTGGACATGAGGAGGTTAAGTTCTGATGGGGGGAGTCCTAACTGGCATGACCATCTGGATGAGGACAAACAATGGCAACCTGGAACAAAAAGGTTAAAAGCACACAAAATGCCAAACAGGTCCTCACCCGTCAGGTAGCAGTCCACGGAGTGGCTCCCAAAACAATGTCACTGTAGATTTTTCTTGTAGTGGGGACACCTTACAAGTAGGTGTCCAGCTCCTCATCGCTGCTGGAGCTGCTAAACCTCATCAGAGGATGTTCCAGCCTCTGCTGGTAGCTGAGGGTAGTGTTGGTAGTGGTGCGCCACTGCCCTCTACCGGTTGCTGTAGGGGTTGGCTGTGCAGACAGCCTGGTGAATGCTGCAGTTGCTTGCCGCAGACCGGAATCCACAGCCGGTGCAGGTAGTGGCAGAATCTCTGGCTGCAAAGGTTCAGGAAGGCCTGGAGCAGTTTGTGAAGACTGCTTCCTGGGCAGCATATAAGGCGGCATAAAACATGGCTGCACCTTGGGATTGAATGTCAGCATACTGTTATTGATTTGTCCCACCCTCAGGGTTGGTGGCGGTGACAATTCTGGTATTAGTGGTGCCGGGGCTGGTTGAACTTTCTCCCTGAAGAGCAGGCGGCCATCCGGGGTTTCCTGCAAACAACGGGTCCTGCCCGCAGAGCCTGGATCCTCCTGCCAGGTCTCGGGTGACGGCAGGGAAGAGTGGCTTTTGTAACAGGGTGACTCCCGCAGCAAAGATTCCCTGCATGGAACGCATGGGGGTGTACTCCACCTGGTCCCCAATATACAAATTATGCCTTTCCTGGGGCAAATAGTGACTACAAACACCTCAGTCCCAGAATAATTGTCCTGGAGGAGCCCCACACCTCTCTCCACAGAAAACCACAAAACCGTGCCGGTTCTCCTGGTCAACTTGGGGTCTCCTGACTGGGTGGTATCAAAGACTTGTTTCACCCATTCTTCAACCGCCGACTTGTATTCCCAAGCGGTCTGGGCAAAGGCCGTGATCTCATGAGGGACCTCCGGATTAAGGCTCCTCAACTTCTCATAGCTGGGCGGCGGAGTGGAATCCCCAGCCGCCTCCGCCGCACCAGTAGGTGGCTGTGGCTTTGTGGGCCTAAGGTTGATGGCGGGAACTGGAGTTTCTGGACGTGGTGGCTGGACGGACACGGACCGGGCCTGGGCCTCAGGGAGCGGGGTTGCTCCTACCTGATGATGCGGCCAGGCGGCCGGTTCCGGTGTCCTCTGGTCACTGTTCTGCAACTCCATCTTTGACTGCATCACAGGCTGGATGCTGGCCTCAGCAGAGACGGCCCCTGCGGTGGATGGCTCGACGTCCACTTCCATCTGTATGGTTGCGTCGCCTTCTGCGGGGGTCCTTGCGTCAGCGGAGGGATCCACGGCCTCTGAGAACTTAATCAGGTCCTGGCTCTCCACATCAGGGATCGGGGCTTCAGCGGCGGCCTTCTCCGACTCCTCTGGGATGCTAGAGAGGACAGGGGGTGTCGAGTCTTTGGGCACGGAGGGATCCACGGCCTCCGGCCTGGAACCAAAGGTCGACGGTCCACGCTTCTGCATAAGCTGGGAGACCTGAATCTCCAGCGGCTGTTCTGGGTACACGTCCTCTCCGCCGATGGACATTTCGTTCCACCTGGAACGCGGGCAGGCCATGCTTGCTGCTCTCCTGCACACACTGATCGCCAGAACTAAGGGAGGGGCGCAGAGAGTGGAGTCTTTATTACCTTGGGCCAGGTCAATAACAAGTTCATGGAGGGCGTTCTCTATTTTTCCCGCTCCTGAAGGGGCGTATTCGACATCTTCGCGCCTTTCTTGAGGGGGTGTCGCTAGATTTTCCCGCTTCTGGGGGGCGTAGACAGTATTTTCGCGCTCCTGGGAGGGCGTTTTTTCGTTTCTTTGTTCTTTGGCATGAAGATGAAGCGCCATTATAAAACGAATATGGCGAATCTCCACAATGTAGAATTAACTCCTTGTGCTGTAGCGCACGTGCAGCGCTTTCTTGGCACAGCAATACAAGTAAGAAAGTAAATTTTTTAGCGATCTCTGCACAATCTTCAGCCTTGTTAATACTGTGAAACATGAGGTTTTTAAGTCCGTTTTTAGCGCACAATTGGACGCAGTTCTGTTGTTAGGGATGGACACACAATTCAATCCGATCCTGTTCGTGACGCCACTTGATGCAATGAGCAGGACACTGGGTCAGTGGGGATGCTATGCAGTGGGTCAGTTTATATGTGTATAAGTTCGTGACGCCAGTTGCAGCTTGCGCAGGTACTGTAGCAGGGCCCTTTAAGATGTTATGAGCTCACATACTAGGTAAGAAATGCCAGAGGGGGATAATGTCTCTGTATAGCAGATTTGGTAGTGTCAACGGTGTCTCCTACCTGTGGTACGGCTGGACTCCTGTATCCCGGCTCACATGCAACAAAATGAGTGCTGTTAATAGGTGTAATTGAGGAATGATTGAAATCCACACAGATAATAGGGTCCAACTTGTCTTTACTTGGTGATAAGATATGCATCTTTGATCCATACAAGTATACAGCAATAGTCTAGGGTCCCAGCAGGTTTTGGCAATATGTGGCAGGAATTTATATGTATTCTGCATCTGATCATACACCTATTAGAAGCTGGCAGGTATCTATCTTCTGCTCTGTCTGTGGTCTGCTTGGTTTGGGCCTGACTAGCTGAAGAGGTACTTATCTTCTCTTTATCTTTGGATCTTTACTTACAGGACTGCTCGCAGGGTATGATGGAGGCTTCCTGGAGATCTGATAGTTCTGTAGATGGCTGCTTTCTCTGTCCACCAGCTGAGGTAAGGGACTCAGGCTGGGAAGGTTGATCTGGGGCCTCAGCCGAGGCTTGGATCCTTGGTTGGGGTTGTCAGAACCTCCCAGGGAGCCAGTAGTGGGATGCGGAACCCACTGGCAGTAAGCAGCTGACAGCCCAGAACGCGGTACAAGTTTAGGGATAATCCAAGAGGGGTAGTCAATGTCCAATCCGGGTCGAGGCAGGCAGCGAAGGTTCAAGGCGGAAGACAGTCCAGGGGTCAGTAGCAGGGAAGGATACAAAGAAACAACAGTCAATAGAAGGATCTGCAGGGAGGCTAGGTGTTCACCATAAGGTGGAATAACTCAGCAATGAACCAGAGCTCAGGCCAGGTCTTTATAGCCAGGGAAGGTAGGAACCACCCTCCCCAGGAACCAATGGCAGGCGAGGAAGGTGGAAGGTGTGTACTGGGAATCTCCCTCAGCAAGGCTCACACCTGACAGCCGGATAATGCAGGAACTCTATGCACCCGGAAATGTGCGAGCAGCCTGTGTACTGCGCACACGCCGTGCATCCGCACCTCGGGCACCAGGTGTTCTACCGAGCTGAAGGGGAACCCGTGCCCTGCGCCGTGCCCGAGGTCCCAGAGTAGGGGTAACACCCCCTGCTTCCTGACAGGGGTCCCTGTTTCTGGGAGCTCCTACTAACACAGCCTACCCCAGCAGGGGGGTGGCTCACACTGCCTAGAACTTTCTTTCCTCCCCCTGAAGTAGGATGTGGGAACATTCCACTCCTCCTCAGATAGGGGGGAGCTAGCCTGGAATGGTCTATTCCAGTCTAGGTATATTAACTAGCTATGGTCTACTTACATATTGCTGCCACCTGCTGGTGTACATTGAGAATTACAGCAAATTACATGAAACAGTCACAGTAAATCCATATAATACAAATGTAATGTCAGATTACAAAGGATGTTAACACATTTACACTTTAACATCATATGGCAGGGTGACAGAGTTTTAGTGACATACTCTGGGATGTTACAAAGTCACATACGATTTGTAAGGGATTGCTTTCTCGAGCAGGGCAGTGATGACAGATTCCTTCTCAGACAACAGGGTTCAAGTCCTTATGGTACTTTATTCTGGCACTTCAGCACGAGCACAAACATAAACATAAACCAAAATAAATACCTTCCCGTTTGGGCTCTACCTTATACAGGTGTTGTCTCTATCTCACCTATAGAGCTCAGTTCACAAACAGGGTACGATCTGGCTTTTCTCAGCCATACGGTCCAGCAGCCTCCTGGCTGTGACCACACCAGTACCTTTGGGGGGATATGGTCCAGAAGTCCTCCCGACTCTGACTGTGCAAACCTCTTTCCGCAGGTGTCGCTGGGCCCCCCCAAAACTCAGGCTTTACACAGCCTCGTGGCGTCTCAGCACTCCTGGCTGAGACCACACAGAGCCTCTGCAGGCTTCCGTTTCCAAGTCCTCTCTCTCTGTCATGTCATACACAGAGTGTTGTCTTATCCCTCCTTGATTACAGCAGGCCCCACCTGTGATCTCCTCAGCTAAAGGGAATAACTGTAGTGAACTAGGGGTGTGGACTGAGAGACGCCCACTACCAACCTGTCTCCCAGTCCAAAGAAATCCAGCCCATACAACATACAACTTTAAACAAAAATTATCTCCAGCAACTATGCCTTGCTGAAGCAGCACTGTTACTGGATTCCAGTTATCTCACCCAGCTAAACTGAAAACCTGGGTGAGATACACACCCTTAGCACACCTCTATCATACACTTCACCACACATTTAACAATCGTGTGATGCCGCAGCCAGTCACTGTCCTTAGCGGTCACATACTTTGGGCCTTATATTTAGTAAGGTTTATTTATTGTGAAACAAATATGTCTTTTACCGTTTTTTGTTTTTTTTTACATTATTTCTATTTTCTTTTAAACCTAAAGGGGGATTTTTAAAGATATATTTTTTAACTACAATGTACTGATATATACAGTATCTATATGCCAATAAATAAATGTTTGCACTAAAGTGCTCAGAAAGTAATAAGGGAATACAATTATTAAGTATGGCCTAACAACAGAGAATATGAGCAAACATCCCTGATGTCCTTCAGTGTGCCCTGGGCTATTTGCCCATACTTGGTGATGGGTCCTATGCCACAGAGGTTCCCTCCATCAAACTGGAGATCCCCTCAGACTCTCCCCTTAAGGGCTGCGAACACCTTTACTCATTTTGGGCTAAAAATATTGGGGCACATTTATTAAAACCGGCATTTTAGATGCCGTCCCTTCTCCACCCATGCCACGCCCACAATTTTAGACCTGGCGTGAGCAGGCCAAAGTTGCAGATAGCAGAGCAACTAACCACCTAATTTAGGTGTATTTCAGAATAGTAAATTACCCCCATTATTTTCAATTGGTCTTTATAAAAATTTCCAACTGTTTCTGTTCTACTGCCTTCAGTTTCAGTGTATCTGCAGACTATCTTGCTTTCTATTTTACAGAGAATCTGTCCTCCAGCTGATCTGATGGCTGGATGTGTAGCTCTTATCTCTGAACTCCTGACAGCTCATTTAAACAATATTTTTATCAGTTTATGTTTATGAGCTGTCAGAAGTAATAAGAAGATAAAAAGAAGAGAAGTTACAGCAGCTGTCTCATGGTAGATTCTCTGTAAAACAGAAAGCAACATATTCTGCAGATACACTAAAACCAGAGGCTGTTTAACAGAAACTGTAGAAAAATGTTAATGAAGACTAATTGAAAAAAAATTTTTTTTTTAGCACAAAATTAGTAATATGCAGTGAAGGTATTACTAAGGTGTTTATAGCCTTTAAATGAATGTGAGCCCTACTGGGGACAGCGAGCGATGATAATGTCTGTAAAGCGCAGCAGTAAATGTTGGTGCTATATAAGCAAATAAATTAAGTAATACAATCATCATTGGCATTCAAAGTTCAAGGGTTCAAGGGCTTCTGATTGATAGTGTGATCAGCATGATGAGTATACTCCACATTCTGATATTTCAATGGTTGAGTAACAGAAGGTATAAATATTCAATCAGGCTATGCACTAACTGTGTGTGGCACTATTGGCTTTACAATGTCATCCAATAATGACAATACAAATCTTCACCAAAGTGTTACATCACCATTAGAGATGGCCTTGCGGTTCACCCGGCGGTCGTTTCACTGCAAACTTTGCTATTTTGCGATTCGCCGAACATGCAAACATATGGCGATATTCGCACGCGCCATATTTTTTTGCATAGCGCCGAACTTTGACCAATGACACATCCATCAGATGGGACAGGACAGCCAATTGAGACGTTTCAGCACATGGACACACCTCCTACCCTATAAATTAACCCGATCTGGCAGCCATTTTACATTCTGTTTTTGCCAGTGTAGGGAGAGGTTGCTGTGTGGAGCAGGAACAGACTGTTAGGGACACCAAACGCTAGCTAATAGGGCCACAAAAGTCCTTTTAAGGACTGGTATAGGTGTGCTATCGATAGGTGGGACTTACTGAGGGGTGGAATTAAAAAGTATATTATAGTGCATTTGTATTGTGCAGCAGTTGTGTGCTGTTCTGCTGAGATACCGCAGCTAGAGAGAGGGACAAACGCTATTGGAATAACTAATTGCAACTGGTGCGATATACCTGTTGCCCAAAAACAAAAACTGATTGAAGGGTGTGATATACCTATATTATACCTTCAAACATAGAAAGCATATTATAGTGCATTTGTATTGTGCAGCAGTTGTGTGCAGATCTGCTGAGATACCACAGCTAGATAGAGGGACAAACGGAATTGGAATAACTAATTGCAACTGGTTTAATATACCTGTTGCCCCCCCAAAATAAATGATTGAAGGGTGTGATATACCTATAATATAGAAATAAATGTAGTAAAACCGGCACTCTTCACTTGATTGACCACACTGAGAGCGATATAGGTATATATAATATATTTATGTATTTGTTTGTTTAGACTATGGTTAAAGAAGCATGTTGGAAAAATGTCCCTTTAAGAGGGGGGGAGGGGGAGGGAATAAGTGTTGCCCTCCAAGTTATTTACACCCTAAGTTCAAACTTGGAGGGCAACACTTATTCCCTCCCCCTTCCCCCCCTGCCTTAAAGGGACATTTTTCCAACATACTTCTATAACCATAGTCTAAACAAACAAATAAATAAATAAATATATTATATATACCTATATCGCTCTCAGTGTGGTCAATCATTTATTTCTATATTCCATTTTTTCTGATTGGGTGAATCAGCTAAACCTGAGCACCTACATACGGTATTGGTTGGGTGAGCCACCCGTTATCCACTATTGTCTGATCTTATACCTATAATATACCTTCTAACATAGAAAGTATATTATAGTGCATTTGTATTGTGCAGCACTTGTGTGCTGTTCTGCTGAGATACCGCAGCTAGATAGAGGAACAAACGCTATTGGAATAACTAATTGCAACTGGCGTGATATACAATGTTGCCCCCATAAAAACTGATTAAGGGGTGCAATATACCTGCTTCCACAAAATACTGATTAAGGGGTTTGATATACCTGCTTCCACAAAATACTGATTGAGGGGTGTAATACACAGGCTTCCACAAAATATTGATTGAGCGGTGTGATACACCGGCTTCCACAAAATATTGATTGAGGCCTGCGATACAAACTTCCACCAAATATTGATTAAGGGGTTTGATTTACCAGCGTCCAGAAAATACTCATTAAGGGTTTCTATAGACCTGTTTCCACAAAATACTGATGAAGGGGATAAATATACTGGCTTCCACCAAATATTGATTGAGGCCTACGATACACAAACTTCCACCAAATATTGATTAAGGGGTTTGATATACCAGCTTCCAGCAAATACTCATTAAGGGATTCTATATACCTGTTTCCACAAAATACTGATAGAGGGGATTGATATACTTCCACCAAATATTGATTGAGGCCTGCGATACACCGCTCCATGCCCTGCCTCTTCTCCTTCTCCTCCCATTTGTCCTCCACTCCACCTTTCACCGCTCCATCGTCGCGTTCATCTGGCAAAAGGCAGGCTTCCCTACCCCAAATGTTCGAACGTAAAAAGTTAATGATGTTGGATAACCCTCTTGCCCAATGGCTGACCGCTGGCTTGTCGGAACTGCTAGCCCGCCAACTACTGCCATATAAATTGGTGGACTCAGAGTCCTTTAGAAAATTTGTGGCCATTTGCACACCGCAATGGAAGGTCCCCGGAAGGAAATATTTCTCCAGGAAGGGCATCCCAGAGCTATATGGCCATGTTCAGCAGAAAGTGAATGTATCTCTGGCACACAGTGTCGGTGCCAAGATACATCTGACCACAGACCAGCATAGGTCTAGCATAGGTCTAGCAAACATGGGAAGGGAAGGTACATAACTTTTACTGCCCACTGGGTGAACCTTCTGACGGCTGTCAAGCATGCAACCCGTAGCACCCGTGTGGATTTGGTGTTACTGCCACGGATTGCATGCAAGCCTTCCTCTTCTTCTCCTCCTCCTACTCCATCCTCCGTCTCCTCCTCGGCTGACTCCTCCTTTTCCACTGCTACCGCCTCTTCCGCTGCACCCCCCCAAGCTCCCCAGAACCTATTTGACGTGCCAGGTGAGACGTTGCCATGCTGTACTGCGGCTGTTCTACCTGGAAGACAAGAGGCACACCAATCCGGCACTGCTTCCAGCTCTGCGGTCACAGGCCGATCAGTGGCTAACCCCGCTCAATTTGACAGTTGGTAAAGTGGTGTGCGACAACGGTGCCAATCTGCTGAGCATGCTGAAACAGGGCAAAATGACACACATGCCGTGCATGGCACACATCCTGAACTTAGTCGTGCAGAGATTCGTTGCCAAATACCACAGGGTCCAGGACGTCTTGGGGCAGGCCAGGAAAATCTCTGGCCATTTTAGAAGATCTTACACGGCCATGGCTCGCCTTGCTGACGTTCAGCGGCGACACCACCTGCTCGTCAAATGTCTCATTTGTGACAGCCTGATGCGCTGGAACTCCACCTTGTATAGCCAGACGCGCTGGAACTCCACCTTGATAGACTGCTCCAGCAGCAACAATCCATTATCGACTACCTGTACGAACTCTGCAGCAGGAAAGGTTCTGGGGAGCATGGTTTCTTTTCACCGTGCCAGTGGCTGCTCATGCGCGACGCATGCAGACTTCTGTGGCCATTTGATGAGATAACCAAACTGGTCAGTCGCAGCCAGGGTGCCATCAGTGACATCGTACCTTACGACTTCTTTCTGGAGCGTGCATTCCGTTGTGTCATTGATCAAGCCGTCGAGGAGCAGGAGCTGGAAGAAGAGGAAGTCGCAATGCTGAATGAATTCCCAGGGGGGGGGCTACAAGTCAGCAGGAGTCTGAAGAGGAGTCAGAGGAGGATGGTTTCTGGGGGGAGGAGGAGGAGGAGGAAGAGCAAGAAGAGCAGGCTTTAAACTTTTCGGGGATCCCTGGTGTTTCCGTGGCTGGGGGGGAGGAGACCGAGGACGACATTTTCCTGGGCGATGAGGACCCAGGACGCTCCACCGCTTCCAATTTAGTGCAAATGGGTGCCTTCATGCTCCAGTGTTTGAAGAGGGACCCCCGTATAAAAAGCATAAAAGACAAGGACCAGTACTGGGTGGCAACGTACTTAGACCCCCGGTACAAACACAAAATGGCGGACATGTTACCAGCATCACAGAGGGCTGTCATAATGCAGCATTTTCAACCCTTGCTGCGAGAGATGCTGCATTCTTCTGCTGCAGGTGCTGACAGAGGAATTTCCACCCACAGAGAAACAGGTGCTGGTACCAATCCTACTGCGCATACAAGAAGAGGGCGGTTTGAAGATGTGTTGGTCACTTTGGATATCAGATCATTCTTGCAGCCAACCCATCGACAGCCGCCCTCCAGATCCAGCCTCAGGGAACGCCTAGAGGCCCTAGACCAACAGGTGTCCGACTACATCGGGTTAACGGCCGATGTGGACGCTCTGAGAAGTGAGGAGCCCCTGGACTACTGGGTGTGCAGGCTTGACCTGTGGCCAGAGATGGCATAATTTGCCATGGAACTCTTGGCTTGCCCCTCGTCGAGTGTCCTGTCCGAAAGGACGTTCAGCGCAGCAGGGGGATCGTGACCGATAAGCGCACTCGCCTAGCTCACGACAGTGTGGACTACCTTGAACTTTTCTGTACTGTGAATGCCTAATTGTTGGGGCCTTGGAGGAATTCAACACCTGTGACGACCACGTGTTAGTGAATTTCACCTATTATCATTTGTGGTTTATTCAAGAGGGGGGATTTTGTTTTTAATCCAATTTTAGATTTTTAGTTCTTTTAAACATATGTATTTGACATATATTTGTACTGCCCTACAGTAAAATTGTTATCCAATGACCGTCTAATATACCTCCAGCCACATAATCACTAGATCTTTTCTGTCCAGTGAATGCCTAATGTTTGGGGCCTGTACTCCACTGGCCTGCCGGACTTCTATTCCCTTCCTCCCCTTCCCCTCTTTTCCCCTTCCCCCCCCCCCCTTCTATTTCCCCCCCCCTCTTCCCTTCCCTTCACATTTGGAGAATGATCCATAATGGACTTTATACACAGTCATTATTAATCACGTCTATATATCTGGTCGATTGGTCCCTTTCCACTTATGTATATTGAACTTGGTTTCTTATATGACCGGTTTTTTATAAACATTGATGTACCTGTATACACACACTCATGTTTTCACTTTTTGCTATGCTCATCATATATATTTTTATGATTTTGTATATATAATTATATATATGTCTTCACTATTACCTATATTATATGGGTTTTTGCTTCATATGTATCTATATTTCTACATGTATATATATTGTTTGCACTGCACTTACATTGCATTTCTGGTGCGCTCCGTGGGGCATGTGATCGCTTTTATTGCTTTCCATACCCAGGCAGAGCTCAGTTTTGCTTAATTATCATAAACTCATTCCGGACACATATGTATCATCATGTCATCACTGTGTTACCGGTCTTCACATGTTATTCACCTTTTATTATCACGTATACCTCTCCCTGGGTCCGTACCTGCCTCTCCTCCCTGTTCCGATATACCGGAAGTGACGTTTGCGTTCCAGGACGCACTTGCGTTCCACCTGCTTACCGGAAGTGAGGCGATGCGTTCCAGCTTGGAGAGCACTCGTCTCACTTCCTAGTGTGGCCACACTTGCTTTGCCCAGCTGTCCTCCATTTCAGTTAATATTTCAGCTATATAAAGCTGCCTAATAGAAACATAGAAACATAGAAACATAGAATGTGTCGGCAGATAAGAACCATTTGGCCCATCTAGTCTGCCCAATATACTGAATACTATGGATAGCCCCCGGCCCTTATCTTATATGAAGGATGGCCTTATGCCTATCCCATGCATGCTTAAACCCCTTCACTGTATTTGCAGCTACCACTTCTGCAGGAAGGCTATTCCATGCATCCACTACTCTCAGTAAAGTAATACTTCCTTATATTACTTTTAAACCTTTGCCCCTCTAATTTAAAACTGTGTCCTCTTGTGGTAGTTTTTCTTCTTTTAAATATGCTCTCCTCCTTTACCGAGTTGATTCCCTTTATGTATTTAAAAGTTTCTATCATATCCCCTCTGTCTCTTCTTTCTTCCAAGCTATACATATTAAGGTCCTTTAACCTTTCCTGGTAAGTTTTATCCTGCAATCCATGTACTAGTTTAGTAGCTCTTCTCTGAACTCTCTCTAGAGTATCTATATCCTTCTGGAGATATGGCCTCCAGTACTGCGCACAATACTCCAAGTGAGGTCTCACCAGTGTTCTGTACAGCTGCATAAGCACTTCACTCTTTCTACTGCTTATACCTCTCCCTATACATCCAAGCATTCTGCTGGCATTTCGTGCTGCTCTATTACATTGTCTTCCCACCTTTAAGTCTTCTGAAATAATTACTCCTAAATCCCTTTCCTCAGATACACACACACCTTGTCCCCTGAAGAAGCTAACGCGAAACGTGCGTTGGGGTTATCCAGTTCACCACTCAGGTATTTTATGTCATAAGTTTCTATACGGATGTTTCATTAATCTGATTCATGTACTTGCATTTTGGCACTTTGCACTTTACTTATCCTTGTACTGTTTTTTGGATTTTCATCCGGCTGCATTATCTATGACTCTGCCTGTATTTTAGATATCTGGCTTTTTTATTCATTCATACACTATGTTATATCTATATGATTTCATTAGCTTTGATATTTAAATTGACATATATATATTTCTATTTATATGCTCATTACCAGTGGTGTTGTTTTTTTCTTCCTGTGTGTCTCCCATTCATCATAGTATTGTATTTTATCTGTATTTTTACCTCCGGTCCCGGTTTGAGACCATAATAAAGATTAATTATATATTTATTTCTGTGCTGGCCTTTTTTCTTTGGTGTTTCATCCACTGGCCTGCAGTAAAATTGTTATCCAATGACCGCTTAATATATCTCTAGCCACATAATCACTCGATCTTTTCTGTATGGTGAATGCATAATTTTTAGGGCATATAATCTAACTGGTCAACAGTAAAATTGTTATACGGTGACCGCCTAATGTACCTCCAGCCACATAATCACTTGTGCTTTTCTGTGCTGTGAATGCCTAATGTTTGGACCCTGTACTCCACTGGCCTTCAGTAAAATTGTTATCCAATGACCGTCTAATATACCTCCAGCCACATAATCACTTGATCTTTTCTGTCCGGTGAATGCCTAATATTTGGGGCCTGTACTCCACTGGCCTGCAGTAAAATTGTTATCCAATGACCGTCTAATATACCTCCAGCCACATAATCACTTGATCTTTTCTGTACGGCGAATGCATAATTTTTGGGGCCTGTAATCTAACTGGCCAACAGTAAAATTGTTATACGGTGACTGCCTAATGTACCTCCAGCCACATAATCACTTGATGTTTTCTATAAGGTGAATGCCTAATTGTTGGGGCCTCTGAGGAATTCAACACCTGTGATGACCACGTGTTATCGAATTTCACCTATTATCATTTGGGGTTTGTTCAAGAGGGGGGATTTCGTTAGCCATGTTTTTAATCCAATTTTATATTTTTAGTTCCTTTAAACATATGTATTTGACATGTATTTGTACTGGCCTGCAGTAAAATTGTTATCCAGTGACCGCATAATATACCTCCAGCCACATAATCACTTGATCTTTTCTGTCCTGTGAATGCCTAATGTTTGGGGCCTGTACTCCACTGGCCTGCAGTAAAATTGTTATTCAGTGACCGCATAGTGTACCTCGAGCCACATAATCACAATTTTTTTTATGTCAGGTGAATGCCTAATTTTTAGGGCCCGTACTCCCTTTGCCTAAAATAACATTTGCCTAGGCTCCAGCAGGGCACATTTTTGAGAATTTCCCTTTAAGACGCATAAAAATGGCCCATGATTAAAATACATATATTTTGTAGGAATTTTTGTCATTGATCCCCCTCTAGTATTGTCACTGTCCATGTTGTGGGACTATTTGTGCACTTCTAGTAAGTATTTGGTGGCTGAAAATATGACCTCAAGGTTTTCAGGTTCGCCTGCCATTAAAGTGAATGGTTCCCGCTGCGAACTTGCGATTCGCGAACACTTGATCGCGTTAGCGCAATCGCGTTCAAGAATTGTCCCGGACGATGTTCGTCCATCACTAATCAGCAGTAGATGTTACCTCTGCAATGGAAGCAAATACATGTAAGGCTGAGTTTACATCACCATTTATTTTTCCATTCTTCGATCCGTCAGAAGAACCGAAAAATAAAGAATGCAGGACTTTTTTTCCATCTAAAATAACAGATCTCAGATGGAAATGGCTCAAACAGATGCGAAATGTACATAACTGATGCTCAGGATCCGTTTTTTACAGGATTCATTTTATTTATTTTTTTCCTGTTCTTCTGATGGATCAAAAGAACGGCAAAATAAACGGTGATGTGAACTCAACTTGCTAGTAACATATTTGACTAAGAAAAAGAAAGCCTAGTCTTACCCATCCTTTAGAATATATTGGATGTGATGTGCTGCAGTTAAAACAACTACTGGAAAGGCCACTGACTCGTTTTTAATGCTTGAATTAATTTTTATTCTAGGGAAGTCTGTGAATGGAACCTTTCTATGACTCAGTAATTCATGCATGAGATTGGTCGCTGAGCAAGTGATGTAGGCTTTAAATATTTCAGATGGTTTACGGATGATTTACAATCTTACTTCATACTCATATGTAGAGCAAGTATTTTGACCTTTCTGGTAAAACACCAGTGAGTGACCTATTATTACTAGCTGCAACCGATAACCAGAAAGGACTTTTATTATAACATGTATGACACAGTCCTTCTATAAAGAATAGTGTTGGGCGAACACTAGTTCGGCTCGAGCATCGCGATGCTCGGCACATCACAGTGTTCGGCCAAATATCGCGTGTGCTCGAGCGCAATGCTCAAGTCTCCACCCCGCACTTTTGTTGGCTGCATAGCCATGTTGGCTGCTGGCATTACAGTGATTGGCTGGCCGGAACGTGTAATCGGGTGCTATATAGCTCAGTATTAGTCAGGAAGAGCTGGAGAGCAGAAGGGAGAGATATTGTAGGGATTGAAATAGCAATATTTTAGTTTTTCTACTTGTTAAAGACCCAAAAGTCCTTTTAAGGACTATTGTGTGTGGCAGCAATATATATTTTTAGTGCAACCTGCACTAAATTGCTAAAACTTGTTAGAGACCCAAAAGTCCTTTTATAGTTGCATCTGGCAGCAATATATATTTTTAGCGCAACCTGCTCTAAATAGCTTGCAATTGTTTGGCCGCTGCAGACAGCGACATTATCTGTGCTACATCTCCTGTGTAACGTGTGTGCAGCCTAAAAAATTTGTGACATCCAGGGTACTTTTTCTGTAGACGGTGTCCGCTGCGGACAGTTACATTACCTGTGCTACTTCTCCTGCATAACGTTTGCGTATCCAAAATATCAGTGACATTCAGTCTAATTATTTTGCTGCTGGTGGCAGCAACATTACCTGCGCTACATCTCCTGTATAACATTTTCCCATCCGAAATACCAGTGACATTCATTCAGTGTAATTTTTTATTAGGCGGTGGTGACAGCGACATTACTTGCGCTATACCTCCTGTTTAACGTGTGCGTATCCTTAATATCAGTGACATTCATTCAGTGTAATTTTTTATTAGGCATTGGTGACAGCGACATTACTTGCGCTATACCTCCTGTTTAACGTGTGCGCATCCTAAAAATATCTGTGAAATTCTGTGTACTTTATTTGCGCATACACTTACAAAACCTGCGCTACTGTACGTGTGACATACTTGCAAGCATATATACCATTTAATATGCGCAAGGCGAGCAGTAAGGGACGGGGAAGTGGCCATGCTGCTGATGGTGCACGCAGAGGCCGTGGCCCTGGGCGCGGTGAAACTGTGCCTGCTGCCAGAGCACAAGAAACACACTTATCCATGATACTTAGCTTCACGTCCCAGTTTGCAGGGCGGCGCAGGACACCACTCTCTAAGTCAGACCAGTGCGACCAGGTGGTCGGTTGGATTGCAGCAGATAATGCTTCCAGCCTGTCTTCCACAAAGTCCAGTCTCAGTAGCCAAGAGTCTGGTCAACAGAATCCTCACCCTGATCCTCCTTTCTCTTACCATGGAGAGTCTTGGCAAACAAGTGACCCACATTCGGATATTCCGAGGAGCTGTTTTCATCGCTTGATTTGGGACTCTCACCAAGCCCGCTTGAAGAGGGACATGAGGAGATCTTGTGCCCTGATTCCCAAACTCTGGAGCATCCACATTCAGAAGAAGATGACGGTGGGGAACGGCAATTAGTGTTTCACGAGGTGGATGATGATGATGAGACACAGTTGCCAATAAGTCAACCGCAATTAGTGTCTCAAAAGGTTCTTGATGAGAATGAGACACATTGTCAATAACTGAGGTTGTTGTTAGGTCAACAAGTCAGGAGGATGACCAGAGTGAGGAAGTGGAAGAGGAGGTGCTGGACGATGAAGTCACTGACACAACCTGGGAAGGTAGCAAGCCGAGCGAGGACAGCAGTACAGAGGGGAGGGATCAGCAGCACCACAACAGGCTGGAAAAGGCAGTGGGGTGACAAAAGGGACAAGGCGGGCCACACCAAACAGGCCCGCAACTATTCCCCGGAGCATACCCTTGCGACAATCTCCCTTGTCAAGGGGTAGGTGTTCCGCAGTCTGGCGCTTTATTGAGGAAAGTGCGGACGATAAAGGAATTGTCATTTTCAACCTGTGCCGTAACAAAATGAGCAGGGGCGTGAACACTAGCAACCTCACCACCACCAGCATGACCTGCCACATGCCATCAAAGCACCCTAATAGGTGGGCCGAACGCCTGGGTGCACAACCAGTGTCTGCGGGTCACACCACTGCCTCCTCTTCCCCTGTGTTATGTCCTGGCCAATCCCCTGTCCAAGACGCAGGCCCGGATACCTCCCACCATGCACCTGGACCTTCGCAAGCACCATCAGCTAGCACATCCACTTCTGTGTCCCAGCGCAGCGTACAGATGTCTATACCCCAGGCCTTTGAATGAAAGCACAAATACCCAGCCACCCACCCACAGACCATAGCACTAAATGCACACCTTTCCAAATTGCTGGCCCTGGAAATGTTGCCATTTAGGCTTGTGGACACTGAGGCTTTCCGCAGCCTGATGGCGGCTGTCCCACGGTACTCTGTCCCCAGCCGCCAATATTTTTCACTGTGTGCAGTCCCAGCCTTACACCAGCATGTGTCCCGTAACATCACCCGTGCCCTGACCAATGCAGTTATTGGGAAGGTCCACTTAACGACTGACACATTGACATGTGTTTTTGGCCAGGGATGTTACATTTCCCTTATGGCACACTGGGTGAACGTTGTGGAGACCCGGAGTGAGTCGTACCCTGGGATGGCACAGGTGCTACCGACGCCAAGGATTGCAGGCCCTACTTCCATCAGGGTTTCCTCCACCACCTACGTTAGTGGCTGCAACCCCGCCCCTTCTCCTCATCCGCCTCTTAATCCACTTCCACCTCTGAATTATAATCTTGCAGCACCAGTTAGACATCAGTCAGTAGCTGGAAGCAGTGTAGCACTGCAGTGGAGAAGCGTCCGTGCTGAAACTTATTTGCTTAGGTGACAAACAGCACACCGCCGCAGAGCTGTCGCAGGGGATAAGGGACCAGACTGAGCTGTGACTCTCTCCACTCAACCTAGAACCAGGCATGGTTGTGTCTGATAATGGCCGTAACTTGGTGGCGAATTTGGAGCTCGGCAAGCTCACACACATACCATGTCTAGCCCACGTATTCAACCTAGTGGTTCAGCGGGTTCTCAAAACCTACCTTGCCTGAGCTACTGGTGAAGATGCGCCGCGTGTGTGCCCATTTCCGCAAGTCATCGACAGCTTCCGCCGGTCTGGCAACACTGCAGTAGCGCTTGCAATTGCCAGCTCACCAACTGTTGTGCACGCGCTGGAACTCCACGTTCCACATGTTGGCCAGGCTTTGTGAGCAGCAGAGGGCAGTTGTGGAATACCAGCTACAACATGGTCGTCGCCTTTCCAGTCAGCTTCCGCTCTTCACAAGCGACGAGTGGGCATTGATGTCTGACCTCTGTGAGGTTTTACGCAACTTTGAGGAATCAACACAGACGGTGAGCGGCGATAACGCTATTATCAGCGTAACCATACCACTTCTGTGTCTACTAAAACGCTCGCTGCTCACAATTAAGGACGACGCTTTGAATGTTGAAGAGGTGGAAATGGGGGAAGAAAGTACACAGGGTGATAGCCAGACCACCCTCAGTTTGTCTTCTCAGCGTGAATTGGATGATGAGGAGGAGGAGCAGCAAGAGACAGTTGCCTCCGCTACAGAGGGTAGTACCCATGGAAGTTTTATTCCATTTGTTCAGCTTGGATGGGTAGAAGAGGAGAAAGAGGATGAGGAGATTGAGAGTCATCCTCCTGATGAGGACAGCGAAGTCTTGTCTGTTGGGACTGGCACACATGGCTGACTTTATGTTAGGCTGCCTTTCCCGTGACCCTCGCGTTGTACGCATTTTTGCCAACATCAATTACTGGTTGTTCACCCTTCTCGACCCCCGCTACAAAGAGAAATTCTCATCTCTCATTCCTGTGGTGGAGAGGATAAGGAAAATGGTGCAATACCAGAAGGTCCTTGTGGAAAAATTGCTCCAAAAATTTCCAGCTGACAACACTGGCTGCAGAGTACGTAGTTCCTTGGTCAACCGAGGAGGGGAGACGAGGGAGAGCACACAGCAGCAGTTTCAACAGAGGCAGGGCAACATTCTCCAAGGCCTGGGACAGTTTTCTGACACCACGCCTGCACCCTCTACCTGATGCACGGCCTAGTGTCACAATGAGGGAAACATTTTGGAAGATGGTGAAGGAGTATCTAGCAGACCGTGTCAGCGTCATCAGTGATCCCTGTGTGCCTTACAACTATTGAGTGTCCAAGCTGGACATGTGGCACAAACTGGCGCTCTACGCCTTGGAGGTGTTGGCCTGCCCTGCTGCCAGCGTTTTGTCAGAGCGGGTATTTAGTGCTGCTGGGGGCATAATAACTGATAAGCGCATCCGTCTGTCAACTAAAAATGCTGACCGGTTGACTTATTAAAATGAACAGGGCCTGGATTGCCCCTGACTTCTCTACTCCACCAGAGGAAAGGGGCTGAACATAAAGACACTCTAAATGTGGATTTTATGGTGTATTAAATATACTGTATTCCCATGCACCCCTTCCACCACTAAAAAGGGTATATGATTCAATCTCCCTTTTCTCGTCCTCCTCCTCCATCATATCAGCATGCTTATTAGGCTGCCCTCGCTCCTAATGTTTTAGAGGGTCAGCTCAGCAGCAGACCCTCACCCCTAAATTTTTAGATGGTCAGCTCGGCAGCAGGCCCTCGCCCACAAAATTTTTAGATGGTCAGCTCGGCAGCAGGCCCTCACCCCTAATGTTTTAAATGGTCAGCTCGGCAGCAGGCCCTCGCCCCTAATGTTTTAGAGGGTCACCAGCAGGCCCTTGCTCCTAATGTTTTTGAGGGTCACCAGCAGGCCAGCAATTATAATTTTTCAAGGGTGTGTATGATGCCCTCCTTTATGTGTAACAAAGGGTGTATTGGAGTGCCGATTCCTTGTAATTTTTGGCAGCCATTTCTCTTAGTGCATAGGCTTTATGAGTGTAGGAGTCCCACTACCTGAACAATTGTACCACAATTTGAATGAGGCCCTCCTTTATGTGATATACAGGTTGTATCGGAATGCCTCTTCCTTGTAATTTTTGGCAGCACTTGCACTTTATATATGAGTAAATATACAGGAAAGAATGTTTCCTAACAATTTTTCCTCTAAAATCTATTTTATTTTCCGTTTGGTGCGTTTTATTGTCAGTCTGTAAAAGTGGCGTACTACTCAGACAACATCGTTCCCAGCAGCGACTTGGGAGTCCAAGATGCATCCAGACATCCTCCCCATGCTGTTCCCGAACCATTTCTGTGGTGTTTCCATCAATTTCTGACCTTTTACTATGAACCAGACACCCTCCCCTCTTCAGAGCAGGGGGTGCCTGGTTTAATGCTCGGGTTCTCCCATCGAACCCGAGCACCCGAGCATCCCGAGGTGTTCTACTCGAGCACCCGAGCACCTTGGTGCTCGACCAACACTAATAAAGAACTATTGAAATGTTTGGCTGAGGATGGCTGAGTGTGAAAAATTTTGATCGATTAGTAATCCTCTAGATAGCATGACAAGAGAAATATTAACTATTGTAGCTTACCAAGAAGGCATAAGGAATTACCTGCTGATCTCCAGAGGAGTGCACAAAATATCACTGGTGAATAGTGGAGAGATTTATAATCCCTTGAGAGTGTCCCTTAGGGTGGGTTCACATCTTCGTTCTGGATTCCGTTAAGGCTTTCCGTTATAACATGGTTATAATGGAAAACAACGGAATCCATAAGACGGAAGTCAAAACGGAAGCCTTTAAGAGGCATTCCGTTTTCATCCGTCATAATAAAAGTCTATGGGAATCATAACGGATCCGTTTGGTTCCCATTATGTAAGACGGAAAACAAAGTCCTGTTGTTTTCCGTCTTGCATAACGGGAATCAGACGGATCCATTATGGTTCCCATAGACTTCTATTATGACGGAAAGCAAACGGAATGCCTTTTAAGGGCTTCCATTTTGCATTCTGTCCTAATACAAGTCCATGGGCAGGACTGGACTCCTGCATAATGGAAAGCAGGACGGATCCGTTCTGCTGCCCATAGACTTGTATTATGATGGATCAAAACGAAATGCCTCTTAAAGGCTTCCGTTTTGACATCAGTCTCATGGATTCCGTTATTTTCCGTTATAACGGAAAGCCATAACGGAATCCAGAACGCATATGTGAACCCACCCTTACTGGAAAAATCGCGAGTTCTGCTCAGTGGTAGAGATGAGCGAACCACTTGAGATTCAGTTCTGTTCAGGTTCGCCATATTTTGTAAAAAGATGGGTTCGGACCAGAATCGATTCGGGCCAAACTGAAGTTGCTCCAGCTGCCCTGAAAATTGGTATATCACCCCCTCTAGCCTCCTACAACACATAATTTTTAGGAAAACTTGTTATCTCTTTTTGTTGATTTTTTTTTCCTCCTCCCCAAGCTCTGGAACGCAATGTCGCAGAGCCAATCTGCATAGGAACCTCAGATTCTTCAGGTGCTCTAGTATTACTGACAGAGGAAGAAAAAGAGGAATAGACTCTGACAGACCACTCACGCTTGCATTCTCTTATACGACTATCAAGGCGAATAGCCAAAGACATCGCATCTTCAAGGGAACCTGGGGTGGGATAACTAACTAACAGATCTTTTAGTTTGTCAGACAGACCCAGCCTGAACTGAGACCTCAGGGCTGGATCTTTCCACCCGGAGGCAGTACACCATTTGCGGAACTCTGCACAGTACTCCTCCACAGGTCGCATCCCTTGAGTAAGGGACAGAAGCTGACTCTCAGCATAAGCCGCCCTATCCTGCTCATCATATAACAAGCCCAGATATGAAAAAAAACAATCAACAGAACATAATTCAGGGGAGTTAGGTGCCATGAAAAATGCCCACTCTTGAGGATCTCCCTGTAGCAAGGACATAATAATGTCCACCCTATGAACTTCCGACCCAGAAGAGTGAGGCCTAAGGCGAAAGTATAGCTTACAACTCTCCCGGAATGTAACAAAATGTTTACGATCCCCAGAAAACCTATCAGGAAGTAGTGTTGAGCGCGAATATTCGAATATCACATTTTTTTCGCGAATATCGGTACTTTGCTAATTCGCGAATATTTCGAATATAGTGATATAAATTCGATATTTCGAATATTCTTTTTTTTTTTTATTGTTATATTTTTTTCTTTCCCACTTCCCTAAAGTTGTTCTTACCTGTCCTTTGGATTCCTGGCTTCCTGGCTGCTCCAGTCAGTGCCCGTTGCCGCTTCTGCCAACTTCTGTGCTCATGGAGCGTCCCCATCACCATGGGAACGTCTCCATATACTAGAATGTACTGTCGGATTTGAGAATTACGTGAAAAATCGCAATTCGATTATTTCAAGTTATAATAATCGAATTTCGATTTTAACTTAGCACTGCTATATTTAATTCTAGCCTAATATGGAATATAGCAGTGCTAAGTTAAAATCGAAATTCGATTATTATAACTTTAATTAATCGAATTGCGATTTCAACTTGGACCTGGTTTACTATGGTTGGCTTGGTAGAATTAGCGAATATGACGAATGTATTCGTCATATTCCACAAAACGAATATAACGAATGTATTCGTCATATTCCACAAAACGAAGATAACGAAGTATTCTGCATCTTCGTTTTAGCTACCTATTCATCAACTTTGCTAATTCTAGCAATCATATAGGAAAGTTTACTATAGAGACAGCTAAGTTTAATTCGCTATGCGATTATATTACTTAGCTTTTTTTTTATAAATAGAATAATTATAATAATTATCAGGTATTATAATTATTCTATTTTTTTTTTTTTAAAAAGCAGTCATATAATCGCATAGCGAATTAAACTTGGCTGTCTCTATAGTAAACTTTCCTATATGATTGCTAGAATTAGCAAAGTTGATGAATAGTAAACCAGGTCCAAGTTGAAATCACAATTCGATTAATTCAAGTTATAATAATCGAATTTCGATTTTAACTTAGCACTGCTATATTCCATATTAGGCTAGAATTAAATATAGCAGTGCTAAGTTAAAATCGAAATTCGATTATTATAACTTGAATTAATCGCATTGCTATTTCAATAGGAGAGTAGCCTTTAAGTTAAAATCGCAATACGCGATTATTTAAATCGCATATTAATCGCGATAACAAGAATAATGACGAATATTCGATTTCGACGAATATAAAACGAATATTCTATCGAATATTTGCGAATTTCGTCGAAATCGAATATGGCACCTGCCGCTCATCACTATCAGGAAGCTGAATCTTAGGTTCAACTGACATAGGAGCAGAAAGGGTAGGGGACTGAGACTCCTGCTGATAAACCCTCTGTGCTAAGTCTTGGACTAGCTGGACAACACCCTCCATCTTGTTGGCTAGGGCTAGCATGGGATCCATAGCACCAGTACCCCTGTGATGGAGGGAAAAACTTTTAGGCCAGTTATACTGTCACGGCCGTAGGCAGGGACACGCACACACAGTGAGCCCTAACTTGTACCTAGCCCACTGACCCTGCCTACTTGCAGAACAAGTCCTAGGCGACAAGTCCACAACTGGTCGACGTTCCCTATACTGGTAAGTGCAGAGATACAATCCAAGTGCCCGCGAAACTGCAGGTACCTGTTCACACACAGGACACACAAACAAATGCCAAAGGAAGTCGAGCCAGCAACAGTCAAACCAGGATATCGATACCAACAGAATCACAAAGTGGAAGGAGGGAGCAATAACAAGCCAAGGGTCAATACCGGCAGGAAGAAGGCACAGAATCGCTAAGCAGAGAGGTCAAGGTATAGCCGAGGTCAAATCCAAAAGCAACAGTTAAATACACACAGGTAGCAGAGCACAGCAAAAAAAAAACTATAACTGGCAAGGTCATGTGATATTTTTATACAGCAGGTTGTTACGGACATGGCAATACCTAATTGTAACGGACCGTTTCAGCAGACAAGGGGTTAAAATCCGTTTAGGCGATAAGCCCCTTTCTGAGAGACAGGTACAGCTACTGCAGAACACCAACTCCCGAACTGGATACAAATAGCACTCCAAACTGGAACCTCACGAATAGCTGCTAGCAGACGAACAGGAAAAGCATACAATCCTGGCAATCAGTCTGTAACAGCATACAGCGGATCCCCCCAATAACGAGACAAGGCTCCGTGTTGAGGGTCAAGCAGTGGTCTGACTGTACTTCACGTACAGCCTCTTTTATTCACAAACCACAAACATAGTACTGCCCACAGGGGTTTGAAATACAACCAATCAGTAATTTACAACACATACAATGATACAACAGCAACCAATCGTTCACGCCCCCAGAGGACCAGAATGAAGACTGACATAGGACAACATATCCCCACAATGCATCATGGTTTCCTCCTCTCTGTCCAGACAACCTGAAGAGCAATCCAATTATCTCTGAGGACAAAGGGAGATCGCCAATACACATGTGAGGACAACAGAACAGACATCACCATTTTAAACACACAATGGGACAATGGCACAATAGAAACACACCCGCATATTCCTCCCAAGCTGACAAGTTACACTTATTATAAATTGTTACAACTTTGTGAGTTTACATTGGCCATACATATAACTTACATTAATTCAAACAGTATAACTTTGTGACAAACCTATCCAAAATTCACTTGAATAGGTTCAGGGGTTTAAAAGTTAGTATATGGCCCATAATCCAGGGGCAAGAGGCCAGCAGTCAGTCCTCTCCAAAACCCAGTGGCGAGGTTGGTTTCGCCACACATCTCCCCCCCCCAGGGAAGACTAACCAGGTACCTGACCTCATGCCGGTCGGTACCTGAGTTAGTCTGGCAGCCCACCCTCAACCCAATACTGGACCTGTTGCATTTGGTAGCCTGTCTCTGTCCAGTGAGTCCACCAAGGTTATGTTGGAAGCTGGTACTCCTGGTCTCTGTGTTGCTCCCTGGCTTAGAATGGAGGTTGCTTTGTGGGCAGGTATCAGCGGTACTCTGCCCTGGTGCCAGCGCTACCACGGAAGAAGCCTGGTTGGAGCCTGGTTGTTGGAGGGGGAGACCGACTGTCTCTACCCCCTGTACTGTAAGTGCAGAGACAACGGTCCCATCTGTACTGTTGTGGGGCTTACTGTCTCCCCCTGGTGCGTTAAGCTGCCGCTGGGGAGAGGGGGTAACGAGCTCCTCTCCCATACATACTTCCAGCCGCTGGGGAGGGCGACCGACCGTCTCCGCTCCCAATACAGTGTCCTGCTGCTGGAGAAAGGAGACTGGGCTCTCTATTCCCTGCTGGACACTCTGCCGCTGGGGGACAGGACCGACTGTCTCTGCCCCCTGTAACTCCGCCTGTCGCTGAGGAATGGAGACTGGGCTCCCAATTCCCAAAAAATCATGCTGCTGCTGGGGGGCAGGAACAACCACCTCTGCCCCCTGTAACTCAGCCTGCCGCCAGGGAGGGAGGATGCTGCTCTCCTCTCCCTGCATTTCACACTGCCTTCCCGGCATATCACTCTGCTGCTGGGGGGCAGGAACAACTACCTCTGCCCCCTGTAACTCAGCCTGCCGCTGAAGAGGGAGGACGCTGCTCTCATCTCCCTGCACTTCACACTGCCGCTGGGGAATGGAGACTGGGCTCCCAATTCCCTGCTGGACCGGTGGAGAGACCTCGGTCCCATCTCTACCGGCCACCTGGGGTCCTTCCCAGTAACACTCTACAATATCCTCCCAGCTGAATGGGTCTGGATCTGGGTCTGTCACCTTACCGTCCTGCTGAGCCTTCTCAATGGAGTGGAAGAGATCTCGGTAGTCCTGCTCCAGTTCCCACTCCAGGGTTGCTAGGTGAGCCAGGTCTTGCTCTACCTCATGGGGGTCATCCCACTCATGCCTAGCCTCCCTCTCATAAAAAATGTCCTGAAGTCTGGACTGTGCAGGGCTCCCGAAGTCAGGCTCTGCAAAGGACTCCCATAACAAGCCAGGACCATAAAACTCCTCTCCCTCTGGCTTGTCATGTTCGGCTGTCCAGGGTATATACTGTGCCATATACCACCAAAGCGCCTGGTAGGCATCCTCCAGCCATAGCTCCTGCCATACCCGGTGCTCTAGTTCCTTCACCCATTCCTCCAGGGGCTGCTCTCCCAGGAAGGGCATCCGCAGGGCCACTTGCTTCTGCAACCGCTGCTCTTCACTGGGGAGACTCTCACCCCGCTGGTATTGTAGATTATCCAGGGCCTGGTACCAGATGCCTTTCCTTAATGCATCCCGGCCATCCAGGTCCTCCTCCTCGTATAACACTGCTGGTTCCATCCCACTGCTGCCACCAATGTAACGGACTGTTTCAGCAGACAAGGGGTTAAAATCCGTTTAGGCGATAAGCCCCTTTCTGAGAGACAGGTACAGCTACTGCAGAACACCAACTCCCGAACTGGATACAAATAGCACTCCAAACTGGAACCTCACGAATAGCTGCTAGCAGACGAACAGGAAAAGCATACAATCCTGGCAATCAGTCTGTAACAGCATACAGCGGATCCCCCCAATAACGAGACAAGGCTCCGTGTTGAGGGTCAAGCAGTGGTCTGACTGTACTTCACGTACAGCCTCTTTTATTCACAAACCACAAACATAGTACTGCCCACAGGGGTTTGAAATACAACCAATCAGTAATTTACAACACATACAATGATACAACAGCAACCAATCGTTCACGCCCCCAGAGGACCAGAATGAAGACTGACATAGGACAACATATCCCCACAATGCATCATGGTTTCCTCCTCTCTGTCCAGACAACCTGAAGAGCAATCCAATTATCTCTGAGGACAAAGGGAGATCGCCAATACACATGTGAGGACAACAGAACAGACATCACCATTTTAAACACACAATGGGACAATGGCACAATAGAAACACACCCGCATATTCCTCCCAAGCTGACAAGTTACACTTATTATAAATTGTTACAACTTTGTGAGTTTACATTGGCCATACATATAACTTACATTAATTCAAACAGTATAACTTTGTGACAAACCTATCCAAAATTCACTTGAATAGGTTCAGGGGTTTAAAAGTTAGTATATGGCCCATAATCCAGGGGCAAGAGGCCAGCAGTCAGTCCTCTCCAAAACCCAGTGGCGAGGTTGGTTTCGCCACACTAATATGTTTACTTTTTTATGTATTTAAGTTTTACACAATAAAAGCATTTTAACCACCTCAGCTTAAACACCCTTAATGACCAGACCACTTTTTACAATTCTGCACTACACTACTTTCACGGTTTATTGCTCAGTCATACAACTTACCACCCAAATGAATTTTACCTCATTTTCTTCTCACTTTTTTTTTTGCCACAAGTTAGCGGAAATTGATTTTTTTTTTTGTTTTTTTCTCACAAAGTCTCCCTTTCCGCTAACTTGTGACAAAAAGTTCAATCTTTCATGGACTCAATATGCCCCTCAGCGAATACCTTCTGGTGTCTACTTTGCGAAATGGGGTCATTTGTGGGGTGTGTTTACTGTTCTGGCATTTTGGGCGGGGCTAAATTGTGAGCAACCCTGTAAAGCCTAAAGGTACTCGTTGGACTTTCGGCCCCTTTACGCACCTAGGCTGCAAAAAAGTGTCACACATGTGGTATTGCCGTACTCAGGAGAAGTAGGGCAATGTGTTTTGGGGTGTATTTTTATATATACCCATGCTGGGTGAGAGAAATATCTCTGTAAAAGTCAACTTTTCCCATTTTTTTATACAAAGTTGTCATTTTAGAGAGATATTTCTCTCACCCAGCATGGGTATATGTAAAAAGACATCCCAAAACGCATTTCCCTACTTCTCCTGAGTACGGCGATACCACATGTGTGACACTTTTTTTGCAGACTAGGTGCGCAAAATTCCTTTTAGGAGGGCATTTTTAGACATTTGGATTCCAGACTTCTTCTCACGCTTTAGGGCCCCTAAAATGCCAGGACAGTATAAATACCCCACATGTGACCCCATTTTGGAAAGAAGACACCCCAAGGTATTCCGTGAGGGGCATGGCGAGTTCATAGAAGTTTTTTTTTTTTGCCACAAGTTAGCGGAAATTGATTTTTTTTTTTTCTCACAAAGTCTCCCTTTCCGCTAACTTGTGACAAAAAGTTCAATCTTTCATGGACTCACTATGCCCCTCAGCGAATACCTTGGGGTATCTTCTTTCCGAAATGGGGTTACTTGTGGGGTATTTATACTGCCCTGGCATTTTAGGGGTCCTAAAGCGTAAGAAGAAGTCTGGAATATAAATGTCTAAAAATTTTTACGCATTTGGATTCCGCGAGGGGTATGGTGAGTTCATGTGAGATTTTATTTTTTGTCACAAGTTAGTGGAATATGAGACTTTGTAAGAAAAAAAAAAAAAAAAATCAATTTCATCAAAATTCGCCATCTTCTATGAACTCGCCATGCCCCTCAAAAGTGATCTTTTTATAGTGCAGCAGCGATTTCACGGTGTTTTTGCAGTGATCAGAAAAAAAAATATTTCTGTCACTGCGGTGGGGCGGACTGAACGCAAGTGTGCGCACAAGATCAGGCCTGATCGGGCGAACATTGCGTTTTTTGTAGAGCCACTAGAACATGACCTATTCTTGTCCGCAATTGCGGACAAGAAAAGGCATTTTCTATATAGTTCTGGCAATGTGCGGATTCGCTAAATGCGGAAAGCACATTGCTGGTGTTTGTGTTTTGCGGATCCGCGGTGTCCGTGTTTTGCGGATCCGCGGATCCGCAAAACACATACGGACGTCTGAATGGAGCCTTACAGGGGGGTGATCAATGACAGGGGGGTGAACAGGGAGTCTATATGGGGTGATCACCCCCCTGTAAGGCTCCATTCAGACGTCCGTATGTGTTTTGCGGATCCGCGGATCCGCAAAACACATACGGACGTCTGAATGGAGCCTTACAGGGGGGTGATCAATGACAGGGGGGTGATCAGGGAGTCTAATATGGGGCGATCACCCCCCCTGTCATTGATCACCCCCCTGTAAGACTCCATTCAGACGTCCGTATGTGTTTTGTGGATCCGTGGATCCGCGGATCCGTGGGTCCGCGGATCCGCAAAACACATACTGACGTCTGAATGGAGCCTTACAGGGGGGTGATCAATTACAGGGGGGTGATCAGGGAGTCTATATGGGGTGATAAGGGGTAAATAAGGGGTTAATAAGTGACACGGGGGGGTGTAGTGTAGTGGTGATTGGTGCTACTTACAGAGCTGCCTGTGTCCTCTGGTGGTCGATCCAAGCAAAAGGGACCACCAGAGGACCAGGTAGCAGGCATATTAGACGCTGTTATCAAAACAGCGTCTAATATACCTTTAAGGGGTTAAAAAAATCGCATATTCAGCCTGCCAGCGAACGATCGCCGCTGGCAGGCTGCAGATCCACTCGTTTACCTCCGGTTCCTGTGAACGCGCGATCCTGTGTGCGCGCGTTCACAGGAAATCTCGCCTCTCGCGAGATGACGCGCCGACGTGTGAAGGTGCCTGAATCGACCGCCTCCGGACCGCAATCCTGCGTTAGGCGGTCCGGAGGTGGTTAAAAATAAATAAATCATGTTTATTCTGAGAGACATATTTTTTTATTTTTTGGCTGATTGTAGGGTCTCATTTTTCGCAGGATGAGGTGATGGTTTGATTGGTACTATTTTGGTGTGCATCTGACTTTGTGATCGCTTGGTATTACACTTTTTGTGATGTAAGGTGACAAAAAATTGTTGTTTTAGCACAGTTCTTATTTTATTTTTTCTATGGCGTTCAGGTGAGCGGGTGGAGTATGTGATATTTTATAGAGCCAGTCTTTATGGATGCGGAAATATCCAATATGTCCGTTTTTCTTTTTCTTTTTGCAATTTTACGTGCTTTATTTTGGGAAAGGGGCATTTCTTTTTTTACTTGAAACTAAAAAAAAATTATTATGAAAAACACTTTTTTTTTTACTTTTTTTTTTTGTCCCACTATGGGACTTCAACTTCCGGGGGTCTGATCCCCTCTGCAATGAATTACAATACAACCTGTATTGTAATGCATTGGCTGTCAACTTTTATGCTGACAGCCTGCCTGTGAGACCCAGCCTAAGGCTCCATTCACACGTCAGTGGTGTGTTGCAGACCCGCAAATTGCAGATCCGCAGCACACCCGCCCGGCACCCCTATAGAAATGCCTATTCTTGTCCGCTAGCTGCGGACAAGAATAGGACATGTTCTATCTTTTGTGGAGCTGCGGACCTGAAGATCGGGGCCGCGCTCCGCAAATGCGGATGCTGACAGCACACTGTGTGCTGTCCGCATCCATTCCGTCCCCATAGAAAATGAATGGGTCCGCACCCGTTCCGCAAAAATGCGGAACGAATGCGGACCCATTTGAGGACTTGTGAATGGAGCCTAAGGGGCTGGATCTCACAAGGCATTGGGCTTGCCTTGTCTACCATCGGGTCCCCGTCACTGCAGCGCGGAGACCCGATGGAGATGCGGAGGGCACCCGTACTTTGACCACGCCATAAAAGGGGTTATTATGCCTGCATCTGTGTTTTCACCGATTCCGGAGTATGCAGCAGGGGCCCAGCTATCAGTGACTGCTGGGTCCGTGCTGCTGATCTGGGGGCGCAGCTCCTGCACCCGCCTGATCAGCCCGCCGTACATGCCGTCCTCAAGTCACGTCCACCAGCGCTGTACTTGTATGGCGAGGGTCCTTAAGGGGTTAATTGTCAGAAGAAACTGTGGCTCATTATAAGCAAGCCTAGAAAAAGTCTCCCTTTTAATTGGGAGCAGCAGCAGTGCAGTGGGATGTGGAAAGGGTATGGTACGGATATAGTGGCATGCAACTGCAATAGTAGCAGCAGCAGAAGCAGCACTGCATCGAACATGGAATGCTGTATTTGAGTAGTAGTAGTAGTGGTGGTGGTAGTGGTTGTAGTGGCAGACACTTTGCGTTAATAGCGGTGGCAGTAGGGGATTAGCAGCAAGGAGCAGCAGCAGTTGAGGCAGCGGTGTCTGCAGCAGCAGCCATATGGTACATGTTGGCAGGCAGGCAGCAGTAGTTTGGCGGCAGTGGCAGCCTTATGGAAGATGATGATCGTCCGGCCGCATCAGTGGCATGATGACGGTAGTGGCATGATGGAGGAAGCAGCCGTACAGAGCATGATGGTTGGCAGCTCACAGCAGTGGCATAATGGCGGAGGTGGCATGATGGAAATAGCAACAGAAGCAGCTGTACAGAACATGATGTTTGCCAGGCCGCAGCAGCGGCATTATATCAGCGGAGGCATGATGGAGGCAGCAGCAGCCTTATGGAAGATTATGGTTGGCAGGCTGCAGCAGTGGCATGATGGTGGCGGTGGCATGATGGAGGCAGACGGCAACAGTGCCAAAAAGGGTCACTGCCAGCAAGGCCAGATCTATTCATCGGCTTCAGCCAGAGGAGTGTGAAAATCTTCCCGGATCCAGGCTTGGTTTATTTTGACAAAAGTGATGTTTTGGACACTGACAGAGGGCAACCTGGTTTGTTTGGGTGTCACCATGCCCTCCGCGGTGCTGATAACCCTCTCTGAGATGAAACTAGAGGCTGGGCAAGAAAGAAGAAAGAAAGCGTGCTGTGCCAGTTCAGGAAACTATTCCAGTCTGCCCAGAAATCAATGGGGTCAGGGAACAGAGTATGTGTAGTGTACAGGGACTGTAATGCCCGTCACTACAAAAGGGTCACTTGGTGTGCTGTCGTCCCCCCTTACTTATGGGGAAGTTGGTATATGTCATCTTTATAAAATGTCATGTAATGTAATGCTATGTATTTCCCTGTTACTGTGAAACTTGCATGTACAGGCCTGCTAGGGGTGTCATTCCAGCTCTTAGTCACTAGAGGGAGCTAGGGAGCCCTAGTTTATATAAGGCCCAGTCAGGGAAGGGAAAGGGAGTCTTAAGTGGGAGTCTAAAGCTGCAGCCTGTAGTTTGAAGTTGGAGCTTAGACTATGTCAGAGACAAGTCCAGGCCTGAAGCCTGCGGACCAGGAGAGGGTATTGCAGTCCCTGTAACCAGGTTCCAGATCCAAGGAGAAGGTTCCCCTCCTGAATTTATATATGCAGAAGCAGGAAGACCACTGTTAAACAGCCTGGGAGTTCAGAAGTTTCTAGAGCCTGAGGAAGCTGAGAGAGACAGAGGCAAGCCAAGGAAAGCAAGAGGTACTTAAGACAACAGAGGAGGTACTTTATAAAGATAAAACCAAGGATATACGCCAGAGCTAGGGCATTGGACCTTGGAGAAGAGTTTCTATGTTCCAGGATCAGTCAGGAATAGAGTGCAAGCTGCCTGTACTGCAAGTCCTGTGTTTTAACACTCTGAAGTCACCTTGCTATAACTGTATTGCCTGCATCAACTGTATTGAAAAATCGACTGTATGCAAAGGAACTGCGTTTCCGTTAATGTCCCTATATATGATAACTACTAAAGTTGGAGTTCTGCTTTAACATCACGTGTTCCTCAGTTATTCCTGCTATCAGCAAACGGCGTGCCACCGTTTAATTGGCACTGGCGTCACGAACATTTCCTATCATCACCTACCCTTGCAGAGAGTCAGCCGTCTCAGGTTAGTGTCTATTGCACTACAACACCCAGGAACATTTTTAAACACAACTTGAGTACGCTGCACCTTCTCTTTTGGCGTCACGAACAGGATACGCACGCTTTCTAGTGCAAGAAGCGTGAACTTTGTGCCTTATACCGTTGCCCTGTGACCAAAGTGACAAATTGCCTGTTTTATTAAAGTGGACTTTGTGGACTGAAAAACATACCCAAAGTGTACCTAAAACCTCCAAAAAGCGCTGTGCAGTGTTGCGCTATCAAGAGGAAGAAAATCGCCACATTGGAGTGTGGTTTTGTGGACTTTTCATCATCCTGCTTGCTGTCAGTGAATAGACAGCGTTTCTACCCAAAGATGGCCGCTGAGGCTACTGAAATAGCTGCTGCGTCATCTTCATCCCGAAAAGGCGGGAAAAATTGGTGCCTTTCTGAGGAAATAGCGGGAAGGAGTTCAAGGTCAGGCGCCACTGCTTATCTGGACATTTGCATGTCTGCCAGCATGGGCTCCGCCTTCCATATACTGGAATACCTGGGGGGCGGCCTCCCAGTGCAATGGGAGGAGCTGGCTGATTTAATTGACGCGACCCTATCGCTCTCCAGAGAAGGATCGAGCATGTTGGAGAGTGAACAGAGCTTTGCTGCAACGTCCGCGCCTGAAATACCAGAGATGACGGATATTGGTGTAGAGCCAGAGGAGGCTCCACCGGCCTACTCTCCGGGACCGGAGAAACCCGCCTGCCCGCCACGGGAGAAAGAACCAGAGCCCTGCTACGGCTCCTGGAGAGACTTCTTTCAGCCCTCTTTCAAGTGGTCATCACTTATGGCAGAGATCCGTGAGGCCGCTATAAAGCGGAATACAAAGACTAAAATCTATTATGAGGAATTGACCAAGACCATCCATGAACGACACACCAACACCCAACCCCGCCTGGAAAGGAGAAAGGGGTTGGTGGTGTCCTTTGACAAAGCCCGTGGCTACGGGTTCATCCAAGACTACCTAACTGGCAGAGACTTATATGTTAACAGAAGATCTGTCAAAAGAGACTACCTCCCTTCACATCTACATAACCTCCGCGAGGGAGAGGAAGTGGAGTTCACCCCTGCCGAGAGCCTGAGAGGCCCTTATGCAACTGCCGTGACCCGTCCCAAGCGAAGACCTGAGGACTGGGAGGCAGAAGAAGAAGAAGACTACTCTGGCTGCGAGCGGGAACCAGAACGCTCTCCAGAGCCGGCCCATCACGCCTTCCAGGAGCGGAGCTCCTTCATTGGGCCTAACGTCTTCTGGCAGCCAACCGTGTTGGAAAAATGGGTGAGCCCTTATCCTTCCCCCGAGCTGCCCCGTCGGGAGAAGACCATACAAGATATGGAAAACTTAAAAGGACTTCGCAATACCTTTGAGAACATCCGGAGGGGTCGGAGACCCGATTCACCACCAGAACCTGCAGAGGCCGAGTCCGCGCCATCGTTGACTGTACCTGCGCCGGCGGCGCCAGCAGATGACAGAGACTCTGACACGGAGAGCATCGGTGAACAGATTGTCCGGCTAGAGGAGAAGTTGCGGGAGCTGCGCAAGATCGCGACCGCCAGGATCCAGACGCCGCCAAAGAAGGACGAGGTAAGGGTGCCTGTCACCACCCGTAAACCACCGTCTGCTAATGTTGCTCCGTCAAGGCCCCAAGGAAGACCCGTTATTCCTGTGAGTTGCTGCACCGAGCCCACCGGACCGCTTGCGGCGGCGGTACCAACTGCCTTACATCCCACAATCATCATGCCGGGACCAGTACGGTCCACCCAAGGGTTTACCCCTAGGCCCATGGGGCCAATACCTATTAGGGGCCCCTTTACTTTGCAGCTGCACCCTAACACAGTTATGTGGGCACATCCTCCTGTAGAGGACTACTACAGGCCGTACTTGCCAGCAGAGCCAAGTGATTATGACATGCCACTGTGAATCAGCCTGCTAGGCCTTTGATTTATTTCACCAAAGAATGATGTTATTAACCCTTCCAGGACAGGAGTCCTATGTTTCCCTGGTCCTTTGTTGCTGCTGCCAGTTCATCCACGGCTCAGTGGTAGGTGTTAACCACTGAAATTACAAGGTCAACAAAGCCAAGTTTGTTTCCAGGATCTCCTGCCTGCTTTTGCTACCCCACGCCAAGTTGTGCCTGTTCCTTAGTTGCACCTTTTACCCTTTACCCCCTTTTCAGGTTGATCAGGGGTATTACAGCACTTGTTTTATATTGTGCAACTTGATACTAAGGAACCGTGCCCGGAGACAGACTCAAAAGAACCTGAGCCTCTGAGATTCTTACTCTTTTTAAAGGAAATGTGCCCAGAGATGGACTCCACCGCATGAGAGCCTCTGTGATTTAATAGGAAAATAACCTGGGTACGGACTCATGTTTGTTCTTTGAGCCTCCAAGAACTTTTATACTGTTTTATCTATTTTACTGTTCTATTATGGACTTATTCATTGTCATGGACTATCCTGGTTATAATGTTACGCTGTGCCAGGTCAGCGCCCCAGTTCCATTCACTATCCTGAGAAGAAGAGAACGACGCCCCTTATCACCACCCTTCACTTTTGCCAATTGGACCTGATATGAATGTAAATGCAGATGAATTACATAAATGTATGCCTGCATGTCTCTTTTTCTGTTTCAGGTAGAGATTCCAGTTGGGCGAGCCCTGATGGAGTACGAGGTCGTACTCAGCTTAAAGCAGTGGGGTATGTAGTGTACGGGGACTGTAATGCCCGTCACTACAAAAGGGTCACTTGGTGTGCTGTCGTCCCCCCTTACTTATGGGGAAGTTGGTATATGTCATCTTTATAAAATGTCATGTAATGTAATGCAATGTATTTCCCTGTTACTGTGAAACTTGCATGTACAGGCCTGCTAGGGGTGTCATTCCAGCTCTTAGTCACTAGAGGGAGCTAGGGAGCCCTAGTTTATATAAGGCCCAGTCAGGGAAGGGAAAGGGAGTCTTAAGTGGGAGTCTAAAGCTGCAGCCTGTAGTTTGAAGTTGGAGCTTAGACTATGTCAGAGACAAGTCCAGGCCTGAAGCCTGCGGACCAGGAGAGGGTATTGCAGTCCCTGTAACCGGGTTCCAGATCCAAGGAGAAGGTTCCCCTCCTGAATTTATATATGCAGAAGCAGGAAGACCACTGTTAAACAGCCTGGGAGTTCAGAAGTTTCTAGAGCCTGAGGAAGCTGAGAGAGACAGAGGCAAGCCAAGGAAAGCAAGAGGTACTTAAGACAACAGAGGAGGTACTTTATAAAGATAAAACCAAGGATATACGCCAGAGCTAGGGCATTGGACCTTGGAGAAGAGTTTCTATGTTCCAGGATCAGTCAGGAATAGAGTGCAAGCTGCCTGTACTGCAAGTCCTGTGTTTTAACACTCTGAAGTCACCTTGCTATAACTGTATTGCCTGCATCAAGTGTATTGAAAAATCGACTGTATGCAAAGGAACTGCGTTTCCGTTAATGTCCCTATATATGATAACTACTAAAGTTGGAGTTCTGCTTTAACATCACGTGTTCCTCAGTTATTCCTGCTATCAGCAAACGGCGTGCCACCGTTTAATTGGCACTGGCGTCACGAACATTTCCTATCATCACCTACCCTTGCAGAGAGTCAGCCGTCTCAGGTTAGTGTCTATTGCACTACAACACCCAGGAACATTTTTAAACACAACTTGAGTACGCTGCATATGCTCCAGAGACTGGCAAGATTGTAGGTAGGCCTGAACCTGGGCATTGAGGTGGGAGCTGTCCGCTTGCTGACTGGCCTCATCCTATCGCGGTACATGCAAAACCTGCTCCATCATGTTGAGGAGACTGAAATGGCTTCTGCTGCGGCTTCTGCTGCTCATTGCCGTGGGAGTGGTGTGACTGTGGGGGGGCGGAGAGGGGCCTCCTTTTAGACATTCTGGCGGCCGGCGTCTGCTCGCCTTAAGCTGCGACAAGCTGCATGCTCAGTGTTTCCTGGTTAGAAAGTAATTTCTCTTCCCTTTAGGAGGGAGGAAAACATTCCCCAATTATGCTTTGATAGAGAGGGTCTAAAAGCATGGCTATCTACTATTATTCAGACTGCTTAATGTCAATGAACAGCCTGTCACTGCATAAGCAAGCAAGTCTACAGGTCCCCATTCTGGCCAGCATGCCTAAGGAACCAGTTCTTTCCACCTCCACTGAGACGATTGGGTGTCGTGGCTGGTGTCACGGTCATCATCATCATCCTCTTGCTCTTCCAACTCCACCTACTCCCCCATGGAAGTTTCTCATTGTGGATCCTCAACAGCTACACTGCGGACAGCAAGATGTGTTAGCTGTTCTTCCTCCTCCTTTGCTGCCACTTATTGCATAAGCATCAACGTGTCTTCAAAAATACATATGAGGGGAATGAAGGACAACTGCAGCTACTACTGCCCAACCTGGAAACAACACATGCTCCCTGATGAGGCGGTCTGGTAAAGGACAAAATCGTTCATGGCTTTCCGCTGATTGTGCAGACGCTTGGGCACGTGGAATGTTGAATTCCATCGAATTGGAATGTCGTGGATTAAACGGTGTAGCTGCAGACCATTCTGCAGCTGCAAGTCCAGGAGAGTGTTCCTCACCAGGTGAGAATGGCTGAAAAGAGGGACAATCTACTGGACATTGCCAGTACCTTGCACAAACCAGTGCGCATTTTATTAAAATGCCATGCAGGGAGAATGTGTTTAGAGATGAGCGAACTTCCGCTACCACGGACCACAACGGAATTCGGAATCCATATCGGGATCCTCCGCTAACCGGAAGCCGAACTTTAGACGCCGAACTTAAAACAGAAGTTTGCTCATCTCTAAATGTGTTATTTCCCCCAGGTTCAGGACGGCCAGGATGTTGTGCCCATTGTCGCTGACCACCTTGCCCAGTTGGAGTCGGCAGGGTAACAGCCAGTAGGATGTTTGCTGCTTGATTTACTTTAGCTGGAACTGCTCGCAGGTGTGGCTACTGTTGCCCAGGCCAATAAGCTCCAACACGGTGTGGCAAAGATTGACTTGACACGTGATAGGAAGGAGTGGTAGTGTAAGTGACGCTGTGCCCTGCTGCTGTTGGTGACGGGACCATGTCCATGGAGGTGGGTATATGTCTGCTGTGGGAGCCAGGCCGATACAATCTTGGGGGGGTCAAAGGGACCTGGAAATGTTGCTACGGTGCTTGTGCAGCGTCCCACTAGCTTATGTGGGAACTGCAAAAGCTTTTTGTCATCTTCTGTGATTTCATGCTGTATTGTATTATTATGTGATATCCCTTTTTTCAAGGCTGTCAGGTGCATTACATACATCCACCACTAGATGGGGTAGCACCACAGTATATATAGGACAGTTAAGGTCTAGCTATGGGAGTTGAGTTGGGAAGATGCAGTGGTTGAGTACAGAAGTGTGGAGGAGGTAGGAGAGTTCTCCTCTCCCCTCAAGCTCTTTCTTTTGGGCTCCACGGCCAAGAGGAGCCATGGTTGTATCTCAGAACTAAGCCAGGAAGGCAGGGTCAGAAGAAAAGTCTCTATTATACCATTCACTCTTCTGGAGTAGCAAGTGAATCTTGGTCAAGTTTAATGTTGGAACAAGACAAAGGAAGGACAAGCCATTATTCTAGGCTCTAGGCGCCTTTGTATTTAGGTGAAGGATTTATTAGCTTCTGGCAGCCTCACCGTTATTTTCAGGACAGATAAGATTTCTGTTGCATCGCTTGTGTGTAGAAGACGAGGACTTGAACTACCTCAACTGAGAATGAACCAGATTAAAGAGCTATTTATCAGTGAGTACTTAACTTACTACCCTAGCCTGACACATTACCACCAGCACAGCCTGTTACTGGGATTAATTACATCCAACTTGCATGTGTATCAGAGACTGTTTAATAACTGCATGTAAACTGTTATCAAGAACCTGATAATAGTGAAGTTTACAGTTGGATTTAAACCTGCCTCATTCTCCTAACTCCATACCACTACCGCTCTCAACATTTTGCACCACTAAACCTAAACCAGGGGCCCAGCCACACAAGCACTCAGCACCCATTTACCGTCAAGGGCACCTCAATCACCACCTGGCCGGTTTCCCTTGTAACCGAGTGTGCCCCGGAGAATCCAGTGCTGTTCTCCCCATTAATGCACTGTCGGGGGGTAATAATTCAATTAAGAATTATTAATTATGGTCATAAAAATAATTAACGATAAAAAAATAAAATGTATAAAATTTGTCATAAATTCTTAAAATCATGACCTGGTGAATTGTAGACAACCTAATTCATACAATTCACATCTGAGTCCGACTATTTCCTCAGATAAATAAGTTCTTTTTGACGTGAGATGGCGTTAATGATAAAATGTAGTTCTGCATTATACAATAATACACAGGTATTATAAAAATATGCAGATTTATTGGTTACAAGTAGGGATGAGCGAACCCGAACTGTATAGTTCGGGTTCGTACCGAATTTTGGGGTGTCCGTGACACGGACCCGAACACGAACATTTTCGTAAAAGTCCGGGTTCGGGTTCGGTGTTCGGCGCTTTCTTGGCGCTTTTTGAAAGGCTGCAAAGCAGCCAATCAACAAGCGTCATACTACTTGCCCCAAGAGGCCATCACAGCCTTGCCAACTATTGGCATGGCTGTGATTGGCCAGTGCAGCATGTGACCCAGCCTCTATATAAGCTTGGGTCACGTTGCGCTGCACGTCACTCTGCTGATTCAAGCATAGGGAGAGGTTGCAGCTGCGACGTTAGGGCGAGATTAGGCAGATTAACTCCTCCAAAAGACTTCATTCTGTGATCAATCTGCAGCTGTGGATCATTGAAGTGCTAATATTGACTTGCTCACTTTTTTGAGGCTGCCCAGAGCGTTTTTAGATCACTTTTTTTCTGGGGTGATCGGCGGCCATTTTGTGACTTGTGGTGCGCCAGCACAAGCTATCACCAAGTGTATTTAACCATCAATAGTGTGGTTATTTTGTCAAATATCCTACATCAGCTGCAGCCTGAGCCTGTGTCACCGAAGTGCATTTAACCATCAACAGTCTGGTTATTTTTTGGCCATATACTACATCTGGTGCAGGCTGAGCCTGTGTCACCCAAGTCCATTTAACCATCAACAGTGTGGTTATTTTTTGGCCATATACTACATCAGGGGCAAGTTGAGCCTGTCACCCAGTGCCTAAAAAATAGACCTGACATTTCTATTCAACCAAATCTGTACTGTTTTAGCTGGTCAAGTTATTTGTAGTGACCGTAAAAGCACACTTTTTGTTCTAGGTTGAAAAACTATTCCCAAATTTGACATTCTCAAAATAACTAGTTTCTGGTATATGAGGCCTACTTGAAATCTATCCCAAAAAGGATATCTTACATTGAAGGTGCTGATAGTGTCATTCAGAAAAACCTAAGACACACGCTACCGTGCAGATAGAAGTCTGATTCTGTGATTAAACCTATGCCTGTCACACAGCGCAAAAAAAAACAGGCCTCACATTTCTATTAAACCAAATCTGTACTGTTTTAGCTGGTCAAGTTATTTGTAGTGACCGTAAAAGCACATTTTTTTTTCAGGGTTGAAAAACTATTCCCAAATTTGCCATTCTCAAAATAACTAGTTTCTGGTATTTGAGGCCTACTTAAAATCTATCCCAAAAAGGATATCTTACATTGAAGGTGCTGATAGTGTCATTCAGAAAAACCTAAGACACACGCTACAGTGCAAATAGAAGTCTAATTCTGTGATTAAACCTATACCTGTCACACAGCGCAAAAAAAAAAACAGGCTTCACATTTCTATTCAACCAAATCTGTACTGTTTTAGCTGGTCAAGTTATTTGTAGTGACCGTAAAAGAACACTTTTTGTTCTGCGTTGAAAAACTATTCCCAAATTTGCCATTCTCAAAATTGTGGTGAACGGGAACAATGAGGAAAACATCTAATAAGGGACGCGGACGTGGACATGGTCGTGGTGGTGTTAGTGGACCCTCTGGTGCTGGGAGAGGACGTGGCCGTTCTGCCACAGCCACACGTCCTAGTGAACCAACTACCTCAGGTCCCAGTAGCCAGCAGAATTTACAGCGATATTTGGTGGGGCCCAATGCCGTTCTAAGGATGGTAAGGCCTGAGCAGGTACAGGCATTAGTCAATTGGGTGGCCGACAGTGGAGCCAGCACGTTCACATTATCTCCCACCCAGTCTTCTGCAGAAAGCGCACAGATGGCGCATGAAAACCAAGCCCATCGGTCTATCACATCACCCCCATGCATATCAGGGAAACTGTCTGAGCCTCAAGTTATGCAGCAGTCTCTTATGCTGTTTGAAGACTCTGCTGCCAGGGTTTCCCAAGGGCATCCACCTAGCCCTTCCCCAGGGGTGGAAGAGATAGAATGCACTAACGCACAACCACTTATTTTTCCTGATGATGAGGACATGGGAATACCACCTCAGCACGTCTCTGATGATGACGAAACACAGGTGCCAACTGCTGCGTCTTTCTGCAGTGTGCAGACTGAACAGGAGGTCAGGGATCAAGACTGGGTGGAAGACGATGCAGGGGACGATGAGGTCCTAGACCCCACATGGAATGAAGGTCGTGCCACTGACTTTCACAGTTCGGAGGAAGAGGCAGTGGTGAGACCGAGCCAACAGCGTAGCAAAAGAGGGAGCAGTGGGCAAAATCAGAACACCCGCCGCCAAGAGACTCCGCCTGCTACTGACCGCCACCATCTGGGACCGAGCACCCCAAAGGCAGCTTCAAGGAGTTCCCTGGCATGGCACTTCTTCAAACAATGTGCTGACGACAAGACCCGAGTGGTTTGCACACTGTGCCATCAGAGCCTGAAGCGAGGCATTAACGTTCTGAACCTTAGCACAACCTGCATGACCAGGCACCTGCATGCAAAGCATGAACTGCAGTGGAGTAAACACCTTAAAAACAAGGATGTCACTCAGGCTCCCCCTGCTACCTCTTATGCTGCTGCCGCCTCTGCCTCTTCTGCTGCTGCTGCCGCCGCCGCCTCGGCCTCTTCCTCTGCCTCTGGAGGAACGTTGGCACCTGCCGCCCAGCAAACATGGGATGTACCACCAACACCACCACCTGCGTCACCAAGCATCTCAACCATGTCACACGGCAGCGTTCAGCTCTCCATCTCACAAACATTTGAGAGAAAGCATAAATTCCCACCTAGCCACCCTCGATCCCTGGCCCTGAATGCCAGCATTTCTAAACTACTGGCCTATGAAATGCTGTCATTTAGGCTGGTGGACACACACAGCTTCAAACAGCTCATGTCACTTGCTGTCCCACAGTATGTTGTTCCCAGCCGCCACTACTTCTCCAAGAGAGCCGTGCCTTCCCTGCACAAACAAGTGTCCGATAAAATCAAGTGTGCACTGCGCAACGCCATCTGTGGCAAGGTCCACCTAACCACAGATACGTGGACCAGTAAGCACGGCCAGGGACGCTATATCTCCCCAACTGCACACTGGGTAAATGTAGTGGCGGCTGGGCCCCAGGCGGAGAGCTGTTTGGCGCACGTCCTTCTGCCGCCAAGGGTCGCAGGGCAACATTCTTTGCCTCCTGTCTCCTCCTCCTCCTACTCAGCTTCCTCCTCCTCTTCTTCCACCTGCTCATCCAGTCAGCCACACACCTTCACCACCAACTTCAGCACAGCCCGGGGTAAACGTCAGCAGGCCATTCTGAAACTCATATGTTTGGGGGACAGGCCCCACACCGCACAGGAGTTGTGGCGGGGTATAGAACAACAGACCGACGAGTGGTTGCTGCCGGTGAGCCTCAAGCCCGGCCTGGTGGTGTGCGATAATGGGCGAAATCTCGTTGCAGCTCTGGGACTAGCCGGTTTGACGCACATCCCTTGCCTGGCGCATGTGCTGAATTTGGTGGTGCAGAAGTTCATTCGCAACTACCCCGACATGTCAGAGCTGCTGCATAAAGTGCGGGCCGTCTGTTCGCGCTTCCGGCGTTCACACCCTGCCGCTGCTCGCCTGTCTGCGCTACAGCGTAACTTCGGCCTTCCCGCTCACCGCCTCATATGCGACGTGCCCACCAGGTGGAACTCCACCTTGCATATGCTGGACAGACTGTGCGAGCAGCAGCAGGCCATAGTGGAGTTTCAGCTGCAGCACGCACGGGTCAGTCGCACTGCGGATCAGACACACTTCACCACCAATGACTGGGCCTCCATGCGAGACCTGTGTGCCTTGTTGCGTTGTTTCGAGTACTCCACCAACATGGCCAGTGGCGATGACGCAGTTATCAGCGTTACAATACCACTTCTATGTTTCCTTGAGAAAACACTTAGGGCGATGATGGAAGAGGAGGTGGCCCAGGAGGAAGAGGAGGAAGAGGGGTCATTTTTAGCACTTTCAGGCCAGTCTCTTCGAAGTGACTCAGAGGGAGGTTTTTTGCAACACCAGAGGCCAGGTAAAAATGTGGCCAGACAGGGCCCACTACTGGAGGACGAGGAGGACGAGGATGAGGAGGAGGTGGAGGAGGATGAGGATGAAGCATGTTCACAGCGGGGTGGCACCCAAAGCAGCTCGGGCCCATCACTGGTGCGTGGCTGGGGGGAAACTCAGGACGATGACGATACGCCTTTCACAGAGGACAGCTTGTCCTTACCTCTGGGCAGCCTGGCACACATGAGCGACTACATGCTGCAGTGCCTGCGCAACGACAGCAGAGTTGCCCACATTTTAACGTGTGCGGACTACTGGGTTGCCACCCTGCTGGATCCCCGGTACAAAGACAATGTGCCCACCTTACTTCCTACACTGGAGCGTGATAGGAAGATGCGCGAGTACAAGCGCACGTTGGTAGACGCGCTACTGAGAGCATTCCCAAATGTCACAGGGGAACCAGTGGAAGCCCAAGGCGAAGGCAGAGGAGGAGCAAGAGGTCGCCAACGCAGCTGTGTCACGGCCAGCTCCTCTGAGGGCAGGGTTAGCATGGCAGAGATGTGGAAAAGTTTTGTCAACACGCCACAGCTAACTGCACCACCACCTGATACGGAACGTGTTAGCAGGAGGCAACATTTCACTAACATGGTGGAACAGTACCTGTGCACACCCCTCCACGTACTGACTGATGGTTCGGCCCCATTCAACTTCTGGGTCTCCAAATTGTCCACGTGGCCAGAGCTAGCCTTTTATGCCTTGGAGGTGCTGGCCTGCCCGGCGGCCAGCGTTTTGTCTGAACGTGTATTCAGCATGGCAGGGGGCGTCATTACAGACAAACGCAGCCGCCTGTCTACAGCCAATGTGGACAAGCTGACGTTCATAAAAATGACCCAGGCATGGATCCCACAGGACCTGTCCATCCCTTGTGCAGATTAGATATTAACTAACTCCCCTTAACAATATATTATTCTACTCCAGGGCACTTCCTCATTCAATACTATTTTTAATTTCATTTTACCATTATATTGCGGGGCAACCCAAAGTTGAATGAACCTCTCCTCTGTCTGGGTGCCGGGGCCTAAATGTGTGACAGTGGCCTGTTCCAGTGGTGGGTGACGTGAAGCCTGATTCTCTGCTATGACATGAAGACAGATTCTGCGCTGACATAAGGCCAGATTCTCTGTTACGGGACCTCTCTCCTCTGCCTGGGTGCCTGGGCCTAAATGTGTGACAGTGGCCTGTTCCAGTGGTGGGTGACGTGAAGCCTGATTCTCTGCTATGACATGAAGACAGATTCTGTGCTGACATAAGGCCAGATTCTCTGTTACGGGACCTCTCTCCTCTGCCTGGGTGCCTGGGCCTAAATGTGTGACAGTGGCCTGTTCCAGTGGTGAGTGACGTGAAGCCTGATTCTCTGCTATGACATGAAGACAGATTCTGCGCTGACATAAGGCCAGATTCTCTGTTACGGGACCTCTCTCCTCTGCCTGGGTGCCTGGGCCTAAATGTGTGACAGTGGCCTGTTCCAGTGGTGGGTGACGTGAAGCCTGATTCTCTGCTATGACATGAAGACAGATTCTGCGCTGACATAAGGCCAGATTCTCTGTTACGGGACCTCTCTCCTCTGCATGGGTGCCTGGGCCTAAATATGCGACAGTGGCCTGTTCCAGTGGTGGGTGACATGAAGCCTGATTCTCTGCTATGACATGAAGACAGATTCTGCGCTGACATAAGGCCAGATTCTCTGTTACGGGACCTCTCTCCTCTGCCTGGGTGCCTGGGCCTAAATGTGTGACAGTGGCCTGTTCCAGTGGTGGGTGACGTGAAGCCTGATTCTCTGCTATGACATGAAGACAGATTCTGCGCTGACGTAAGGCCAGATTCTCTGTTACGGGACCTCTCTCCTCTGCCTGGGTGCCTGGGCCTAAATGTGTGACAGTGGCCTGTTCCAGTGGTGGGTGACGTGAAGCCTGATTCTCTGCTATGACATGAAGTCAGATTCTGCGCTGACATAAGGCCAGATTCTCTGTTACGGGACCTCTCTCCTCTGCCTGGGTGCCTGGGCCTAAATGTGTGACAGTGGCCTGTTCCAGTGGTGGGTGACGTGAAGCCTGATTCTCTGCTATGACATGAAGACAGATTCTGTGCTGACATAAGGCCAGATTCTCTGTTACGGGACCTCTCTCCTCTGCCTGGGTGCCTGGGCCTAAATGTGTGACAGTGGCCTGTTCCAGTGGTGGGTGACGTGAAGCCTGATTCTCTGCTATGACATGAAGACAGATTCTGCGCTGACATAAGGCCAGATTCTCTGTTACGGGACCTCTCTCCTCTGCCTGGGTGCCTGGGCCTAAATGTGTGACAGTGGCCTGTTCCAGTGGTGGGTGACGTGAAGCCTGATTCTCTGCTATGACATGAAGACAGATTCTGTGCTGACATAAGGCCAGATTCTCTGTTACGGGACCTCTCTCCTCCGCCTGGGTGCCTGGGCCTAAATGTGTGACAGTGGCCTGTTCCAGTGGTGGGTGACGTGAAGCCTGATTCTCTGCTATGACATGAAGACAAATTCTGCGCTGACATAAGGCCAGATTCTCTGTTACGGGACCGCTCTCCTCTGTCTGGGTGCCGGGGCCTAAATATGTGACAGTGGCCTCTTCCAGTGGTGGGTGACATGAAGCCAGATTCTCTGCTATGGCATGAAGAGACTGATTCTCTGCTGACGTGAAGCCAGATTCTCTGCTATGGGACCTCTGTCCAATTGATATTGGGTCATTTTTATTTTTTTTATTTTAATTTTAATTCATTTCCCTATCCACATTTGTTTGCAGGGGATTTACCTACATGTTGCTGCCTTTTGCAGCCCTCTAGCTCTTTCCTGGGCTGTTTTACAGCCTTTTTAGTGCCCAAAAGTTCGGGTCCCCATTGACTTCAATCGGGTTCGGGTTCGGGACGAAGTTCGGTTCGGGTTCGGATCCCGAACATTTCCGGGAAGTTCGGCCGAACTTCTCGAACCCGAACATCCAGGTGTTCGCTCAAATCTAGTTACAAGGTTATAAACATATATAAGTAAATAAACACAATGATATATGCAAATGAATATATAGCGTTGATATAAAGCATTACAAGCTTAACAATACATGTGAGTGGAAATAACTTGTCACACTATAACCAAGCTATTATTAGGTTAGGATATCAAAGTAGGAACATAAGTTATATACATCACTTCTGTTCAGAGGAAACCTCATGATATCAGGATGGGTATGTCTAATCCTAGACATCAATATAGAATGCTATATACATTCCACCCCCCTCTAACCAACTACACATCACATGACTTCAGGCATGGGCAAATCCATCCAAGGATATACACTCACCTAAAGAATTATTAGGAACACCATACTAATACGGTGTTGGACCCCTTTTGCCTTCAGAACTGCCTTAATTCTACGTGGCATTGATTCAACAAGGTGCTGATAGCATTCTTTAGAAATGTTGGCCCATATTGATAGGATAGCATCTTGCAGTTGATGGAGATTTGAGGGATGCACATCCAGGGCACGAAGCTCCCGTTCTACCACATCCCAAAGATGCTCTTTTGGGTTGAGATCTGGTGACTGTGGGGGCCATTTTAGTACAGTGAACTCATTGTCATGTTCAAGAAACCAATTTGAAATCATTCGAGCTTTGTGACATGGTGCATTATTCTGCTGGAAGTAGCCATCAGAGGATGGATACATGTTCTCATTCTGTTTACGCCAAATTCGGACTCTACCATTTGAATGTCTCAACAGAAATCGAGGCTCATCAGACCAGGCAACATTTTTCCAGTCTTTAACAGTCCAATTTTGGTGAGCTCGTGCAAATTGTAGCCTCTTTTTCCTATTTGTAGTGGAGATTAGTGGTACCCGGTGGGGTCTTCTGCTGTTGTAGCCCATCCGCCTCAAGGTTGTGCGTGTTGTGGCTTCACAAATGCTTTGCTGCATACCTCGGTTGTAACGAGTGGTTATTTCAGTCAACGTTGCTCTTCTATCAGCTTGAATCAGTCGGCCCATTCTCCTCTGACCTCTAGCATCCACAAGGCATTTTTGCCCACAGGACTGCCGCATACTGGATGTTTTTCCCTTTTCACAACATTCTTTGTAAACCCTAGAAATGGTTGTGCGTGGAAATTCCAGTAACTGAGCAGATTGTGAAATACTCAGACCGGCCCGTCTGGCACCAACAACCATGCCACGCTCAAAATTGCTTAAATCACCTTTCTTTCCCATTCTGACATTCAGTTTGGAGTTCAGGAGATTGTCTTGACCAGGACCACCCCCCTAAATGCATTGAAGCAACTGCCATGTGATTGGTTGACTAGATAATTGCATTAATGAGAAATAGAACAGGTGTTCCTAATAATTCTTTAGGTGAGTGTAACTTAGAAGAGACAACTGTATCCTTCCGCCCCATCCTGGACTATTTTCACATATATAACTTTGGTAAGAATATTAATACAAATAACAGGGATCTAGGATCTTTGCTAGACCATATCTTAAATGGGAAGGACTTGAAATAAGTCTTTCCTGTGGGAATCCATCACTTTAGCTTGGCGAAGAATGTTCTATCAATATATATACTGTATATAAGCAATTATTTAATGCTTTGCTAGATTATGAGTCTAGATTCTTCTGCAGGTAGAATGAAGCCTCACAATATCCTAAGACTACATCTCAATATGGAGATGATCAATTAATTTAATTATTTATTTATTCGCCAATCTAGATGGTATAATTTCACCCACACTATCAAATTAGTCTTAATAAAATGAAATATCATTTTCTGTGTCTCTTACCAAGTCCTAGTAGGAATCTCACTTCTGCTCCTAGGAAAGCTGGGTGGTCCATCATAGCGCATCTCATTATGGCTTTCATCTTGATAGACCCTTCTAGAGAGCTCAACTTCTCTCTTTTCCTCCCTTTTCTCCTTTCTCCGTACACAAGTAATTATTCCCCCCTTATCTAAGAATCATCCCCTTTAGATTAGGGATTCCCAATCAGGTAAGGTGGGTGTATTCGCATGCTAATAACACCATGATGTCATATCAACTCCTATTATGGTATAGAACAAATAATGAAATAATATAATATTGTCCATCTGCCTCCACATTGCACTGCGGTATCGTAGATGAACAGCACAACTTTTAAGCATTAAAATTAAATATCTAATAATACGTTCTCATGACCTCGTTGACCTTTTTATATAAATCATTGAGGAAGGTCTTTTCCTGACACTTTTAATTACCTATATCCTGGACTTGTTGGAGTTGACTGTCTTCTCCTATCTTTTTGAAATATAGGTTGACTTGATGAAAATTTTATATAGCGGCTTTGATGCTTGGCATCAGAACTTGTACATTTCACTTATCTACATCCATGAATAACTATTGTTTTGAAATAACATTTACTCTTCCCAGAAATCCAATTAACATAAACTTACTTGTTTCTGTACCTTCTACAATACCTTCTAAATGGTAAATACATGGTATAACATATATATAAATCGATACATTGTTACACAGATAACACATTATATGAATTATTGATTAACATATGTTGTAAACTAAATATACCATGCAGAGATATACATAATATAATTATGAATATATAAATTGAACCTCATACAGCAGGTGTGCCTCAAGGATAGGAGTCCTTATCAAGTAACCTTGTTCCCTCCAGACAGACATGTCTTAGGAAGTTGGTTTACTCCTCTAGATAGTCCCATATCTTTAGTAATAACTTTTAAATACAATGTCCGTTTATGTTCACAATTATTTTTATATAAACTGAGCTTGCCATGAACTCATCTTGGCTTCCTCAGCCACATAATAGAACTTTGGTTCAGGCTGATTTTATTCTTAAAGGCAATGAGATGAGCATACATTTTGATCATAATGTCATTAGATAATATTGTATACGTATGAAAATGCACAACAGCACTGCTGGCCAAGGGAGGCGACTGCTAAACCGTGAGTAACCATTGAACTGTATGTACATTCCGGCCCACCGTGAACCTCGCGTGTTTTACCCCTGCGGACTGGCATGTTGCATAATTTAGCATCACGAACAGGATCCATATCCTCTGTGCATTATGTGAATGATCCCCAATTGTTTGACAGTTTTTATTGTGCTAATGAACTGTTTAAACTGCTTAAAACTGCAAGGATACAATGTGCCAGTTGACTGCTTTGAAATCGCACTGTTAAAACTGGTAAAATCGCTTTTTGTGTCACTAGAACTGCTTGCTGCGATTGAATTGACTTTGACCTTAAACCTAAAATGGCCACCGGAGGCCTTCTTGTCTGATTTTTGACACCATCACTATGCAAAATGCAATGTACAGCGGGAAACTAGAGTGCCGCACCTTGCAAAAGTGCGGGAAAGCAATTTCTGCTGCGGCACTACTGCTTCATTACCATGGATCACAAAATGAGCACCGCCTCCCCTATGCTGCAGAACCTAAGTGGCGTGGTGAAAGAAAGGTGGAGTCTATGCGATCAGTGAACGACTCTGCTAGAGGGGTTCTTGCCTACAGACATGCAGAGAAGCGCTGAACTTACCGTTATGTCACAGCCTGAGTCAATCAGATGAAGGACTGTCAGCCCCAAAGGGGGAGATATTACCAAACCCCGTAACGGCTAATAGAGTACCAGCAACCGGAGCTTCGGCCTTGCCGTCCGGGAGAAGGAACGATATCCTGTTTGACCCGGTAGATCCGTGGCGGACAATATGCCCGCGTGTCACAACTAGACAGCTGAGAAGCTCTGACAGGAGCTTTCCAGATCCTCCTCCTTGAGTTTCTTTGTTTTGATTAAGTTCCTCATCTCGTTAGTCTATCTCAGCTGTCATGCAGTTGGACTGATTGCTTCCCTTTAAGTTCCTCCCCATGATGCATTAGGTTGCGGCTTATACAACTTCCTGGAGTGTGTGTGCATGCTGTTTCTATTCCTCAGTCCTCTGCAAGATAAGTGCTGTTCCTTTATTTGTGATTTTCTGTCTGCTGGATTTTCAGGTGACCCTGACTCCCTCCGTGTCTTGTGTAGGGAGCCTCCGTGTCTGAAGCTCTAACTGAAGAGCCAGAATGGTGCCAAAGTGAGGGAGAGGGTCCGGTTAGTAGTACGACCGGGAAGTTTAGCCCAGCCTGCCCAGAGTTATGAGGAGGACGGCAGACTAGTTTGGGAGGCTTACCAGGAGTACACGGCATGCCATTATTCATATTGGCCTTGTACTTCGCCTCCGATCCCAGAGAAGTTTCTCGCCAGCCAGGATCATCGCGTAGAAGACCAAGTGGTACCTAGCCCAGCGGAATCATCCGAAGAAGATTCAAGGATAGAGTTGAGCGGGCACCTGGATGTTCGGGTTCGATGGGTTCGGCCGAACTTCACAAAAAACTTATGAGCACTAAAATGGCTGTAAAAATTTAATAGGAAGGGTTAGAGTGCTGCAAAAGGCATAAAAATGTGGTTAAGAGCATGGCAAGTGCTCTGCAAACAAATGTGGATAGGGAAATGCCTCTGTGATGTCCACCATCCATTTGGATATCTTTTCTATCAACTTTCGATGTCCTTTTCTGAGCCTACCATGTTGATCACGGTTATCGGCAAATCAGGGTTACACGCCGGAGAGGGAGCGTGAGAAAGAAAGTCCACATCCAAGGGAGATAAATGGATGAAATTTAATTTTGATCGAGCGGAAATTATTAAAGCAGAAGGATCGAAGGAAAGGGCCAATTAAAGATGAATTTTAGAAATTTAAGTCCCTGTCACCTATTCAGAGTAGGGGTTTTTCATCGCAAGAAATGGGTTAATGTCACCCACCAATGGAACAGATTATTTTAAAAAATTTCGATCCCTGTCACCTATGCAGAGCAGGGGTTTATTCACGGCAAAAATTGTAAAATGTCAACCCAAGAATGTAACAGAAAAATTTGTGAAATTTATTAACCTGCCTACTAGGTAGAGCAGGGGTCTATCACAGCCAAAAATTGTTTAATGTCACCCGAAAATGTAAAAGAAAAATTTGTGAAATTTATTAAGCTGTCAACTAGGTAGAGCAGGGGTATATCACACCCAAAAATGGGTGAATTTCAACCGGAAATGTAACAGACAAATTAGTGAATTTTTTTAACCTGTCTACTAGGTATAGCAGTGGTATATCACACCCAAAAATGGCTGAATTTCAACCGGAAATGTAACAGACAAATTTGTGAATTTTTTAACCTGTCTACTAGGTATAGCAGTAGTATATCACACCCAAAAATTGCTGAATTTCACCCTAAAATGTAACAGACAAATTAGTGAAATGACATAAAATAAAATAACATACGTACAGTATGGAGTAGGAGTTTGAGAAGGCGGTGGACGTAGTGGTGTACAGTCGTGGCCAAAAGTTTTGAGAATGAAAAAAATATTGGAAATTGGAAAAGTTGCTGCTTAAGTTTTTATAATAGCAATTTGCATATACTCCAGAATGTTATGAAGAGTGATCAGATGAATTGCATAGTCCTTCTTTGCCATGAAAATTAATTTAATCCCAAAAAAAACTTTCCACTGCATTTCATTGCTGTCATTAAAGGACCTGCTGAGATCATTTCAGTAATCGTCTTGTTAACTCAGGTGAGAATGTTGACGAGCACAAGGCTGGAGATCATTATGTCAGGCTGATTGGGTTAAAATGGCAGACTTGACATGTTAAAAGGAGGGTGATGCTTGAAATCATTGTTCTTCCATTGTTAACCATGGTGACCTGCAAAGAAACGCGTGCATCCATCATTGCGTTGCATAAAAATGGCTTCACAGGCAAGGATATTGTGGCTACTAAGATCGCACCTCAATCAACAATTTATAGGATCATCAAGAACTTCAAGGAAAGAGGTTCAATTCTTGTTAAGAAGGCTTCAGGGTATCCAAGAAAGTCCAGCAAGCGCCAGGATCGTCTCCTAAAGAGAATTCAGCTGCGGAATCGGAGTGCCACCAGTGCAGAGCTTGCTCAGGAACGGCAGCAGGCAGGTGTGAGTGCATCTGCACGCACAGTGAGGCGAAGACTTTTGGAAGATGGCCTGGTGTCAAGAAGGGCAGCAAAGAAGCCACGTCTCTCCAAAAAAAACATCAGGGACAGATTGATCTTCTGCAGAAAGTATGGTGAATGGACTGCTGAGGACTGGGGCAAAGTCATATTCTCCGATGAAGCCTCTTTCCGATTGTTTGGGGCATCTGGAAAAAGGCTTGTCCGGAGAAGAAAAGGTGAGCGCTACCATCAGTCCTGTGTCATGCCAACAGTAAAGCATCTGAGACCATTCATGTGTGGGGTTGCTTCTCATCCAAGGGAGTGGGCTCTCTCACAATTTTGCCCAAAAACACAGCCATGAATAAAGAATGGTACCAAAACACCCTCCAACAGCAACTTCTTCCAACAATCCAACAACAGTTTGGTGAAGAACAATGCATTTTCCAGCACGATGGAGCACCGTGCCATAAGGCAAAAGTGATAACTAAGTAACTCGGGGACCAAAACGTTGACATTTTGGGTCCATGGCCTGGAAACTCCCCAGATCTTAATCCCATCTAGAACTTGTGGTCAATACTCAAGAGGCGGGTGGACAAACAAAAACCCACTAATTCTGACAAACTCCAAGAAGTGATTATGAAAGAATGGGTTGCTATCAGTCAGAAATTGGCCCAGAAGTTGATTGAGAGCATGCCCAGTCGAATTGCAGAGGTCCTGAAAAAGAAGGGCCAACGCTGCAAATACTGACTCTTTGCATAAATGTCATGTAATTGTCGATAAAAGCCTTTGAAACGTATGAAGTGCGTGTAATTATATTTCACTACATCACAGAAACAATTGAAACAAAGATCTAAAAGCAGTTTAGCAGCAAACTTTGTGAAAACTAATATTTGTGTCATTCTCAACACTTTTGGCCACGACTTTAGGTGGAAGCAGCAGTGAAGGAGGACAAGGTAGCCAACACAGGTTTTTGGTTTTAATTTTTAATTTTTTTTAATTAGGGTACATTCCAAAAGAGTGTGAAATATCCAAAATACAAGAATGAGCAATTGCGCTGTAGTATAACAATGGCTGGTTAAGGCCGGAATACATGTCTATTCTGCACAAGGTACGGAAAAGTCCTGTGGGATCCATGCCTGGTTCATTTTAATGAATGTGAGCTTGTCCACATTGGCTGTGGACAGGCGGCTGCGCTTGTCTGTGATAACGCCCCCTGTCGTGCTAAACACACGTTCAGATAATACACTGGCTGCAGGGCAGGCCAGCACCTCCAAGGCATAAAGGGCAAACTCAGGCCATGTGCCCAATTTGGAGACCCAGAAGTTGAAGGGGGCAGACCCGTCATTCAGTATGTGTAGGCATGTGCACACATACTGCTCCACCATATTGGTGAAATGCTGCCTCCGTTCCATATCAGCTGGTGGTGCTGGTTGTTGTGGCGTGCTGACAAAGCGTTTCCACATTTCAGCCATGCTAACCCTGCCTTCTGAGGTGCTGGCGGTGCCCCAGCTGCATTGGCGTCCTCTTCCTCCTCCTCTGCCTTCGCCTTGTGCTTCCACTGTGCCCCCGCTGTCTGGTGGGAATGCCACCAGCAGCGCGTCTACCAGCGTGCGCTTGTACTCGCGCATCTTACGATCATGCTCCAGTGATGGAATTAAGGACGGTACATTGTCCTTGTAACGGGGATCCAGCAGCGTGGCCAACCAGTAATCAGCACAAGTTAGAATGTGGGTAACTCGGCAGTCGTTGCGGAGACACTGCAAGATGTAATCGCTCATGTGTGGCAGGCTGCCCAGAAGCAACGAAAAGCTGTCCTCTGTGGGAGATGTATCGTCTGTGTTCTATGTATCCCCCCAGCCACGCACCAGTGATGGCCATGAGCTGGTCTGGGTGCCACCCTGCTGTGAACAAGGTTCCTCCTCCTCCATCTCCTCCTCATCCTCCACCTCGTCATCCTCCAGAACTGTGCCCTGGCTGGACAATTGTGCACCTGGTGTTTGTGGGTGCAGGAACCCACCCTTGGAGCCACTTATGAATGACTGGCCGGAAACCCTACCAAATGATCCCTCTTCCTCCTCCTCCTCCTCCTGTGCCACATCCTCTTCCATCATCGCCAGCAGCGTTTTTTCAAGGAGGCATAGAAGTGGGATAGTAACGCTGAAAATGGCGTTATCAGCACTGGCCATGTTGGTGGAGTACTCGAAACAGCGCATCAAGGAACACAGGTCTCGCATGGAGGCCCAGTCATTGGTGGTGAAGTGGTGTTGTTCCGCTGAGCGACTCACCCATGTGTGCTGCAGCTGAAACTCCACTATCGCCTGCTGCTGCTCGCACAGTCTGGCCAGCATGTGCAAGGTGGAGTTCCACCTTGTGGGCACGTCGCATATGAGGCAGTGAGCAAGAAGGCCAAAGTTACACTGCAGCGCTGACAGGCGAGCAGCAGCAGGGTGAGAACGTTGAAAGCACGCACAGATGGCCCGCACTTTATGCAGCAGCTCTGACATATTGGGGTAATTTTTAAGGCATCTCTGCACCACCAAATTCAGCACATACGCCAGGCAAGAGATGTGCCTCAAACCGGCTAGTCCCAGAGCTGCTACGAGATTTCTCCCATTATCGCACACGACCAGGCCAGGCTTGAGGCTTCAAAGCCCGTCCACAGCTCCTGCGCGTTGTGGGGTTTGTCCCCCAAACAGATAAGTTTTAAAACTGCCTGCTGTAGTTTACCCCTGGCTGTGCTGAAGTTGGTGGTGAAGGTGTTATGCTGACCGGATGAGGAGGCGGTAGAGGATGAGGAAGCGGAGTAGGAGGAGGAAGCAACAGGAGGCAAACTGAAGCGCCCTGCAATCCTCGGTGGTGGAAGGACATGAGCCAAACTGTTATCCGCCTCAGGCCCAGCCGTGACTGCATTTACCCAGTGTGCTGTTATGGAGATATAACGTCCCTGACCGTGCTTACTGGTCCGCGTATTCGTAGTGAGGTGCACCTTGCCACAGATGGCGTTGCGCAGTGCACACCTGATTTTGTCCCTCACTTGGTTGTGCAGGGAAGGGATGGCTCGTCTGGAAAAGTAGTGGTGGCTGGGCACAACGTCCTGTGGGACAGCCACCACCATAAGGCCTTTAAAACTCTCCGTCTCCACCAGACGGAATGAAAGCATTACAAAGGCCAGTAATTTTGAAATGCTGGCATTCAGGGCCAGGGATCGCAGGTGGGTAGGGGGGTACTTCCTCTTCCTCTCCAGTGTTTGGGAGATGGAGAGCTGAACGCTTCCGTGGTGGCACTGTCACTCCAGAGGTGGATGAAGAGGCCGAAACTGCAGCAGAAGAGGAAGCAGGAGGAGCCAGAGACCTTTCTTGTTTTTTGAAGTGTCTACTCCACTGCAGCTCGTGCTTTGTACTTAGATGCCTGGTCATGCAGGTTGTGCTGAGGTTGAGAACCTTTATGCCTCGCTTCAGGCTCTGATTGCACAGCGTGCAAACCACTCGTGTCTTGTCGTCAGCACATTGTCTAAAGAACTGCCACGCCAGGGAACTCCTTGGAGCTGGCTTTGGTGTGCTCGGTCTCTTGCTGCAGTGGGCAGTAGTAGGCGTAATGTCTAGGGGGCGGCAGCTCCGCTTTTGCACCCTGCTCCCTCTTCTGCTGTGCTGATGGCTCTGTGCGACCACCGCCTCTTCCTCCGAACTACATCGGTCATTCGCATGACCTTGATTCCATGTGGGGTCGAAGACCTCATCGTCCTCCACATCATCTTCCACCAGTCTTCACTTCTGCCCTCCTTGTCGGTCTACACCCTTTCGAAAGCCCCAGCAGTTGGCACCTGTGTTTTGTCATCATCCGAGACGTGCTGCGATGGTCCTCCCATGTACTCATCTTGAAGCATAAGTGGTTGGGCATCGGTGCACTCAATCTCTTCCACTTCTGGGGCAGGGATAGGTGGATGGCCCTGGGAAACCCTGCTAACAGAGTCAACAAAAGCAGAAGAGACTGCTGCATGACTTGGGGCTCAGACTGCTTGGCTGATTTGCAAGGGGGTGAGGTGAAAGACTGATGGACATCAGCTGCAGGTGCCAACTCTGATCTTTCAGCAGGATACTGGGTGGGAGACAATGTGAAGGAACTGGAGGCACTGTCAGCAACCCAATTTACTATCGAATGTTTTTGTTCTGGCCTCACCATTAGTAGAGCCGCCTTAGGCCCGCAGAAATACAGCTGCAGGTTCTGTCGCCTACTCGCACCTGAGGAAGGGATTTCACTTTTGAGTGTAGCTGGCACAGATTGACCACGTCCTCTCCCTGCAACAGGAGCTCCAACAGCAGCACCACGACCTGGGCCACATCCCTTATTTGACGCTCTCCTCATATTTCTCAAATATGGGTGTTTTATTAATAGTAGAATAGAACGAAAGAATGTAAAGGCTGTATCTCACACGTACAGATGTAGACTAGGCCGCAATTAAAGATTTTTGCCTAAAATGGGTGTTTTGCTAATAGCAGAATAGAACCGCAGTATTTAAAGGGTGTATCTCACACGTACAGATGTAGACTAGGCCACAGTTAAAGATTTTTGCCCAAAATAGGCGTTTTGCTAATAGCAGAATAGAACCACAGTATCTAAAGGGTGTATCTCACACGTACAGATGTAGACTAGGCCGCAATTAAAGATTTTTGCCCAAAATGGGTGTTTTGCTATTAGTAGAATAGAACCACAGTATCTAAAGGGTGTATCTCACACGTACAGATGTAGACTAGGCCGCAATTAAAGATTTTTGCCCAAAATATGTTTTTGGCTAATAGCAGAATAGAACCACAGTATCTAAAGGGTGTATATCACACATACAGATGTAGACTAGGCCACAATTAAAGATTTTTGCCCAAAATGGGTGTTTTGCTAATAGCAGAAAAGAACCACAGTATCTAAAGGGTGTATCTCACACGTACAGATGTAGACTAGGCCGCAATTAAAGATTTTTGCCCAAAATGGGTGTTTTGCTATTAGTAGAATAGAACCACAATATCTAAAGGGTGTATCTCACACGTACAGATGTAGACTAGGCCGCAATTAAAGATTTTTGCCCAAAATGGGTTTTTGGCTAATAGCAGAATAGAACCACAGTATCTAAAGGGTGTATCTCACACGTACAGATGTAGACTAGGCCGCAATTGAAGATTTTTGCCCAAAATGGGTGTTTTGCTAGTAGCAGAATAGAACCACATTATCTAAAGGGTGTATCTCACACGTACAGATGTAGACTAGGCCGCAATTAAAGATTTTTGCCCAAAATGGGTGTTTTGCTATTAGTAGAATAGAACCACAATATCTAAAGGGTGTATCTCACACGTACAGATGTAGACTAGGCCGCAATTAAAGATTTTTGCCCAAAATGGGTTTTTGGCTAATAGCAGAATAGAACCACAGTATCTAAAGGGTGTATCTCACACGTACAGATGTAGACTAGGCCGCAATTGAAGATTTTTGCCCAAAAATGGGTGTTTTGCTAATAGCAGAATAGAACCACAGTATGTAAAGGGTGTATCTCACACGTACAGATCCAGACTAGGCCACAATTGAAGATTTTTGCCCAAAATGGGTGTTTTGCTAATAGTAGAATATAACCGCAGTATCTAAAGGGTGTATCTCACACGTACAGATGTACACTAGGCCGCAATTAAAGCTTTTTGCCCAAAAATGGGTGGTTTGCTAAAAGCAGAAAAGAAACAAAGTATCTAAAGGGTGTATCTCACACGTACAGATGTAGACTAGGACGCAATTAAAGATTTTTACCCAAAATGGGTGTTTTCCTAATAGCAGAATATAACCGCAGTATCTAAAGGGTGTATCTCACACGTACAGATGTACACTAGGCCGCAATTAAAGCTTTTTGCCCAAAAATTGGTGTTTTGCTAAAAGCAGAATAGAACCACAGTATCTAAAGGGTGTATCTCACACGTACAGATGTAGACTAGGCCACAATTAAAGATTTTTGCCCAAAATGGGTGTTTTGCTAATAGCAGAATAGAACAACAGTATCTAAAGGGTGTATCTCACACGTACAGATGTAGACTAGGCCGCAATTAAAGATTTTTGCCCAAAATGGGTGTTTTGCTATTAGTAGAATAGAACCACAGTATCTAAAGGGTGTATCTCACACGTACAGATGTAGACTAGGACGCAATTAAAGATTTTTACCCAAAATGGGTGTTTTCCTAATAGCAGAATAGAACCACAGTATCTAAAGGGTGTATCTCACACGTACAGATGTAGACTAGGCCGCAATTAAAGATTTTTGCCCAAAATGGGTGTTTTGCTAGTAGCAGAATAGAACCACATTATCTAAAGGGTGTATCTCCCACGTACAGATGTAGACTAGGCCGCAATTAAAGCTTTTTGCCCAAAATGGGTGTTTTGCTAAAAGCAGAATAGAACCACAGTATCTAAAGGGTGTATCTCACACGTACAGATGTAGACTAGGCCGCAATTAAAGATTTTTGTCCAAAATGGGTGTTTTGCTAATAGCAGAATAGAACCACAGTATCTAAAGGGTGTATCTCACACGTACAGATATAGACTAGGCCGCAATTAAAGATTTTTGTCCAAAATGGGTGTTTTGCTAATAGCAGAATAGAACCACAGTATCTAAAGGGTGTATCTCACACGTACAGATATAGACTAGGCCGCAATTAAAGATTTTTGCCCAAAATGGGTGTTTTACTAATAGCAGAATAGAACGACAGTATGTAAAGGGTGTATCTCACACGTACAGATCCAGACTAGGCCGAAATTAAAGATTTTTGCCCCAAAGGGGTGTTTTATTAATAGCAGAATAGATCCACAGTATCTAAAGGGTGTATCTCACAATGACATATGCAGCAAAGGCTGCAAAATAAAAAATTTTGCTCAAAATGTGTGTTTTTTTTATAACAGAATATTACAGCAGTATATAACACTTGAATTTCACACGTGCAGACGCAGCAAGGGCTGTAAAATTGTGTATTTTGGCCAAAAAGGGTGTTTTATTAATAGAATAGAACCACAGTATCTAAAGGGTGTATCTCACATGTACAGATGTAGACTAGGCCGCAATTAAAGTTTTTTGCCCAAAATGGGTGTTTTGCTAATAACAGAATATGACAGCAATATATATAACGCTTGAATTTCACACTGACAGATGCAGCAAGGGCTGTAAAATTGAGTATTTTGCCCAAAAAGGGTGTTTTTTAAAACCCAGAAAATTACAGCTGTATTTCTAGCTTAAATTGCACACTGACTAATGCGGCAGAGGCCCAAGATGGAAGGTATTGCCAAAAATTGATGTTTTTTTAAAAGCCAGAAGATTATTGAAGTATTTTAAGCTTGTTTTTAACAATCATAGAAGCAGTTCAATTGCAGTTCTGATTAAAGTTTCTTTCCTATTCTCTCTCTCACAGCAGCAGCATCCTCTCCCTACCCTACTAAGAGCAGAGTGACGTGCAGCGCTACTTGACTACAGCTTATATAGAGGCTGGGTCACATGCTGCACTGGCCAATCACAGCCATGCCATTAGTAGGCATAGCTGTGATGGCTTCTAAGGGCACAGAGTTAAACGCTTGTTGATTGGCTGCTCTGCAGCCTTTCAAAAAGCGCCATTAACTCGCCGAACACCGAACCCGAACTTTTACTGAAATGTTCGGGTTCGGGTTCGGGTCCGGGGTCCAAAAATCCTAAAGTTCGGTACGAACTCGAACTTCACAGTTCGGGTTCGCTTAACCCTAATCATGACTCAAAAATTGATAATAACACTAATAATAGAAACTGAGAGATAACAGCACTAAATGATCTACATATAAAATGCGGGATCCATGCATTCCTAATAAGATTAAAATTTTAGTCTTTAAATAAATATAAATCGCAGTATATTTCCCCCTTTACTAAAAGAGAAAATAACACTAACAAAAAGATTAAGTACTGGTGATGAAAGGAAACATGCACAGTAAGATGCAAGGGGAGAGAGCGAGAAGAGGAAACAGTTATGCATTTTTTTTCTAAGACCCACACGCAGGCGTGGGTTGGAACGGTGGATTGGTCCATTCAGTGCTCACATCAGGTAAAAAAAACTTACATCCTATAGGTCTTGTAAGGGATTAGGTAGCGGGGCTGTCGTCTCCTGGGTAGACAGGCACAGTTTAGCAGACACACCGAAGCAGTTACAGTCCACACGGCAGGAACTTCGTTTAACTGACCTCAGCCAGTTTTATTGTCAGGTTGAGGTACAGAACATAAAATATAACAAACAAAAATCCTAAGCCTGTCCGGCTCTAACTATACAGCATGAAACCTCCCTGACCAAGTGCCGGCCTAATACCAAGCACCCAAACAAAATAGCAAAGTCCGTACCTCTTGAAGTGCTCTCACAGGCTCCATGCAGGTAACCTGTTCCCAGGCTGAGAGAGCTGTGTCTGCATTCTCAGCCTTATATCAGGCTAGCACACCTGAGGAGTAATTACCTGACAGCCCAAAACCCGGACTGTCCGGATGGAGTGGGGCCCACCCTTCTCTCCCCACTCCAGCAACACAGGCCCTAAAAACAGGTTTTATGCAGACCCGAATTGCAGAGACCTCTCCTGAACATTTCCCTGGTTGCTTTTAAATGACAGAAGTGAGGAATCTTGGGCACACATAGACCCCGTCCACTACTTCTCCAGACACTCTGTCACATATCCTCCCCCCCTGTTTCAGACCCGGGGCTGGAACACATCTGGACATCAGACAATGTACACGTGACAAGGCATCTGCATTTCCCATTTGGGTCCCTGGCCTGTGCTTTACGGTAAACTGGTACTCTTGCAGGGCTAAGAACCATCTTGTTACCCTCCTATTTTTTTCCTTATTCTCACACATCCATTTTAAGGGAGCATGATCCGTGACCAATTCAAAGTGACGGCCAAGCAAATAGTAGCGGAGTGCTTCTAGGGCCCATTTAATAGCGAGGCACTCTTTTTCCACAGTTGCATATTTTTGCTCATGGTCATTAAGTTTCCTGCTCAGATACAGTACAGGGTGTTCTTCTCCATCCCGTACCTGTGACAGTACTGCCCCCAGTCCCACCTCAGACGCATCCGTCTGTAGGACAAACCCTTTCTTAAAGTCTGGGGTTATCAGCACTGGCTGAGCGCACAGGAGGGTTTTTAGAGTCTGAAATGATTTTTCCGCCTCTTGTGACCACTTGACCATGACAGAGTCTTTCCCTTTTGTCAGGCCCGTTAATGGTGCTGCAAGGGAAGCAAAATTAGGTATAAATCGCCGGTAATAGCCTGTAATCCCCAAGAAGGCACGGACTTGCTTCTTGTTTACCGGTTAAGGCCATCTTTGTATGGCTTCGATTTTGTTTAACTGGGGCTTTACTAGGCCTCGGCCTATGATATAACCTAGATACTTAGCATCTTCAAGACCAATGGCACATTTTTTTGGATTGGCTGTGAAGCCTGCCTCACACAGGGAATTGACAACCGCCTGCACCCTAGATAGATGGGATTCCCAGTCTGGACTTTGGATGATGATGTCATCCAGATATGCGGCTGCGTACCGTCTGTGGGGTCTTAAAATCTTATCCATCACCCTCTGGAAGGTTGCAGGGGCTCCATGCAAACCAAACGGCAAGACCACATAATGAAACAACCCATCAGGAGTGGCAAAGGCAGTTTTCTCTTTGGCCTCATTTGTCAGGGGAATTTGCCAGTATCCCTTGGTTAGGTCTAGAGTGGTTATATACCTGGCATTTCCGAGCCTGTCAATGAGCTCATCAACACGGGGCATTGGGTAAGCATCAAACTTAGATATGGTGTTCAACTTCCGGAAGTCATTGCAAAACCTCCAGCTGCCATCTGGTTTAGGGATTAGAACTATAGGACTGGACCACTGGCTATGGGACTCTTCAATTACCCCAAGTTCCAACATTTTCCTCACCTCTTCAGAGATAAGCCCTCTCCTGGCCTCTGGTATTCTGTAGGGTCGCAGCTTAACCCTTTTCCCTGGTTCTGTAATGATGTCATGTTTTATGACAGAGGTGCGACCTGGGATCTCTGAGAAAAAATCCCTATTCTTAAAGAGGAACCCCTGCACTTCTACCTTTTGTGTCTTGGCCAGGGAGTCGGGTACTGTTACCTCTGGCAACAGGGGCTTCCCAGAGCACCGCTGCTCTGGTGGGAAGGAGGTGTCAGCCGCAAGTGATAGTCGATCTTTCCACGGTTTTATAAGATTGACGTGGTATATTTGCTCAGGCTTCCTCTTACCTGGTTGACGGATTTTATAGTTTACCTCATTTACTTTCTCTATCACCTCAAAGGGGCCTTGCCACTTAGCCAGGAATTTACTCTCTACCGTAGGGATCAGTACCAGAACCCGGTCACCTGGCGCAAAGGTACGTACTCTGGCACTGCGGTTATACACCCTTTGTTGTGCCCCCTGAGCCTGGGCCATATGTTCTCGTACAATAGGCATCACCGCAGATATACGATCTTGCATTTGTGCCACATGTTCTATGACACTTCTATAGGGGGTAGCTTCTTCTTCCCAAGTTTCTTTTGCTATATCTAGCAGACCCCTAGGGTGGCGACCATATAGCAACTCAAATGGGGAGTAGCCTGTAGAGGACTGAGGCACTTCACGGATGGAAAACATAAGATAGGGGAGAAGGAAATCCCAGTTTTTCCCATCTTTGTCTACCACTTTTTTAAGCATGGCTTTTAGAGTTTTATTAAATCTCTCTACCAGTCCATCAGTCTGTGGATGGTAGACAGAGGTACGCAGCTGTTTAACTTTGAACAGTTTACATAACTCCTTCATGATGCGTGACATAAAGGGGGTACCCTGATCTGTTAGGATCTCTTTTGGTAGTCCCACGCGACTGAACACCTGCACCAACTCTTTAGCTATGGCCTTGGATGACGTATTAAGTAAGGGTATAGCTTCCGGGTAACGAGTAGCGTAGTCCATGATTACGAGAATATGTTGGTGGCCTCGAGCAGATCTTACAAGGGGCCCCACCAGATCCATGGCTATTCTCTCAAATGGTATCTCAATGATTGGTAGAGGTACCAGGGGACTACGATAGTGTGGCCTAGGAGCCGAAATTTGGCACTCAGGGCAGGTGTCGCAATAGTCTTTAACATCTTTATGGACCCCAGGCCAAAAGAACCTTTGAAGGACTCTGTCTGTAGTCTTTTCAGCTCCCAAATGCCCCCCCATAAGGTGACCATGAGCAATATCTAGTACCGTTCGTCGGTACACTTTAGGAACCACCAGTTGTTCCACCAGATCCTCTCCCCTTTTTACCACTTGGTACAATAAGTCATGTTTCACAGCCATATGCGGGAAACAAAGTCTGCCGTCCGGTTCCACCAGTTTACCATCAATAGACTTCACATTTTCCCTGGCTCTAGTAAGGGTGGGATCTTTTAACTGCTCAGCACCAAATTGCTCTTTCCGTACTGCCAGGTCTGGCAAATTGTCATTAAGGGAGTCTTCCCTCTCTGGACTGCTCTGACCCTCTTCTATCCCATCACTATGGTCAGAGACCTCAGGCTCCCCCACCATGACAGACAAGGGAAACGATTCACCATCAACAGAAGTCTCTCTTAAATACCCACACCTCTCGGTACCCGGTGGTAGGTCATCTCCTTTCTGACAGGCATTTGAAAGTTTATGTTCCCATAGTTGCCAGAAATGTGGGAAATCCCGCCCCATGATGACATCATGCATTAACCTAGGCACTAAACCAACCATAAATTTTCCTGCCCCGAACCGGGTATTTACATCTACCACAGCAGTGTGATAATTACGGGTGTCTCAATGTATGCAGGTTACCGCAATGGCTTTTGTTTGCCATTTCCTGGGGTTTACCAAATCCGTTTTTACTAGGGTGACCAGACTGCCTGAGTCCAACAAGGCACTCACATCTTTACCTTCCACGTAATAACACACATTTGTTTCTCCCCCCCAGTATTTGATAAAGCCACACACGCAGGCTGAGCATACAGTGATAAACGGCGGTTTATATATGAGGCATCACATTGCATTGGTTCACCATACATTGGGCAATTGGCAACAACATGACCTGGCATTTGACATCTGAAACATTTTATTAAGTCCCTATTAAGTCTCTTATAGGCCACAGACCTCCCTGGCACGGCTTGCCAGCTTCTAGAGCCTGGGCCTCTAGTCTCTCCACTTGCACCCACAGATATATCACTTCTGCCAGCCCCCTTTTCCCTTAGAACAGTCTTACCAGGTAATCCTGGAGATCTCCACTGCGGGGCTGGGGGGCGCTGTGGCAGACTCAATAGCTCCTCTGCGGATGTGTACCTCTCCACCATCTGGTCAGCATTCTTGGGGTCACCATGGCTCACCCACTTGCGCAAGGTAACGGGGAGGGCCCTTAAGTACCGGTCCATCACAACCCGTTCCACCATCTGAGGGCCTGTCAGGAACTCCGGCTGCAACCACTTCTTGGTCAGGTGTATGAGGTCGTGCATTTGGGAACGTGGAGGTTTATCCATACTGTAGTCCCAGTTGTGCACACGCTGTGCACGGACCGAAAGGGTAACACCAAGGCGTGTAAGGATCTCCTTTTTTAGCATAACATAATCCATAGCATCATGATTCTCCAGGTCAAAATATGCCTTTTGGGGTTCTCCTGAAAGGAAGGGGGCCAACAATCCGGCCCACTGTGCCTTTGGCCAACCCTCTCGCTCGGCAGTCCTTTCGAAGGTGGTCAGGTAGGCCTCCACGTCATCTGCGGTTGTCATCTTTTGCAGAAAGTGACTAGCCCTTATGGCGGCATGAGGGGCCTCTGCCATACCTGGGACCCGTCCAGCGACACTGGTAAGTTGCTGCACCACAACTGCTAAGGTCTCTCGGTCTTTTCTTTGCGCCTCTTGTGCAGCCTCCAGTTGGGCCGTCAGCCTGCGGCTGGTTTCCTCAAGCGCCTTTTGCTGTACTAGGGTAGCCTCCCGCTGCACTCGGGTAGCCTCCTGTTGAGATGCAACAGCTTGCAACATATCTTTAACCACATCCTCCATTTTCAAAGAGGCAGAAAACAGTCTTTGGTGCACAGCACAAAAATGGACTCTGTCCCTTTAAATGTTCAGTTTTTTTTTTTTTTTTCCTTTCTTATGCCAGAATTTGGTGTGCCGGCATCCTCCACCAAATGTAAGGGATTAGGTAGCGGGGCTGTCGTCTCCTGGGTAGACAGGCACAGTTTAGCAGGCACACCGAAGCAGTTACAGTCCACACGGCAGGAACTTCGTTTAACTGACCTCAGCCAGTTTTATTGTCAGGTTGAGGTACAGAACATAAAATATAACAAACAAAAATCCTAAGCCTGTCCGGCTCTAACTATACAGCATGAAACCTCCCTGACCAAGTGCCGGCCTAATACCAAGCACCCAAACAAAATAGCAAAGTCCGTACCTCTTGAAGTGCTCTCACAGGCTCCATGCAGGTAACCTGTTCACAGGCTGAGAGAGCTGTGTCTGCATTCTCAGCCTTATATCAGGCTAACACACCTGAGGAGTAATTACCTGACAGACCAAAACCCGGACTGTCCGGATCGAGTGGGGCCCACCCTTCTCTCCCCACTCCAGCAACACAGGCCCTAAAAACAGGTTTTATGCAGACCCGAATTGCAGAGACCTCTCCTGAACATTTCCCTGGTTGCTTTTAAATGACAGAAGTGAGGAATCTTGGGCACACATAGACCCCGTCCACTACTTCTCCAGACACTCTGTCACAGTCTGAAAACCACCTTGTCTCTTTCCTCTAGTATGTGATTAAGGCCTCCTGCACACGAACGTATTTTTTTGCGGTCCGCAAAAACGGGTCCCGTTTTTCCGTGATCCGTGACCGTTTTTTCGTCCGTGGGTCTTTCTTGATTTTTGGAGGATCCACGGACATGAAAAAAAGTCGTTTTGGTGTCCGCCTGGCCGTGCGGAGCCAAACGGATCCGTCCTGAATTACAATGCAAGTCAATGGGGACGGATCCGTTTGACGTTGACACAATATGGTGCAATTTCAAACAGATCCGTCCCCCATTGACTTTCAATGTAAAGTCAGGAGTTAATATACCATCGGATCGGAGTTTTCTCCAATCCGATGGTATATTTTAACTTGAAGCGTCCCCATCACCATGGGAACGCCTCTATGTTAGAATATACCGTCGGATTTGAGTTACATCGTGAAACTCAAATCCGACAGTATATTCTAACACAGAGGCGTTCCCATGGTGATGGGGACGTTTCAGGTTAGAATATACTAAAAGAACTGTGTACATGACTGCCCCCTGCTGCCTGGCAGGTGCTGCCAGGCAGCAGGGGGCAGACCCCCCCCCGCCCCCCCCCCCCTGTAGTTCACACATTGGTGGCCAGTGTGGCCGCCCCCCCCCTCCCTCCCCTGTAGTTAACTCATTGGTGGCCAGTGCGGCCGGCCCCCCCCTCCCCTGTAGTTAACTCGTTGGTGGCCAGTGGGCCCCCCCTCCCCTGTAGTTAACTCATTGGTGGCCAGTGCGGCCGGCCCCCCTCCCTCCCCTGTAGTTAACTCGTTGGTGGCCAGTGGGCCCCCCCCTCCCTCCCCTGTAGTTAACTCGTTGGTGGCCAGTGGGCCTTCTCTCCTCCCTCCCCCTCCTAATTAAAATCTCCCCCCTATCATTGGTGGCAGCGGAGGGTACCGATCGGAGTCCCAGTTTAATCGCTGGGGCTCCGATCGGTAACCATGGCAACCAGGACGCTACTGCAGTCCCGGTTGCCATGGTTACTTTGCAATTTGTAGAACCATTATACTTACCTGCGAGCTGCGATCTCTGCGTCCGGCCGGGAGCTCCTCCTACTGGTAAGTGACAGGTCCGGCCGGGAGTTCCTCCTACTGGTAAGTGACAGGTCATGTCACTTATGTGTTAACTACAAGGGAGGGAGGGAGGGAGGGAGGGGGCCGGCCGCACTGGCCACCAATGTGTTAACTACAGGGGGGGGGCCCACTGACCACTAATGTGTTAACTACAAGGGAGGGAGGGGGGGAGCCGGCCGCACTGGCCACCAATGTGTTAACTACAGGGGGGGGCCCACTGGCCACTAATGTGTTAACTACCAGTTCTTTTAGTATATTCTAACCTGAAGCGTCCCCATCACCATGGGGACGCCTCTGTGTTAGAATATACTGTCGGTTCTGAGTTTTCACGAAGTGAAAACTCAGCTATGCAAAAGGTTTTATGCAGACGGATCTTCGGATCCGTCTGTATAAAAAGTAACCTACGGCCACGGATCACGGACACGGATGCCAATCTTGTGTGCATCCGTGTTCTTTCACAGACCCATTGACTTGAATGGGTCCGTGAACCGTTGGCCGTGAAAAAAATAGGACAGGTCATATTTTTTTCACGGCCAGGAAACACGGATCACGGATGCGGCTGCAAAATGGTGCATTTTCCGTTTTTTCCACGGACCCATTGAAAGTCAATGGGTCCGCGAAAAAAAACCGGAAAACGGCACAACGGCCACGGGTGCACACAACGGTCATGTGCAGGAGGCCTAACACTATCATTTTAAGCATCGAGCACTGTGAATGGATGATATTGACAGGGAAGGGTATTTCCTACTAATAAAGACCTAACAAACCCAGCGCTCGTGTTTGAAGTAGTGTTGAGCGTGAATATTTGAATAACGATTTTTTTTAGCAAATATCGCAACTTCGAGAATTTGCAAATGTTTCGAATATAGTACTATATATTCGCTATATTGAATATTCGTTAATTTTAAACATCTGAAAACATGATTCCTCACTGCTTTTTGCTTGTGGGCCAATGAGTCATTGGCCCACAAGCAAATTAAGCTGGAAGGAATAATTTTTTCATATTGAAAAAAAATGTACGAATATTCTAAATAACGAATATTTTCGCTATATTGCTATATATTTGTTTTTTAGAATATTTGTCATATTCTAAAACAAGAATATATAGTAATTTTGCGAATATTCGTAAAATACAAACATAGAGCAATTAAGCTTATATAGTAATACCATTATATTAGCTAAATTGATCGATTCTACATTAGTTTTTTCGAATGTTAGCTATATTGCCAGAAGCAGGGTGGAATCGATCTTGTTATTCGAATTCCCTATTTTTAGCCGAAAATCGGGAATGTTATTAATGATCGTGTGAGGATGTGATCTTATGAGTGACGTAATCGTGTCACGTGTCATGTGCCCTGGTTTCAGTTTCGGTTTTGCTACCAGTGGAGTTTGGCAGTCTTTCTGTATTAAAAATCGGCGATCAAAAATGGGGCGAATTTGATTTCAAAATGAAGAAGTTATTCTCACTGTAAGTAATATTGTATTACAGCACTGTATTTTATTTCATATTACATGCATGGCAGAACAATATTTAGCAACACTCGATCTACGTCTAAATTATTTATATGTAGATTGAATGTTGCTAAATATTCGTGTATGCGAATAAGAACTACATTGATACAAAAATCTTTTTTTTGTTTTTATTTGCTCCGCCGCCCGTCCCGCCCCCCAATAGTAGATACTACTGATTGGTGCACTGAGTATTCTTGTTACATCGCAGCACATGTCAGTAGCATGTATGTATGTACAACAGATAAATATCTATCACATGCACATAGCATGTCTATTTTCTTGCCATGCAATATATACCACACACTATATACCATACACACAATATATATAGATTTAACCTGTTTGGAACACAGGGCGTACAGGTACGCCCTGATGTCCTGGTACTTAAGGACACAGGGCATACCTGTATGTCCTGTGTAGTTCCTATCACCGCCGCCTGGTGGGTGGTGATCGGAACAAGGAGCCTGCACAAATAATTGAGAAGGCACCTTGGGTCAATGCGTGGGGGAGGTCCTGTGACCCCCTCCCCCCCCCCGTGTCGGCGATCACTGCAAACCGCAGGTCAATTCAGACCTGCGGTTTGCAGCTTTTACTGTAGGTTGTGGCGGAGGGCGGCGGTGCCATCGGGTCCCCATGCAGCTGTAGGGGGGACCCGATGGCATCGGCACTACCTTCCGGTGACGAGCCTGTGAGATCCAGCCCCCTGGATCTCACAGGCCGGTAGCTGTATGAGTAATACACACTGTATTACTCATACAGCCAATGCATTCCAATACAGAAGTATTGGAATGCATTGTAAAGGGAATCAGACCCACAAAAGTTGAAGTCCCAAAGTGGGGCAAAAAATAAAGTGAAAAAAGTTGAAAAAATAAAGTTTCCCCCCCCCAAAAATTAAAAGTTTCAGGTAAAAAAAAACAAACGTCATTTCCCCCAAATAAAGTAAAAAAAAAAATAGGGGAAAAAAGTAGACATATTAGGTATTGCTGCGTCCGTATCGACCGGCTCTATAACCTAACCCCTCAGATGATCTAACCCCTCAGATGAACACCGTAAAAAAATAAAAATAAAAACTGTGCTAAATAAACAATTTTTTTGTCACCTTACATCACAAAAAGTAAGCGATCATAAAAGGCATATGTCCACCAAAATAGTACCAATCTAACCGTCACCTCATCCCGCAAAAAATGCGCCCCTAGAACAATGGCCCAAAAAATAAAAAAACTATGGCTCAGAATATGGAGACACGAAAACATCATTTATTTTGTTTTAAAAAAGCTGTTATTGTGTAAAACTTAAGTAAATAAATAAAAAGTATACATATTAGGTATCGCCGCGTCCGTAATAACCTGCTCTATAAGAATATCACATGAACTAACCCCTCAGATGAACATCGTAAAAAAAATAAAAATAAAAACAGTGTAAAAAAGCTATTTTTTGTCACCATACATCACAAAAAGTGTAATAGCAAGCGATCAAAAAGTCATAAGCACTCCAAAATAGTGCCAATCAAACCGTCATATCATCCCGCAAAAAATTAGACCCTACCTAAGATAATCGCCCAAAAACTGAAAAAACCATGATTTTTTTTTGTTTAAAAAATGATATTGTGTAAAACTTACATAAATAAAAAAGTATACATATTAGGTATCGCCGCATCCGTAATAACATGCTTTATTAAAAATATCACATGATCTAACCCCTCAGGCGAATACTGTAAAAAAAAAAAGGTGTAAAAGAAAGCCATTTTTTGTCACCTTACATCACAAAAAGTGCAATAGCAAGCGATCAAAAAGTCACACGCACCCCAAAATAGTGCCAATTAAACCGTCATCTCATCCCGCAAAAATCATACCCTACCCAAGATAATCGCCTAAAAACTGAAAAAACTATGGCTCTCAGACTATGGAAACACTAAAACATGATTTTTTTTGTTTCAAAAATGAAATCATTGTGTAAAACTTACATAAATAAAAAAAGTATACATATTAGGTATCGCCGCATCCGTGACTACCTACTCTAAACGAAATACCACATGATCTAACCTGTCAGATGAATGTTGTAAATTACCAAAAAAAAAACTATGCCAAAACAGCTATTTCTTGTTACCTTGCCTCACAAAAAGTGTAATATAGAGCTTCAACATATCATCACTTTATTGAGATAACAGGTACATGCTTTTTCAGGGCTGGGGTGAACAAGCCTTTTACTTGAATCAAAAACCGCCTGAGCGGTGTATGGCAGCGACGGCCGTTTCGCACAATGTGTGCTTCTTCCGGCTACCTAGATGACGCACACAGGTGTGCCAGCCTATTTAAGGAGGAGCGTGAGAGTTAACCCCATGCGAGGTAAGTAATCCTCAATCGCAAATTTAGGCAACACCTGTGCGCGTATACAAATGAACTTCAATCAACACAATTAGTACATTCAAATAAATACACTTAGGTCATTCCGATCGTTTAGACCTAGGGGTCCCATGGCATCCGTGCAAATTATCCATCGCGCTTCTTTTTGTAAAAGGAGGCGATGCCTGTCGCCTCCTTGTTGCAATTGTGGAACCACCTCAATTCCAGCAAAACCCAGGCATTTTTTATTTCCCCCGTGTTTTTGCCATACATGGTCTATTAGACGTCTTGATGGAATTCTTAGTCTTGATGGAATTGAGGTGTTCACGGAACCTCTCTAGCATAGGTCTTATTGTCTTCCCTATATAGAAAGCCCCGCATTCACATTTGACCATATACACGACAAATGTGGTTTTACATGTGTAGAATTGTTTCATTCTGTGTGATACATTTCCAACGCCTTTTTTACGGAGTGTAACTCCAAGGACAACCTTCAAGCAATTAGTACAAAAACCTTATAAAAAAAAGATTACCCAACTTGCCGACAAGGAAGTACGGCTGTTTTGGTCGGTCAATTCCCTGAGATCGTATAAGGACAGTGGGAGAGTACCGCGAGGCTTGCGCGTGTATAAAGAATTGGTGCAATATGAAGATGACGCGAACTTTCATTCAGAATGGAAAAAATTACATATGGACTTCTCCATGCAGATATTGTGTACAGTGTTACATAGGAATGAACAAGAGTATGAAACAGTTAACGATTCCCTATTAAAAGCGAAGGAAGAACTGCGCACACGCTTAACAGAAAGCCAAATAGCAAGCTTTGAAAAAAAGTTAAACAGAAAACTGGTGATCACACAAACAGAAATAAAGGAAAACAAAAAAGATAAATTCCTACGAGATAAGAATGATTATGAGACCGGGAAGGTGTTTGATTGGGGAAAAAGGAGGCAACGTAGAAGACGACCACAAACAAAACAGATTTCTGGACAACTGACTCAGACTCTAGTGCTTCGGATGATCCGAGCGCATCAACCGAAAAAATTTCTAAAAACCTTGCAAGAGGAGAACAAGGAGAGGTGGACGGAGAAGGAACAAACAAAGTTCGAAAGTCCATGAGAAGCAGGAAACAAGTGTCCTGGAAGCAGTAATAGAGACTGATCCAGTGGATGAGGATGACTTAGTCATCAATTTGTCCGGTGTTGAATTGCCCCCGGACTGCACCTCAGCCCTCAATCGAGGACTGGGGTTCAGTCTAGTTGAGCAATTTGACCGGACTACTTTTGAGATTGAATTGTATAAGTCCATCAGAAAAATGTATCTTCACAAAACATTCCATGATGCCACTGTGGTTTCTGTCCCACCGAGACAGGGCGAGATCCCTGTGGCGGTTGGACACGAAAGCGAGATGCTTTGAACAATGTTTGATGAATCTGAAATTGCTTGTCTAGAGATCCTAGTGAACAGAGATCTCGGTGAATGTGAGGAGGGGGGGGAGAAAAATGGAAAAGATTCATGGGTGGGATTAAGTCAATATTTTGCCCCCCCCCTATGCCTGCAGGTAATGGTATAGACACCTTTTATAAAAGGATACTCATGAGATGTAAGGGCATTGGTATACCCTTGGTTCCCCTTTAATGTTGGTCCAGGGGAATTCGAGGCTATACGGTGGTTACGCGATCACCCTGACATTGTAGTCAAACCTGCCGACAAGGGGGGTAACATCGTTTTGATGGCCCTCGAGTATTACAAATCAGAAGCCCTGAGACAGCTCGAAGATATAGGAACATATCAGAAACTACATAATGACCCAGTTCCCACCCTGCAGCTGCAATTGAGGGATTTACTGCAAAAATACAGTACATTAACATCGGCTTCCTCGCTGGCAACAGTATGGATAAGTTATTACCAACACATCCCAGGAGACCATCCTGGTATTTTTTTGCCAAAGGTACACAAGTCACCCACCCAACCCCCCGGCCGCCCCATAGTGGCGGGGATCGGGTCGGTAACTGAACCTTTGTCGAAGTACCTGGATTGGCTCTTGAGACCAGCCCTGAAGAAATCGGTTACCTATCTGAAGGACACCAAGGACTTTCTTCTGGCACTGGAGGGTCTCCAGTGGCAGGGAGACTAGAACCTGGTGTCATTAGATGTAGAGAGCCTGTATACCCGAATCCTAGAGCGAGCGAGAGTAGGGGCTGTCGTGGATATGTTGTTGTCCACTGACAAAGGAGGGACTTATGTCCAGTTTGTAGAGGAAGCGCTGTTTTTTGTGTTAAGCAATAATACCTTCAGGTTTGGTCAACAGTGATATCGGCAGGTGCAAGGCACGGCGATGGGGACGCCAGTGTCGTGCACCTTTGCCAATATATACCTCAACAACCTGGAAAATAAGTATGTATTCAGCACAAGAAACCCCTTTTTAGCCAACATCCAGATGTTTTTGCGCTACGTGGATGACGTCTTCATGGTGTGGAGGGTAAGTCAAGCAGCATGCGAAAATTTCGTGGCCTATTTAAATCGCGAGAATGACATGAACATGTATTTCACCCTGAATTTCGGGGGTGAAACTCTGGAGTTTCTTGATGTTCGTGTCACTATTCGAGATGGCAAAATAATAACAGAGGGGTTTCGTAAACCTGCTGCTTCGAATTCCCTTCTACACCATGAGAGTTTCCATCAACGGAGCGTGAAGGACGCCATACCTTGTGGACAATTCACGCGACTAAGACGCATTAACAGCCAGGATGAGGGATATATGAGACAGGCTACAGAGCTCAAAAATCGCTTATTAAAGAGGGAGTATCCTTTGAGAATGTTAGATGAGGCTCTTAGGAGGGCAGGCAGAGTAATGGAGGAGGAGTGTGAGGAGCAGGAGGAGGGCGAAAATGTGGAGGCCACTTTCCCCCAAGATGTTGGCGAGACAGAGGCGACTCAGGAGGAGGCCGGACCTTCCCAGCCACCAGATTCCCCCCCCCCCCCCCAGCTCCAGAAGAGGAGGAAGAGGTAGTCTACACCCCCACCATGAGGGTAAATATGTGCACACATTACTATAATTTGGTATACATAACATATTCACAAGAATCCCACGATCCCCCCACCACCCTGCATCTCCGGAGCTTTAATGCACATGTGTAATGAATCTGAAAAATAGCAGGCCTTAGTTAATATGGCTGCCTGTTTAGCTGAGCTGCATTTGCACCCCGGTTCACAAACGTTTATGCCTGGGGGCAGGGTGTCTGTTGGTCCATAATAGACTGTTCCTCCGCGTCAAGTCACGTCCCGCTGAGGCCTACTCTTAATGGCCGGCCGTGAAGTGGTTAAAAGTGGCAACAATGAGGGGACAACATAAACTAGTGTAATAGGAAAATTTAAAAAAATGCACCATACTCTGTAAACTACCTAAAAACTATTATCTAACCAAATAAATAACATGATACTCTATCCGAACTATCACTAAGAAAACCAAAATATAATTAACGTAAATATCTATAGTTATTGTATTTAGATGTAAATAGGCAGTGTTTAAACACATACTACACACAGTGCACTAATTGTCTCGTAAGTAACCGTAATTGAAATATATATATTTTTTCTGTTTTTTTTTCAGTAGTGAAAAAGTGCAGAAAGCACTTTGAAGAACTTAAAAAAGATTTAAAAAAAGACATGATGGAAATGAAAATGCTGCGTCAGCAAGTCATTAAGAAAGAGAGGGAAATGGAGCAAAATTACCTTGCCAGATTTCAAGAAATGGACGAGCTATTATCGGAGCTCCAAAAGTTGCCCTAGAGGCATGTTTTGTTATTATATTTGTTATAAATACAATTTTTCAGTTTAAGACAGCGTGCTTTAGTTTTTTATAATGTAATGTTACGGTGTAATTTTATAAGTTAGTTGTAAGGCCACTTTATTCCAGGGTCAAACTCATCTTGATCAGGACAGACAGCAGAACAGACAGCAGTAGGTACATGGTAACACTGTAGTATACGGCTCACACAATAACTCAGCAGTGTCAGGACCTACAACAGCAAGTATCGGTAACGGTGGAGTATAAGGCCCACACATAACTCAGCAGTGTCAGGACCTACAACAGCAAGTATCAGTAACGGTGGAGTATAAGGCCCACACATAAGTCATCAGGGTCAGGACAGCATCAGCAGCAGGTAGATTTTAAGGGTCCAGTATAAGGCCTACACATAGTTCGGCCTAACTCAACACGACAGCCAGCAGCAGGTTCGAAGTGTGCAGCAGGAATTTGTTCCCAGGAATGGGCCCCCACCAGACCAGGACAGCATCAAAATTAAACCAAGACACCTCTGACAGCATCATGTTGTAAGTGTGCAGCAGGAATGGGCTAACATAAAAAAAATATACACTATTTGACATTCTAAAATTTTTGTTTAAATAAATAATTCTTTTTTTAAACAACAAGAAAAAGAAATACAAAATTAGCTACACACAACACGACGTGTTCCTTCCTGCGAGAACTTTCAAGATCGGGCATATCGAGTCTGTGGCAGATAAATATTTTTAATAACATTTTAACAATAACAATTTACAACATTTTAACAATAACTGTCCTTTCTGGCTTTTTTTTTTTTTTTAATGGAAAACAACTATATCTTTCATTATTTGACGGTTCCTCTTATCCATCCTCCAAAGCTTCTTTAGAAAAATAAAATCACGATTTAGATTATTGCACCCATATTCGATAAAACGAATATATAGCATTATAGCGAATATATTCGTTATTTAGAATATTTTTTTTTTCAGTGTACTGTTAATGTTAATCAACTTCGCATACTCCTCCCCGACAAGCGTCCCCGTCACCATGGGAACGCCTCTGGGTTAGAAAATACCATCGGATCTGAGTTTTCCCTGAGACCGTGAAAACTCCGATGGTATATTCTAACCCACAGGCGTTCCCATGGTGACAGGGACGCTTGTCGGGGAGGAGTATGCCAAAGTGGAATAACACATATTGAAAAAAAAAGATGAATATTCTAAATAACGAATATATTTGCTATATTGCTATAACTTCCTTTTTTAGAATATTCGTCATACTCTAAAAAACGAAGTTCTAGCAATATAGCGAATATTAGTAAAATACACACATAGACTGCAATTTAGCTAATATAGTGCTATTATATATTTTTTTAAGTGTAAATTTTTTCCAAATCTGAAGTTCAGAAGAGACCAAAAAAAATTTGACTATAAAAAAAGATTATAGCACTATATTAGCTAAAACTTGTGTATTTTACGAATATTCGCTATATTTCTATAACTTCATTTTTTAGAATATTCGTCATATTCTAAAACAAGAATATATAGCAATATAGCGAATATTCATAAAATACACATATTAGCCAACCAATAGAAAAGTTGCCTTATACAGTTAAAAAAAAATAATCACAATACGCGAATAATTAAATCGCATATTATTCGTGATAAATAGAATAATGACGAATATTCAATTTCGGCGAATATAAGACGAATATTCAATTGAATATTCACAAAATATCGCGAAATCGAATATGGCACCTCCCGCTCATCACTAGTTAGAATCTCCTAACCCCTGAAAACGCCACACACGTGGTGAAACATGTCGGGGGAGCTCTGATCTTGATTTTATAAATGCAAATACATTAGTGCTGTGAAACAAGGGGGCTGAACTGCAGGCTTCCCCCTGTACTAACTGATTCTAAAAAATAAGGAGCTAAACAAAGAAACTGAGAACTGAGATGGGGGACATTTAGGGAATAGACTGAGAAAAGCCAGCTCAAACAGAGCAAGAAACTATTAGGCTACTTTCACACTAGCTGCACGGACCTCTGGCAGGCTGTTCCGTCAGGTGAACAGCCTGTCGGATCAGTCCTGCCGCTAGTGAACGTGTGCCCCCGAACTGCCGCTCCGTCCCCATTGACTATAATGGGGGCAGGGGCTGAGTTCCGGAGGAGGCACTGCAGCTCACGGTGAGAGGCTGCCGGAATAAAACTACGACATTTCTGACATTTATTCCGGCAACCTCTCGCTGTGCGCTGCCGTACCTCCGCCGGAACTCCACCCCACCCCCATTATAGTCAATGGGGACAGAGCGGCAGTCCGAGGGCACACGTTCACTAGCGGCAGGACGGATCCGACAGGCTGTTCACCCGACGGAACAGCCTGCCGTAGGTCCGTGCCGCTAGTGTGAAAGTAGCCTTACTAGAACAGCGGTAAAGATAGTTAAGGCTACTTTCACACTAGCGTTCAGAGAGGATCCGTCTGGTGTCTGCACAGATGGATCCTCTCCTATAATGCAGACGTTTGGATCCGTTCAGAACGGATCCGTCTGCATTATAGTTTAGAAAAAATTCTAAGTGTGAAAGTAGTTCAGACGGATTCGTCCAGACTTTACATTGAAAGTCAATGGGGGACGGATCCGTTTGAAAATTGAGCCATATTGTGTCAACTTCAAACGGATCCGTCCCCATTGACTTGCATTGTAAGTCTGGACGGATCCGTTTGCCTCCGCACGGCCAGGCGGACACCCGAACGCTGCAAGCAGCGTTCAGGTGTCCGCTTGCTGAGCGGAGGTTGAACGCTGCCAGACTGATGCATTCTGAGCGGATCCGCATCCACTCAGAATGCATTGGGGCAGTACGGATGCGTTCGGGGCCGCTTGTGAGACCCTTCAAACGGAGCTCACAAGCGGAGCCCCGAACGCTAGTGTGAAAGTAGCCTAACGTGTGCTTTATCAAGTGAGATTAATAATATAGCAAACTTTCTCATATAATAAGAAACAATGTTGCCAATACAGAGCAACTGAATTTCACTGTTTTCTAGTACACTCAGTAAATAAGCAGAGGAACTTATGGATATTGAAAAGGGTAGTCTAACAAAATAGCTACCCATGCTTTGTTCAGCCAACAAATTACAACTGACATCCATCATGATCCAAACCTCTCACTCCCACCTTCTAGACTTCTCCTGAGTTGCACCAGTTCTCTGGAATGCCCTACCCCAAGCAAGTAGGTTAATTTACAGCATAACTAGTTCTAGACATTCCCTAAAAACATATCTTTTTAGATAAGCCTATCACATCCCCTCATCTAACTCTCGTCCATTCCATTCACCCCTCCCCCCCCTTTCCCCAGTCCTTCAGCATAATTCTTCTGAACCCGATGCACTGTTAAATATCCACACCCCTTGCACTCAAATGCACTATGCACAAATAAATTTTTAGACCTCATGCACACGGATGTTTTTTTTTGCGGTCCGCAAAAACGGTTTTCGTTGTTCCGTGATCCGTGTCTGTTTTTTTTTATCCGTGGGTCTTCCTTGATTTTTGGAGGATCCACGGACATGAAAAGTGAAAAAAAAACTAAGTCAAGTTTGCATTGAAAATGATAGGAAAAATGGACACGGATCACAGACGCGGAAGACTACCTTGTGTGCATCCGTGATTTTTCACTGACCCATTGACTTGAATGGGTCCATGAACCGTTGTCCGTGAAAAAAATAGGACAGGTCATATTTTTTTCACGGACTGGAAAAACGGATCACGGACGCGAAAGCCAAACGGTGCATTTTCCGATTTTTCCATTGACCCATTGAAAGTCAATGGGTCAGCGAAAAAAAAAACGGAAAACGGAACAACGGCCACGGATGCACACAACAGTCGTGCTCATGAGGCCATAGGCTGGTGGCTGGCTCATGCAGCTTTATATCTATTCCTGTGTGTTGCTATGTTATTTATGATTCTGTTTTTGCATGAAATTGTAAAGCGCTGCGGAATATGTTGGCGCTATATAAATAAAGATAATTATTTTTTTTTACTTATTCTGCCTCTTTCTGAATAAAAAATACTTTCTCATAGAAAATCCATTTAAACTAAAATGGTTTCAGTTAAAGTGATATAGTTTCCTTTTCACCTAGAAGTGAATATATAGTAAATAGATGGAGTGTATATTGTATAGCTACCAAATCTATTTTTATGGGTTTTGTAATATTGGGCCATATACAGTCCTGCAAAAAACTAAATGGAGTGTGTAGGGTATGCGTCCTTAACCACAATGGAACAAATATAAGTGAAATTGGGACGCTAAAACAAAATAATAAATCTTTATTAATTTATTTTGTAAGAATAAGGGGTAATTACTGTGTCACTGCATCCGCAGCGAAAACAATCAAGACTCATATGTGGGGCCTCACCTAGAGCAGCCGTGCAGGCGGCAAGGCAGCCACCGTATGGCGAACGGTGGGTCCCTCACAATAAACCAACCAACACTGAGGGGGCTAGGTAACCACAGGTGCAGGGTGTTGAACTTGGGTACCAGGTACTAACAAGGTAGATGCCTAGTGCAAAACACTAGGTATCTCACCTAACAGTGAATGTCAGCGCGCAGACATTCACTGCACTAATATAGTACAGGTGCAAAATAGGGTGCGGGCAAGCACAGTGGGCTCCACAGGATGTGTATGGAGCTGTGAAAAGCCTTCCCCTATGCAGGTGGTCTAAGCTCTACGCGTTTCCATGCATTGGGTATGCATTTCATCAGGAGCACAAGCACCATAAGTAGTACATGCCACCACCTCTCAGTTGTATATTTAACCGAGGTTGTGAGCGTATACTATAAATGATATAGCCCAGACCTCTGACATGGGTATCTGGCAGAGGCCATGAACATAGACACCACAGCTAGTGCAGCCCAATCTAACCAGGTTGTATGTTTAACCAAGGTTAAGGGCTTGCACCACCGGTGATGTAATCAGAATCTCTGACACAAGTATATCGCCAGAAACTGAGAGCACTAGGCAGCGACAGAGTGATTGTATCTAGCACCACAGATCCTCTAGTGTGAGGTAGGATGTTTCACTCTTGGTATATTGCCCTGCCTAGGCTGACAACCTCTAGATTGAGGCGCAGCGTGCTGGTGTGCAGACTAACCGGCGTTGTAATGGCCGCAAAGCGGCTCCCAGAACGCCGAGATTTACAAAGCAAACCCCGCCCTGCTAGACACACCCCCTATCTGCCAGCCAATCCGGCCAGGAGGCTCGGTACAGGAAACTCCATTGACAAAGCAGTAGGAGGGATTATGTCGGTCTTCAGGGAAAACGCAAAGCACCGCATTATAACCAGGGACATTCATAGCGGTTCGGTATATATTGTCGCCGCAGAATACAAACCTAATAGTAAGTATCCAGTGGAATGAAAACCACAGACGAGGGTCCTCTTCAAACGGGCCGAGGCACAGTTATATATGAAAACATGGACTCATATGCATCTATAATGTATCCCCCTGATAACAGCTATGTGCACACACACATTGCTGATGTTTGATCATATAAAAGGGACATAGGAAATGGCATCATTGAGGCCAGATGGTTTGATGGTTCTCAAGAAAAAGATCCACCTGGCTTCTTTCTGTAGTAAAATGCGGTCATAATTGCCACCTCTGGATGACATCTTGACAGAGTCAATCACCTGGAATTTGACTGATGCTGCATTTCCTTTATGAAATTCTGATATATGGCGTGCAATCGGGGTGTCTTTTGCATTTTTAATATCCAAGACATGTTCCCCAATACGACGCCTGAGCTCTCTGATGGTTTTCCCAACGTATTTAATGCCGCACGCACATGTCATGAGATAAACAACCCCGACCGACTTACAATTGTAAAATGATCTAATGAAGAAGGTTTTCTCTAAAGTGCTGCTGGCAAAACTCTTGGTTTTGTCTATAGGGAAATGTCCCTGTGAGCGAACTCTGTAACCAAGACTGCGGTTTGGGACCCGTATATAAACTGTGCGTCAGCATATCCCGTAAATTGTTGCTGCGCCGGTAGGTGACTGAGGGTCTAGATGGAATTATGCTCCCAATGTCGGGATCCGATTTGAGTATATCCCAGTGTTCATCGAGTACTTGACGCACAGCCTCATGGGCACTGTCATATGTGCCGATGATCCTGACCGTACTGTCACTCGTGTCTTTCTTTTTAGGGGATAGCAGAAGGTCCCTGTTTGTACTCAAAGAGTGTTGGTATGCCTGTTTCAGATATCGCTGAGGATACCCGCGGCATTGGAACCTATGCTGAAGATCCCTTGCAGCCACCTTGAAGTCTCCCAAATCCGAACAATTCCTCCTCACCCTAAGGTATTGACCCTTTGGAATCCCTCTTTTGAGGGCCAAAGGGTGCCCACTCTCCCATTTCAACAGGTTGTTGGTAGCCGTGGGCTTCCTGAAGACATTGGTGCTGATGCGCCCATCAGCACCAAGTGAAATGGTGAGGTCTAAGAAAGAAATGACGGCGGAGTCAATCTCCGACGTAAAAAATAGCCCCAGTGTGTTAACATTCAGGGCTGCAACAAAATCCTGGAACAATTCTCTGCCACCCCCCCATAGGATCAGCACATCATCAATATATCTGATCCAGAGGGGGATGACAGAGCTGAAATGTTCCATATCATCACAGAACACCACCTCTCTCTCCCACCAGCCCAGGTAAAGGTTCGCGAAGGTAGGGGCACAGGGACTGCCCATCGCGACCCCCCTGAGCTGGTGGAAGATCCGGCCGTCAAACAAAAACACATTATGTTTGAGAATGAAGCTGAGCAGCTCCATAACAAAAATGTTGTGGTTCTTGCACTGCTCGCCTCTTTGTTGGAGGAACCAAGAGTTTTGCCAGCAGCACTTTAGAGAAAACCTTCTTCATTAGATCATTTTACAATTGTAAGTCGGTCGGGGTTGTTTATCTCATGACATGTGCGTGCGGCATTAAATACGTTGGGAAAATCATCAGAGAGCTCAGGCGTCGTATTGGGGAACATGTCTTGGATATTAAAAATGCAAAAGACACACCGATTGCACGCCATGTATCAGAATTTCATAAAGGAAATGCAGCATCAGTCAAATTCCAGGTGATTGACTCTGTCAAGATGTCATCCAGAGGCGGCAATTATGACCGCATTTTACTACAGAAAGAAGCCAGGTGGATCTTTTTCTTGAGAACCATCAAACCATCTGGCCTCAATGATGCCATTTCCTATGTCCCTTTTATATGATCAAACATCAGCAATGTGTGTGTGCACATAGCTGTTATCAGGGGGATACATTATAGATACATATGAGCCCATGTTTTCATATATAACTGTGCCTCGGCCCATTTGAAGAGGACCCTCGTCTGTGGTTTTCATTCCACTGGATACTTACTATTAGGTTTGTAATCTGCGGCGACAATATATACCGAACCGCTATGAATGTCCCTGGTTATAATGCGGCGCTTTGCGTTTTCCCTGAAGACCGACATAATCCCTCCTACTGCTTTGTCAATGGAGTTTCCTGTACCTAGCCTCCTGGCCGGATTGGCTGGCAGATAGGGGGTGTGTCTAGCAGGGCGGGGTTTGCTTTGTAAATCTCGGCGTTCTGGGAGCCGCTTCGCGGCCATTACAACGCCGGTTAGTCTGCACACCAGCACGCTGCGCCTCAATCTAGAGGTTGTCAGCCTAAGCAGGGCAATATACCAAGAGTGAAACATCATACCTCACACTAGAGGATCTGTGGTGCTAGATACAATCACTCTGTCGCTGCCTAGTGCTCTCAGTTTCTGGCGATATACTTGTGTCAGAGATTCTGATTACATCACCGGTGGTGCAAGCCCTTAACCTTGGTTAAACATACAACCTGGTTAGATTGGGCTGCACTAGCTGTGGTGTCTATGTTCATGGCCTCTGCCAGATACCCATGTCAGAGGTCTGGGCTATATCATTTATAGTATACGCTCACAACCTCGGTTAAATATACAACTGAGAGGGGGTGGCATGTACTACTTATGGTGCTTGTGCTCCTGATGAAATGCATACCCAATGCATGGAAACGCGTAGAGCTTAGACCACCTGCATAGGGGAAGGCTTTTCACAGCTCCATACACATCCTGTGGAGCCCACTGTGCTTGCCCGCACCCTATTTTGCACCTGTACTATATTAGTGCAGTGAATGTCTGCGCGCTGACATTCACTGTTAGGTGAGATACCTAGTGTTTTGCACTAGGCATCTACCTTGTTAGTACCTGGTACCCAGGTTCAACACCCTGCACCTGTGGTTACCTAGCCCCCTCAGTGTTGGTGGGTTTATTGTGAGGGACCCACCGTTCGCCATACGGTGGCTGCCTTGCCGCCTGCACGGCTGCTCTAGGTGAGGCCCCACATATGAGTCTTGATTGTTTTCGCTGCGGATGCAGTGACACAGTAATTACCCCTTATTCTTACAAAATAAATTAATAAAGATTTATTATTTTGTTTTAGCGTCCCAATTTCACTTATATTTGTTCCATATACAGTCCTGATCAAAAGTTTAAGACCACTTGAAAAATGGCAAAAAATTATATTTAGCCTGGCTGGATCTTAACAAGGTTCCAAGTAGAGCTTCAACATGCAACAAGAAGAAATGTGAGTGAGACAAAACATTTTTTGAGCATTCAATTTAATGAAAACAACGAATAAACTGAAACAGGCTGTTTTTCAGCTGATCAAAAGTTTAGGACCACACCTCCAAAAAAAAACTAAACCCCCCCAAAACAGAAATCCAACCTCCAAACATGAATTCAGTAATGAGTAGCTCCGCCGTTATTGTTTATCACTTCAAAAATTAGTTTCGGCATGCTTGATGCAAGCGTTTCCATGAGGTGAGTGGGAACATTTCTCCAAGTGGTGAAGACGGCCGCACAAAGGCCATCTACTGTCTGGAACTGATGTCCATTTTTGTAAACTTCCCTTGCCATCCATCCCCAAAGGTTCTCAATTGGATTTAGATCAGGGGAACACGCAGGATGGGCCAAAAGAGTGATGTTATTCTCCTGGAAGAAGTCCCTTGTCCTGCGGGCATTGTGTACTGTAGCGTTGTCCTGTTGAAAAACCCAGTCGTTACCACATAGACGAGGGCCCTCAGTCATGAGGAATGCTCTCTGCAACATCTGGACATAGCCAGCGGCCGTTTGACACCCCTGCACTTCCTGAAGCTCCATTGTTCCACTGAAGGAAAAAGCACCCCAGACCATTATGGCGCCCCCTCCACTGTGGCGCGTAGAAAACATCTCAGGTGGGATCTGCTTGTCATGCCAGTAATGTTGGAAACCATCAGGACCATCAAGGTTAAATTTTTTCTCATCAGAGAATAAAACTTTCTTCCACCTTTGAATGTCCCATGTTTGGTGCTCTCTTGCAAAGTCCAAACGAGCAGTTCTGTGGCGTTCAAGGAGACGAGGTCTTTGAAGACGTTTTTTGTTTTTGAAGCCTTTCAGATGCCGTCTGATGGTTAGGGGGCTGCAGTCAGCACCAGTAAGGGTTTTCATTTGGGTCGAGGATCGTCCAGTGTCTTGACGGACAGCCAATTGGATCCTCCGGCTCAGTGCTGATGAAATTTTTTTGGGTCTTCCACTTGACTTTTTTGTTCCATAACCCTCAGGACCATTTAAGAATTTAAGAAATTCTTACTGCGTCCCACCTCAGCAGCGATGGCGCGCTGTGAGAGACCCTGCTTATGCAGTTCAACAACCCGACCACATTCAAAAAGGGAGAGTTTTTTTGCCTTTGCCATCACAACATGTGACTACCTGACAGAAAATGACAATGAATCCACATCTTTGCACAGATTTGGCTTTTTGAAGACATGTGGTCCTAAACTTTTGATCAGCTGAAAAACAGCCTGTTTCAGTTTATTCGTTGTTTTCATTAAATTGAATGATCAAAAAATGTTTTGTCTCACTCCTATTTCTTCTTGTTGCATGTTGAAGCTCTACTTGGAACCTTGTTAAGATCCAGCCATGCTAAATATGATTTTTTGCCATTTTTCAAGTGGTCTTAAACTTTTGATCAGGACTGTATATTAATGTAAATATATACACTTTGTGGTATTGCCGCAATGGTGTAATTGATGCACATTTATACTAAACACCATATTAATGAAGCGCTGATCTAACTTTTTTGATGCCCACAACATTTTTGTTTCTGTAAGGAAATGGGTGAAGGTTTGAAATTACAGTGTACAATTGATATAAAAATATTTTTCACACGTTTCTGTACAACCTAAAGTATGTGTGCTCTATTTGTCAATGATGGGAAATACAGTTAATATTACACTGTACTATAGCGGCATACTGCTTGGTAGTATTAGTAAATGTGCATATTCTGATTGTACAGTTGAACTTGCATTTTGATTCAAAGAAATTTGGCTTCGTGACAAATAAAAATTTTCCTGAAATTCAGATCGACATCTACTTTGGATATCTACTTTTGCTCAACAGTAATGCAACACTATGGCATCATTGTTAGCTTTGTTTAGAATATAAATAGTGTTGAGCGAACTTGTGTTTTAAGTTCGGCGTCTAAAGTTTGGGTTTTTGCTGATGACACAAAGATTTGTAACAGGGTTGATGTTCCTGGAGGGATACACCAAATGGAAAAGGATTTAGGAAAACTAGAGGAATGGTCAAAAATCTGGCAACTAAAATGTAATGTTGATAAGTGCAAGATAATGCACCTGGGGCGTAAAAACCCAAGAGCAGAATATAAAATCAGAGATACAGTCCTAACCTCAGTATCTGAGGAAAGGTATTTAGGGGTCATTATTTCAGAAGACTTAAAGGTAGGCAGACAATGTCATAGAGCAGCAGGAAATGCTAGCAGAATGCTTGGGTGTATAGGGAGAGGCATTACTAGTAGAAAGAGGGAGGTGCTCATGCCGCTCTACAGAGCACTAGTGAGACCTCATTTGGAGTATTGTGCTCAGTACTGGAGACCATATCTCCAGAAGGATATTGATACTTTGGAGAGAGTTCAGAGAAGAGCTACTAAACTAGTACATGGATTGCAGGATAAAACTTACCAGGAAAGTTTAAAGGACCTTAACATGTATAGCTTGGAAGAAAGACGAGACAGAGGGGATATGATAGAAACTTTTAAATACATAAAGGGAATCAACAAGGTAAAAGAGGAGAGAATATTTAAAAGAAGAAAAACTGCTACAAGAGGACATAGTTTTAAATTAGAGGGGCAAAGGTTTAAAAGTAATATCAGGAAGTATTACTTTACTGAGAGAGTAGTGGATGCATGGAATAGCCTTCCTGCAGGAGTGGTAGTTGCAAATACAGTGAAGGAGTTTAAGCATGCATGGGATAGGCATAAGGCCATCCTTCATATAAGATAGGGCCAGGGGCTATCCATAGTATTCAGTATATTGGGCAGACTAGATGGGCCAAATGGTTCTTATCTGCCGACACATTCTATGTTTCTATGTTTCTATGGAATAAAACAACGGTCGTGTGCATGAGGCCCTATCCTGGGATCAGGGACGTTCACAGATCTTATAGGGCCCCCCTCCTGCACCTAGTTTCCCAGTGTCTGTGTGTAAATTACCCCCAGGCAATGCAGAACATGTGCAATGCCCCAGATTTCTGCCAATTTTTTTTTTTCATCAAGTGGAAGAAATTTTAATTAAACACCAATTGCAATAAAAAAAAGTTGCATTTGGCCTCACCCACTTTATCTGACTTTTATGTCGGATAAAGTGGAACAGGTGCTTCAAATATACGGCACTCATTCTGAAGAGCATATTTCTAAATGTATTTACACCAGAAAACCAGCAACAATAAAATGATAAATCTCCTGCTTCTCTTCTATTACAAAGATACCTGGCTGCCTGCAGCCACCACTAGGGGGGAGCTTGGGGAATAGGAATTTATGCACTACCATGGAAGCTGTAATATTCTCTTTGTATTAAGCCCCCTCAGAGGCCGCTGTGTGAAAATGCTGTGTTTACGCACAGGAAAGATAAGAGCAAGTTCTGTGTAGCAAGAGCTATGCAATTTTTCTTTGTTGTTCTAGTAATCTTAGGCCCTAGCTACATGGAGACTTAAAGGGGTTGTCTGATGGTTAACTCAAAATTAATTAAGGGCCAGAAGAAATAATAAATAGAAGAATAAAGAAGAAGAAAAATGGAACTTACCGTACTTCTTCCAAGCAGCTCTGTTCCAGTTCCGATGGCACTATCCCACTACTTCTGGTCCCCTGTGGATGGAAGTGCAATATTCCATCTACTGTCATGTGCACTGCTGCAGCCATTCACTGGCCTCAACAGTCATAGGCCTTTTGAATACATGTCACTGCTGAGACCATGCATGTGAGGACAGACCAATCATGCTTCTGGTCCACAGAGGGCTGGAAGCAGCAGGAATGGGACCATTGGTGCCGGGACAGAGCCACTTGGAAGAGGTGAGTGTCCTTTTTCTTTAATGTAAGCACATTATACAACAACATACACCGCTGACCACCTAATGAAGAAAATTAATGCTGGGTCTAAACATTTTTACTGCAGTATATGGAACTGTTCAACACCACAGTATATGTAATAATGAGACAACAGCATATGGGATCCACTATAGAGCAATTTGCTCTATGCCGCAAAGCCAGAGATACATTCTGCAAAAGATGGTTAAGGTAGTAATTGAAGTTCCCATAAGGCCTCCTGCACACGAACATGTGCACCCCGTTGCGTATTGCGGACCGCATTTGTGGATCCGCAATACACGGGTGCCGTTCCATGGGCATTCCGCATCATGGATGCAGACCTATTCACTTAAATGGGTCCGCAAATCCGGAGATGCGGAATGGTGCGGGACAAAAGCACGGAACGGAACCCTACGGAAGAACTACGGGGTGCTTCCGTGGGGTTTCGTCCTGTACTTCCGTTCCGCAAAAAGATAGAACATGTCCTATCTTTTTGCGGAATGGCCGGAAGGCGGACCCATTAAACTGAACTGGTCCGCGATCCGATGCGGCTGCCCCAAACACAGCTACAGGGTGCACACGTTCATGAGCAGGGGGCCTAAAGAAGTGAATTCCACTGATCAATACTGATATGAAATGCTGTAGGAGTTTTAATTTAGTGGTTGAGGCATAATCTGGCAATAATAGGCCTTAACCTTTCGGCATTTTGCCAAAGGTTTTGTAAGATATTATTAATTAAATGTAATGTGTTACTTATAGTAGCAACCCTTGGAACACATTACATTTCTTAAAATATCTACATCCAGATAAGGCCTCATGCACACGATCGTTGTTGTGTTCCGTGTCCGTTGTTCCGTTTTCCGTGATTTTCTGCGGACCCATTGACTTTCAATGGGTCCGTTGAAAACTCGGAAAATGCACCATTTGTCATCCGCGTCCGTGATCTGTGTTTCCAGTCCGTAAAAAAAATAGGACCTGTCCTATTTTTTTCACGGACAATGGTTCGCGGACCCATTCAAGTCAATGGGTCCGTGAAAAAACACGGAGGCACACAAGAATGTCAATCCGCGTCCGTGATCCGTGTCCGTTTTTTTCCTATCATTTTCAAGGCAAACTTGACTTTGATTTTTTTTTCACTTTTCATGTCTGGTGATCCTCCAAAAAGACACACGGAAACAAAAACGGAAACGGATCACGGAACAACGGAACCCCGTTTTGCGGACCGTGAATAAATACTGTCGTGCGCATGAGGCCTAAATGTGTGAGTTATAAGATAAGGTTTGAGGAACAGTGCATTGATTTAGCTCACTTTAGGCTACGTCTACACGACGACATTTGTCGCACTAATGTCGCGCGACAATTTTTATAATGGCAGTCTATGGTGTCGCACTGCAACATGCAACATGCTGCGACTGCGATGCAACAGTCGCAGAAAATCCATTCGAGATGGATTTTTCTGCGACTGTTGCGCCGCAGTCGCAGCATGTTGCATGTTGCAGTGCGACACCATAGACTGCCATTATAAAAATTGTCGCGCGACATTAGTGCAACAAAATGTTGCGCTACAAATGTTGCAGTGTAGTTGTGCCCTATCTGTCGCGCGACAAATGTCGTCGTGTAGACCTAGCCTAACATGAATGGATCATCAAGTGCAACTCCTAGACTGATGAAATCTAGGTTTGAGCAATAGTGCATTGATTATTTAGCACATCCATCAGTTTACATGAATGATCAGGTGCATCTCCTAGACTGAAGAAGTCATTTTTCTTTAGCACAGTAAGTTCTGTCGCATATGAATCAATGCAGACCGGATGTCTCCAATCTTTTAGACACATTAAATTTAAAAATGTCAAAAGGGTTTTCTTGGATTCTAAAATATTTTAATGAAGGCTGGGAATAATCTAACTTGAAAAATAAGCCTTATTCACTTGCCAGCGCTGCTGCTCTGATGGTCCCGGCGGTCTTTGTTTCTGTCACTACAGCAATGGCTTCAAAGACTAGTGCATGTGATCACTGCAGCCAATGATTGCCCTCAGCAGGGCCGGGGCAAGGATTTTTGCCAACACAAGCGAAGCTACATTTTGACGCCCCCCCACCCCACCCCCGCAGCTCACCTGGCCCTGGTCCCGCCGGCAGCAGCTGGCTTGTCCTCTGTGTGGTCCTGGTATCTTCTCTCTGCACCTGGTATATTTTCCATTGCACCTCAGGTCAGACCAGCAATCAGACCCCCAATGTTAATCAGACCTCAGATCATGCCCCCATGTCAGCCATCATGCCCCCCATGTCAGCCATCAGCGCAAATAAAATAAAAAAAAATAACTTACCTCTCCTGCTCCTGGACGCCACCTCTCCTCACCACCAGGGCTCTCTCTCTTCTTCCTGGTTCTCGGCTGTCTGCTGTGAAGGGTGCGCACAGTGAGGTCACATGGTGAGCAGCCCTTTACAGCAGACTGCCGAGCGGAGGACCAGGAAGCGGTGAGTACAGATCCTTCACCGCTTCCCGGTCCTCCGGTACTAATGAAGCGCTTCATTAGTATTCGCCCCATAAGAGACCCAGGGGCGAAAATACAGGGTATTTATAAATAAAAAAATAAAAAAGTTTAATTTTTTCCGCCCCCTGTCTCTGCGCCCTAAGGCAGCCTCTTGGTCTGCCTTATTATAGCACCGGCCCTGGCCCTCAGCAGTCATCTGGGATAGTCAGGTACATCATTGATGACACATAACCGCTGAGACCAGTGACTGGTAACAACAATAACCTTGAGTAGCGTAGGAAACTACTGCATCTACAAGAGTGCTGACGCTGGAATGGTGGAGATTCAGGTGGTGAGTGAGGAAAATTTATTTATTCTGATCGTACCCTGTCTTCATTAAAACATTTTTTTCCGTCCTGGAGAACCCCTTTTAAATATTTATAGTCATATGTTCAGAAAATCTAAATCATGAAACTCTGTTTGCAGATAAATATTCGATACAGTGAGGCAAATATACTTAGAATTGTGTTACAAACAAAAATATAAAGTCCATCGGCACAGAATGCACCAAATGTTTTAAGAGGCACTTCCTTAAAGTAGTTGTCCAGGATTAGAAAAACATAGCTGCTGTCTTACTAAAAAAAATGACATACCTGTCTATAGGTTGTGTGTGGTATTGCAGCAGAGCGTCATTTATGTGAATGGAGCCGAGCTGCAATACCACACACAACCTGTGGATAGATGTGGTGCTGTTTCTGGAAGAAAGCAGTAATTATTTTTTTTTATGTTGGACAACCCGCTTAACTCATGCCTGTTGACTATATTTAGTGATGGATGAACATCGGCCGGGACGTTTTGCGAACGCGAATGCGCGTTCGCGATCAAATGTTTGCGAACCGCACATTTGCAGCGGGCTCCATTCACTTTAATGGCAGGCGAACCTGAAAAACCTTCAGGTCATATTTTCAGCCACCAAATATTTACTAGAAGTGCACAAATAGTCCCACAACATAGACAGTGACATACCAGAGGGTGATCAATGTCAAAAATTCCCACAAAAAATATGTATTTTAATCAGGGGCCATTTTTATGCGTCTTAAAGGGAAACTCTCAAAAATGTGCCCTGCTGGAGCCTAGAAATTTTTTATTTAAGGCCACGGGAGTACGGGCCCCAAAAACTAGGCATTTATCTGACAGAACAAGTGATTATGTGACTGGAGGTATATTAGGCTGTCAGTGGATAACAATTTTAATGCAGGCCAGTGGAGTACAGGCCCCAAATATTATGCATTCACCTGACAGAAAAAAACAAGTGATTATGTGGCTGGAGGTATATTAGACGGTCAGTGCATAACAATTTTAATGTAGGCCAGTGGAGTACAGACCCCAAAAATTAGGCATTTACCGGACAGAAAAGAACAAGTGATTATGTGGCTGGAGGTATATTAGGTGGTCAGTGGATAACAATTTTACTGCAGGCCAGTGGAGTACAGGCCCCAAACATTAGGCATTCACGTGACAGAAAAGAACAAGTGATTAGGTGGCTGGAGGTATATTCGGCGGTCAGTGGATAACAATTTTACTGTAGGCCAGTACATGGAGGTACAATAGGCGGTCGCCGACTAAAAATTTTACTGTAGTCCAGAACAGGCCCCAAAAATTAGGCATTAACCTGACAGAAAAAAACTAGTGATTATGTGTCTGGAGGTACATTAGGCGGTCACTGGATAACAATTTAACTGTAGGCAACTGGAGCGGAGCCCACTGAGTGGTGGCGGATATGTGTGGGCTGGCATGAGGAAATTCAATTACAAGTGGTCATCACAGGTGTTCAATTCCTCCGAGATCCATGCCTCATTCATTTATAGAAATGTGAGGTAGTCCACACTGCTCTGAGCTAGGTGAGTGCGCTTAACGGTCACAATCCCTTCTGCTGCGCTGAAAGTTAACCCGATGTAGTCGGACACCTGTCGGACTAGGCGTTCCCTGAGGCTGAATCCAGAGGACAGCTCTCGATGGGTGATATCATATCCGAATTGACCAACACATCTTCAAACCGTCTTCTTCTTGCAGGCACGGTAGGATTGGTACCCGCACCTGTTTCGCTGTGGGTGGAAATTCCTCTGCCAGCACCCGCAACAGCATAATGCAGCATCACTCGCAGCAATGCCTGAAAATGCTGCATTCTGACAGCCCTCTGTGATGCTGGTAACATGTCAGGCCATTTTGTGTTTGTACCGGGGGTCTAAGTACGTTGCCGTTATACGAGGGTCCCTCTTCAAACACTGGAGCATGAAGGCCACCATTTGGACTAAATTGGAAGCGGTGGAGTGCCCTGGCTCCTGCTCATCGCCCATGAGAATGTCGTCCTTGGTCTCCTCCCTCCAGCCACAGACAACACCAGGGATCCCCGAAAAGTTTAAAGTCCCCCTCAAAGCCTGCTCTTCTTGCTCCTCCTCCTCCTCCCCCCAGCCACCATCCTCTTCTGACTCCTCTTCAGACTCCTGCTGACTTGTCTCAGATTGGGAATTCATTCAGCATTGCGACTTCCTCATCTTCCAGCTCCTGCTCCTCGAAGGCTTGATCAATGTCACGACGCAATGCACGCTCTAGAAAAGAAGGCGTAAGGTACGATGTCACTGATGGCGCCCTGACTGCGACTGACGAGTTTGGTGATCTCATCAAATGGCCGCAGAAGTCTGCATGTGTCGCGCATGAGCAAGCCACTGATGCGGTAAAAGAAACCAAGCTCCCAGAACCTGTCCTGCTGCAGAGTTCGTACAGGTAGTCCTTAACGGCACATTGTTTCTGAAGCAGCCTATCAAGCATATACAAGGTAGAGTTCCAGCGAGTTGGGCTGTCACAAATCAGACATCTGACGGGCAGGTGGTGTCGCCACTGAACGTCAGCATTTAAGATCTTTTTAAATGGCCAGAGATTTTCCTGGCCTGCCGCAAGACATCCTGGTCCCCAGGGTATTTGGCAATGAATCGCTGCACGACTAACTTCAGGACGTGTGCCATGCACAGCATGTGTGTCATTTTGCCCTGTTTCAGCACGCTCAGCAGATTGGCACCGTTGTCGCACACCACTTTACCAACTGTCTAATTGAGCAGGGTTAGCCACTGATCGGCCTGTGACCACAGAGCTGAAAGCAGTGCAGGACCGGTGTGGCTCTTGGCTTCCAGGCACAACAGCCACAGCACAGCATGGCAACGTCTCACCTGGCACGTCGAATAGGTTCTGGGGAGCTTGGGGAGTGCAGCGGAAGAGGCGGTAGCAGTGGAAAAGGAGGAGTCAGCCGAGGAGGAGACGGAGGATGGAGTAGGAGGAGGAGAAGAAGAGGAAGGCCTGCATGCAATCAGTTAATTGTTATATAAGAAGACAACTCTGCTGCTCACTCCTCTGAGGCTCCTCTTTTTTCGGTACAGAGCAAATATCTGGCATGGAATGGACCATCAAGCTCCACATATAGGTGTCTATTCTTTACCCCACCTTCCTGCAGGTAATCAAAGAATCGCAACCATAGTGAATCACTGACTTCCTCTGTGAATTCCAAAAAGGTTTATTATACTCACAAACAAAATCTTGATAAAAGCATATATATAATCACAAAGGTGCACATTCAAAGGTATTGCTATGCAATCAGTGCTGGTAACACCAAATCCACACAGGTGCCACGGGTTACATGCTTGACGGCCGTTCACCCAGTAAGCAGTAAAAGTTATGTACCTTCCCTGCCCCTGTTTGCTATACCACTTTTTTTAAGTCAGATATATCTTGGCACCAACACTGTGTGCCAGAGATACAGTATATTCACTTGCCACTGAACATGGCCATATAGCTCTGGGATGCCCTTCTGGGAGAAATATTTCCTTCTGGGGACCTTCCATTGTTGTGTGCCAATGGCCACAAATTTTCTAAAGACCTCCACGTACACCAGTTTATATGACAGTAGTTGGCGGGCTAGCCGTTCCGATATGCCAGCGGTCAGCCGTTGGGCAAGAGGGTTATCCGGCGTCATCAACTTTTTACGCTCAAACATTTGGGCCACAGATGCCTGTCTTCTGCCAGATGAACGCGACGACGGCATGGTGGAAGGTGGAGGACAAATGGGAGGAGAGAGGAGGAGAGGCAGGACATGGAGCGCCAGGAGTGTGGCTTTGTGGGTTCTGACGGCGTTGCTTCCACTGGGCTCGGTGATGGGAGGCCAAGTGCCTTCTTAAGGTGGTCGTCCCTAGGTGAGTGTTGGGCTTACCGCGACTTATGTGTTGACAGCACAGACTGCAGATGGCAACACTATTGTCAGCAGCTGACATGTTAAAAAAAAGCCCACACTGCAGAGCCATTTGCCAGCATCCTGGGAGAACAAGATGTGACCGTACATGGTGGATGGCTCGCTCCAGATACATTTGCAGTCTTCTTTTTGCCTCCTGTGCACTGCGAGTTCTGCCTGCTTCTCCTCCTTCTCCTCCCTATCTGCTGCTCCGTCTCTCCCTCTTAACTCCCCTCCTCTTCCTCTCCTGTGGGCTCCAACGTGACATCCATCAACACGTCATCATCATTACCTTCACCACCACTGACATTAGAGATCTCGGAGTTGGCAGCAACAGCGGGGACCACCCTCCTTGGGCTGATCTGGGTACTGTCATCAGACCGCTGGGTGGCGGCCATTGCTCCCTCCTCTTCCTCATCCGATGCCAAGAATGGCTGCGCATCGGTAAGATCTGGAAATGGATGGGAAAATAATTCCTCTGACTCAAGTGGAGGGGCTATGGTGGTGGTGGTGTCTTTGGGGGTGCACACAGTAGAGAGTTGGTTGAGGGTGCAAATACAGAGGATGAGGAGGGTGCAGAAGAGGAAGGCTGAGTGAGCCACTCAACCAACTCTGGTGCGTCCTTTGACGTAATCGCACTCACCTTCTCCAACTTCCCACTAAGGCTCCGGTCTGGTGCACCTGCCTGACCCCTACCACCCCTGCGGAACAGCCTGCCTCTTCCTCTGCCTGTAATTTTCAAAATGACCCTGTGCCAAAGTCCCTAGAGAAGAGCAGTATTTGTGGAAGCAGGTATATCGCAGGCCTCAATTAGTATTTGGTGAAAGCTGGTATATCGCACCCCTCAATCAGTATTTTGTGGAATAAGGTATATAGAACCCCTTAATCATTATTTTGTAGAAGCAGGTATATCGCACCCCTCAATCAGTATTTTGTGGAAACAGGTATATAGAACACCTTAATCATTATTTTGTAGAAGCAGGTATATCAAACCTTTCAATCAGTATTTTGTGGAAACAGGTATATAGAACACCTGAATCAATATTTGGTGGAAGCAGGTATATCGAACCCCTCAATCTGTCTTTTGTGGAATCAGGTATATCAAATCCCTTAATCTGTATTTTGTGGAAGCAGGTATATCGCACCCCTCAATCAGTATTTTGTGGAAGCAGGTATATAGAACCCCTTAATCAGTATTTTCTAGGAGCAGGTATATTGCACCCCTCAATCAGTATTTTGTGGAAGCTGGTGTATCGCAGGCCTCAGTAAATATTTGGGTGGAAGCAGTTATATCGCACTCTCAATCAGTATTTTGTGGAAACAGGTATATAGAACACCTGAATCAGTATTTTGTGGAAACAGGTATATAGAACACCTGAATCAATATTTAGTGGAAGCAGTTATATCGCACCCCTCAATCAGTATTTTATGGAAGCAGGTATATCAAACCCCTTAATCATTATTTTGTGGAAGCAGATATATCGCACTGCTCAATCTGTATTTTGCGGAAGCAGGTATATCAAACCCCTTAATCAGTATTTTGTAGAAGCAGGTATATCGCACCCTTCAATCAGTATTTTGTGGAAGCAGTTATATCGCACCCCTCAATCAGTATTTTGTGGAAGCAGGTATATAGAACCCCTGAATCAATATTTGGTGGAAGCAAGTATATCGCACCCCTCAATCTGCATTTTGTGGAAGCAGGTATATCAAATACCATAATTGGTATTTTGCAGAAGCAGGTATATTGCACCCCTCAATCAGTATTTTGTGGAAGCAAGATGCCCCAAACAATCGGAAAGAGGCTTCATCGGAGAATATGACTTTGCCCCAGTCCTCAGCAGTCCATTCACCATACTTTCTGCAGAAGATCAATCTGTCCCTGATGTTTTTTTTGGAGAGAAGTGGCTTCTTTGCTGGCCTTCTTGACACCAGGCCATCTTCCAAAAGTCTTTGCCTCACCGTGCGTGCAGATGCGCTCACACCTGCCTGCTGCCATTCCTGAGCAAGCTCTGCACTAGTGGCACTCCGATCCCGCAGCTGAATCCTCTTTAGGAGACGATCCTGGCGCTTGCTGGACTTTCTTGGACGCCCTGAAGCCTTCTTAACAAGAATTGAACCTCTTTCCTTGAAGTTCTTGATGATCCTATAAATTGTTGATTGAGGTGCAATCTTAGTAGCCACAATATCCTTGCCTGTGAAGCCATTTTTATGCAACGCAATGATGGCTGCACGCGTTTTTTTGCAGGTCACCATGGTTAACAATGGAGAAACAATGATTTCAAGCATCACCCTCCTTTTAACATGTCAAGTCTGCCATTTTGACCCAATCAGCCTGACATAATGATCTCCAGCCTTGTGATCGTCAACATTCTCACCTGAATTAACAAGACAATTACTGAAATGATCTCAGCAGGTCCTTTAATGACAGCAATGAAATGCAGTGGAAAGTTTTTTTTGGGATTAAGTTAATTTTCATGGCAAAGAAGCACTATGCAATTCATCTGATCACTCTTCATAACATTCTGGAGTATATGCAAATTGCTATTATAAAAACTTAAGCAGCAACTTTTCCAATTTCCAATATTTATGTAATTCTCAAAACTTTTGGCCACGACTGTACTTTTTATGTTAGAAAGTATATTATAAGTATATCACACCCCTTAGTATATCACTCCTATCGATAGCACACCTATACCAGTCCTTAAAAGAACATTTGTGGCCCTATTAGCTTTCATTTGGTGTTCCTAACAGTCTGTCCCTGTTCCAAAAAGCAACCTCTCCCTACACTGGCAAAACACAAAATGTAAAATGGCTGCTAGATCTGGTTCTGTTATAGGATGGGGGTGTGTCCATGTGCTGAAACGTCTCAATTGGCTGTCCTGTCCCGCTTGATGGATGTGTCATGGGTCAAAGTTCGGTGCAATGCAAAAGAATATGGCGCATGCAAACATCGCCATATGTTCGCATGTTCGGCGAATCTCAAAGAGCAAAGTTTGCTGCGAAACAACCACCAGGCGAACCGCAAGGCCATCTCTACTATATATCTCCGGGCAGTTGGCACTTATTTCTGTACATACAGCATGCTACGGGGCATTCATGAGTTGTTGTACTTACAGTACATGTCCACAAAATCGATTCTGGGATATGATTATTATTACACAGGTGATCAATCTGCTTGAATATTGCATATTCAGGCACTGGAGGCAAACATATACTGTAGAGTCAATTAGTGTTTTTTGACAGGTTATCTCTACTGGACTCCACACAGCCCTCTCTTACATCTGCATCTACCAAGAGTGTTTTCTATTCTATCTTTTATTAAGTGCAATACCGTTTATGTGGTATATGCTGTATGTTGTAATAGTTGCAGCCGATTGTATATAGGCTGCACCACCAGATGCAAAAGATGCATAGCTAATCATATAAATATATATGTAAACAATATATAAACAAAAATCAAATTGAAGCTTCAGACGTAGCAAAACATTACTGAAACATCAAGGTAGATTGCATTTCTCTAGTTACTTTGACATTGAGAGTGTTAATAGGCCAAGTAGAGGTGGATATTGGCAGCGTTTGCTGTATAGGAGAGAAGCCTTTTGGATACACATTCTGGACCAGATTCCCAAATGGTATGTATTTAAAGAATAACTTAATGTATTTTTCCTAACTTAAAGGGGTTATCCGACACTAACAAATCATCCCCCATATGCCGGACCCCTCTCACTGATTCTACTTGCTCCCCACGTCGCTCCTGGTCCCCTGCTTCTCCCCGTGCGCGGATGAAAACATCCGGTGTCGGGGGAGGGGGATGGGATGGGTGGGATCAGCCAATGGCAGACAGTGAAGGAGCCAAGAGCCTGTGCGAAATGCATAAGCAACTTCTGTGTATGTCTTAACCTGTGCACCTGATGCTTAGTTTATATTTAGGATATTTTCTACAAATAAAACTCTTCAAGGATTTTGAAACAGTAGATTTTTTTTCAATTTTTTTGGGTACATTTTGCTATACTTTTTTTTTAATCTGCTGAGCTCCACCTACTCTATAATATGTTGCCTGTAGTTCGAACTGCATTTTCATGGTTCTTTCTTTAACAATTTATTTTATGTTTTCACTATTTTATTATGTTTAGAGAATCATTCTTTGTGGAGGTTAGATCTTTCATGATGATATCTTGGTATATTAGTTCATACCACTATCAAAACCATCAGAATGGCCTTTAGCTCTTGAGCTCTTGAGTTTTTCAGTGGCAGTCATCACTTCAGAACAAATGTGGAATGTCAGAATGTTTTCTCAAGAGCAGAAGGTAATACGTAAGCTGCAGCTGTGTCTGTATACTGTATATGTAGCAGTTAATGTCAAGATTCAATAAGTGTCACGATGATGACCCTTACTCTTTGTGTGGGGGATTTCTTTTTTGGAGAGAATAAGCTAGGTTTCTGTATGTACCAGTATTATACTTCCTTCTTCTAGAATATTTCTGTGTAGTTAGTCAAACAATAGCAGTTAGGCCCCTTTCACACGGGCGAGAATTTCGTGCGGGTGCAATGCGTGAAGTGAACGCATTGCACCCGCACTAAATCCGGACCTATTCACTTCAATGGGGCTGTGCAGATGAGCGATTATTTTCACGATTATATCACTTGTGCGTTGCGTAAAAATCTCAGCATGTTCTATTTTCTGCATTTTTCAAGCAACGCAGGCCCTATAGAAATGAATGGGGATGCGTGAAAATCGCATAGCATCCGCAAGCAAGTGAGGATGCAATGCGATTTTCACGCATGGTTGCTAGGAGATGATGTTAGTAAATTGATAAAAGTCAATTTACTGTATTATTTTCCCTTATAACATGGTTATAAAGGAAAATAATAGCATTCTTAATACAGAATGCTTAGTAAAATGTTGCTTGAGGGGTTAAAAAATAAAAAATAAATTTATTTTTTATTTTTTAACCCCTCAAGCAACATTTTACTAAGCATTCTGTATTCAGAATGCTATTATTTTCCTTTATAACCATGTTATAAGGGAAAATAATAAAATGAATAGAACACCTAACCTAAACCCGAACTTCAGTGAAGAAGTCCGGGTTCGGGTCTGGGTACCACATTCAGTTTTTATTAACGCGCGTGCAAAACGCATTGCACTCGCGCGGAAAAACATCGGAATGCAATCACAGTCAAAACTGACTGCAATTGCGTGCCTACTCGTGCTGTTTTCCCGCAATGCACACGCGACGCATCCGGAGAAAATCCAGGACGCCCGTGTGAAAGAGGTCTTATTGCCATGGTCTCTAAACTCAAAATCAGGGCTGGATTTTATGCTATTTGTTGAAGATAGATCAGATTTATATTTTTGGTCCAACACACATAGATATTTTATAATTTTATGTATAACTATTTCCTAGAGCTATGCAGCTGTATGAAAAAGTAAGTGAACCCCTTGAAATTACCTGAATTTCTGGATTGATTACTAATAAAATGTGGTCTGACTGTTGTCTAAGTCACAGTTGCAAAAAAACACAATCTAACTAAACTACTAGGGGTAGATTCACATATGCAGCAGGTAACTCCGGTAGTACTTTCAGGCAGAGGAGCGGACTCCCAGAGGTACAGTATCTGGTATAGCCGGACACCACCTCTCACCACTGGGAATCTGGGACCTGGTTGCACTTAGTGCCACAAGGCGGTGTCTGACTATGCCAGATACTGTAGATCTGGTATTTGGTTCTTCTGTTGGAACAGACTACTTTAAGGACCATTTAGACCCGCCAAGGAGCAGCCAATTGTCAGGAAGGAAGCGTCCTTCCCAACAGTCGGCTGCTCATTCAGTGGGGTCGAAGTGCTGCATTTACATGCAGCGATCACCTCCAAAGTACAAGAACAAGGGAAATCTATTGCGATCGCTCATCCTCATAGAGCTGCATTGTTTCTGGGCTGCAGATTGCTGTTTTAGACTGCACGATCTGCTGCCCAAAAACGATAATTTAGGTGCGTGCACAAACGACAGGATCACCCGATGAATAAGCATTTCGCTCGTTCATCAGGTTATCGGCAGCACTTTTACAAGGCAGGGAACGAATGTTCACATTAATGTTTGTTCCCGATAGTCTGTCAGAGAACATACCTTTAGATACCTGCTGCAGATGTGAACCTGCCTTAACACACAAACAGTTGTACCACTCATGTCTTTATTGTGCATATTGAATAAACATCCAAAGTGCACAGAAAAAAAAAAGCTGGGTGGCTCAGTGGTTAGCACTGGTGCTTTGCAGCACTGGGGTCCTAGGTTTGAGTCTGACCAAGGACAACATCTGCATGGGGTTTGCATGTTTTCTCTGTGTTTGCGTGGGTTTCCTCTGGGTATTACGGTTTCCTCCCACAATCCAAAGACATACTGATAGGGACCTTAGATTGTGACTTGTGAGCACCATTAGAGACAGCAAACAATAATAATGCTGTGATAGATGTACAGTTGTGTTCAAAATAATAGCAGTCAGACATCACTAACCTGATCAATCACTGTTTTCGGTAGAAATGATATTTCTACATGGCAAATAATTTACTAGCAGGTGTAGTAGAGTAATAGAAATCCAACAGACCCAACATGCATGCTGCTGATTCTGTGTAATGAATCACTAATTGAAAGGGGCATGTTCAAAATGATAGCAATGTGGAGTTCAATAAGTGAGGTCATTCATTCTTTGAAAAACAGGTGGCAATTATTGCCCTTATTTAGGGAAGGAAGGCAACAAATATTGTACATGCTGGTTACAGTGCATTTCTCTCTGAAATTCTGAGGAAAATGGGTCGTTCCAGATATTGTTCAGAAGAACAGCGTACCTTGATTAAAAAGTTGATTGGAGAAGGGAAACATATAAAGAAGTGCAGAAAATTATAGGCTGCTCAGCTAAAATGATCGCAAATACTTTAAAATGGCAACCAAAACCTGAAAGACATGGAAGAAAGCGAAAAACTACCATTCGAATGGATAGAAGAATAGCCAAAATGGCAAGGACTCAGCCAACAATCAGCAACAGGAAGATCAAAGAAGGTCTAAAGTTACCTGTGAGTACAGTTACAATTAGAATAAGCCTATGTAAAGCCGAGCTATCTGAAAGAAGCCCCCGCAATGTCCCACTGTTGAAAAAAAGACATGTGCTGAAAAGGTTACAATTTGCCAAAGAGCACATTGACTGGCCTAAAGAGACATTTTGTGGACTGATGAAGGTAAGATTGTTCTTTTTGGGTCTAGTGGCCGGAGACAGTTTGACAGACGACCCCCAAACACTGAATTAAAGCCACAGTACACTGTGAAGACAGTGAAGCATGTTGGCGCCAGCATCATGATATGGGGATGTTTCTCATACTACGGTGTTGGGCCTATTTATCACATACCAGGGATCATGGATCAGTTTGAATACATCAGAATACTTGAAGAGGTCATGCTGCATTATGCCCTTGAAATGGGTGTTCCAACAAGACAACGACTCCAAACACACCAGTAAACGTGCAACATCTTGGTTCCAGACCAACAAGATTGACGTTATGGAGTGGCCAGCTGTCACCGCCAGATCTCTGAGAAGTTCTGATAGACGTTCTTTAGTACCTCCTGCATGATGTTCTTTTGTTTTGGTTTCGCTTTGACATCTCTTCTCCCTTTCCCAGCTGTCATCTATTAGCAGTGATTGCCTCCCTACATATCTCCTTCCATACTGCTTCACTTTGCGGTTTATACTACTTCCTGGATTCTGTTCACTGCTTGAAGTTGCTATTGCTGGTTCCTCAGATAAGTGTAGTTTTTTTTATTTGTGTTTTCCTGTTGGCTTGATCCTAGGTGACCCTGACTCCCTCCGTATTAAGTGTAGGGAGCCGGTGGTCGTGTCCCCTCACTATTATAGGGTGTTCAGGTGTCACACAATCGAGGTACGTGGACATGCAACTTTCTATCATTGAGATCTTTTCATGGGCTGAGCAGCCAGGGAGAGCTCTAGGGCTTTAATAGGGCTCACCCTTTTGTTCCTTAGTTTGGGATCAAGTCAGTCGGATCTTTATTTGTTACTTCTTGTTTTCTGCAACACCATCCGTAACATTATAAACCGCCGAAACCGTCTTAAGCATGAATCCGGTTTCAGCCTTGATTGACCACATGCAGGGTCTTTCACTGGAGGTAGCAGATCTCCGTAAAACTGTCTCTCAGTTTCAGGTGACCGTTTCTGCTTGCGTTGATGGAATTTGTTCTGAGCCTAAAATCTCGCTTCCGGATACGTTCTCCGGGGGTAGTGAGAATTTTGTTCATTTTAGAAAGGCTTGCAAACTCCATTTTGGCCTACTTCCCCATTCCTCTGGTGATGAGGAGCGGAGGGTGGGGATCATCATCTCGCTGCTCAGGGATAACGCTCAGTCCTGGGCCTTTTCGCTGCCGGTGGGGGCACGGCCTCTCTGTTCAGTGGATGAATTTTTTGTAGCCCTGGGTCAGATATATGATGATCCGGATCGTATTGCTCTGGCTGAGTCTAAACTGCGTCTTTTGTGCCAGGGTAAACAGTCCGCAGAAATATACTGTTCAGAATTTCGGAGATGGGCAGCTGATACTGGTTGGAATGATGCTGCACTCCGAAGTCAATTTTGCCATGGTCTTTCAGAGGGATTGAAAGATGTATTTGCCTTTCATGAGAGACCTACCTCTTTGGAGTCTGCCATGTCTCGGGCTGTTCGTATTGACAGGCGTCTTAGAGAGAGAGGAGAGATCACTCCTTCCTGTCATACTCAGTCCAAGGACAGTGGGGTGGTCTCATTCAGTGCGCAAGAGCCTCAGTCTCTCTCAATCCCCTTTGAGCAGGAGCCCATGCAGCTGGGTTTGCTTGCCTCTAACAATAGAGGATTCAGCTCTCAGAGGAGGGTTTGTTTCTGTTGTGGAGGTATAAATCATTTGGCAAATGTTTGTCCCTCTAGGAGATTCAGGGAGTTTTTAGAGAATAATAAAGAAACAAAAAGAAAAAAGTCCTCTAAAAACGTTCCATCTGTTACTATTGGCAAGGTTGATGCGGAAATTGAAGGTTTTCCGTTTGCTTGTAGTTCCTGTTTTGTCCTACCTGCCAGGGTGGCGCTAGAGAGCAAGAACATTGTTTGTGAGATTTTTGTAGATAGTGGAGCAGCTGTTAATCTCATTGATAATCAATTTGCTATAACACATGGCTTCCAGGTATGCACTTTGGGAAAGGACATACCTGTTTTTGCTATTGATTCCGCTCCACTTTCTCAAAAATCATTAAAGGGCATAGTTCACAATATCCGTTTGACTGTGGGTGATGCTCATGTTGAGGATGTGTCATGTTTCGTCCTAGGTGGGTTACCTACTCCTCTAGTGTTGGGGCTACCCTGGCTCACTAAACATAACCCCACCATTGATTGGCAAGCGAGGCAAATAAATGGTTGGAGTGACTTTTGCAGAGAGAATTGCCTCTCGACGTCTCTTTCAGAGGTTTCTACTAAGACTGTACCATCTTTTCTTTCTGAATTTTCGGATGTGTTTTCTGAGAGTGGTGTTCAGGAGCTCCCCCCTCACCTGGAGTACGACAAATCTCATCCCAGGCGCCAAGCTGCCTAAATCTCGTTTATACAATCTCTCCCAACCTGAAAGGCTCGCTATGCGTTCTTATATCTCTGAGAGCCTGAGAAAGGGACACATACGACCCTCGAAGTCACCTGTTGCTGCTGGTTTCTTTTTTGTTAAGAAAAAAGATGGTTCTTTAAGACCATGTCTGGATTTCAGGGAGCTGAACAGTATCACAATTCGTGACCCTTATCTGCATCCTCTGATCCCGGACCTGATTAACCAGATTGTTGGGGCTAAAGTTTTTTCCAAGTCGAATTTAAGAGGGGCATACAACCTGGTCAGGGTCAGAGAAGGGGACGAATGGAAGACGGCCTTCAATACCCCTGAGGGCCATTTTGAGAATTTGGTTATGCCTTTTGGTTTGATGAATGCTCCAGCCGTCTTCCAACATTTTGTGAACAGCATTTTTTATCATTTAATGGGGAGATTTGTACTAGTGTATCTAGATGACATTTTGATTTTTTCTCCTGATTTCAAAACTCATAGGGACCACCTACGTCAGGTCTTGCTCATTCTGCGGGAGAATAAATAGTACGCTAAACTGGAGAAATGTGTGTTTGCGGTTCCAGAAGTTCAATTTCTGGGTTTTCTTCTCTCCGCTTCTGGTTTTCGCATGGACCCCGAGAAGGTCTGCGCTGTGCTTGATTGGGAGCTTCCTGAGAATCAGAAGGAGCTGATGCGCTTTTTAGGTTTTGCCAATTATTACAGGAAGTTTATTTTGAATTATTCCTCTGTTGTTAAGCCACTGACTGATATGACTAGAAAGGGGGTAGATTTTTCCTCCTGGTCGGTAGAGGTGCGTAAGGTCTTTTCTAGTATCAAAGAGAGTTTTGCTTCCTCTAGGGCTTTAATAGGGCTCACCCTTTTGTTCCTTAGTTTGGGATCAAGTCAGTCGGATCTTTATTTGTTACTTCTTGTTTTCTGCAACACCATCCGTGACACCAGCCCAATTCCTGGATCTTAATCCAATAGAAAACTTGTGGGGTGACATCAAAAATGCAGTTTCTGAGGCAAAACCAAGAAATAGAGAAGAACTGTGGAATGTGGTCCAATGAGAAGTTGGTTGACTCCATGCAACACAGATGTACAGCAGTTCTCAGAAACAGTGGATATACAACTAAATATTAGTTAAGTGATTCAAAGGAAAGCAAAATCTTCAAACATTTTTCAGTTTCTATAGCGAATGTTTGAGTTTGTAAAGAAGAATACAAACACTGCAATTCTTTTGAACAGTCTAATATTCACTTTTCTTCAATTTTTTTAGAGGAACAACACAAATTTGATATATTTTTCTTCATGTTTTGATTTGGAATATAATGTGTAGTGTTCCCAATGCAATTGTGTGTATGGAAATAGAAGCTATTAGAAGGAATTTGAGCTTTATTCACTTTTTAAACACACTGCTATTATTTTGAACACAATTGTAAATATTCTTTGTTCCAATAGATACTGTGTGTCTGAAAAAATGTTCCATTGTGCAGCCAGATAAAAGCAATTATGCAGAACGGGTGCGGACCCATTCATTCTGTATGGGTCCGGAAGAGATGCAGAGAGCACACTATGTGCTCTCCGTATCCAGACCGCTGCCGATCTTCCGGTTCGCAGCTCCGCAAGAAAATAGAGCATGTCCTATTCTTGTCCGCAATTGCGGATAAGAATAGGCATTTCTAAGGGGGTGCCGGCCGGATGCAATGTACTACGGATGTCTGAATGGAGCCTAATGTTGTGTGATTGTCCATACTGCCTCCTTTGCTGGCTTGATTCATCTTTCCATCACATTATACACTTTTTCTATCCTGGGGTAGTGACCACCGTATAATCCAGCAACGGTGGCCGTGCTTGCACACGTTAGGAGAAAGCACTACCCTATGTGCGCTTCCGTGGTCCCGGCCACCAGAGAGGCCGGCACTTTTTCTTACAGTGTGCAAGCACGACCACCACTGATGGATTAAAGGGTGGTCGTAACCATGGAAAGGAACAGTGTATAATGTGATGAAAAAAATTAATCAAGCCAGCAAAAGAAGCAATATGGACAATTACAATACATTAGTAAGTGGCTTGTATTAACTTTCTCTACATGATAAATGCCACACTTCTGTGAAATCAAACTGTCCACTTAGGAAGCAACACTGAGTGCCAATCAATTTCACATGCTGTTGTGCAAATGGGATAGACAACAGGTGGAAATTATAGGCAATTAGCAAGACACCCCCAATAAAGGAGTGGTTCTGCAGGTGGTGACCACAGACCACTTCTCAGTTCCTATGCTTCCTGGCTGATGTTTTGGTCACTTTTGAATGCTGGCGGTGCTTTCACTCTAGTGGTAGCATGAGACGGAGTCCACAACCCACACAAGTGGCTCAGGTAGTGCAGCTCATCCAGGATGGCACATCAATGCGAGCTGTGCCAAGAAGGTTTGCTGTGTCTGTCAGCGTAGTGTCCAGAGCATGGAGGCGCTACCAGGAGACAGGCCAGTACATCAGGAGACGTGGAGGAGGCCGTAAGAGGGCAACAACCCAGCAGCAGGACCGCTACCTCCGCCTTTGTGCAAGGAGGAACAGGAGGAGCACTGCCAGAGCCCTGCAAAATGACCTCCAGCAGGCCACAAATGTGCATGTGTCTGCTCAAACGGTCAGAAACAGACTCCATGCGGGTGATATGAGGGCCCGACGTCCACAGGTGGGGGTTGTCCTTACAGCCCAACACCGTGCATGTCCTTACAGCCCAACACCGTGCAGGATGTTTGGCATTTGCCAGAGAACACCAAGATTGGCGCCCTGTGCTCTTCACAGATGAAAGCAGGTTCACACTGAGCACATGTGACAGACGTGACAGAGTCTTGAGACGCCGTGGAGAACGTTCTGCTGCCTGCAACATCCTCCAACATGACCGGTTTGGCATTGGGTCAGTAATGGTGTGGGGTGGCATTTCTTTGGAGGGCCGCACAGCCCTCCATGTGCTCGCCAGAGGTAGCCTGACTGCCATTAGGTACCGAGATGAGATCCTCAGACCCCTTGTGAGACCATATGCTAGTGCGGTTGGCCCTGGGTTCCTCCTAATGCAAGACAATGCTAGACCTCATGTGGCTGGAGTGTGTCAGCAGTTCCTGCAAGACGAAGGCATTGATGCTATGGACTGGCCCGCCCGTTCCCCAGACCTGAATCCAATTGAGCACATCTGGGACATTATGTCTCGCTCTATCCACCAACGTCACGTTGCACCACACACTGTCCAGGAGTTGGCAGATGCTTTAGTCCAGGTCTGGGAGGAGATCCCTCAGGAGACCGTCCGCCACCTCATCAGGAGCATGCACAGGCATTGTAGGGAGGTCATACAGGCACGTGGAGGCCACACACACTACTGAGCCTCATTTTGACTTGTTTTAAGGACATTACATCAAAGTTGGATCAGCCTGTAGTGTGTTTTTCCACTTTAATTTTGAGTGTGACTCCAAATCCAGACCTCCATGGGTTGAAAAGTTTGATTTCCATTTTTACATTTTTGTGTGATTTTGTTGTCAGCACATTCAACTATGTAAAGAACAAAGTATTTCAGAAAAATATTTAATTAATTCAGATCTAGGATGTGTTATTTTTGTGTTCCCTTTATTTTTTTGAGCAGTGTATTTTTCACTAAAACAACTCAATTCAGATGAATGGAACTTTCAGTCACAGAAATTTCTGCATCAAATCTAAGTTAACGTACCCTTATAGTTTGATCTCCCAAGAGTTTGTATATTGGACATATCTACAGTATGTGGTTACTTATACACATATATGTAGGCTACTCTGGACTAGATTACAACAGTGAGTAGATAAATGGTGTTTGGCATCTATACTATTAATTTAAAAATAAATCATGATACACCTACAAACAACCTAAATATTAATTCAGTATCCACGACTTATTACAGTAGGTTCATCAATACTTATGTTTACCTGCTGGAGCTATGATGGACATATGGAGAACATTGCATGTATTGTGGTTTGTAACTAAGTGGATTTGTGAGATAAAATTCACCATGATCAGTGATTTGTGCTTGGAAGCCATACTGCTAAAAATCAATGTGTTGAAACATCCACATTTTCTTCTTGCTGCCATAGAAGCAAAACAACCTTCAAAATAAATGCATTTTTTTTACAAGATTAGCATTTCAGTGCTGTTTTTCATAGGCACCAGCTGTCACCATTATTGTTTACTGCCTAAAAGTTAGCTTTGGAGCTGAAACACGAAAAATAAAATGACACAGCTTTGTAAAAATAGCATTTTCTTCTATGGAACCTAGAAACTAGTGTAAAGGATAACTGGCCCATAGCAACCAATCAGATGCCACCTTTCATTCAGATCTCCTTTGGAAAATGAAAGGTGGAATATTATTGGTTGCTGTGGACAACTAAGTCAGTTTTCCTTTACATTAGTTTTGATAAATCTTCCCTGTAGAGTTTATTGGCAGAAAAACAATTGGGATTTTTTGTATGTACTACCTATTTTTGTTGCTTCCAATTGATTCTTTGCAAAATCTTACACTGTCAATATATGGTACAATACTATGCCTTATTTGCTACTAATACAAATTATGCTTTGGTGATTCCATGTACCAGCCATTGCACAAAGTTCCAGTTTCCAGTCAAGTTTCCAGTTTCCAGTCAACAGTTCAACATAGAATTTCTGGAGATATACAATCAGTAGTGTAGTTGTTTGCCATATTACTAAGTGGAAATTCAAGTTGTTCAGTATTACATTTGCAGTACCTTCCAGAGACTACTGCAAAGGATTAATTGCTGTAATATCATGTTTTTAAGTTAAATGTTGTGATTTATTATGTTTGTGTACTTAATGGCACTGTGTGAACAACTTGGGCTTAACACCTTGGCTCCCTGTGTCATGTTTCCAGGGCGATGGACCTGGGACAGTTCTTGGTTAGAGTAGTCTAGCTTTGGCTGAGCTGCAGTGAAGACCTAAAGTGCTGCCCATAATTATTCATACCCCTGGCACATTTTGACTTAGATACTTTTATTCAACCAGCAAGTAATTTTTTGACGGGAAATGACATAGGTGTCTCCCAAAAGATAAGACAATGTACAAGAGGCATTATTGTGGGGGAAAAAAAACATTTCTCAGCTTTTATTTACATTTGAGCAAAAAGTGTCCAGTCCAAAATTATTCATACCCTTCTTAATAATCAATAGAAAAGCCTTTATTGGCTATTACAGCTATTTGTCATTTCCCGTCAAAAAATTACTTGCTGGTTGAATAAAAGTAACTTTAAGTAAAAATTTTCCAGGGGTATGAATAATTATGGGCAGCACTGTACATGTGCATGCTCCTCAGAGCTAGAGGTCAAAGAATATGAGTCTCTGAGACTTCCAACAGCCAAAGAAGTGCTAAAGTGCTAGAGCTGCGTCCGTCCTCCTCGATCGGACAGTTGAAGTCCCAGGCCATCACTATGGCCCTAGTGGTAGCGAGCTGCAGTCGTGGGGCCTGGAAAAGCTCCAGTCGCTCACCCTTGTCAGGGGAAGCATACACATTGATGAGCCTAACCGGCTATCCCGCCCAGGAACCGTCTACGACAAGTAGCCTGCCACAGACGAGCTTCTGGACAGAGTCAAGTGTAAAAGCGCTTCCCCTAAAGGAGGATGGCAACCCCAGCCGACTTACAGCTGCCACCACCGGACCAGTAGGACGGGCCATGGGACCACTGCCTGGCCAGATGGTTGTGAGACCTAGAGGAGGGCAAAGCACACTCCTGCTACATGTAAATATCGGCAACCTGAGAAGCAAGAAAGTTTAGCACCGTCTTACACCTAGACCTATCCCTAATGCTCCTAACGTTAATGGAAAAAAGGTTAAAATTTGCCATCATGTAAGAGGAAGAAACACGTTAGTGGGAACGATACAGCTTAATTACTACTCCGGTCGTCCGGCGACTTTTCTATTCCTTGCCCGCTGTCTGTGAGTGGACTCGGCAACAGCTGGCACTGGGCTTTGAGCTTGGCGACGACTTAAGCAGTCCGTAGGTCTTCCAGTTCGGTGGTTTCCCTGCTGGCCACTATTTCCTCCACGTTGATTTTGTCGAGGCTTTCGGTGGCCCCCAGGTTTTGCTGCACGGGGGCTTTGTTGACGGCCACCAGTTCATCCACTTGCTGCTCCATTTCTTCTTTGTCAGGCAGGGGGTCTTCCTCCACCTCGATCATCTTTTTGGAGTGGTCAACAATGTGGCTGTCCCTCTCCTTTCTCCTTCGCTGTCTGACACCTGGGGATGAGAGAGCAGGATATTCCTCCTCGTAGGAAACTGCAGCAGCTGGAGGAGCACTTATTGGTGCTGCAGCGGTGGAAATGGGGCGGGTTGGGCTGTGGGCATGGGGAGGTGCCACTGTGGTAAGGATGGGCAGGTGAACTTGGATAGCCTCAGTAGTGGTGGTGACGGGGAGGGACGGGGGGGCTGGTGAGGGTGGGCATGTGAGCATGGCCGGGGGCAGATGTCTGCTTACCCTCCTTCTTTGATGGTTTCACCTTGGGCTTTGCTGCTGCCAGAGTTGAGGCTTGGGTGGGGTTCCCGCTGCCCAGAGCTCTGTCTGCGACAGCTGCCCAGGTGCATTCCCTCTTCGGGCAGTCTTTGTAGACGTTGGCTGACAGACCGCACAGATTGCATACCGTCTTCTTGGGGCAGTCCTTGAATTTGTGCCCTGCCACATCACAACTCCTGCAGGTGTCTTCCTTGCAGTCCTTCATCTGTTGGCCCTTCTTGCTGCATTTCCTGCATATATGCGACATATCCGGGTAATAGATGAGTGCTGAGGAGTTGCCCAAGGAGAATGACTGGGGAAGGTGCTGTACGCCATTTGGGTTTGTAGGGTTTTTATTCAAGCATACGATGACGGACCACTTGCTGGTCCAGAAGCTGTTTCCATCCAAGATGTGGGTGGGATCCCTAACCACGGTGCAGAAGCGATTTAGCGCTTTAGGACGGTGACGATGTCCTTGCCTGGGATATGTGGGTTCCACATGGAGACGATCACTCTCCTCTCTTCCCTCTGGACTGGGCAGCTGCCCACAAAGCTCTTGAAAGGGGAGTCCAGTCTCGCAGCTTTCACTATCTCCCAGTACCGTTTGCAAATGGCCATGGAGGCAAAGATGATGTAGAACATCCTTGTGATGAAGGAGTGGATGCTCACTACTTCTGGCTTGGAGTATCCCTGTTCCAGGACATTCTTCTTGCCAAACACTTCCTGGCTCATGTCCGGTACTCTCCAGGCCACCTCCTTCAGCTTCAGGACGACCGTCTGCCTCATCCATGGCTCCAGGGGTGGGGAACCGGGGCTGGGGCTCTTGCCTCTCTGCTGCTTCAGGGGGATGGGTGCCGCTGGGTCAGAGGCCCATGAGGTGGAGGCTGAAGGGTCCAGGTGGCGTTCTTCAGTGGCTTGTCTTGGTTCCTCAGTTTTCTTCTTGTTGGTCTTAATCTTGGGAGGCATGGAGGTTGAGGCCATGGCTTCCACCTTCTTGCCTTCCTCTTCCTGGAGAGTCTTCGCAAAGCAGCCCTTGCCACAGGTGGGCGGGGATATGCAAATCTTCCCCTTCTTGCTGGGCGGAGCTCTTCCAGGGAAGGTCTTTGCCGAGCTTCTTTTCCTCGCCGGGGATCCCCGAAGCCTGAGATCTTTGTCGTTGGGGTTCCTCGTCGAGTCTTCACAAAGATCTTCTCCTTGATCCCAGTCGGATAAAATCTTCCAGTCGTCGTCTTCGGCTGTCGAGATCCAAGTAAGCACTGTCTAACGTCGTACACCAAGACTATTAGGCCACAGGCCAAGAGGAGGTCAGGGACCAGAACACTCTTGTTCCTAGGGGAATAGCCCTACACCAAATAGCAGCAGTGAGCTGAAGCTGAATTTAATCAGCTATGCTCAAAGGCAGAGTGTAGGGGGTACCCAAAGGACCTGGGCCGGCAAGTCAAGGCAGACTGAAAGAGCAGACTGCACTTGATCTTAGCCAAAAGGCTGAGAAGTGACCTACTACTCCCATTCTGCACTAAAGAGAGACATTTATTGATGCCAACTGGCCTGGTTACTGACTCTACCATTCTCCGGCCTTTTTACCTACTCTTCTCCATTACACCTAACATCAGGGGCAACCCAACTACCAACAGGAATAAAAGGTGCGCCCTGTTGTCACTGCTGAGCCTCAGGGATAGCTGGAGGTGAGATTGCCAGTGTGAACTGTCAGTACTACGAATGCTTTCATATCCATCCAAAATGTATAAATTAGCCACATATTAGTAAATGGGAAGAGTATGGTAATGCTGTTTAAACAACCTTTAGAGAACAGACGGGGTGACACTGCCCAAGTTACAATTTCAGAATAACAGCTCTCCCAAGTCGAGTCCTTGTTCCCACTATAGGTGGTGCTCTGCCTCTAATCCTTTTGCAAATGTCCCATGGAAGAAAAACACATAAACGGCACTCACCAGAGATGGGTTTCTTTATTCTAAAATTCTCACTTTACATCAATATAGGCATGGGGCGGGTCAGCATAACACAGGCATGTAACTTGTGGTGACGGCCGTTTCGCGCCTCAGCGCTTCCTCTGGCCACTGACTTTATGTACCAGCGCCTCCGTTCGGCACATATGAATTTTGGCACGGAAGAGTCGGCCCAATACATAAAAACACATCATAAATATATAAAATAAAACAAAAAAGAAAAATAAATTATCAAAAGGGTATGCTATTTACAAGAATGCTCCCAAATAATTTCTGTCATTTGAACCCAACTGGCCCATAGCTCGGGATCATAGTATCCATCTTGCTTCCCTTCTCAAGAGCTCTCGATGTCTATCTCCCCCTTGTGGTGGGTTACGTACTAGCTCAATCCTTGCAAACCTTAGAACCTTGCTATCACCATTATGTTCAGATCTTACATGTTCTATTAGATGTGGACAACCTCTCCCTGTATTAATGGAATTCAAATGTGCGCCACACGGAGGCGTATGTACGTCAGAACGTCAGCGACCTGAGGAAGCGCTGAGGCGCGAAACGGCCGCCCCATGCCTATATTGATGTAATGTGAGAATTTGGGGATAAAGAAACCCATCTCTGGTGAGTGCCGCTTATGTGTTTTTCTTCATTGGGACATGGTAATCCATGGGACATGGTATTGGCCGTTTTCTGTTGAGTTGAGGCATTATTGGTTTACATTGAAAAAAACACTGTCACTCTGAATGAACATGCTGACATAATGGTACATGTGCAGCCACCCAAAGGGGAGGTGAGAAGGAAGGTAGTGGTAGCTGTGGCCTTGAGGGTAATAGTAGTACTCACAGTTCACAGTAGCAGACTCTCCCGCTGATGTTCCTTGAGGCTGTGCAGTGACTGGAGGGCTCACCCTTTCCTCCCTAGGGGAACACCTTGGTGTTGGGGCTCCTGCCTGGTGGTAGTTGGGGTGACCTTAATGTTAAGTTTTGATTTGGGTTCAAGGCAGGGAAGCAGGGGTTTGAAAATGGTGGGGTCAGTAACCAAGCCAGTTAATATCAATAAAAAGTCTGTACTAAAGTGCAGGATAGGAGCAGTAGTACATCTGACAATAAAAAGGAACAGTTCCAAGTGGATCACAGTGCAATTCCTCCCAATAGCAACCTATGGACAGCATGATGGATGTTGTAGTACTCCTTCTCTCTATCTGTCTCTAAAGTCTAATACTTCTGGAAATTCTCAGGCTGAGGGGTGCAGATTTAAGATACATTTGGCCAAACTGTCTCCAAGTATGGAAGGGTGCATTACCAATGTTCCCTCTCACCACAATAAGGTCTCTCTGCCATAAAAGTGCACAATACCTTGCTGACTGACTCCAGCGTACGACATTGTAGATTCGGGACCTTCAGATTTTTTTCTCTCTGGAGCACTTTTGATGATAAAGTAGCTTCCTTGGAGTAGAAGTCTCCGAGATAAGACTTCTACAGCTCTCAGAAACCTGCACATATTGGTCCTCTCTGTAGCAGTTAGACTACCTCTACTTTACTAACAAAGGGGTGGACTTAGGTCCATCTCCTGGCAACCTATGAGGCAAGGTGGTTATTCCTTGACTGTTCATTCAATGCCATCAGGTATACAAATATAGTAAATCACATTTCACTTAACAATATAACATTACAGCAGTTATCCTTTTGCAGTAACCCTGTTCTGGAATGCTACGCATACAGCACAAAGCACACTGATGGGCTGAATAAATCCATGATCCTGTCTAATACCAGGGCCTTCTCAATTTGTATACAACAATGACAGCCTTCATCAAGACCGACAACTATAAGAAACAACCGTCTGAAAAAAACAGCCATACCACCCAAATGATCTGTAGATCAAGCAGTCATCTTTTCTGACAGGTGTTTACAATTCATAAGACAGCAGGGCATTTTAAAAGAGCTCTGGAGACCTTAAAGGGGTTGTCTCATGATTAATGTAAGAAATGAAAATCAGGCATCTCTAGTACATAACAAACTATCTCTAATAAAGCTGGAACCAGCCCTGTATGGCACATAAATCCAGAGCTCCCCCCATTCATTGCTCCAATTGCTCTGCTAGATTTGTTTCAAGCTAACAGCTCAGGAAGCATGTCCTTTCCAGTGGCGTCTCTAGCTTTAAAAAACAACTATACATTTACACAAGTATGCTTAGAAATGCTGCGATACTTTACCCAATACCTAAAACCACTACAGGGAAGAAAAGTCCTGCTGTCTGTGGTTTAAAAAATATATATATAATCACTCAGATTTCAACATGTCCTAGTTGCCTGTGGATGACACTTTTATAGGGAGGGGGATCTGTGGATGACACTGCTATGGGGGGGATCTGTGGATGACACTGTTATGGAGGGAGATCTGTGGATGACACTGTTATGGAGGGGGATCTGTGGATGACACATACCGTATATAGCATCTTATGCTATGTGTCATCCACAGATCCATCCCATGACAGTGTCATCCCCATTTCCCCCTCCATTACAGTGTCCTCCACAGATCCCCCTCCCTATAACAGTGTCATCCACAGATCCCCCTCCCTATAACAGTGTCATCCACAGATCTCCCTCCCCGCCTCTCACAGGAGTGTACATTTGACATTTCTAAACTGTAATCCATATCCTGCAGGATTAAGCGGCCACTCATCTCTACTAGTACCTTAACCTTACACCACTCATCTAGCTTCGGTAATAGGGCCAGGCTACAGGCACTGCCTGTTAGTTGTTACCGAGCGAGTGCTGATTTCTGCAGGTCAGAGGATACAGATTACAGTTTAGAAGAAATGTACACAGTGGCGGATCCAGAGACTGGTCTCGGGAGGGGCACTTCCAGATTATTTTCTGTCCGCCGCCACAAAACAATGGTGCTTATCGAATAGACTACACAGTGTAGAGGTATACTGTATATTGTGTGGCACAGTGTATGCTATATGTGTATAACAAACATATTTCACATGAAAATTTACAATTACTTGGCTTGGCCCTTGGGGATCTCAGACACCACTTCAACACTTTGGCCGGGGGCTCGGTGGAGCTGATGTTGTGTTTTATCCTAATGAGAAAGATTTCCTAATAAGGATTTGGAGAAGGGGCAGAAGGATAGCAGAGCAGAGAAAGGCTGGTGCTGCTACTAGGGGGTCTTACCATGGGGGAGTAATAAAGCCCACCATAATGCCACCCCCCCAGTAGAAATTATTCTCCTTATAATGTGACAGTGCAAAAAATACCCCCTTGTAATGCCTCCAGTTGAGCTAATGTCCCCATAGTGCTCCCATAATGTGCCAGTATAAAATACCCCTATATAGTGCCCCCAGTAAATGCCCCCATAGTGCTCCTCTCCCCCTTCCTCCTAGTGCCCCCCATAATGTGCCAATATAAAATGCCCCATATATCGTGCCCCAGTAGATGCCCTCAGTGTCCCCCATAATTTGCAAGTATAAAATACCCCTTCTTAGTGCCCCCGTAAATGACTCCATAGTACTCTTCTCCCCCGTTCCCCATAGTACCCACCATAATGTGTCCCAGTATAAAATGCTACTGTACCCCTTCTTTGTGGCCTCAGTAGATGCCCCTATAGTGTCCACCAATAATGTGCCAGTAATAGGTGCCCCCAATAATGTGCCAGTAATAAGTGCCCCCAATAATGTGCCAGTAATAAGTGCCCCCAATCATGTGCCAGTAATAAGTGCCCCCAATCATGTGGCAGTAATAAGTGCCCCCAATAATGTGCCAGTAATAAGTGCCCCCAATCATGTGCCAGTAATAAGTGCCCCCAATCATGTGCCAGTAATAATTGCCCCCCATCATGTGCCAGTAATAAGAGCCCCCATCACGTGCCAGTAATAAGAGCCCCCCAATGTACCAGTAATAAGAGCCCAGCCCCCCATCATGTGCCAGTAATAAGAGCCCGCCAATGTGCCAGTAACAAGAGCCCCCCATCATGTGCCAGTAATAAGCCCCCCATCATGTGCCAGTAATAAGCCCCCCATCATGTGCCAGTTATAAGCCCCCCATAATCTGCCAGTAATAAGCCCCCCCATCATGTGCCAGTAATAAGCCCCCCCATCATGTGCCAGTAATAAGCCCCCCCATCATGTGCCAGTAATAAGCCCCCCATCATGTGCCAGTAATGAGAGCCCCCCCATGTGCCAGTAATAAGAGCCCCCCATCATGTGCCAGTAACAAGAGCCCCCCATCCTGTGCCAGTAACAAGAGCCCCCCCATGTGCCAGTAACAAGAGCCCCCCCATGTTCCAGTAATAATAGCCCCCCCATGTGCCAGTAATAAGCCCCCCATCATGTGCCAGTAATAAGCCCCCCCATCATGTGCCAGTAACAAGAGCCCCACATCATGTGCCAGTAACAAGAGCCCCCCCATGTGCCAGTAATAAGAACCCTCCATCATGTGCCAGTAATAAGCCCCCCCATCGTGTGCCAGTAATAGCCCCCCATCATGTGCCAGTAACAAGAGCCCCCCATGTGCCAGTAACAAGAGCCCCCCCCATGTGCCAGTAAGAGCCCCCCATCATGTGCCAACCCAGTAACAAGAGCTTAGAGCCCCCCCAATGTGCCAGTAACAAGAGCAACCCTAATGTGCCTGCAGCCTATCAGAGGAAGGGGAAGGGACACGCCTCTCCCTCCCCTGCCGCACTAGCACAGGCAGATGACTATGGAGTTGAGCGCAATGGAAGCGCTCATCTCCCTGTGCCCGGCTGCGGTCGCTCAGTTGGGGGGGGCATTTTAGTTGGGGGGGCACATGGGGGGGGCACAGCGTGATGTAGGGGGGGCCGTGGCCCCCTCTGGCCCCCCCTTGGCGACGCCACCGGTCTTTTCTCCTACAGATTTCTCCCTATGACAGCTCTGGGGTATGTCCTTTCTCAGGGTGTGTGTACTTTCTGCTGCTGCTCTCTCCTTGTAACTGTCACAGCATCTAACAGTAGATATGGCTAGTGGCAGTTGAAGGATGGAAATGAGCACGTATGACCACCTAAGCGATGTTACTGAGCTGGACAGAGAAATAAGGAAAATAACAAACATGCGGCGGTGCTATAAACATATTTTATTGAATAACTCAACTGCTATCCTACATTTTTTATTACATGAAATTACAAAATTATTCAGGTCCAAGTGCAGGTTAGAAAACTGTAGAACATTTTTGTGGAAAAACACCTTTAAGGTAGAATTTTAAGGCAGATAAAGGAGCTAGTTCAAATGAAAGGCATGAATATATGTAATGGAACAGGACTGAATCTATTTTTATACTGTAACACAGGCCCACAACTTGTTTCCACAAGTGTAGGATGGCCCTGAAAATAAAATAATAGCCTAGATATCAAAGGCATGGCCAAGGGGTCAAGTCTTGACCTGCCCATGGGACCAAAGTTGAAACTTGCTTACCTGAGAAGCCCATTCTAGGGCATTGTGAGAAATCAGACTTCTCTCCCTTTTTCTCTTCATGCCAGTGTCTCTGACTGTCCATATTTACTGAGGTCCTTGAAAATTGCCCTCAACCTGGACTACAACAGTATGTAGATTAATCTCCTGGATCTCACAGGGTGGGCAAAGAGAACAGCTCTTGAAACTCTGAGGAAAAATTGGATTCTCCTATATACAGTATAAGAGGGTTCACTTTCCCTATTAATTAAAATAGTGGGCCAGACAGTGGTTCTGAGGTCCCAAGACACTATACTAGCTGTCCTTTTAAAAGACCGTAATCAACATTTTCTAACCTAGATTGTCCACATTGGAATTGGGGGATTACACAAATCCCAGGCACCTCCGTCTTTTGTTTTCAAGTCTGATTGCTTAGGACTTCCCAGCAGTACAGACCACATCTGAACGTACTATTCCTGCCAGGTGACTTTTAAGGACATTAATGGGGGTCGTTGATGGTTAATAAAATAAAATGTAGTACGGTAAAATAAAATATTATATTTGAGGAAAGTAGTACCATGTGTCTCAATTGGATGTCTGCCATTCTTCCTTGATCAGCAGTACTGGATGTTAGTTTTCTTCTAGAAAGCCTCTGTCCAATCCCCCCAACATTTCAGTCAATACAAAGATTTCTTTTTTAGGTAGACGAAATGATGACTTATTTTCCTACATGTGTGATTTACTACCCTTTAAAAAACTGTAGAAATGTGCTCACACAATAAGGGCTCTTGCACACGACCGTATGCATGTTGCGGTCAGCAGAAAACGGATCCGCAAAAACTACGGATGACGGTGTGCATTCCGTGTTTTGCGGAACAGAACAGCTGGCCCCTAATAGAACAGTACTATCCTTGTCCGTAATGCGGACAATAATAGGACATGTTCTATTTTTTTGCGGAACGGAAATACGGACATACGGAAACAGAATGCACACGGAGTAACTTCCGTTTTTTTTGCAGACCCGTTGAAATGAATGGTTCAGCATATGGTCTGCCAAAAAAACGGAACGGACACAGAAAGAAAATACGTTAGTGTGCATGAGCCCTAAAGCATCAGTTACACATTGCATATTATTTGAAGCCAAAATCGGAAGTGGGTGTAAAGAAGAAAATATGTATAACGTGTGCAGCCCATGCCACTTTAATGGGTCAGCAATCCACAAGGCATGGAGTAGAGGCACAGAGTGGAAGCCCACGGCAGCACTACGCAGCCCTTCCGTGGGATTTTGGTCCGTGCCTCCTGACTGCAAAAAAATAGAACAAGTTCTGTTTTTTGTGGTGCGGACTGAATCTTGCGGATCACAGACCCATTCAAGTGAATGTGTCCGCAGCCGCAAATAACGGCCATATGGCCGGTGCCTGTGCATTGCAGACCGCTCTATTTGCGGTCCGCAGCACGGACACAGGCCGCACATGTTCGTGTGCATGAGCCCTAAAGCTGAGCATTATATTTCCTTTGTGTATAGATATTACTCCAGGTTTTGGCTTACAAATACTCATGTAAACCCTGTCCAAATCTGAAATGTGTGAATGAGACCTGATGTTCCGGACCTGGTAATTACTAATTTTCTGTTCCTTTGCTTTAAAAGCCCAGTGTTCCTTGTAGAGAACATCAAGTTCAAAAAAATCAGTCACCCAAATATAGCTATATCTATTTTTTTTATGAATATTTGACATTATGAAAGGAATATGGAGATAGATCTCTCTGAAATTACCTGAAATCAATTAAACTGTCATTAAAGAAATGTGTAAGACTCATGAAAAATGTATGTGTATTTGTCATTTGCATTTTTATGCCTACCTAGATGCTTTGTTTTTGTTTTTATAAAATAATAATGGTATTTTTAACCAGTAATTTTATTTATTTTTAAATTGTAATGTAATCACACATCTCTGCATGCTGGTACTTGACTGTGCATAATAATATGCACAAGAACCTGTTCAGGCGTACACAAATATACCCTACCAGACATTATCATAGGACAGACCAGTGATGAAACTCAGCAATTGCTCTGAACCCTATGAATGCGAACCAATTGCCCTGTAATGAGCAAACAAAGGAAACACCTTGTGGGAAATTCATTACCCCCCTTACACCTGTTTTTACCGCGCAAAAGTCGAAAATCCACCGGATTCGTGACTTCTCAATGCCATTGCGATTTCTTTAATTGCAATTGGCATTTTACATCGCCCTCGCCAATTTTATGAAAACGAGGCGTGGCATCAGCAGGGCCATTGGTTCCAGCTCATTCACCAAAAACTAGTGTAAATAATTGCTGAAATCTACGGAAGTTCCGCGCTTCCTTAGGCCTATTGCACACGACCGTATGGCTTTTTCAGTGTTTTGCGGTCCGCAAAAACGTATCTGCAAAAAATACGGATATCTGTGTGCATTCCGTTTTTTGCGGAACGGAACATCTGGCCCCTAATAGAACAGTACTATCCTTGTCCGTAATGCGGACAATAATAGGACATGTTCTATCTTTGAACTGAACAAAAAAACGGAAATACGTAATGCATATGGAGTACATTCAGTTTTTTTTGAGGACCCATTGAAATGAATGGCTCCATATACGGTCCGTATACTGGACGCAATAAACGGAACGGAAACGGAAAACAAAAAACGTTTGTATGCAAGTGGCCCTAGCTTTCATTCCAGTGCATGGACTGCCAGAAGAATCATGTAATATATGACAAAGGCTACATGCACACGACCGTTGTGTGTTTTGCGGTCTGCAAATTGCGGATCCGCAAAACACGGATGGTGTCCATGTGCCTTCCGCCATTTGGGGAACGGCACGGACAGCCATTGATATAACTGCCTATTCTTGTCCGCAAAACGGACAAGAATAGGACAGGTTATATTTTTTTGCGGACCACGGAACAGAGTAACGGATGCGGAAAGCACACGGAGGGCTGTCCGCATCTTTTGAGGCCCCATTGAAGTGAATGGGTCCGCATCCAAGTCGCAAACTGCGGCTCGGATGCGGACCAAGACAACGGTCATGTGCATGAGGCCAAAGCCTGCATCTCATCATAAATTACATGGGTCCACTGGCAGCGCACGCCCCATCAAGGTCGGAGTAGCAGACTCTGGTCTTGATAAATCAGGGCTGTTATCTGAAAGACTATGTCTGAATGCGGAGCAAAAATCTGGCAGAAATCCAGTACATCTTCCAAATTTGGATTTAGCTGAGGATTTGTGGCAGATTTCACTGCAGATCCCACTAATGCATTATAAGGGGTGAAATCTACAATGAAAATCCACATCAGAAATTGACACGCTAAGGATTTAAAGAGGATCTGTCACCGGATTTTAAGATTTAAACTGCACGCATTATTAAATAGCTCTCTTAGACCTGATAAGGCTGGTATAATGGCTTCGAAAATCCATGTCAGAGTGTATAATCCTTTTTGAAAGTTTTTCCATCTGATATTAAAAAGAGCATTTTATGACTCCAGCTCAGATTGTATTTTCAAATCTGGTTACAAATCTGTAAAAATCTGCACTGTGCACAGATATTCTACAGAAAGAGGCCTCATGCACACGACCGTTGTGTGCATCCGTGTCCGTTGTTCCATTTTCCGTGATTTTCTGCGGACCCATTGACTTTCAATGGGTCTGTTGACTTTCAATGGGGTTAATTGTGCAGATCACAGCCCCCTATAAGAGATCGGGTGCTGCCAGGCAGCAGTCATGTACACAGTTCTTAGTATATTCTGACTTAAAGCGTCCCCATCACTATGGGAACGCCTATGTGTTAGAATATACTGTCGGATCTGAGTTTTCACGATATAACTCAAATCCGATGGTATATTTGAACATAGAGGCGTTCCCATGGTGATGGGGACGCTTCAAGTTAAAATATACCATCGGATTGGAGAAAACTCCGATCCGATGGTATAATAGGGACTCCTGACTTTACATTGAAAGTCAAAGGGGGACGGATCCGTTTGCAATTGCACCATATTGTGTCAACGTTAAACGGATCCGTCCCCATTGACTTGCATTGTAATTCAGGACGGATCCGTTTGGCTCGGCACGGCCAGGCGGACACCAAAATGACTTTTTTTTACTTTCCTTCATGTCCGTGGATCCTCCAAAAATCAAGGAAGACCCACGGAAGAAATAACGGACACGGATCACGGAACTACGGAACACGTTTTTGCAGACCGCAAAAAAAAAACGGTCGTGTGCATGAGGCCAGAGGATGAGATTTGTCAAAACTTTGCTGCTACTGTATTCTGCTGCTGATAGGAAAGTGAATCCTACAGCGCTTTACTATACTGTTGGTTACTGCAAAAAAAAAAAGCATCATGCAGCATGGTATGCAGTACCGTACATCAAGGCTCTGCACCGAGCATGTATGTCAGACATTTTCCTTGCATATACATAAACATAGGAGATCATTTAGGCCTCTTGCACACAAACGTTTTTTTTCCCCCGTTTACGTTCCGTTTTTTGCGTTCCGCATACGGAACCATTCATTTCAATGGATCTGCAAAAAAAACGGAAGGTACTCCGTATGCCTTCCGTTTCCGTATTTTCATTTTTCCGCTCCGTTCAAAGATAGAACATGTCCTATTATTGTCCGCATAACGGACAAGGCTAGTACTGTTCTATCAGGGGCCAGCTGTTCCATTCCGCAAAAAACGGAATGCACAAGGAAGTCATTCGTATTTTTTGCGGATCGCAAAATACTGAAAAAGTCATACGGTCGTGTGCAATAGGCCTTACATACAGATATACGCCACCCATTTTACGTCAGGTCTATAAAAGGGGGCGTGGTGTGCGCAGGGAAAATGGGCTGGTATGACTTTACACTTGTCTAAATCTACGCCCTTGCTGGCATATATTCAGACCATTTTATACGCGTAAGTGTCCATTCACACGTCCGCAAAATGGGTCCGCATCCGTTCCGCAATTTTGCAGAACGGGTGCAGACCCATTCATTTTCAATGGGGCCGGAATGTGCTGTCCGCATCCGCATCCGTTCTTCCGTTTCCGCAAAAAAAAATAGAACATGTCCTATTCTTGTCCGCAATTGCGGACAAGATTAGGCATTTTCTATTATAGTGCCGGCGATGTGCGGTCCGCAAATTGCACAATGCACATTGCCAGTGTCCGTGTTTTGCGGATCCGAAATTTGCAGATCCGCAGAACACTTACGGACGTGTGAATGGCCCCTAAGGCTACATGCACACGACCATGCTGTTTTTTGCGGTCCGCAAACCGCGGATCCGCAAAAAACTAAAGCTGCCCGTGTGCTTTCCGCAATTTGCGGAACGGAACGGGCGGCCCATTGTAGACATGCCTATTCTTGTCTGCAAAATGGACAAGAATAGGACATGCTATATTTTTTTGAGGGGCCTCGGAACGGAGTAACGGATGCGGACAGCACATGGAGTGCTGTCCGCATCTGTTGCGGCCCCATTGAAGTGAATGGGTCCGCATCCGAGACGCAAAAACTGCGGCTCGGATGTAGACCATGAGGCCTAAAACAGAAGTAGAAAATAGCCTCTACATAATTTAGGTAAATGAACCGTCGGCGCAGGAGTAGGCGTGAGGCCTAATCGGGTAGTAACTTCTGGTGCAGGTGGGTGTGATGACGTCATTGCGCCCGCCTGCACCAGGATATAGCATGGTGACAGTGTGTTTGGCCTCCTGATTTTGGGTTCCAGAAGTGCATCAAGACACCTGAACGAACATTGGATAGATGCCCTTGCTTGTTTCCTCATGACATTGGCACTTTAAGATAGTACTGATGTCTTTCCTGCAGAACTTGACACTTTGTGATGTTACTAATTCTTTAGTGAACTGAATTTTGAATGAGTTTAAAGAGTAACTAAACTTTTATTCAAGTTATGAAAAAAAAAATGTCTCAAATGCCCTAACAATAATTTTTCTAATATAATTTATTGATTTTGACTTTTTACTAAAGAAATTTCCACCTAAAGTCCTGCATGTAAGCTTTTAGCTTAGCGAAGTAGGCCCGCTCTGCTCTGCTAATCCTGGCATAGCACATTGTTACAAGATACCCATTTGCTATGCCAGCATTTAGCCAATCTCAGGGGGCACAGGCTCTGCAGCCCCATTGATACAATGCAGAGTCCATACTCTGTACACCACTGACAAGTCAGAATGTGCCAGAATAGTGAATTTAAAGAGAGCTAGTGGAAATTTTTTTATAAAAAGTTAAAATCAATAAATAAAGTATATTTAAAAAAAAAATTTGGGGACATTTAAATAAAAGGAATAAAAGTTTACTTACTCTTTCAATTAATTATGTTGAATTGTAATTAGACAGTTCAAAGATGGAAAGTATATACTGTATATATGTTAGTACATGTGCAGTAAGTAAAAGCCTCATGGATAGGATAATAAAATGTCCCCCTAGTGGCCAAATATCGGAAATTCACATATTTACATTTTTTTTCAGATTTTCACACTGAATAATCAACATCACAAACAAACGTACATATTCTCATCAGTCGGTAACGATGACCTTGAGTTCTGTTAGTTCATTGACTCATTTACTGTACTTCTTGTTATAGAGAGGCCGTTAATAGAAATGCAGAAATATCATGTCATATTCACATTAGAAATGTTAAGGCAATGTAGTGTAGGTTTAGGTGCGGTATAATATCTTGTTTTTCTCTTCATTTGTTGGGAGGATGATTAGACTTTTTTTATAGTTGAGTATAGGAGTATAGTTTGTGCTATCGCTTACACTTATGTTGCTTACAACCATGTTCCCTATTTAGACATTTACTATTGAAATCAATAAAAGCTATAAAAATGTCTTTGGACTGAGCCCCCCCCCTGGAAGCTACAGGAATATTCAGTGGATTAATATCAGGAACAGGAGAAGTTGAGGATTGTGCCCCCTCTCCCCTTGGGCTCCAAAGCAGTAGCTGTGGACTGTGTCCCTGCACAGTCTGACACTATCCAATTACATTTGCCAGTTTCAGACTGTGCAGGGACACACCCCTAACTAGTAACACCCATCTGGACCTGCATTGCAAACTGATAGCATTTTATTCAAACCCAATTGCAGGAATAATAGAGAAATAGCACAACTTAGAGCTAGAAGAATAGATGCCCCAGAATTCTTATTACAAAGGGGTATGTGCAGAGAGCCACAGGGGAAGGGAGAGGCTAGGAGTTACCGCAGCAAGAATGGTGGTAGCAGTCATTACTCATTCTGATGCTCCCCTAGGCCGTGCAGTGATGAGAAGGGTGCATCTTTCTTCCCTTTGGGACACACCCTGGTCTTGGGGTTCTCCTGCCTGAGTGTGGTTTGGGATGCTCTTGATAGCGATAAATTGTGAGGTATAAGGGCTCTTTCACACCTGCGTTCTTGTCTTCCGGCATAGAGTTCCGTCGTCGGGGCTCTATGCCGGAAGAATCCTGATCAGGATTATCCTAATGCATTCTGAATGGAGAGTAATCCGTTCAGGATGCATCAGGATGTCTTCAGTTCCGGTACGGAACGTTTGTTGGCCGGAGAAAATACCGCAGCATGCTGCGCTTTTTGCTCCGGCCAAAAATCCGGAACACTTGCCGCAAGGCCGGATCCGGAATTAATGCCCATTGGAAGGCATTGATCCGGATCCGGCCTTAAGCTAAACGTCGTTTCGGCGCATTGCCGGAGCCGACATTTAGCTTTTTCAGAGTGGTTACCATGGCTGCCGGGACGCTAAAGTCCTGACAGCCATGGTAAGTGTAGTGGGGAGCGGGGGAGCAGTGTACTTACCGTCCGTGCGGCTCCCCGGGCGCTCCAGAGTGACGTCAGGGCGCCCCAAGCGCATGGATCACGTGATCGCATGGATCACGTCATCCATGCGCATGGGGCGCTCTGACGTCATTCTGGAGCGCCCCGGGAGCCGCACGGACTGTAAGTATACCGCTCCCCCGCTCCCCACTACTACTATGGCAACCAGGACCTTAATAGCGTCCTGGGTGCCATAGTAACACTGAACGCATTTTGAAGACGGTTCCGTCTTCAAATGCTTTCAGTACACTTGCGTTTTTCCGGATCCGGCAGGCACCTCCGGCAACGGAAGTGCATGCCGGATCCCAACAACGCAAGTGTGAAAGAGGCCTAAGGCAGGTTCTCTTGGCAGCCAATGATGGTATGGAGGTGCAGTGTTATGGCACAAGCAATAATGATACCAAGTTAACAGCAGATCACAGACACTATAACATAAAATGCCTTTTCTGGTCCGCGGACAAGAATAGGACATGTTCTATTTTTTTCAGGAACGGAATTGCGGATCCTGAAAAAACAGATCCCGAAAATGCGAATGCGTATCCCGGAAATGCGAATTCGCATCCGTTCCAGCCCCATTAAAAGTGAATGGGTCCGCAAATTGCGGAACTAATGCGGACCCAAATTGCGGACTTGTGAATGGACCCTTAGTTCTGCACCTTTTTCACAGGTTGCTGTACTTGTAGTTAATAAGGTGTTATGTAGGCGGTATGTATATCTCCAAATCAAACTGCCTATTAGTACATCTGTCATAGTTGTCCATAGCAACCAATCAGAGCTCAGCTTTTAGTTCCAACAGGGCTCTGAAGAAAATATAAGCCGAGTTCGGATTGTTTGCTATGGACAACTAAGACAGCTTTACTATTAGGAAGTTTGATTTGGAGATATTGGAGGTGGGCTTCTTTTTCGTGGGCCACCCTGTATTTTGCACTTAATAAAGACAGACTTTTCTTTTTTCTCTTTTCTCCGCTTGTTAGTTTTTAAGGGTAACTGTCATGTTTTCATTTAAAAAAATCAATTTTACCATATGTTACTGCTGCAGCAGCATTATCCTTTCTATCTGGCTGGTTCACCACATAGGACTATATCTTCACTCCTTTTACTTCACTGTCTAGACTTCTACTGTCTCTACACTGAATGCTCCTGTCTAAGTCCAAACGCCACCTCCATAACTCTTTTTATGCTATAAGTACATATAGCACATAACAGCACATATCTAACCCTTTTGCAGCGTACCACTCCCGTAGTAGTGGGATGCTGCTTATACAGCGGACTACTCCCAGGCATCTGGTTTATCCCTTGCCCGTTAGGATGTTTCTACGAAATACGTCCCTCTTAACCACCTCAGTCCCTATGGCTTAAACACCCTGAAAGACCAGGCCACTTTTTACACTTCTGACCTACACTACTTTCACCGTTTATTGCTCGGTCATGCAACTTACCACCCAAATGAATTTTACCTCCTTTTCTTCTCACTAATAGAGCTTTCATTTGGTGGTATTTCATTGCTGCTGACATTTTTACTTTTTTTGTTATTAATCGAAATTTAACGATTTTTTTGCAAAAAAATGACATTTTTCACTTTCAGTTGTAAAATTTTGCAAAAAAAACGAGATCCATATAGAAATTTTGCTCTAAATTTATTGTTCTACATGTCTTTGATAAAAAAAAAATGTTTGGGTAAAAAAAATGGTTTGGGTAAAAGTTATAGCGTTTACAAACTATGGTACAAAAATGTGAATTTCCGCTTTTTGAAGCAGCTCTGACTTTCTGAGCACCTGTCATGTTTCCTGAGGTTCTACAATGGCCAGACAGTACAAACACCCCACAAATGACCCCATTTCGGAAAGTAGACACCCTAAGGTATTCGCTGATGGGTATAGTGAGTTCATAGAACTTTTTATTTTTTGTCACAAGTTAGCGGAAAATGATGATTTTTTATTTATTTATTTTTTCTTACAAAGTCTCATATTCCACTAACTTGTGACAAAAAATAAAAACTTCCATGAACTCACTATGCCCATCAGCGAATACCTTGGGGTGTCTTCTTTCCAAAATGGGGTCACTTGTGGGGTAGTTATACTGCCCTGGCATTCCAGGGGCCCAAATGTGTGGTAAGGAGTTTGAAATCAAATTCTGTAATAAATGGCCGGTGAAATCCGAAAGGTGCTCTTTGGAATGTGGGCCCCTTTGCCCACCTAGGCTGCAAAAAAGTGTCACACATGTGGTATCTCCGTATTCAGGAGAAGTTGTGGAATGTGTTTTGGGGTGTCATTTTACATATACCCATGCTGGGTGAGATAAATATCTTGGTCAAATGCCAACTTTGTATAAAAAAATGGGAAAAGTTGTCTTTTGCCAAGATATTTCTCTCACCCAGCATGGGTATATGTAAAATGACACCCCAAAACACATTCCCCAACTTCTCCTGAATACGGAGATACCACATGTGTGACACTTTTTTGCAGCCTAGGTGGGCAAAGGGGCCTATATTCCAAAGAGCACATTTCGGATTTCACTGGTCATTTTTTACAGAATTTGATTTCAAACTCCTTACCACACATTTGGGCCCCTAGAATGCCAGGGCAGTATAACTACCCCACAAGTGACCCCATTTTGGAAAGAAGACACCCCAAGGTATTCGTTGATGGGCATAGTGAGTTCATGGAAGTTTTTATTTTTTGTCACAAGTTAGTGGAATATGAGACTTTGTAAGAAGAAAAAAATTAAAAATCAGCATTTTCCACTAACTTGTGACAAAAATAAAAAATTCTAGGAACTCGCCATGCCCCTCACGGAATACCTTGGGGTGTCTTCTTTACAAAATGGGGTCACTTGTGGGGTAGTTATACTGCCCTGGCATTTTCCAGGGGCCCTAATGTGTGGTAAGTAGGTAAATGACCTGTGAAATCCTAAAGGTGCTCTTTGGAATGTGGGCCCCTTTGCCCACCTAGGCTGCAAAAAAGTGTCACACATGTGGTATCGCCGTATTCAGGAGAAGTTGGGCAATGTGTTTTGGGGTGTCTTTTTACATATACTCATGCTGGGTGAGAGAAATATCTTGGCAAAAGACAACTTTTCCCATTTTTTTATACAAAGTTGGCATTTGACCAAGATATTTATCTCACCCAGCATGGGTATATGTAAAATGACACCCCAAAACACATTCCCCAACTTCTCCTGAATACGGCGATACCACATGTGTGGCACTTTTTTGCAGCCTAGGTGGGCAAAGGGGCCCACATTCCTTTTATGAGGGCATTTTTAGACATTTGGATCCCAGACTTCTTCTCACGCTTTGGGGCCCCTAAAATGCCAGGGCAGTATAAATACCCCACATGTGACCCCATTTTGGAAAGAAGACACCCCAAGGTATTCAATGAGGGGCATGGCGAGTTCATAGAAATTTATTTTTTTTGGCACAAGTTAGCGGAAATTGATTTTATTTATTTTTTTCTCACAAAGTCTCCCTTTCCGCTAACTTGGGACAAAGATTTCAATCTTTCATGGACTCAATATGCCCCTCACGGAATACCTGGGGGTGTCTTCTTTCCGAAATGGGGTCACATGTGGGGTATTTATACTGCCCTGGCATTCTAGGGGCCCTAAAGCGTGAGAAGTAGTCTGGAATATAAATGTCTAAAAAATTTTACGCATTTGGATTCCGTGAGGGGTATGGGGAGTTCATGTAAGATTTAATTTTTTGACACAAGTTAGTGGAATATGAGACTTTGTAAGAAAAAAATAATAATTTCCGCTAACTTGGGCCAAAAAAATGTCTGAATGGAGCCTTACAGAGGGGTGATCAATGACAGGGGGTGATCAATGACAGGGGGGTGATCAATGACAGGGGGGTGATCAATGACAGGGGGGTGATCAATGACAGGGGGGTGATCATGGAGTCTATATGGGGTGATCACCCCCCTGTCATTGATCACCTCCCTATAAGGCTCCATTCAGATGTCCGTATGTGTTTTGCGGATCCGATCCATGTATCCGTGGATCCGTAAAAATCATACGGACATCTGAATGCAGCCTGACAGGGGGGGGGTGATCAATGACAGGGGGGGTGATCAATGACAGGGGGGTGATCAGGGAGTCTATATGGGGTGATCACCCCCCCGGAAGGCTCCAGGGAGACGCCTGTATGTGTTTTGCGGATCCGATCCATCTATCAGTGGATCCGTAAAAATCATGCGGACATCTGAATGGAGCTTTACAGGGGGGTGATCAATGACAGGGGGGTAATCAATGACAGGGGGGTGATCAGGGAGTCTATATGGGGTGATCACCACAGTCATTGATCACGCCCCTGTAAGGCTCCATTCAGACGTCCGTATGCGTTTTGGGGATCCGATCCATCTATCAGTGGATCCGTAAAAATCATGCGGACGTCTGAATGGAGCTTTACAGGGGGGTGATCAATGACAGGGGGGTAATCAATGACAGGGGGGTGATCAGGGAGTCTATATGGGGTGATCACCACAGTCATTGATCACGCCCCTGTAAGGCTCCATTCAGATGTCCGTATGCGTTTTGCGGATCCGACCCATCTACCAGTGGATCCGTAAAAATCATGCGGACGTCTGAATGGAGCTTTACAGGGGGGTGATCAATGACAGGGGGGTAATCAATGACAGGGGGGTGATCAGGGAGTCTATATGGGGTGATCACCACAGTCATTGATCACGCCCCTGTAAGGCTCCATTCAGACGTCCGTATGCGTTTTGCGGATACGATCCATCTATCAGTGGATCCGTAAAAATCATGCGGACATCTGAATGGAGCTTTACAGGAGGGTGATCAATGACAGGGGGGTAATCAATGACAGGGGGGTGATCAGGGAGTCTATATGGGGTGATCAGGGGTGATCAAGGGTGAATAAGGGATTAATAAGTGACAGGGGGGGGGAGTGTAGTGTAGTGGTGCTTGGTGCAACATATTACTGAGCTACCTGTGTCCTCTGGTGGTCGATCCAAACAAGGGGACCACCAGAGGACCAGGTAGCAGGTATATTAGACGCTGTTATCAAAACAGCGTCTAATATACCTGTTAGGGGTTAAAAAAATCACATCTCCAGCCTGCCAGCGAACGATCGCCGCTGGCAGGCTGGAGATCCACTCTCTTACCTTACGTTCCTGTGAGCGCGCGCGCCTGTGTGCGCGCGTTCACAGGAAATCTCGCGTCTCGCGAGATGACGCATATATGCGTGACTGTGCGCAGGGCTGCCACCTCCGGAACGCGATCCTGCGTTAGGCGGTCCGGAGGTGGTTAAAGAGCAAGTAGTCTAATGCCAGTTGCAGTTAAGCAACGAGGATATGAAGTCCCCTTTGTAGATGGTAGTGTGGGTACCCAGATGTAGGATTGGCAGAGTAGTGTAGCGTGGCCTACAATCTCTCTGAAGGTGTTGTATGCACGTGTCACGGTGCTCCTACCTGGATATTCGTAGATCCCAGACATGGTAGTCCGAAGCAAGTGCAAAAGGGGTTGTTGAACTTGGGTGATGAATAAGTTAAATAAATGGAGTCCAGACTTTGCATTAACGTTGATCACAGCTTTGCTTGGCATAAACGGCAATCTAAACAGTTTCCAGACTTTATCTTGGTTATCAGCAGGTATTGGCTTAACTCTGGCAGGCAAACACTTCTGCAACAATCTCAGCTCTACTATGCTGTAGCTTTCTCAGCTCTAATATGCTACCTGGGTTAAGTAGGAAATTTCTCCTCTTCTGCTGGAACTTAGCTAAGTGGTAGTCTGTCTCTTACTTTAATCCTAGGAACTTCTTTCTGGCTTCAAGCTCACTTTAGCTTGACTTTTAGGCAATGCAAGCCCAGAAGGGGACAAGCAACCATGTAGACTTCACAGGCAAGGCCTGTCCTGCAGGGACAAGGCCTGCTGCTTCCTACCCATACAGGGGCTACTCTGAACTGACCCACTAACTAACTAACTAACTACTCCCTCTCTAGAGAGGGCTGGAAGGGAACTACAAGGTTCCTCTCAGAGAAAATAACTCTGCACAGATCGCCGCCACCTGCTTGTGAACCAGGCACATTACATATTAACAACATTTTATAAGGAAATATGAATACACACATTGCAGGACATGGCGATAAATACATAGGATGACACATGATGCACCGATAAAAACGCCGGTCTTAATAAAGGACCATAGCTGGCGTTGGATCCATCAGAGTTATGAAGAGACACAGGCCTCTCCATAACTTTGGCACATCCAGCGCCAGTTCTAAATGTAACACAGCTTCCGAGCTGTCTTACATTTAGATAATTTTCTATGCCTAAAACAGGGCTGTCTCCATCCCCGCCCACACCAAGCCCAAAATTTTAGACTTGGCGTGAGTGGGGAAGAGTTGCAGATAGCAGCGCAACCAACCATTGTGCTGATGTCGGCTCAATGGTTCGTTAGGATAGGGGATAACTTGTACCATTCGAAATACCCCTTTTAGGAAAAATAATGTCGCTAGTCATGGCTAAACAGCATGTATGGCCACACAACTCGGCTGTACTATGTTTGGGATGCTGGCAACTTGTGGCCGAGTAGTACCATGTGGCCATACAAGCCACAGTGAGATCATAATTAATTAGAGCCAAATTCTTTATTTGATGTTCATTGTTAATAGCTGCAGAGTAACCCACAAAAGCAAATAAACAATTTAGTTCAGGGACAACAATACCATAGTGCAGCACAAAATTTTGCCCCAGCAAAATGAAATATTACAGTGCTTAACAAAATATTGTCCCAGCTGAACCAAATATCACAGTACAGCACAATATAAGACCCAGCAGAACGAAATACTACTGTGCAGCACACAAATACTGTCCCAGCAGAAACAAATATCAAAGTGCAGCACAATATACTGTCCCAGCAGAAGCAAATATCAAAGTGCAGCACAATATACTGCCCAGCAGAACCAAATACCACAGAGCAGCACGAAATACTGTCCCACCAGAACCAAATACCACAGTACAGCACAGTATACTGCCCCAGCAGAACCAAATACCACGGTGCAGCACAATATACTGCCCCAGCAGAACCAAATACCACAGTGCAGCACAAGATACTGCCCCAGCAGAACCAAATACCACAGGGCAGCACAATATACTACCCAGCAGAACCAAATACCACAGCAGAAGCTGCCCCCCTGTGTGGGCAATGCCTGCTGCCAGTTGTCTCTAACTAAGATATACGCATGGGGGGGGGCAGACATAGGCCACAGTATGAAGCCAGCCCTACCTTCAGTGGGCTGCCTATTGTTTGAGCTCTACCAAACACATAGGAGAATACAGCTATATGTGCCTCTTATATACAGTGACGTCTCTCCTCATTTTCTTCAGAACGCCATGACAGCTTCTTTCAACTACATCTCATCTCTGCATAGATTGCCATGCAGACATCATAGGTTCTTTACTCTTCCATCATCCTACCACTTCTCAAAACCAACTTCCCTTCCAGTTACCACTCCTAATACTGTGCCCACTGATCTCCCCAATGCTTTCAGATACTATACTGCAGAAAAATATAGTACCCCCAGTAGTGTAGCAATAATGTCCCCAATATTGCCCCAGTAATAATAATTTCCCCATAATGTCCCATTAAGACACCCCTATAGTGCCCCAGTCATAAGAATGTTTTCTAAAATGCCCCTAGTAATAATAACTCCCCTGTAGTGTCCATATTAATACCCCCTATAATGTTTCCAGGAATAATAATGCCCTCTATTGTGTCCCCAGTGGTAAAAATGCCCGTATACTACTGCTGCCCGAGTGCCTCAAGTAATGCCCCCCATAGTGCCCCACATATTAAAAATGTCCCCAGTGCCTCATTAATGGTCCCCATATTGCCCCCAGCAAAAATAATGCCCTCAGTAATAATAATGCTATAATAGTTTACCAGTATTACTAATTCCCATTGTAGTGCCTCCAGCAATAATAATGCCTCCAGTAACCCCTTAGTGACCAGCCTGTTTTGGGCCTTACTGACCAAGCGTTTTTCTTCCTTTTTTCATCGTTGCATTCCAAGAGTTATAACTTTTTTTTCCGTCTATATAGCTTTATGAGGGCTTGTTTTTTGTGGGACAAGTTGTAGTTTTTAATGGCGCCATTTTGGGGTACACATAACTTTCTGATTAACTTTTATTGACTCTTTCTGGGAGGGAGATGGGAAAAAAAGCAATACTGCCACTTTTTTTAATGTTATATATTTTATGGCATTAATTTTTCGGTATAAATAACATATTATCTTTATTCTCTGGAACAGAACGAATACAGTGATACCAAATACATATAGTTTTTTTTTTACGTTTTACTACTTTTTTAAAGAAAAATTTGTTTTAGCATTGCCGCTTCCCAAGACCCATAACTTTTTTATTTTTCTATGGAGTTGTGTGAGGGCTTGAATTTTGTGGGATGACTTGTATTTTTCATTGGTATAATTTTGGAATAAATGGTGCTTTTTGATCACTTGTTATTACGTTTTTTCGGTGGCAACTAAGAATAAATTAGCAATTCTGTCTTTTTTTTTTTTTTTTTACGGCGTTCATCGTAGGGGATAATTCATGTGATATTTATGTAGTCTGGGTTGTTACGTTCGTGAAAATACCAAACATATGGGGGAGATTTTTTTTTTCATTGAAAAGAGTGTTTTTTAATGGAATTTTTTTATTTAATAAATGTTTTTTTTTTTTAATCTTTTTTTTTACCACTTAATAGTCCCACAAGGTGACTATAACAGACAATATTTTGATTGCTTTTAAAATGCAATGCACTTTCCCTATAGTGCATTACATTTTAATGTCAGTGCTATTCTGACATTGACCAGCAGGCTGCGCCAAAGAGGCACAGCCTGCTGGAAATTACAGAAGGCTGGTCTGGGGCCTACATAAGACCCCTTCCAGCCTTCACACACATCAGCACCCCGCGATCGCATTTGCAGGGTGCCGATGGGAGACAGAGGGAGTTCGCTTCTCCTGTCAGCACATTAACATGCGTCGGGCGCCATTGCCCGCAGCATGTAAAGTGTTAAACAGCCGGATCAGCACTCCTGCCGGTCCGGGCTGTTAGAGCAGGGCCGAGGTTCTCATGTGAGAGTCGGGTCCCCACTCCCCGCTGCACGGGGGCCCCGTGCAGCGCTTAAACTCGGCTGCCGTAAAAAAAGCGGCGGCCCAGCCTAAGACCCCTAAGTGACCGCCGTAAAATGGTGTATGGGTGGTCACTAAGGGGTTAAACATTTCCCCATAGTGCCCCCAGTAATGCCCCCTATAGTGCCTCAATATTAAAAATAATTCCCCCTAGTGATGCCCTGTATTGTGCCGTCAATAATAATAATGCCCTCACAATGCCTCCACAATTTCCTGTATTGTGTCCCCTATAGTGGTATTAAAAATGCTCCTAGTGTCCCCAGTAATGCCTCCAATAATGCCTTATATGCTCCCAAAGTGGCATATCCTGTTCCACGTTGCTATATGCGGTGTCGACTCCTGGTGAAGGTGGTCTTAATTTTGTCATAGCGCTGCCTGCATCCCAGCGCAGGCAGTTGAATGATGTCACTGTGTCACCTGCATCCCAGTGTAGGCTGTTGGATAACGTCAGGGGCGTAACTAGAAGTGACTGGGCCCCACAGCAATTTTTTGTATGGGGCGCACTTCGCAACTCAGGTGCCAGGGGGGCACAGACCAGGGCAGCATAGACAAGGGCTGGGGGAAGGGGGGGGGTTTCTGTAGAATTGTTCTTTCCTGTGTAATATAACCGAAGAGGTGAATATGACGTCACACTACATTGTATGTACAGCACAGTATGACCCCTGCTGTAGGATAGGTGCCCATTCTATGTATTGCTATACAGGGAGTGCAGAATTATTAGGCAAATGAGTATTTTGACCACATCATCCTCTTTATGCATGTTGTCTTACTCCAAGCTGTATAGGCTCGAAAGCCTACTACCAATTAAGCATGTTAGGTGATGTGCATCTCTGTAATGAGAAGGGGTGTGGTCTAATGACATCAACACCCTATATTAGGTGTGCATAATTATTAGGCAACTTCCTTTCCTTTGGCAAAATGGGTCAAAAGAAGGACTTGACAGGCTCAGAAAAGTCAAAAATAGTGAGATATCTTGCAGAGGGATGCAGCACTCTTAACCCCTTAAGGACTCAGCCCTATTTCACCTTAAGGACTTGGCCATTTTTTGCAAATCTGACCAGTGTCACTTTAAGTGCTGATAACTTTAAAACGCTTTGACTTATCCAGGCCGTTCTGAGATTGTTTTTTCGTCACATATTGTACTTCATGACACTGCTAAAATTGGGTCAAAAAAGTAAATTTTTTTGCATAAAAAAATACCATATTTACCAAAAATTTTGAAAAATTTGCAAAATTTCAAAGTTTCAGTTTCTCTACTTCTGTAATACATAGTAATACCCCCAAAAATTTTGATGACTTTACATTCCCCATATGTCTACTTCATGTTTGTAGCATTTTGGGATTGATATTTTATTTTTTGGGGATGTTATAAGGCTTAGAAGTTTAGAAGCAAATCTTGAAATTTTTCAGAAATTTACAAAAAACAAATTTTTAGGGACCACTACAGGTCTGAAGTCACTTTGCGAGGCATACATAATAGAAACCGCCCAAAAATGACCCCATTCTATAAACTACACCCCTCAAGGTATTCAAAACTGATTTTACAAGCTTCGTTAACCCTTTAGGTATTGCACAAGAGTTATTGGCAAATGGGGATGAAATTTGAGAATTTCATTTTTTTGCCTAATTTTCCATTTTAACCCATTTTTTCCACTAACAAAGCAAGGGTTAACAGCTAAACAAGACTGTATCTTTATTGCCCTGACTCTGCCGTTTACAGAAACACCCCATATGTGGCCGTAAACTACTGTACGGGCACACAGTAGGGCGTAGAGGGAAAGGTGCGCCGTTTGGTTTTTGGAGGGCTGATTTTGCTGGACTGTTTTTTTGACACCATGTCCCATTTGAAGCCCCCTGATGCACCCCTAGAGTAGAAACTCCATAAAAGTGATCCCATCTAAGAAACTACACCCCTCAAGGTATTCAAAACTGATTTTACAAACTTTGTTAACCCTTTAGGTGTTGCACAAGAGTTATTGGCAAATGGGGATGAAATTTGAGAATTTCATTTTTTTGCCTAATTTTCCATTTTAACCCATTTTTTCCACTAACAAAGCAAGGGTTAACAGCCAAACAAGACTGTATCTTTATTGCCCTGACTCTGCCGTTTACAGAAACACCCCATATGTGGCCGTAAACTACTGTACGGCCACACAGCGGGGCGTAGAGTGAAAGGTGCGCCGTTTGGTTTTTGGAAGCCAGATTTTGCTGGACTGTTTTTTTGACACCATGTCCCATTTGAAGCCCCCCCTGATGCACCCCTAGAGTAGAAACTCCATAAAAGTGACCCCATCTAAGAAACTACACCCCTCAAGGTATTCAAAACTGATTTTACAAACTTTGTTAACCCTTTAGGTGTTGCACAAGATTTAATGGAAAATAGAGATACAATTTCAAAATTTCACTTTTTTGGCAGATTTTCCATTTTAATATTTTTTTTCCAGTAACAAAGCAAGGGTTAACAGCCAAACAAAACTCATTATTTATGGCCCTGATTCTGTAGTTTACAGAAACACCTAATATGTGTTCGTAAACCGCTGTACGGGCACACGGCAGGGCGCAGAAGGAAAGGAATGCCATACGGTTTTTGGAAGGCAGGTTTTGCTGGACTGGTTTTTTTGACACCATGTCCCATTTGAAGCCCCCCTGATGCACCCCTAGAGTAGAAACTCCAAAAAAGTGACCCCATTTTAGAAAGTACGGAATAAGGTGGCAGCTTTGTTGGTACTAGTTTAGGGTACATATGATTTTTGGTTGCTCTATATTACACTTTTTGTGCGGCAAGGTAACAAGAAATAGCTTTTTTGGCACTTTTTTTTTTTTTTTGTTATTTACAACATTCATCTGACAGGTTAGATCATGTGGTAATTTCATAGAGCAGGTTGTCACGGACGCGGCGATACCTAATATGTATACAATTTTTTTTATTTATATAAGTTTTATACAATAACTTCCTTTTTAAAACCAAAAAAAGTTTTAGTGTCTCCATAGTCTAAGAGCCATAGTTTTTTCAGTTTTTGGGCGATTATCTTGAGTAGGGTCTCATTTTTTGCGGGATGAGATGACGGTTTAATTGGCACTATTTTGGGGTGCATATGACTTTTTGATCGCTTGTTATTACACTTTTTGTGACGTAAGATGACAAAAAATGGCTTTTTTTACACCGTTTTTATTTTTTATTTTTTACGGTGGTCACCTGAGGGGTTAGATCATGTGATATTCTTATAGAGCCGGTTGATACGGACGCGGCGATACCTAATATGTATACTTTATTTTTATTTATGTAAGTTTTACACAATGATTTCATTTTTGAAACAAAAAAAATCATGTTTTAGTGTTTCTTTAGTCTGAGAGCCATAGTTTTTTCAGTTTTTGGGCGATTATCTTGGGTAGGGTATGATTTTTGCGGGATGAGATGACGGTTTGATTGGTACTATTTTGGCGTACATATGACTTTTTTGATCACTTTTATTACCTTTTTTGGGAAGTAAGGTGGGCAAAATTTTAATTTTCTCATAGTTTTTATTTTTTTATTTTTATGGCGTTCACCGTGCGGGGAAAGTAACATGACCGTTTTATAGATCAGGTCGTTACGGACGCGGCGATACCTAATATGTGTAGTGTATTTAATTTTTTTAATTTTTATTCAGTGATGAATGTTTTTTTTTTTATCTTAACTTTTTTCACTTTTTTTCACTTTTTTTTTGACCTAGACCCACTTGGTTCTGGAAGATCCAGTGGGTCTGATGTCTGTATAATACAGTACAGAACAATATATATTGTTCTGTACTGTATTTTACTTACACTGAACAGATCTATGCTTTCAGCACAGATCTGTTCAGCACCATGGACAGCAGGACGCCTGAGCAGGCGTCCTGTTGCCATGGGAACCCTCCCCGTCTGCTCAGAACTTCGCAGACGGGGAAGGGTAAGCACAGGGCTGAGGGGGGCTCTCTGGGGGCTCTCTCCCTCTCCATCGGGGGGCTGCAAAGGCACAGCAGCCCCCCGATGGAGAGGGAGGGAGCTCCCTGACCGACGACAGTTAACTTTTTCCATACAGCGGTCCGTACGGACCGCGGTATGGAAAGGGTTAAACGGCTGACATCTGCACAGATGTCAGCCGTTTATACCAGGGTGCCAGCAATGTGCTGGCACCCTGGAATAACCACTAGACACCAACGATCATTCATGGGGAGGCGGGCGGGGGATCGCGATCCCGCCTGCCGCACCGCCCGCCTCCCGCAACGCCCCCACCGCATGCGACACCCCCCCCCGCACCACCCGCCGGCATAAAATCGTGCAGGGGTGCAGGGGGGGGTGAAAAATATAGATTATAGGCACTCAAAAGTTTCTGATCCCCGCGGTCAGGGACCGCGGGCATCAGAAACTGCAAAAAGCGCAGCAAACCGCAGGTCTGAATTGACCTGCGGTTTGCTGCGATCGCCGACACGGGGGGGTCACATGACCCCCCCTGGCGTTGTCACAGGATGCCGGCTGAAGGATTTCAGCCGAAATCCCGTTCCGTTTAACCCCTCGGGCGCCGGAATACTGATTTCAAGTTAGGACGTACCGGTACGCCCTGAGTCCTTAAGGACTCGGGAAATAGGGCGTACCGATACGCCCTGCGTCCTTAAGGGGTTAAAATTGCAAAGCTTCTGAAGCGTGATCATCGAACAATCAAGCGTTTCATTCAAAATAGTCAACAGGGTCGCAAGAAGCGTGTGGAAAAACCAAGGCGCAAAATAACTGCCCATGAACTGAGAAAAGTCAAGCGTGCAGCTGCCAAGATGCCACTTGCCACCAGTTTGGCCATATTTCAGAGCTGCAACATCACTGGAGTGCCCAAAAGCACAAGGTGTGCAATACTCAGAGACATGGCCAAGGTAAGAAAGGCTGAAAGACGACCACCACTGAACAAGACACACAAACTGAAACGTCAAGACTGGGCCAAGAAATATCTCAAGACTGATTTTTCTAATGTTTTATGGACTGATGAAATGAGAGTGAGTCTTGATGGGCCAGATGGATGGGCCCGTGGCTGGATTGGTAAAGGGCAGAGAGCTCCAGTCCGACTCAGACGCCAGCAAGGTGGAGGTGGAGTACTGGTTTGGGCTGGTATCATCAAAGATGAGCTTGTGGGGCCTTTTCGGGTTGAGGATGGAGTCAAGCTCAACTCCCAGTCCTACTGCCAGTTTCTGGAAGACACCTTCTTCAAGCAGTGGTACAGGAAGAAGTCTGCATCCTTCAAGAAAAACATGATTTTCATGCAGGACAATGCTCCATCACACGCGTCCAAGTACTCCACAGCGTGGCTGGCAAGAAAGGGTATAAAAGAAGAAAATCTAATGACATGGCCTCCTTGTTCACCTGATCTGAACCCCATTGAGAACCTGTGGTCCATAATCAAATGTGAGATTCACAAGGAGGGAAAACAGTACACCTCTCTGAACAGTGTCTGGGAGGCTGTGGTTGCTGCTGCACGCAATGTTGATTGTGAACAGATCAAAACACTGACAGAATCCATGGATGGCAGGCTTTTGAGTGTCCTTGCAAAGAAAGGTGGCTATATTGGTCACTAATTGGTTTTTGTTTTGTTTTTGAATGTCAGAAATGTATATTTGTGAATGTTGAGATGTTATATTGGTTTCACTGGTAAAAATAAATAATTGTAATGGGTATATATTTGTTTTTTGTTAAGTTGCCTAATAATTATGCACAGTAATAGTCACCTGCACACACAGATATCCCCCTAAAATAGCTAAAACTAAAAACAAACTAAAAACTACTTCCAAAAATATTCAGCTTTGATATTAATGAGTTTTTTGGGTTCATTGAGGTTGTTGTTCAATAATAAAATTAATCCTCAAAAATACAACTTGCCTAATAATTCTGCACTCCCTGTATTGCTGGATCAGAAACAGGAGAGTAGCGTGCTTTTTCACATGGATCATGGAGTTTGCGAGTGTCAGCAGCGCGGGAGAAGTATGCGGAACCTATTCATGTAACTTATTTTGAACTGAGATGTGGGGGGGACTGTACGCTGAGATATGGGGGGGACTGTACACTGAGGTGTGGGGGGGACTGTACGCTGAGATGTGGGGGGGACTGTACACTGAGGTATGGAGGGGACTGTACACTGAGATGTGGGAGGACTGTACACTGAGATGTGAGGGGGACTGTACGCTGAGATGGGGGGGGGGACTGTACACTAAGGTATGGGGGGACTGTACACTGAGATGTGGGGGGACTGTACACTGAGGTATGGGGGGGGACTGTACACTGAGATGTGGGGGGACTGTACATTGAGGTATGGGGGACTGTACACTGAGATGTGGGGGAACTGTACATTGAGGTATGGGGGGGACTGTACACTGAGGTATGGGGGGGACTGTACACTGAGATGTGGGGGGACTGTACACTGAGGTATGGGGGGGACTGTACACTGAGATGTGGGGGGACTGTACATTGAGGTATGGGGGGACTGTACACTGAGATGTGGGGGGACTGTACATTGAGGTATCGGGGGACTGTACACTGAGATGTGGGTGGACTGTACACTGAGGTATGGGGGGACTGTACACTGAGATGTGGGGGAAATGTACACTGAGATGTGGGGGGGGACTGTACACTGAGATGTGGGGGGACTGTACACTAAGATGTGGGGGGACTGTACACTGAGGTGTGGGGGGGGGGAGTGCATGCTGGTCAAGTTACACCTCTGGCTGGAGGGAAGGGATTAGGTCAAGAATCTGGCATGGTGGGGGCGGTGTTGTTTCAATTTTTGCCTCAGGCAGCAGGAAGGCTATGTGCGGGGTGCACATAGACTTCCTGCTGCCCTTAGCCACAACACAATGAGGGAAGGGGGGCCCAAGCTGAACTCTTGCACCAGGGCCCATAAGCCTTTAGCTAGACCCCTGTCCCTGGGCATTGGCCTACTGGGAATGTTCCTGGCAGGGCCTATGGCCAGTCCACCGGTTGTGTAGCACGAATCTTTGAGCGAAACAGAGACTGAGGCAGCATCAGACTGCCGAGACTGCACAGACTTGTAGCTCTGTTCACATCTCGTTTTTTTGCTGGCTAAGAGTGCGGCGCTCTGATTGGATGCGCTCTTAGCCAGGGAGAAGAAAACCGCGCCCTGTTCAAATTCTAGTCACCACCTACTCTAACCGAATCGCCTCATTAGTATATGAGGCGCCAGAACTACCGGAGACCACAGCAGACAAAAGGGGGGGGGGGGGGCCCTCTGAAAAAATAATAATCGGAAATACATCACTGGGGGCCGCACTGTTAGGTAATGTAACTGTTTCTATACATGTTTTTTGGTGAAAGGTCCTCTTTGGTGAAAATTATAAATTCTTTGCTGTGAATCCCCTAAAACAGCGTAATGACTGATGTCCGGCTGTACGGATAAAGCAGAATTAACCCTAAACTGCCTGTCTCTATAATCATTGGTGCTAGAGGGTGCTGGACTTCAGATCCAGTCAGTATTTCAGTCTCTGCATACGCATGGCACGTTAAAGGAAATGTATCACCAAAAATACCCCCCCCAGCCCCCAAAGAAGTCTACTTTCATACTAGCGTTAATATTTTCCGGTATTGAGATCCGTCATAGGGTCTAAATACCGGGAAAAAAACGCCTCTGTTTTGTCCCCATTTTGTCAATGGGGACAAAACGCAACTGAACAGAACGGAATGCTCCAAAATGCATTCCGTTCCGTTCTCATACCGGGGAGCAAAAAGCAGCATGCTGCGGTTTTCTTTCCATCCTGAGATGCGGAGAAAGACGGATCCATCATAACCCACAATGAAAGTCAATGGGGAGGGATCCGTTTTCTCTGACACAATCTGAAACAATAGAATACGGATCCGTCCCCCATTGACTTTCAATGGAGTTCATGACGGATCCGTCTTGGCAATGTTAAAGATAATACAACCGGATCCGTTCATAACGGATGCAGACGGTTGTATTATCAGTAACGGAAGCGATTTTGTTGAGCCCTGCCAGATCCAGCAAAAACGCTAGTGTGAAAGTAGCCTAAGAACTAGAGTGCTTCCATAGCATTAGGTCTCTTTCACGTGGCCTTAAAAGGTATGTCCCATCTCACAATTTTCACTGTGACATAGGACTTTAATGCATACGTTTTTTTTTTTTTGCTGGTCTCTGCGGGATGGAAAAGCGGTGAACTACGCTTTCGCATCCTTTTTTCCCAGCGTACATGTTAAACATAGGAGAACGGTAACCCAAGATCTGCTAATGAATGATACCAGGTGTGAACAGGAGACGGTGGCCTGGTCAGGACATACAAAAGTATATACAAATTGGATGTGGATCAATTCAGAACTGCTGGGAACAGTAGTGCCCTAATGCACAGCCCTTCAGGTAACGTGCCTCAGGAAATGGCTTCCATAGCACTCTCCCTCAGCCATGGGCTTTCCGTGCCTTTGCATTAGGGGATATATGACATATATATATGGCATCTAAAGAGAGGGCCGCATTAGAACAGATAATACAGTGGGCACTTTGCCACCTTGGATGGATTTCTATGCCCTGTGGTAACCCCTCCAGGTAGAGAGTGCTACTGTATCAGCCATGCCAGGGTGAAGTGGAGTAGATGTGGCTGAACAGGCGAAGCTTCCCCTCCAGTGTATTTCTCCTCACACTGAGTGTCTTTACTACAAGGCACAGGCCTAGAGGAGGAGGAGGAGGAAGAGAAGGATGGGGCAGCAGCCGTCGCCGTGGTAACAGTCTCATCCCCTCCCTCCACTCTCTCCCGTGCATTCTTCTCCTTTCTCAGCCAGGGACCGTGGTCTTCCTCACACAGGTTCCAGGGCGACCATTGTAGGCGCTTGTGCATGCAGCTTCCCGGGTTCATTAGTAGTCTCAGCGTGTGGCTGGGAAGCAGGAACACAAAAGAGCTGCTGCTGCCTGAGAATCCGGGAGACGCACCAGGGCGCTGCGGGCACAGGTAGGTAGGACACTTGGCACCTGCACTTCGCTGAGGGGCTACTTGTGGTGGAGAGAGGTTTCCAGAGGGGGGGTGGAAGTGGCATGAAAGTAGAGGACGACCATCCTGGCACTGGCGGCTGGGGACGGTCCCACCACACTGCAATGTATGTGGGCGATGAGGGGTGTCCTCTGCCCAGAGTGCTCCGCGATGTTGGCTGCTCCTAATCTGTTGCTATAGGGAGACTGGGCATGATGGATTGGTGCAGCTGCCGGGCACCGAGGATGCCAGTGATTGTACATGCAGGACCTCCCTGACAGGAGTCATGTGAGGTGCTGTGCCAGGTCCTGAGCATCTGCTGTGTGCTAACTGATGTAGCAGAGCGCACAGGGTGCAGTCACACCCTGTCCCGAAGAGCTGACAATCAGGTGTTTGTTGCCAGAGTTCAGCGGGATACCTTTTATATGTATCTATCTATCTGTCATCTATCTATCTATCTATCTATCTATCTATCTATCTATCTATCTATCTATCTATTATCTATCTATCTATCTATCTATCTATCTATCTATCTATTTATTATCTAATATCTATCTATCATCTATCTATCTATCTATCTATCTATCTATCTATCTATCTATCTATCTATCTATCTATCTATCTATCTATCTATCTATCTATCTATCTATTTATTATCTAATATCTATCTATCATCTATCTATCTATCTATCTATCTATCTATCTATCTATCTATCTATTATCTAATATCTATCTATCATCTATCTATCTATCTATCTATCTATCTATCTATCTATCTATCTATCTATCTATCTATCAATCATATTCTATCTATCTATTATCTATCTATCTATCTATCTATCTATCTATCTATCTATCTATCTATTATCTAATATCTATCTATCTATCTATCTATCTATCTAATATATCTATCTATCTATCTATCTATCTATCTATCTATCATCTATCTATCTATCATCTATCTATCTATCTATCTATCTATCTATCTATCTATTATCTAATATCTATCTATCATCTATCTATCTATCTATCTATCTATCTATCTATCTATCTATCTATCTATCTATCTATCAATCATATTCTATCTATCTATTATCTATCTATCTATCTATCTATCTATCTATTATCCAATATCTATCTATCTATCTATCTATCTATCTATCTATCTATCTATCTAATATATCTATCTATCTATCTATCTATCTATCTATCTATCTATCTAATATATCTATCTAATATCTATCTATCTATCTATCTATCTATCTATCTATCTATCTATCATCTATCTATCTAATATCTATCTATCTATCTATCTATCTATCTATCTATCTAATATCTATCTATCTAATATCTATCTATCTATCTATCTATCTATTATCCATCTATCTATTAATCTATCTATCTATCTAATATCTATCTATCTATTAATCTATCTATCTATCTATCTATTAATCTATCTATCTATCTATCTATCTATCTATCTATCTATCTATCTATCTATCATCTATCTATCTATCTATCTATCTAATATCTATCTATCTATTAATCTATCTATCTATCTATCTATCTATCTATCTATCTATCTATCTATCATCTATCTATCTATCTAATATCTATCTATCTATTAATCTATCTATCTATCTATCTATCTATCTATCTATCTATCTATCTATCTATCTATCATATAATGGAAGCCCATGACTGCCTATTTGTATGGGGTGAGGACCAGCACAAGCCCTGAAGATGATGGTAACTTCCCTCCCCTGTGGTCCCTGTGAAGTCCCAGCCATGGTCCTAGTGCAGTACATGTTATTGGTGACCTGTCATTCTAGATCAGCTATGAAATAATGTATCTTTTCATGAACTACTATTTATTAAACATATAAACTGCAAAATAAACTTTGCTGAATAATTTTATTAGCTTAAAAGAAAAGAAATCTGTGTACTTAGAGCCAAAGATATTGGCATTGTGCCCCTGTTATGAATGAGTGCCCGCTGGCATGAGAGAAGATGATGGCTGTCCTGGTCATACAAGACAAGTGTTAATCTAGTAAGTCTCTGTCACTGCTAGTAAGCCTTGCTGCTCAGGTTTTTAGCTTTATGGCTCTCGGTGGAGGCTGGCCTCTGAGATGACAAACGATTCCATTAAACTGTCATCTTCAGGTCAGCAGCCTCCATACTTCACCCACTTGTTCTGCTGGGCAGTTGTGCACAGTTTATGGCACATTTCCATAGCTAATGCCTCAGTATAGTGCCTTGCTCTTATTAACTCTGTTGCAGCCTTAATACGCAGAGTGCCATCATCATTTTCTATTATGATGTGTTTGGTGCTGTGAAAGCTGCTGCACGTTTCCCTCCATTATAGGGCATTCGCTCTCTATACCTTGCTGTGTCATTGAGAACTGTTGCAGCATTATATACATTTGCTCTGCAATAGTGCTCCATGTAAGGACGTCGTTTCCCTTCATTCTGCCTGGACGTGTAAACAGGGGAAACAAATAATTGGATTCAGTAGGCATTAACCTGTGCCCTGCCGGATATTGATTTCGCTGTGGGATTTGGAAGACGTGTATTATCAGAGGGATTTACCAAGGAGTTCAATATTTTTCAAGTGTCAGTGGTTGGGGGGCATTGACGTGAATAGCATTATGTTCAGTCTCACAGTCCTTAGAGGCAAGACCTCATTTTTACTGCTCTTTACCCTTTAATCACAACTTTATATATGGAGGCTCATTGGTTTCTGCTGACCGAATGACATATTTCCACTTTTCATCTGTATGAAGATTGAATCTGTTTTGGCTATGGTAAGGCTGCCCTAGATGTCTCTAGGATCGCAGGTTCGCCCCCTAATATCATTACTCTTTTAAAGATGACCTGTCACCATTCCTTACCTAGGTGTAGCACTTCTGGTGCATCTTTTCTCATAAGTCTGTGTTGTGCTGTTCCTCTGTTATTCCTCCTAATTAGTTATAAGTAACCTCACAACTGGGTGTTGCCTTTCACCTTGTCTACACAGACTGACACTGTCATCACTCATTCTGCGATGGTCCCATTAATTTCTATGGGATCACCGCTGCTCAGAGATCCTGGAGTGACAGGTGTCGTGTGGCCATTGTCACCCTAGCCTTAGAAAGGTACATGATGAAAATTAAAGGGAAGGTAATCTTAACAGTGACTGTAGTTGCGAGTTATCCCCTCCCTTCTTGTCCTCAGCTGTGTCATGTGACCGATAATCTGAGTCTCCAATTAACACAATATCTTATGTGTGGACAGGAAATCAGTTTTTCCATTCATTCCTATGAGACTCACATCAGTCACATGACACAGCTGAGGATCAGAAGGGAGGTTATAACTCACAAATACAGCCTATGGTAATAAGATTACCTTCACTACAATCCGCATCATGTACTTGTCTAACAGGTCAGAGAGTAAACGTTTCTGGGAGTTTTTCATTAATTCACATAGTCACGTTAGGAGAGCTGACAGGCCCTCTTTATATCATAGCCATGCTTTACACTACTGTTTTAGTGCTGCAGAACAATGAAAAACTGGTCGTTGGTAAATGATCTAATTAAGGGTACTTTCACATTAGCAGCAGGGGAGTCCGGCAGGCTGTTCCGGCGGGTAAACAGCCTGTCGGATCCGTCTTGCCGCTAGTTCACGTTTGCCTCCGGGCTGCCACTCCGTCCCCATTGACTATAATGGGGGCAAGAGCGGAGTTCCGACGGCAGCATGGCAGCGCACTGTGAGAGACAGCCGGACTAAAAGTACGACATCCACGGCTGCCTCTTGCTGTGCGCTGTCGTGCTGCCACTGGAACTCCGCCCCCGCTCCCATTATAGTCAATGGGGACGGAGCGGCAGTCCGGGGGCACACGTGAACTAGCGGCCGGATGGATCGCTGTTCATCCGCCAGAACAGCCTGCCAGACTCCCCTGCCGCTAGTTTGAAACTAGCCTAAATTTGGATAACAGTGCCACTCGTTGCAACAGCCAAAAATTGATCGATCTCTGTGCAGGTTTGTTACCAGGCTGTATAGGTGAACACTGAGATTAGACTCCAGTCATTTTTAATTCATGGCCAAAATGGTTTAATCCAAAATGCTGTGTGTGATCTGTTCATCACAGATTTTTTTTTAAACTTTATACGGTTGGGTAAAATTTAAAGGAGGTTTTAGGAAGCTACTACAGGAAACGTTCGCTCTGTAAGTGTGTATGGCTGTCCAAGGATTCCACTTATTTTTTGAGGAAGGCACAAGCCAATTGCCTCCATTCTCTAAGGCCCCTTTCACACGAGCGAGTATTCCGCGCGGATGCGATGCGGGAGGTGAACGCATTGCACCCGCACTGAATACTGACCCATTCATTTCTATGGGGCTGTGCACACGAGCAGTGATTTTCACGCATCACTTTTGCGTTGCGTGAAAATCGCAGCATGCTCCTCTTTGTGCGTTTTTCACGTAACGCAGGCCCCATAGAAATGAATGAGGCTGTGTGAAAATCGCAAGCATCCGCAAGCAAGTGCGGATGCTGTGCGATTTTCACGCACGGTTGCTAGGAGACGATCGGGATGGAGACCCGAACCTTATTATTTTCCCTTATAACATGGTTATAAGGGAAAATAATAGCATTCTGAATACAGAATGCATAGTAAAACAGGGCTGGAGGGGTTAAAAAAAAAAAAAATCATTTAACTCACCTTAATCCACTTGCTCGCGATGCCCGGCATCTCCGTCTGACTCTTTTACTGTATAGGACCTGTGGAGAGCATTAACTATAGTTTAAGGACCTGGGATGACGTCACTCCGGTCATCACATGGTACGTCACATGATCTTTTACCATGGTGATTCACCATGGTAAAAGATCATGTGACGTACCATGTGATGACCAGAGTGACGTCATCCCAGGTCCTTAAACTATAGTTAATGCTCTCCACAGGTCCTATACAGTAAAAGAGTCAGACGGAGATGCCGGGCATCGCGAGCAAGTGGATTAAAGGGACACTGACAGGCCAAAACAGCATATATAGTTAGATATATCACATTGCAGGTCTTATACAGTCTTTTAAAAGCATATAAGTATCCCCCCTGTCCACCTTATAAAGAGCGAAATATAAAGTTTTATAACCTGCATCTGCGGTCAGCAATCTGCCCAAGGGGCGGCGTTTCATGTGAAAATGCGCCCAGCCAGCCTTCCCAACTGCCGTTCTTAAGCCCCGCCCAGCTCATCATTATTCACTTCGCTGGGCGGGGCTAAAACTCTCCCCAGTCCCGATCCTGCGCCTGCGCAATTCAATCCTCCGGGCATCGTTCATGCCCAATCTTCTGCGCCTGCGCCCCGCCGTGCCGTTAGATCGCGCCTGCGTACACACACCAGCCTGCGTCTTCGAGTGAATAATGATGAGCTGGGCGGGGCTTAAGAACGGCAGTTGGGAAGGCTGGCTGGGCGCATTTTCACATGAAACGCCGCCCCTTGGGCAGATTGCTGACAGGAGAAGCAGGTTATAAAACCTTATATTTCGCTCTTTATAAGGTGGACAGGGGGGATGCTTATATGCTTTTAAAAGACTGTATAAGACCTGTAATGTAATATATCTAACTATATATGCTGTTTTGGCCTGTCAGTGTCCCTTTAAGGTGAGTTAAATGATTTTTATTTTTTTTCAACCCCTCCAGCCCTGTTTTACTATGTATTCTGTATTCAGAATGCTATTATTTTCCCTTATAACCATGTTATAAGGGAAAATAATACTATTTACAGAACACCGATCCCAAGCCCGAACTTCTGTGAAGAAGTTCGGGTTTGGGTTCCAAACACGCGCGATTTTTCTCACGCGAGTGCAAAACCCATTACAATGTTTTGCACTCGCGCGGAAAAATCGCGGGTGTTCCCGCAACGCACCCGCACATTTTTCCGCAACGCCCGTGTGAAAGAGGCCTAATAGATTTTGCAAATGTTATGAAGACTAAACCCAACAGCTGAGGAAAATTTCCTATACTTCATATTCAGTTTTTATCTGTCTTTATTCGGTATCAGATATTGTAGACTGATCACAAAGGTTTTCCTAAATCATTAGCTTGGGGCTAGCTTTAGATAGTCACCTAGAAGGACTTTCTCATATTGTGGTACTATCCTGTAGTCATTTGGGGCTTCAAATAGTCCTCAATGAGTGATGGTATGGCTGTAACCTGTTACTGGTGATAACTGGCGTTTACCAGGGTTGTTTCTACCTCTTCAAGATCTGATAACAAGTCTACATATATAGAGTAGTATACTAGGCCGCACATAACACTGGCTGACACCGTGGTAAGATGCCCTAGGCATAGTAGAGTGCTTGTGCCTGTGCCAAAGCTTTGGATCACATCAGGGATGTTCTTCTCTTGAGTGTGCTGTTTTTAATACAGTATCTTTTTTCATACCGTATTTACTAGATTTTATTTAGTATATGTTTTCCTAATCCTATATGGTTTATAAGTGGATTGTGATTTTATTATTTGATGCTAACCGTTTTTTGCTAGTAATGTTTGTATTGTGAAAGTGCTCTACTATTGACAATTTTGAGTATTTTATGAGTCCAATGGGGTAATTTATCAAACTGGTGTAAAGTAGACCTGACTTAGCTGCCCATAGCAACCAATCAGATTCCACCTTTCATTTTTGACAGCTCCTTTGGAAAATGAAAGGTGGAATCTGATTGGTTGCTATGGGCGACTCAGCCAGTTCTACTGTACATCAGTTTGATAAATGACCCCACAAGTCTCTATCTAGACAATGCTATACATTACATGTAAGTCTTAAAGGGGTTGTCCATTTCTTTTATATTACATCGATATCTGATCGGTGGTTGTGTGACACCCCACACGCCGGCTGATCAGCTAGTTACTGCCGTGCTGCTCACATTGATTTTAGTGGGAGCAGTTCTGCAGTAACCATCTCCATCCAATACACAATGGACGGTGCTGAGTGGCTCTGGCGCTGACTTCTAGCTACTGCAGAGCACCTATCTGGGGAGAAAGGTACGAGGTGTCAGACCCCCACCGATCAGGTATTGAGGGCCTAGCCTGAGGGTAGGCCATCAATATAAAAGGAGTGGACAGCCCCTGTAAGATTGAGCTGACAAGTAGAGTGTAGCATTGCCGAAAACCATGTGGCAAAACCGCACGTGTTTTACCTGAGTACTAGGTATGTCCATTGAAGGATATATCTGTCACTTCCACTGAGTAATATATGTGTAAGGATCGTAGTGTACGTTGCGAAGAACTGCACTGTGTAGATGCAATGCAGAACCGTAGTGCACTCTGCGTGCCGTCGTGTAGTCACCCCCAATCATGGAGTTGGCCCTGTATGTCATATTTAATACTGTGTTAATCAGTTATACAGGTCATAGCAGTATGATGGGTGGAGGTCTGGCCCTTGGGACACCAGTTATTACTGACAATAAGGGACCGCAAGTCCCCGAGAATGCAGGACTACACTGCATAGAAAGTGATGGGAGTCTTACAGTGGGAAAAGAGGGGCATTTTCTGTTCGTTCTGTCAGTAATTGTAGAACACTATGTCAGACAGCACATAGAGGAGACCTTAGTGGCCCTTTACTGGCAATCACTAGCTTTCCAATTCAGTCACTATCTGACTCACCACCATTCAGAGATAAAACATCATTAGCTAAAGATAAAGTGCAGGATGTTGGAACAAAAATCATTACATACCTAGAACTGGTGGACTGAATCAAGATACTGCTCCCACCTATGGAAAGGTCCAACTATTCATGGTTATGACCATATAGTGCACTTACTCTTTGTAAATGGACTACAATGATATTGAATGACTAATGAAAAATAGTGTGTGATTATCCTGGGGGGGGGTTATTTATCAAGCCCCGTCTGCCAGAAAAGTGCACATTTTTGTATAGACACTCGTTGCACTTCTTAATAAATTTGTCTCAGCTTACTCCAACACATTCGTTATTAAAAGGGTTACCCCATGATTAATGTAAGTAATGAAAATCACATTGTACATGACAATACCTTTCTAACAAAGCTCAGCCATGTACTTTACATGGATCCAGAGGATTGCTCGAATTGGTCTGCTAGATTTATTTCAGTCTGGCATCTCAGAGGGCCTTCCCTTTAGGCCTATTGCACGCAAACGTGTGCGCTCCGTGGCCATATAGCGGACCGCATTTGCGGATCCGCAACACACGGGCACCGTTCCGTGTGCATTCCGCATCACAGATGCGGACCCATTCACTTCAACGGGTCCGCAAATCCGGAGATGCGGAATGGTGCGGAACAGAACCCTACGGAAGCACTACGGAGTGCTTCCTTGGGGTTTCGTCCCATACTTCCGTTCCGCAAAAAGATAGAACATGTCCTATCTTTTTGCAGAACGGCCGGATCGCGGACCCATTCACTTTAATCCATTTAACTTTATCCGATGCGGCTTCCCCACGGACGGTGTTCGTGTGCAAGAGCCAGATTTTCTTCTAAAAGAAAATCTGGCTCCTGGTATTCGAAGGGTGTAACTAAGCATGTGCGTCCACCTCAGCAAGATGGACAAAAAAATAAAAAGAACAAACAGTGGAGCTATACAGATTACATTTTATTGAATAGCTTAGTGGCAGAACAATTTTTTAATTGCATGCAATTACAAAAGTATTTGGATCCAGGTGCTGGTTTGAAAAACGTACATTTTTTCCCGGACAAACCCTATCAAGGGGTATTCCTATCTGGGACAGTGACGGCATACCACTATAATAAGCCATCAATGTCAGATAGGTGCAGGTGCCACCTCTGGGGCCCTCCTAGTGATGAGAGTGCAGCAGTGCATGCATGGCTGCCATCTGTTCACCACCATGGTAGCTCCAAATATAGCCGAGCATTGGCACAACAATTTCCAGCAGTCCAATAACAGTGAATGGAGAGGTGACCCGCTTGCAGGGCTTGTTCTCTAGTCACCATTGTGGGACTTCCAAAAATACCTGAGTGCACCCACTAAGCTCTTTCCAAAATTCCCATTGCAGCGAATGAAGAGCATGCCGTGCATGAGCGGTGTGCTCTTCTTCACTCTGCGGGCCCCGATCTGAAGATAAGAGCGGTTTCTAGAGGTATAGTAGCTGGAGTGTTCGCCAGTTTCATTAGGATCTTCGGCCTCACATTGGGGTCCAGAAAACTGGCCTACTGTCCATACCCTCATAAATCCATCCACTGTACCTGTACACAGATCCGCATGACTTTCCATTCGGACTTCTGTGCGTTTCCACACCAACAACGCATGTTTCTTGGATTTGATGTGATTTTGCCGCAGATCTCATCCTTCCACTGAAAACGGTGAAGTCCGCACAAAAACACTGCAAATATAACTGACATGCGGTGGATTTCTGTATCCACACGGCAGGTCAATATCCGCACGGAATGAGAAAGTAAAGTGTACATGAGATTTGTCTAATCTCATACACGTTGCTGGTGCCGTATTACGCTGCGGTTTTTCTACACATAACCTGCAACGTCACATAAAATATCACATAAAGCAGATGGGAATGCGTGGCTCCATTACTATTTGATGAGATCAAGGTTTACCAACATCTTGGTCACATCTGCTTTATGTATCCTTATGTATCTGCCCACAGATATCGACATCTCGATAGTTCATTATCAGCCTGTCTGCCTGAGCTGGCCATTCACTCACAGGTTTATTAGCTAGGAGGCAAACAAAATCCCTGCTATTCCCCATAATGGGATTTTTCATGAAGACACATGCTACGACTGCAGCAATGATGTGGTCAGATCAGCTCAGGATGACAGCTGATGGATCATTTTGCCAGCTGTTGCACAGTGATAATCGGACATTGGATCATAGAAGCAGCCTTAGGCTACTTTCACACTAGCGTTAATATTTTCTGGTATTGCGATCCGTCATAGGGTCTCAATACCGTAAAAAAAAAACGCTTCCATTTTGTCCCCATTCATTGTCATTGGGGACAAAACGTAACTGAACATAACAGAATGCTCCAAAATGCATTACGTTCCGTTCTCATACTGGAGAGAAAACCGCAGCATGCTGCGGTTTGCTTTCCGTCCTGGGATGCGGAGCAAGACGTCATGACCCACCATGCAAGTCTCTGACACAATAGAAAATGGATCCGTCTCCTATCGACTTTCAATGGAGTTAATGACGGATCCGTCTTGGCAATGTTAAAGATAATACAACCGGATCCGTTCATAACAGATGCAGATGGTTGTATTATCAGTAACGGAAGCGTTTTTGCAAAACCCTGCTGGATCCAGCAAAAACGCTAGTGTGAAAGTAGCCTAAGACGTTGGAGCTAAGAGCATCTGCAGGTCGTTAGGTAACACGCAGGATGCTGAACAGCGCATTGGAAGCCACGGATGCCTGGTTTTCATAACCTTTAGGTTCACTTGTTACTTAACCCCCCGTTTGAGTGAAAGCAACGAAGCGGACACAGCACGCAGACTCTCATTCCTTTTATTCCATAAGAACGTACTGTAACCTGCCCCACAATGCCAAATTGTGAATAGCGCTACAGGGACTGTGTTATTTTCTGTAGGTTCAAAAAAAGGGATATTTAGGTGATATTTAATACATTCCGCAGATATTTGTGGCTGGGGAAAATAGAAACCGTTGCTTCACGTGGATATCCTAGACAATATTATGCTTGTCATTGACAGAAACTGCACTGTCAAGTTTTTTAGCTATGCCAATAGAAAAAGGCAAAAAATGGGGGTTTAAATGCTTGATGAATCCTTATCAATATGTGCCTGATGCATGGGCCCTCATAGCTGGAAACATACCCTGTATCCCCATAAGAAACAACAATAGACGGCTCAATGGGTCCGCGATCCGGCCGTTCTGCAAAAAGAAGTGCTTCCGTGGGGTTTCGCCCCATACTTCCGTTCCGCACCATTCTGCATCTCCGGATTTGCGGACCCGTTCAAGTGAAGGGGTCCGCATCCGTGATGCGGAATACCCACGGAACGGCACCCGTGTATTGCGGATCCGCAAATGCGGCAACGGGAAGCACACGTTTGTGTGCAGGGGGCCTAAGAATCATAATCATGGGAAAGGCTACTTTCACACTCGCATTTGGTGCGGATCCGTCATGGATCTGCACAGACGAATCTGTTCAGATAATAAAACCGTCTGCATCCGTTCAAAACGGGTCCGTTTGTATCATCTTTAACATAGCCAAGACGGATCCATCTTGAACACCATTAAAAGTCAATGGAGGACGGATCCGTTTTCTATTGTGCCAGATTGTGTCATAGAAAACAGATCCGTCCTCATTGACTTACATTGTGTGTCAGAACGGATCAGTTTGGCACAGTTTCGTCAGAAGGACACCAAAACGCTGCAAGCAGCCTCCAAAGCGAAATGGAGACTGATGGGAGGCAAACTGATGCGTTCTGAGCGGATCCTTTTCCATTCACAATGCATTGGGGCAAAACTGATCCGGTTTGGACCGCTTGTGAGAGCCCTGAACAGATCTCACAAACGGAAACCAAAATGCCAGTGTGAAAGTAGCCAAAGACTGCTGACCTGACAGTTGTGCAGAAAACCATCATTGACACCTTCCATAAGGAGGGAAAGCCCCAAAAAGTAATTGCAAAAGAAGTTGGATGTTCCCAAAGTGCTGTATCAAAGCACATTAATAGAAAGTTACTGTATGTGGAAGGGACAAGTGTGGAAGAAAAAGGTGCACAAGCCAGGGATGACCGCAGCGCGGAGAGGATTGTCAGGAAAAGGCCTCATGCACACGACAGTTGTTTTTCTCGGCCTCCGTTCCGTTTTTTTTGCGGATAGGATGGGGACCCATTCATTTCAATGGGTCAGCAAAAAAATGCTGATAGTTCATCCGTTTGTGTTCCGCGTCCGTTGTCCGTGTTTCCCTTCAGCAAATAAAATAGTGCATGTCCTACTTTTTTCACATTTGCGGACAAGGATAGGCATTTATTACAAGGGATCTGTGGAAAAAAACGGATCCTCCAAAAAAATGGATGCCGCATCCGTTTTTTTGGGCGGACGCACAATTTGCGGACGCAAAAAACAACTGTCGTATGCATGAGGCCAAAGGCCATTCAAAAGTATTGGGGACTTTCACAAGGAGTGGACTGAGGCTGGAGTTAGTGCATCAAGTGCCACCACACACAGACGGATCCTGGACATGGGCTTCAAATGTCGTATTCCTCTTGTCAAGCCTCTCCTGAACAACAAACAACATCAGAAGCGTCTTACCTGGGCTAAAGAAATAAAGAACTGGTCTGTTGCTCAGTGGTCCAAAGTCCTCTTTTCTAATGAGAGCAACTTTTGCATCTCATTTGGAAACCAAGGACCCAGAGTCTGGAGGAACAATGGAGAGGCACACAATGCAAGTTGCTTGAAGTCCAGTGTGAAGTTTCCACAGTCTGTGTTGATTTGGGGAGCCATGTCATCTGCTGGTGTTGGTCCACTGTGCTTCATTAAGTCCAGAGTCAACGCAGCCGTTCATGCTTCCTTCCGCAGACGAGCTTTATGGAGATGGTGACATCATTTTCCAGCAGGACTTGGCACCTACCCACACTGCCAAAAGTACCAAAACCTGGTTCAATGACCATGGGATTACTGTGCTTGATTGGGCAGCAAACTCGCCTGACCTGAACGCCATAGAGAATCTATGGGGCATTGCCAAGAGAAAGATGAGAGACATGAGACCGAACAATGCAGAAGAGCTGAAGGCTGCTATTAAAGCAGTGCCATAGGCTGATAGCATCCATGCCACGCCGCATTGAGGCAGTAATTGATGCAAAAGGGGCCCCCCAAACCACGTACAGAGTACATATGCATGATTATACGTTTCAAAGGTCCTATATTTTTATATTTAACATCCTTTTTTTTATTGATTTCATGTAATCTAGTTTTCGGAGATTGTGACTTTGGGGTTTTATAAGCTGTAAGCCATAATCATCCAAATTATAACAAATAAAGGCTTGAACTATCTCGCTTTGCATGTAATAAGTCTATCTCATATATTACAAAGAAAAAATGTGGGGGATTCAGTCAGCACAACCCTGTATGCAGGTGCACATCGCTATGGCGAAATACATATACAAACGCAAAAACACAAATGCAATAGCACTCTGCAACCAGCATTCTGCCCTGCCTCTATGCTGGATGTTGAATGAGGCATTGGTGTACATTTTAGCCAAAGCGTAATAAGCCACTCACCACGTCAAGGTCGCCTCTATGAGTGGTCCCTAACACTAGTAACTACCTGTTATGGGCCATGACAGCCACACAAAGTCTCATATATTAGTTTCACCTTTTAAGTTGCATTACTGAAATAAATGAACTTTTGCACAATATTCAAATTTTTCAAGTTTTACCTGTAAATGATGTGGGTTAGGGCTAAAACAATTACTCAAATCAATCGAATAACTCAACAACAAAAAATCCTCAATGCAAATTTTTTGCATCAATGATTCATTTGTACCATGTGACCACGGAGCGTGAGTGAAGCGCTTGCTATTACTCGCCGCGCTGAAGTGTATCCTAACGTACACACGTCAGGATGACTTGACGCTGTGTGACGTCAGGTCCCAGTGCATCCCATGAAGAAGAGGATGGAAGAGCTGTGGAGTGTCGCTGGTGCCCCTAGCAGTATAGGTAAAGTATTTGATATCACTGGTGCTGTGGCTGCGCACTGATGGTACGGGGGAGTTCATGGCAGTGGGGGGAGCTAGTGGCACTGAGGGTAGCTGATGGCACTGAGGTAGGAACTAATGGCACTGGACAGCTGATGGCATGGAGGGGGGCTAATGGCATGGGGGGTTAATAATGGCATGGAGTTTTTAGAAAACATTCTTTTAACTAGTTTTTTTTATTACAGTACTTGATTAATCGTTGGATTAATCTGTAAAATACTTGAAAAATGCTAAAATAGTCAATAGCTGGAGCCCTAATGTGGATCCTCACTATTTATATCAAAATAGCAGTGGCATATATAATAAAATGTAATTTATTGCTACTGAGGGGGGAGACAGGAGCTCTAAAACACGTATAGCCTTGTATGGCAAGCATATTTTATATTTTTTATTTCTGTATTCGTGCTATTTATTAAAAACAAAACTGGTCATAGAACTAAAACTGAGGATCAGCTGATCCAGAAAAGACAGCCTTTGGCACTGCAAATCTCAGCAGACACTTCTACGTGCAGCTTAATTGCGGACCTATTGCAGGTGTACCGTTTCTAGTGAGGCCGCACTTACTGATGTTGGAGAACCAGTACAATATAACATAGCAGTGATCGGCAGCCACTACTTTAAAATGGAGGACACAGTGACTTTACAGCGGGCTTATTAGTTACCAATCACTACAGTATGGGGTTCCTATTTCTGTGACCCAGCACGGTTGGAGTGGTAAATGATGGTTTTTAAGCCACCTATAATCTACACTATTAGCACTAGTCTGAACTACTTGATACTATATGAATACCGCATCTTGAGAATACCAACAAAGACCGGATTCTGTGAACAAAACAACATCAGCAAATACCGCATTTGGCTATTATTTTTTACATAAAAAAGTAAATACTAATTTTTATTATATATGCCACTGCTATTTTGAGATTTATATATATATATATATATATATATATATATATATATATAGCGTGATTCTGTAAAGTGAGAAAAAGGAAAATCACATACAAAAGCTGCACATCTCAATATTAAAATCTATAATTTATTAAGCAACACAAAGCAAAAGTTAAAAGTATACATTGTATACAATAACAACCATGTGTTAGGACAAAACAATATGTCCAATCCACATACCTATGAAAACCAAGTCCTAAATATGGGCAAATGTAGGCCTCCAGAAGAGTACAGGATTCATAATATACAATAAATATGACATCAGAATAATGCAAATACTCATCAGATATAAGTATAGGCAGGCATGGTACAAAGGTCCTACGCCCCACGCGTATTGCCGGATCTCTGAGTTAATGCTATTGTGTCCAGAATATAAATGTGAATCATTCAAAGAAAATAATAATCACCTGTTAAGAAATACCTTTGAAAGCGGGCAGGAGAGTAACGTGATGGCGAGTCGGCATCCCCAGTGCATAGCCCATATCGCTGCGCTGTGCAAAAAAATGGCGCTGCACTAAATAAACAAGCCCTTTTTGACGTGTATTAGTGGCAAAAAAAAAAATATTATTTGCCACTCAGTGGTGCTGTTATATGTTCTAAAGCCTTTTGTGGCGTGTATAAGTGGAAAAAAAGTTAGGGCCTATTTGCCGTTCAGTGGTCCAGTTATATGCTCTTAAGACCTTTTTGGCATGTATTAGTGGAAAAACGTAAGGGCCTATTTGCCGTTCAGCGGTGCAGTTATATGTTCTAAAGTCTTTTTTGGCATGTATTAGTGGCAAAAAAATAAATATTATTTGCCATTCAGCGGTGCAGTTATATGTTCTAAAGCCATTTTTGGCATGTATAAGTGTCAAAAAAATATATATTAGGCCTCATGCACGCAACCTTTTTTTTAAGGTCCGCAAAAACGGGGTCTGTAGGTCCGTGATCCGTGACCGTTTTTCCTTGATTTTTGGATGATCCACGGACATGAAAAAAAGTCATTTTGGTGTCCGCCTGGCCGTGCGGAGCCAAACGGATCCATCCTGAATTACAATGCAAGTCAATGGGGATGGATCCGTTTGACGTTGACACAATATGGTGCAATTGCAAACGGATCTGTCCCCCATTGACTTTCAATGTAAAGTCAGGAGTCCCTATTATACCATCGGATCAGAGTTTTCTCCAATCCGATGGTATATTTTAACTTCAAGCGTCCCCATCACCATGGGAACGCCTCTATGTTAGAATATACCATCGGATTTGAGTTAGATCGTTAAAACTCATATCCGACAGTATATTCTAACACAGAGGCGTTCCCATAGTGATGGGGACGCTTCAAGTTAGAATATACTTTGAACTGTGTACATGACTGCCCCCTGCTGCCTGGCAGCACCCGATCTCTTACAGGGGGCTATGATACGCACAATTAACCCGTCAGGTCCTGAGGGGTTAATTGTGCGTATCATAGCCCCCTGTAAGAGATCATGTGCTGCAAGGCAGGAGGGGGCACCCCCCCTCCCTCCCCAGTTTTAAATTCATTGGTGGCCAGTGGGCCCCCCCTCCCTCCCCTGTAGTACTGTAGATTCATTGGTGGCCAGTGGGCCCCCTCCCTCCCCTGTAGTACTGTAGATTCATTGGTGGCCAGTGGGCCCCCCCCTCCCCTGTAGCACTGTAGATTCATTGGTGGCCAGTGGGCCCCCCCTCCCTCCCCCTCCTAATTAAAATCTCCCCCCCTATCATTGGTGGCAGCGGAGAGTTCCGATCGGAGTCCCAGTTTAATCGCTGGGGCTCCGATCGGTAACCATGGCAACCAGGACGCTACTGCAGTCCTGGTTGCCATGGTTACTTAGCAATTTTTAGAATCATTATACTTACCTGAGAGCTGCGATGTCTGTGACCGGCCGGGCGCTCCTCCTACTGGTAAGTGAAAGGTCTGTGCGGCGCATTGCTTATAGCACAGACCTGTCACTTACCAGTAGGAGGAGCACCCGGCCGGACACAGACATCGCAGCCTCGCAGGTAAGTATAATGCTTCTAAAAATTGCTAAGTAACCATGGCAACCAGGACTGCAGTAGCGTCCTGGTTGCCATGGTTACCGATCGGAGCACCAGTGATAGGGGGGGGAGATTTTAATTAGGAGGGGGAGGGAGGGGGGCCCACTGGCCACCAATGAATCTACAATACTACAGGGGAGGGAGGGGGGCCGCACTGGCCACCAATGAATCTACAGTACTTCAGGGGAGGGAGGGGGGGCCGCACTGGCCACCAATGAATTTAAAACTGGGGAGGGAGGGGGGTGTGCCCCCTCCTGCCTGGCAGCACATGATCTCTTATAGGGGGCTATGATACGCACAATTAACCCCTCAGGTGCAGCACCTGAGGGGTTAATTGTGCGGATCACAGCCCCCTGTAAGAAATCGGGTGCTGCCAGGCAGCAGGGGGCAGTCATGTACACAGTTCAAAGTATATTCTAACTAGAAGCGTCCCCATCACTATGGGAACGCCTCTGTGTTAGAATATACTGTCGGATCTGAGTTTTCACGAAGTAAAAACTCAGCTCTGAAAAAGCTTTTATGCAGATGGATCTGCGGCCACGGACCACGGACGCGGATGCCAATCTTGTGTGCATCCGTGTTTTTTCACGGACCCATTGACTTGAATGGGTCCGTGAACCATTGTCCGTCAAAAAAATAGGACAGGTCATATTTTTTGGACGGACAGGAAACACGGATCACGGATGCGGCTACAAAACGGTGCATTTTCCGATTTTTCCACGGACCCATTGAAAGTCAATGGGTCCGCGAAAAAAAACGGAACAACGGCCGCAGATGCATGAGGCCTTATTTGCCGTTCAGTGGTGCAGTTATATGTTCTAAAGCCTTTTTGGCGCGTATTAGTGGCAAAAAATATATATTATTTGCCGCTTAGCGGTGCAGTTATATGTTCTAAAGTCTTTTGTGGCATGTATAAATGGAAAAAAGTAAGGGCCTATTTGCCGTTCAGTGGTCCAGTTATGAGTTCTAAAGCCTTTTTTGGTGTGTATTAGTGGAAAAAAGTAAGGGCCTATTTGCCGTTCAGCAGTGCAGTTCTATGTTCTAAAGCCCTTTTTGGCGTGTATTAGTGGCACAAAAAAAAAGTATTTGCCGTTGAGTGGTGATGTGAGAAAATTATAGCCCTTTTTGGCATGTACTAGTGGCAAAAAATATATATATTTGCCATTCAGTGGTGCATTTCTATGTTCTAAAGCCCTTTTTGGCGTGTATTAGTGGCACAAAAATAAGTATCTGCCGTGGTGTGGTGAAGTGAGAAAATTACAGCCCTTTTTTAGGGGCAAACAAATATATATTTGCCGTTCAGCGGTGCAGTTATATGTTCTAAAGCCTTTTGTGGCGTGTATAAGTAGAAAAAAGTAAGGGCCTGTTTTCCGTTCAGCGGTGCAGTTATATGTTCTAAAGCCCTTTTTGGAGTGTATTAGTGGCAAAAAAAGATATATTATTTGCCGTTCAGTGGTGCAGTTATACAGTCCTGATCAAAAGTTTAAGACCACTTGAAAAATGGCAAAAAATCAAATTTAGCATGGCTGGATCTTAACAAGGTTCCAAGTAGAGCTTCAACATGTAACAAGAAGAAATGGGAGTGAGACAAAACATTTTTTGAGCATTCAATTTAATGAAAACAACGAATAAACTGAAACAGGCTGTTTTTCAGCTGATCAAAAGTTTAGGACCACACCTCCAAAAAAAACTAACCCCCCCCCCCAAAACAGAAATCCAACTTCCAAACATGAACTCAGTAATGAGTAGCTCTGCCGTTATTGTTTACCACTTCCAAAATTAGTTTCGGCATGCTTGATGCAAGCGTTTCCATGAGGTGAGTGGGAACATTTCTCCAAGTGGTGAAGACGGCCGCACGAAGGCCATCTACTGTCTGGAACTGTTGTCCATTTTTGTACACTTCCCTTGCCATCCATCCCCAAAGGTTCTCAATTGGATTTAGATCAGGGGAACACGCAGGATGGGCCAAAAGAGTGATGTTATTCTCCTGGAAGAAGTCCCTTGTCCTGCGGGCATTTTGTACTGTAGCGTTGTCCTGTTGAAAAACCCAGTCGTTACCACACAGACGAGGGCCCTCAGTCATGAGGAATGCTCTCTGCAACATCTGGACATAGCCAGCGGCCGTTTGACGCCCCTGCACTTCCTGAAGCTCCATTGTTCCACTGAAGGAAAAATCACCCCAGACCATTATGGCGCCCCCTCCACTGTGGCGCGTAGAAAACATCTCAGGTGGGATCTGCTTGTCATGCCAGTAATGTTGGAAACCATCAGGACCGTCAAGGTTACATCTCATCAGAGAATAAAACTTTCTTTCACCTTTGAATGTCCCATGTTTGGTGCTCTCTTGCAAAGTCCAAACGAGCAGTTCTGTGGCGTTCAAGGAGATGAAGTGTTTGAAGACGTTTTTTGTTTTTCAGTTTTTCAGTCTCAGATGCCGTCTGATGGTTATGGGGCTGCAGTCAGCACCAGTAAGGGCCTTAATATGGGTCGACGATCGTCCAGTGTCTTGACGGACAGCCAATTGGATTTTCCGGCTCAGTGCTGATGAAATTTTTTTGGGTCTTCCACTTGACTTTTTTGTTCCATAACCCTCAGGATCATTTAAGAAATTCTGCATTGTAATCCAGTCTTACTGCGTCCCACCTCAGAAGCGATGGCGCGCTGTGAGAGACCCTGCTTATGCAGTTCAACAACCCGACCACGTTCAAAAAGGGAGAGTTTTTTTGCCTTTGCCATCACAACGTGTGACTACCTGACAGAAAATGACAATGAATCCACATCTTTGCACAGATTTGGCCTTTTAAAGGCATGTGGTCCTAAAATTTGGATTAGCTGAAAAACAGCCTGTATCAGTTTAATCGTTATTTTCAATTAATTGAATGCTCAAAATATGTTTTGTCTCACTCTCATTTCTTCTTGTTGCATGTTGAAGCTCTACTTGGAACCATGTTAAGATCCAACAATGTAAAATATGATTTTTTGCCATTTTTCAAGTGGTCTTAAACTTTTGATCAAGACTGTATGTTCTAAAGCCTTTTGTGGCGTGCATAAGTTTAAAAAAATAAGGGCCTATTTGCCAATCATTGGTGCAGTTATATGTTCTAAAGCCTTCTTTGGCGTGTGTTAGTGGGGGAAAAAAGGGCTTATTAGCCGTTGTGTGGTGAAGTGAGAAAATTACAGGCTTTTTTGGGGTGTTTTAATTTTCTTTTAATTTATTTATTTGATCTAACAGTATGTCAGACAGAGAAGTGCCAGGCCCTGCACAGGGGATTGGCAGAGGCCTAAATGTTTCAGGCGCAGGCACAGGTCGTAGCAGAGTAAGGGGACGTGGCAGCAGGAGTCGCAACGAGAGGCCTGAGCTCCCGTTTGTCATCTAGCGGTCGTGTCTTGACCAGCAACCCAGTGGTTCTTGCATGGTTGACTAGGTCATCCACTTCATCCCAAGTGACATCAGACACCCCCAGCCAAGAGTCGGGGGGTTAGTCAGACACAACCTTTAGTTGGCATGGCCCAGGAGCAGGCCCTGTGCCCTCAACCTGCCTCTGTCCTTTCCTGTTCCCTAAGCCAGACAAGTATTATATGCTGTGGGCTCAGCTCCACTATATAGCGAGCTACTAGAGGACAGTCAGCAGTTAATGGCCAGCCAAGATGTGGAGCAGACATCCGCCGCTTCCTCCCGTAGGCAGGCAAGTAGTGAGAGTGGCGTGGGAGCTGGTATTGTGAGCCATCAGGCTCCTGACCCAGAGACCGTTGAGGAGGACATCAGAGACGTGCAGACAGTACTCGATGATGATGATGTAGCTGATCGCACTTGGGAACCGAGTGAATTAGGGGCTTCATCATCATCGGGAGAAGAGGGTGTCAGCAGTGGGAGGTCAGAAGCCAAACATGCCCGGGGTAGACCACCCGCTTCGCAGGAGCCTTATTGCCCGGAAAATAGTGGTGCAGGGGTTCACAGGAGCAGCGGCGGTAGCAGTCAGTGTGGAGTGTTGGGGGTAAAATCACCTACTCGGCAGTGTGACAGTTTTTTGTTAGGCCGCTGAAGGAGGTGAACATGGCCATTTGTAGAATCTGTGGGCATAAGATGAAGCGTGGCCAGGATGCCAACATATGCAGTATCATTATAAAGTTGCATGGAAGAACCGTGCCTCCGATGTGGTGGTCCAGCCTGCCGTAGCAACCGCTGCATCACCCAGTGGCACGCACCCAATTTCAGGCATTCAAGGCTCCACCACCTCAGCCGAAGGGAGCTATCTGTCCTTACCATCATCTGCTGGTCCTGATGCTCCTGCTCCTCCACCTCAGTCATTCTGTCAGCAATCGATCACCGAAGAGATTGCCAAGAGACAACAGTATGCGTGCACTCATCCAACGGCGCAGAAGCTTAATGTGCTCCTGGCCAAGTTGCCGAGGTGGAGAGTTCCAAACCATCATTTATTTGCTAAAAAGACAGTACCAGCCCTGCACACGTATGTAGAACAGAAGGTGGGCCACTTCTTGAGCCTGTCAGTGTCTGCCAAATTGCACGGCAGCACCAACGTGTGGAGCTGTAACTACTGTCAGGGACAATACATGTCCTTAACAGTCCACTGGGTGAATGTGGTTCCTGCACAGCCACATCAGCAACTTGGCCAGGTGACGCAGCTTCAGCCTCCACGTTCTCACGCTGTTGGTCATACGACAATGTCCGCCTCTGCCTCCTCATCCTCCACCGTGTCCTCAGCTTCCACTGCAGGGACACAGTGCCCCTCCAGCATACCAAATGTGCAGGGCACTGCGGTGTCACACTGTTCTGCACCTCGTTTTCCTGGGCGAATGGAGTCACACAAGGGAGGAACTGCTCCGTGTCCTTCATCAAGAAATTGAATCCTGGCTTTCTCCGCGACAACTCTAAATGGCAACCATGGTGACCGACAACAAGAAGAACATGGTGTTGGCACTGCGTTAAGGAGGGCTGAGCCATGTATGGCATACATTTTCAATCTGGATGTCAAGCGGTTCTTGAAGTCTTCCACCTATTTGCAAGACATCCTAAAAATGTCCAGAAAACTTTGCATGCACTTCAGCCACTCTTACACCCTCCTTCAGCTTCAGCGGCAAAACAGAATCCCCCAACATAGGCTGATATGCAACGTTTCCACCCGTTGGAATTCCACCCTCCTTATGTTGGACCGACAATACGAACAGAGAAAGGCCATAAACGATTTCTTGATGATCCAAGCAGACAGAAGTACTCCCCTGTGTAACTTCGAAGTCAGCCAGTGGCAGCTCATGCGTGACACCTGCCGTTTGCTCAGGCCCTTTGAGGACGCCACGTTATTTGTCAGTTGCCAGGACTAAAGGATGAATAACGTCATTCCACTGCTTCATGTCCTGGAACAGATGCTGGTAAATCTGGCTGGTCAGGGGACTAGAGACGTGGGGCCTAGATCTCATGCCCACATGAGCCTGTGGGGGCTGAACTGGAAGAGGAGGACGACATTGGAGCACAAACAATGTGTAGCGAAATGGATGGTTTTTATACAGAGGTGACAGGAGAGGAGGAGCAGGAGCAGCCAGAGGAGCTACAGGGCGATGAGGAAGACGAGGCAGGGGACCCAGACACACCGTGGCAGTATGCATTTGAGATGGAGGCAGGGAGTCCCTCTGAGTCACTTGCACAAATGGCCCGATGCATGCTCACTTGCTTGCATAGTGACAGCCAAATTGTCAGCATTTGGCAGAGGGATGACTTCTGGCTCTCCACCTTGTTGGACCCTTGCTACTGGTCCAAAATAGGGGCCTTTTTTACACCCACTGAGAGGGAGGACAAACTGAACTACTATAGAGACATCCTATTATCACATTTGGGTGTGGGATGGAATCACCACACCGAACATAGAAGGGAAAGGGGTGAGGGAATAAGGCCTGGAAACTAGGGAAAGGAGATGGACACCTCCTAGTAAAACCGTAATCAAAGTCCTGACTAACTACCAGTATGAACAGACCCTAGAAGTAGGTGAGTTCATACACAGGAATAGCTAATGTCCTAACTCACCCTATAGGACCCTGGTACTAATGTCAGGACTGAGACAACCTGTTCCTCCAAAAGGAAGGACGAACAGGAGTTTCCCTCGGGCCTTAATACAAATGACAGGTAAATGCAGCACACAAAATAACCGAAACAAAATACAAAAGGGAAAGTAAACACTTAACTTCAAGTGGCTATGGCAGCACCAGGAACTCCACACACCAGCTATCCACACACACACGAGATCCACACACCAGCTATCCACAACTCAAACTGAAGCTATAAACCGCATAGCATAGTGGGAGAAACAACAATAAATAGAGAAGGTTAAATGACCATAATAGCCACACCTGGGGAAAGAAGGTGTGGATAGCACCAGAAACAACACAGACGTCATTTGATCCAAACAGAAAACATGTCAGATCAAACTACGCGTTGTCAGTCTCACCGATCTCCTGCCACCTGTCGCGGGAACGTCCGTAACAGTACCCCCCTTCTACGAATTACCTCCGGGCACCTAGGACTGACCTTATCCGGATGAGACCTGTGAAAGGCTTTCACCAAACGGCTGGCATTCACATCGGATGCCGGTACCCACATCCACTCCTCTGGTCCATAACCCTTCCAGTGAACAAGATACTGAAGAGATCTACGGAGAACTCGAGAGTCAATAATCTTGGCAATCTGGAATTCCAAACTACCGTGCACCATGACAGGAGCTGGTGGCAAGGGGGACGACTCCAAAGGTTCAACATATCTCTTCAACAAAGATTTGTGAAACACATTATGAATTTCCAGAGCCTGGGGAAGTTTAAGACGAAAAGCTACAGGATTGATAATGGCAGTGATCTTATATGGACCAATAAACCTTGGACCCAACTTCCAAGAAGGAACCTTCAACTTAATATTTCTTGTGGACAGCCACGCAAAGTCACCCACACTTAGGTCCAGACCATTCATAAGTTTCCTGTCAGCCACACATTTTATACTTGTTGCCCATATTCATCAAGTTATTTAGAATTTTCCGCCATATAAAAGACAATGATGATGAAAAAAATTCTTCTTTAGGGATATCGGAAGTATCCGAACCAGAGAATGTGCCAAATTGCAGGTGAAACCCATATGCCCCAAAAAATTGTAACTTACCAGTGGACTCCTGTCTACGATTGTTTATGGCAAACTATTCCAAAGACAAAAACGAGAATCATTTCTCCTGGTTCTCAGAGACAAAACATTTTAAGTAAGTCTCCAGACTCTTATTAGTGCACTCCGTCTGTCCATTTGTCTGAGTATGAAAAGCAGAAGAAAAAGACAGTTGTACCCCCAACCAAGTACACTGCTCAAAAAAATAAAGGGAACACTTAAACAACACAATGTAACTCCAAGTCAATCATACTTCTGTGAAATCAAACTGTCCACTTAGGAAGCAACACTGAGTGACAATCAATTTCACATGCTGTTGTGCAAATGGGATAGACAACAGGTGGAAATTATAGGCAATTAGCAAGACACCCCCAATAAAGGAGTGGTTCTGCAGGTGGTGACCACAGATCACTTCTCAGTTCCTATGCTTCCTGGCTGATGTTTTGGTCACTTTTGAATGCTGGCGGTGCTTTCACTCTGTTGGTAGCATGAGACGGAGTCTACAACCCACACAAGTGGCTCAGGTAGTGCAGCTTATCCAGGATGGCACATCAATGCGAGCTGTGGCAAGAAGGTTTGCTGTGTCTGTCAGCGTAGTGTCCAGAGCATGGAGGCGCTACCAGGAGACAGGCCAGTACATCAGGAGACGTGGAGGAGGCCTTAGGAGGGCAACAACCCAGCAGCAGGACCGCTACCTCCGCCTTTGTGCAAGGAGGAACAGGAGGAGCACTGCCAGAGCCCTGCAAAATGACCTCCAGCAGGCCACAAATGTGCATGTGTCTGCTCAAACGGTCAGAAACAGACTCCATGAGGGTGATAGGAGGGCCCGACGTCCACAGGTGGGGGTTCTGCTTACAGCCCAACACCGTGCAGGACGTTTGGCATTTGCCAGAGAACACCAAGATTGGCAAATTCGCCACTGGCGCCCTGTGCTCTTCACAGATGAAAGCAGGTTCACACTGAGCACATGTGACAGACGTGACAGAGTCTGGAGACGCCGTGGAGAACGTTCTGCTGCCTGCAACATCCTCCAGCATGACCAGTTTGGCATTGTGTCAGTAATGGTGTGGGGTGGCATTTCTTTGGAGGGCCGCACAGCCCTCCATGTGCTCGCCAGAGGTAGCCTGACTGCCATTAGGTACCGAGATGAGATCCTCAGACCCCTTGTGAGACCATATGCTGGTGCGGTTGGCCCTGGGTTCCTCCTAATGCAAGACAATGCTAGACCTCATGTGGCTGGAGTGTGTCAGCAGTTCCTGCAAGACGAAGGCATTGATGCTATGGACTGGCCCGCCCGTTCCCCAGACCTGAATCCAATTGAGCACATCTGGGACATCATGTCTCGCTCTATCCACCAACGTCACGTTGCACCACAGACTGTCCAGGAGTTGGCAGATGCTTTAGTCCAGGTCTGGGAGGAGATCCCTCAGGAGACCGTCCGCCACCTCATCAGGAGCATGCACAGGTGTTATAGGGAGGTCATACAGGCACGTGGAGGCCACACACACTACTGAGCCTCATTTTGACTTGTTTTAAGGACATTACATCAAAATTGGATCAGCCTGTAGTGTGTTTTTCCACTTAAATTTTGAGTGTGACTCCAAATCCAGACCTCCATGGGTTGAAAAATTTGATTTCCATTCTTTTATTTTTGTGTGATTTTGTTGTCAGCACATTCAACTATGTAAAGAACAAAGTATTTCAGAAGAATATTTAATTAATTCAGATCTAGGATGTGTTATTTTTGTGTTCCCTTTATTTTTTTGAGCAGTGTATAAAACGCCTTCCAGAATCTGGACACAAACTGAGTCCTACGATCCGAAATCACATCAGAGGCAATGCCATGAAGTTTCACAATGTTGTCAACAAACACTTGCACCAGTGTTTTAGCATTAGGTAGGCCAGGCAATTCTATAAAGTGTACCATTTTACTAAAACAATGAACTACCACCAGAATAACTGTCTTTCCAGATGAATTATGCAGATCAGTAATAAAATCCATAGACAAGTGAGTTCATGGTCTGGACGGTATGGGCAATTGAAGTAGAGATCCAGAAGGTCGAATATGTGTCAACTTAGCGCGTGCAGAGATACTACAGGCGACATATAGTCCTCAACACACATACGCAACACCGGCTACCCGAATCTATGAGAGATGAGGTCGGCAGTGGATCTACTTCTAGGATGTCCCGTAAGAACCATACAGTGATGTTCCTCAAACACCTTATGACGCAATTCTAATGGAACAAACAATTTCCCAGAGGGGCAGGACTCCGGTGCATCTTCCTGAGTCTCTAACATTTTCACCTCTAGGTCAGGGTATAGAGCGGATATCACCACCCCCTCCGACAGTATTGGACTCAGATTTTCAAAATCACCACCTCCAGGAAAACTAGGTGACAAGGCATATGCCTTGACGTTCTTATCCCCAGGACAATGAAATTGAATCTGGTGAAAAAAAAAGACCATCTTGCCTGCCTCGGGTTCAGTCATTTAGCCGACTCCAGGTAAGCCAGATTTCTCTGATCTGTGAACACCGTGATCAGATGAATCGCCCCTTCCAACCTTAATGGGCAGCAACTCTCTGTTACCCACATCATAATTTCTCTCTTCGGCAGAGAGTTTTTTAGAGAAAAATGCACATGGGCCCTGTGATAAGACATCTACCAGGTGACGGGCCCTGCGATAAGACTGCTCCTACCACCACCTTGGACGCGTCAACTTTCACACTGAAAGGTTGTGATACATCTGGCTGCACCAATATAGGGGCAGAAGCGAAGCACTCCTTAACCGCAGAAAAGGCTCGCAACGTCGAATCAGACCACACTGATTCATCCGTCCCTTTCTTGGTCATGTCAGTTAAGGGTTTCACCACTGTCGAATAGTTCAGAATAAATTTTCGGTAATAGTTGGTGAACCCCAAAAACCGCATAAGAGCTTTCAGATTTTCGGTTCTTTCCCAGTCTAATACAGCACAGACTTTCTCTGGATCCATTCGAAAACCTGAAGATGACAGCAGGTAGCACAAGAATTGTACCTCATGTACAGCAAAAACACACTTCTCTAATTTTGCGTACAATTTATTATCTCTTAGGATCTGTAACACCTGTCTAACATGATTCTGATGAGTCTGGAGAATAAATTAGTATGTCATCCAAATACACAACAAACCTCCCCACCAGGTGATGAAAAATGGCATTCACAAAATGCTGGAAAACCGCAGTAGCATTGGTCAACCCAAAAGGCATGACCAGGTACTCAAAGTGACTCTCTGGGGTATTAAAAGCCATCTTCCATTCATCCCCTTCCTTGATCCTGATCAGATTATATGCCCCCCTTAAGTCCAACTTGAGAACACCTTGGCATCAACAATCTGGTTAAACAAATCAGGAATCAAAGGAAGGGGGTAAGGATCATGGACAGTAATCCGATTGAGCTCACGGAAATCCAGACATGGCCTAAGAGGTTAGTCCTTTTTAACAAAGAAAAACCCTGCTGCCACTGGAGATCTGGAAGGTCTTATGTGTATCCTTTAGCCAAACTCTCAGTAATACACTCTCTCATGGCCGTTCTTTCGGGTCCAGAAAGGTTATACAACCTAGATTTGGGCAACTTAGCTCCGGGAATAAGGTTGATAGGACAATCATATTCCTGATGCGGAGGTAAATCCTGGCATCCACTTTCAGAAAATACATCGGCAAAATCCGATATAAAAGAGGGTAATGTTTCAGTGGTCAAAGCAGAAAAAGATGTATTCAGACAATTGTCAACGCAATAATCACCCCAATCCAGAATCTGTCTAGCTTGCCAATCGATTGTTGGATTGTGCTTGCTTAACCACGGTAAACCCAGAACCAATGGAGCAGGGAGACCCTCCAACACAAAACACGAGATTAAATCCTGATAAAAGTCACCCACTCTTAATCGGGTGTCATGCACCATCTGAGATAAGCACTTCTGAGTTAGAGGTGCAGAATCAATAGCAAAAATGGAAATGTTTTTCTTAAATGCACTTGAAGACAACCCGTGCATACGAACAGACTGAGCATCAATATGATTGTCCTATCAACCTTATTCCCGGAGCTAGGTTCACCGCTGCCCCACTGTCGATAAACACCTTAATCCCGACAGTCTTGGACTTTAGGACCACCTCGGCAGTCAGGAGAAATTGGGTACAACCAGTCAAAGACAAATGCATTTTCTATGACTCCCCTCTCATCCCTCCCAGAGTCAAATGGGAATTAGACATCCCCCTTTTTTTTCTTTTTGACGCTGAATGCATGGACATACATCGCTAAAATGTCCCTTTTGTCTGCAGAAAAAACACACTCCCTTCCTACGACCAATACGCCTAAAAGCAGACCCAGGAGTAGCTCCCCCGAATTGCATGGGTTTGTCCCCAGACATAAACCTAGGAGTATCTTCACCCAAAGTGTCAGAGGGAGACGATACTTTATGTGAGACATAGCGGCCTCCAGACACTCAGGATTCTCATGAAAGGCCAAAGCATCCTTTAGCCTCTCTGATAATCCATGACAGAGCTGACTACGTAGAGACTGATCGTTACACTCAGTATCCGTAGCCTACCTCCTAAACTCAGAGCAATAGATCTCAGCAGAACGCTCTCCCTGACTAAGGCCACGTAGCTTGGTCTCAGCCAGGGAGGTCCGATCCAGGTTATCATAGATGAGACCCAGAGCTTTGAAAAATTCATCAACCGATCGGAGAGACTGTGATCTGTTCGACAAAGAAAAAGCCCATGACTGAGTGTCTCCTTTAAGCAATGAAATAAACACACCAACTCTCTAAATCTCATCTCCAGATGATTGTGAACATAGCCTAAAATATAATTTGCACGCCTCCCTAAACAAAAGGAAATTATAAATTTAGGTTCAAGACAGGCCTGGTAACCACCACTAGGACCAGCAGCCTGTGGTCTCTGGATCTGCGAGACGGTCGTGCGGAGGTCAGCTACCTCCAAAGACAGACACGGCAGCTGTTCGGCCAGTCCAGCAATAGGATCTATGGCTGTACTGAAACAAGCAAAAAAATGACAGTTTTGGCGGTTTATAATGTCACGTTCAGGTGTGGGAAGGAAACACCACACCGAACATATAAGGGAAAGGGGTGAGGGAATAAGGCCTGGAAACTAGGGAAAGGAGATGGACACCTCCTAGTAAAACCCTAATCAAAGTCCTGACTAACTACCAGTATGAACAGACCCCAGAGGTAGGTGAGTTCATACACAGGAATAGCTAATGTCCTAACTCACCCTATAGGACTAATATCAGGACTGAGACAACCTGTTCCTCCAAAAGGAAGGACGAACAGGAGTCTCCCTCAGGCCTTAATACAAATGACAGGGATATGCAACACACAAAATAACCCAAACAAAATACAAAAGGGAAAGTAAACACTTAACTTCAAGTGGCTATGGCAGCACCAGGAACTCAGCCGAGATCCACACACCAGCTATCCACAACTCAAACTGAAGCTATAAACCGCATAGCATAGTGGGAGAAACAACAATAAATAGAGAAGGTTAAATGACCATAATAGCCACACCTGGTGAAAGAAGGTGTGGCAAGCACCGGAAACAATACAGACGTCATTTGATCCAAACAGAAAACATGTCAGATCAAACCACGTTTTGCCAGTCTCACTGCCACCTGTCACGGGAATGTCCGTGACACCTATGTAGTCAGTTGGCCGCTGCCTATCTGCGCCATCGTCCATCCTCTCGCAGGTCTGACCGGGGGGTCCTCTGCTCTCACATTCCTCTGCCATGGCTGCTGTGGTAGGGTGGGGGGGGGGGGGGGGGTAGGACCAATTCCATCAGCAGCAACATGAGTCTAGAGTCACTGATGAGCTGCTTTCTTCACCCGCCTAGTGAAGAAACTACTCACCAGCAGCTAGACCTGGAGCAGGACCTGAACCAGCAGGTGGTGGCATATTGGGACAGCACCCTGCCACCCCACAATGAAGATCCACTGGACTACTGGGCAGCCAAACTGGATTTGTGGCCGCAACTGGCAGAGTTTGCCCTAGAAAAGCTGTCCTGCCCTGCCAGTAGTGTGGCAGAGCAGGTGTTATAGCATAGTTTCCCCAAGAAGAACTCTCCTGTCCACCCAAAATGTGGAGAGACTGACCTTTGTCAAGATGAATCAGGTGTGGATCAGCCAGGATTTCCACCCACCAATGCCTGATGCATCAGGCTAGATCATCCATGGTGCCACACCAACACTTTGACAAAAGAGACCGTTTTTTTCTGGCTAGCTGCCTCAGCTACTATTCTAATACTGCTACCCGCCTGATGCCACACAGCTGGTACTGGTATTGCCATCCACCTCCCCACTCTATCACTGGGTCACTATGTTGTCTCCTGATGCTGCTACCACCTCCACACTATGTCACCTTGCTACTCTGTGGTCTCCTGATGCTGCTGCCACCTTCACACTATGTCAGCTTGCCACTGTGTGGTCTCCTGATGCTGCTGCCACCTCAACACTATGTCACCTTGCCACTGTGTGGTCTCATGATTCTGCTGCTACCTCAACACTTTGTCACCTTGCCACTCTGTGGCCTCCTGATGCTGCTGCTGCCACCTTCACACTGTCATTGTGCCACCCTGTGGCCTCCTACTGATACTGCTGCTGCCACCACCTCCACACTCTGTCATTGTGCCACTCTGTGGCTTCCTGATGCTGCTGCTGCCACCTCCATACTGTCATTGTGCCACCCTATGGCCTCCTCCTGATGCTGCTGCTGCGGCCACTTCCACACTCTGTCATTGTGCCACTCTGTGGCCTCCTGATGCTGCTGCTGCCACCTTCACACTGTCATTGTGCCACCCTATGGCCTCCTCCTGATGCTGCTGCTGCGGCCACTTCCACACTCTGTCATTGTGCCACTCTGTGGCCTCCTGATGCTGCTGCTGCCACCTTCACACTGTCATTGTGCCACTCTGTGGCCTCCTCCTGATGCTGCTGCCACCTCCAGACTCTGTCATTGGGCCACTCTGTAGTCTTCTCAAGCTGCCTCCACCTCACCACTATGTCATAGGGCCACTCTGTGGACTTCTCATGCTGTTCCCACCCTCTCCACTTTATGACTGGGCCACCATTTTGCCTTTCGGCCTGGCTGATGTCATCATTTATTTGACCCTTCTGATCTATCAGAAGGAAGGAAAAATGAGACGCACAATGGATCCTGTCTGTGTAGCAGCTGTAAGGCCTGTATGTTCCCATCAGAATTGGCTTATGATTTGGTAGCCAAAAGCAGGAGTCATTACAAAACACAGAAGACATGCAAATATTCCATTCACATCTCATCTCTGTTTTGGATCCACTCCTGTTTTTTTGTTTTGCTTTTTTTTTTACGCGATTCGCCGCAAATAAATTCGGATAGAACCGAATTTTTCGGGAGAATTCGGCGAACCGGCCGAATCGAATTTTTGAGAAATTCGCTCATCTCTAGTTATAACCTCCCTTCTGATCCTCAGCTGGGTCATGTTATCAGCACTTTAATTTACAACTGACACAGGACAGGAAGTCAGTTACATTTTGTATTCATTCCTATGAGACTGAGGGTGAGGCTCCCATAGAAATACATAGAGAAACTGCTTTCCTGTCCACATATAAGATGCTGTGTTATTTTGAAAGTCTGATTGCTGGTCACATGACACAACTAAGGCCTCTTTCACACGGGCGAGATTTCCGCGCTGAATCCGGACCCATTCACTTCTATGGGGCTGTGTACAAACCGGATTCCAAAAAAGTTGGGACACTATACAAATCGTGAATAAAAACTGAACGCAATGATGTGGAGGTGCCAACTTCTAATATTTTATTCAGAATAGAACATAAATCACGGAACAAAAGTTTAAACTGAGAAAATGTACCATTTAAGGGAAAAATATGTTGAATCAGAATTTCATGGTGTCAACAAATCCCCAAAAAGTTGGGACAAGGCCATTTTCACCACTGTGTGGCATCTCCCCTTCTTCTTACAACACTCAACAGATGTCTGGGGATCGAGGAGACCAGTTTCTCAAGTTTAGAAATAGGAATGCTCTCCCATTCTTGTCTAATACAGACTGTTCAATCGTCTTGGGCCTTCTTTGTTGCACCTTCCTCTTTATGATGCGCCAAATGTTCTCTATAGGGGAAAGATCTGGACTGCAGACTGGCCATTTCAGTACCCGGATCCTTCTCCTACGCAGCCATGATGTTGTGATTGATGCAGAATGTGGTCTGGCATTATCTTGTTGAAAAATGCAGGGTCTTCCCTGAAAGAGATGACGTCTGGATGGGAGCATATGTTGTTCTAGAACCTGAATATATTTTTCTGCATTGATGGTGCCTTTCCAGACATGCAAGTTGCCCATGCCACACGCACTCATGCAACCCCATACCATCAGAGATGCAGGCTTCTGAACTGAGCGTTGATAACAACTTGGGTTGTCCTTGTCCTCTTTGGTCCGGATGACATGGCGTCCCAGATTTCCAAAAAGAACTTTGAATCGTGACTCGTCTGACCACAGAACAGTCTTCCATTTTGCCACACTCCATTTTAAATGATCCCTGGCCCAGTGAAAACACATGAGCTTGTGGATCTTGCTTAGAAATGGCTTCTTCTTTGCACTGTAGAGTTTCAGCTGGCAACGGCGATTGGCACTGTGGATTGTGTTCACTGACAATGGTTTCTGGAAGTATTCCGGAGCCCATTCTGTGATTTCCTTTACAGTAGCATTCCTGTTTGTGGTGCAGTGTCGTTTAAGGGCCCGGAGATCACGGGCATCCATTATGGTTTTACGGCCTTGACCCTTACGCACAGAGATTGTTCCAGATTCTCTGAATCTTCGGATGATGTTATGCACAGTTGATGATGATAGATGCAAAGTCTTTGCAATTTTTTGCTGGGTAACACCTTTCTGATATTGCTCCACTATCTTTCTGCGCAACATTGTGGGAATTGGTGATCCTCTACCCATCTTGGCTTCTGAGAGACACTGCCACTCTGAGAAGCTCTTTTTATACCCAATCATGTTGCCAATTGACCTAATTAGTGTTAATTGGTCTTCCAGCTCTTCGTTATGCTCAAATTTACTTTTTCCAGCCTCTTATTGCTACTTGTCCCAACTTTTTGGGGATTTGTTGACACCGTGAAAATTGGAATCAACGTATTTTTCCTTTAAAATGATACATTTACTCGGATTAAACGTTTGATCTGTCATCTACGTTCTATTACAAATAAAATATTGACATTTGCCATCTCCACATCATTGCATTCAGTTTTTATTCACAATTTATTTAGTGTCCCAACTTTTTTGGAATCCGGTTTGTACATGAGCGGTGATTTTCATGCATCACTTGTGCGTTGCGTGAAAATCGCAGCATGCTCTATTTTGTGCGTTTTTCATGCAACGCAGGCCCCATACAAGTGAATGGGGCTGCGTGAAAATCGCAAGCATCCGCAAGCAAGTGCGGATGCGGTGCGATTTTCACGCATGGTTGCTAGGTGACGATTGGGATGGGGACCCGATCTTTATTATTTTCCCTTATAACATTGTTATAAGGGAAAATAATAGCATTCTCAATACAGAATGCTTAGATAAATGTGGATTGAGGGATTAAAAATAAAAATAAAATAATTCACCTCCTCCTCTTGATCGCGTAGTTGCCGATCTCTTCTTACTTCTTTAATCATGAGCTGCCGGCTAAAGGACCTGTGGTGACGTCACATCACATGGTCCAATCACATGGTCCATCACCGTGGTGAAGGACCATGTGATTGGACCATGTGATGAGCTCAGTGACATCACCACAGGTCCTGAAGAAAGAGCAGAGACCGACAGCTATTGAGGAGGTGAGTTAATTTTTTTATTTATGTCCTGTCGCCATTTGTAAATTCTAAGTAGCATTGGCGACCATTTTGGTTGCCATCTGGAGCACTGCATCTTCAGCGGGTACTGGTATTGCCACCCTCCTCCACAGTATGTTACCTTGCCACTCTGTGGCCTCCTGATGCTGCCGCCACCTCCAGACTCTGTCATTGTGCCTCTCTTTGGTCTCCTTATGCTGCTGCCACCTCCAGACTCTGTCATTGTGCCGCTCTGTGGTCTCCTCATGCTGCCGCCACCTGCAGTCTCTGTCATTGTGTAACTCGGTGGCCTTCTCCTAATACTGCTGCTGCCGCCATCTACAGACTCTATCATTGTGCCACTCGGTGGCCTCCTCATACTGCTTCCACCTCCAGACCCTGTAATTGGGCCACTCTGAGATCTCCTCATGCTGCTTTCACTTCACCACTATGTTATAGGTCCACTCTGTGGACTTCTCATGCTGCCCCCCCCTCCACACACACTTAATGACTGGGCCACTATTTTGCCTTTCGGCCTGGCTGACATCATGACTTATTTGACCTTTCTTCTGATCTGTCAGAAGGAAGGAAAAATAAGACGCACAACGGATCCTGTCTTTGTATCAGCTTTAAGTTCTGTATGGTCCCATCGGGAATTGGCTTATGATTTGGTAGCCAAAAGCAGGAGTGGGTAGAAAACACAGAAGACATACAAATATTCCATTCACGCGTCATCTCTGTTTTAGATCCACTCTGTTTTTTTTTGCCTTTTGCAATACTGATGGATTATTGAGCAAATGCTGATTGAGTGAAGGCGTATGCTCCACAGACAGGATCCATTTTTTCTAGGTAATTGTTCTGACGGATCAGAGGAATGGGGAAAATGAATCAGTGACGTCAACACTAACTTACTGCTGACACCCTCTCCACTCTGTCGGGGGCTCTACTTGTATAAGAGTTTAATAGAACAGGTTCTGTAGACATCTATGTGGAATCATCTGACAACGGTGTAAAAGGAGTGCGCTTCTTCTTGGCGCTAACATTGACCTGTAAGGCTGAGTTGATACTTGAGTTATTTGGCCAGTTTTGGCCCCGTGACTGCCCAAATAAGTGAAGTATGCAGTGATTCTAAGAGCGACACCTGTCATCTGCATGTCATACTGACTCACAGTATTATTACACTACCACAGCAGACTCCCTATGTGTGTTACTGCAAGGCACAGTGTTCTACACTACTATAAAGGTTCTCTGCAGGCAGGAAATAGCTGTTTTTTCGCCGTGAATAAATTTGGATCCTAGCAAGTTTTTCCCAAAAAATTGATGAACCAGCCAAATCGAATTTTTGAAAAATTCGCTCATCTCTAATTATAAAGCCATGCATGCCTATGAAACCAGCAGATTCCATAACGGGAAATCACGCTCCCACGCGGAGGATGTTTTCCACACTGAACACGCTGGTCTGAAAGGGGCCTGTCTCAGTAATGAAGATGCCATTGTTATGTAGGAAGCTAGACTACAGTGAAACCATACAATCTGTGAAGTTTTTCTTCACTACCACCCACCCCTGAATGGTTGCTCTAGGCAACATTTTCAAAAAATCCTTGCTCTAGATTGTATGTCTCGAATTGTATCTCTCTGCATTTTTTTTTAACGTAGGCAAATGGTTTGCATCTCTCTGTAAGTAGAGCATGGCATTTTGTGTCAAGCAGGCATCACTTTTCTTCATAAGCATAATTACCGAGGCATTATTCCAGAAAGAGACAGCATCGGAACAAAATACAGCCTTGTGAATTCTAAATTGTAGAGAATGTCACCTGCCAGTCATTTCTCATTACTATAGGCAGTAATGTTACATTGTTACAGCCGAACAAAGAGGAACCCAGACATATATGTCTAGGGGCTATAAAAACTGAAGTTGCTTCTAATTTTACTCGATTTTATTCGGAGTTATATGTTAAACAAACAATTGACAAAAAGATGTGATGTATATGTGCACTGTAGTTTTTTGTATTCAGAGCACTGATGTTCCAGGCTGGATTTGGTGCTATTCCCGCAGTTTCTGTCTTTGGTACATTTGCAAATTAAATTAATATAAACTAGAAACCTGTATAAGCCCGAAGCAGGAGGCTGTGCAGAAGTCTTTGATGCACTAAATGCTTTCTTGGAAACATCAAGGTTAATGTATAGTCATCGAACACGTGTGAAAACATCATAACCCTAATAAGCCAGCGGCTACAACATTGCCATGTACATAATACATAAAGAGCTGGTGACTGTGGCGCTATTTTTCGTTTTGTTAGTGGGTATAAAAATCTCTCATCCACTGCTCTATCATATCATGTAATGAAAGAGAGGATTTTTAATACCGGGCACACACATCCATCCTCCATGCACAGGATGAGGGGCGAGGGCTGGGAGATCAAAGCTTTACGACCACATCATCGTCACCTGACAAGCATGCCACACAAAATGAGATGGCTGGAATGGCAAAAACACCTCAAGTGCTTTCTTTCCAGGGGTAATGATGAAGATATATAATGGGAGAAGGGCGAGAGTGTCACGGGAAAAGTGAGCCGATAATCATGTCTCATGTCTCAGTGCTAATTAACTCCACACATGTGCTACTGATTCATACAAAGTGCTAATAGGGAGTAAACATATAGAGCTGCTTACTTACGAGAAAGGTTCTCTCATCACAGCAGCTTCTGTCTGTTCACTAAGGTATTAGATGTATACTGAATACATTGCACATCTGGAAAAGATGGGGGAAGCTAATAGGGAAGCCTTCTAATAAGCAGTTTATTTTCCATTTTAACACTTTTATTTAGCGGTCTATCTACAGTTATACATACGTTAAAGGGATTGGCTCACACACATGTATCACCTTTCCGCAGAATCTATGATTAATGGGGGTCTGACCACTGTGACTCCCCTACTGATCACATAAAAACGGGTTCAGAGTCAGAGTCTCCTATGAAAATGCATCTGCATGACCGCTTGCTTTATCATAAATTCTGAGATCTGGGAATAAGATAAGCTTTGCACAGGTTAAGTGAATAAAAGTTTACGTAGTGATAAAATACATACAGAAATGTGGTCTAGTGGTACTCTGACATCTAGTAATAGGACTTTGTATGTGCTCCCTAGCTTACTAACTCATTACATTAAACAAGTAATAAGTAAAGGTAAAAATGAAAGGTAGTAAGTGGAAAGAACCAATAAGACTAACGAAAAATAACCTTGCCAATACCGCTACTCCATTCGCTTCTGTGGGACTGCAAGAGATAACCAAGCACTGTATTTAGCGGTCCCATTGACCAGTTAATAGAACAGTTGTCACGGATGCGCAGTATCAGTTGATAGTGGACTATCCCTTTCAAAGGAAGCCTGTCACTTGGAAAATGCAGTCCAATTTATAGGCAGCATGCTTTAGAGAAAATTGAGCTGAGCGAGTGATATACACTGTAGCATTGTGGGAATAGATACAGTAGAACTAGTTAATGCATTTTTAAACCTTTGCTCATTGTGGGCTTCAGGGTCCAGGGTCTTATCGGTGATCAACAGCTGCCTATGTGTGCACACATACATACAGTATTCTTGCTGGGAAAATATTAAAACTGAAGTTTATTAAATTATGTTAAAATTTCATTGTACACAAAATAATGTTTATGACATCTTTCGAGCCATTAGGTTGGTTCTTAGTCATAGTCTTTGCACACAGAAGGTACGGGTTATATATCATATCCTGTTCACGCCTAACACCTCATTGACATTGTTGCGTTTCAATACAATGGAAAGGTACAAAACTACACACATGCTTTATACAACAACTTGCTGATATGACAACCTACTATATTCTGAATACTCAAAATCAATCAAGAGTCACTGAGTATCAACTGTTTGAAGAGGCTGCTGCATTCTGGTGCACATGGCGGCCACTTCCTAGGCCAATGGCATCCCATTCATCGGTCACATGGCCTATGGGCAGCTCAGTCCCATTCAAGAGAATGGGCCTGGGCTGCAATACCAAGCACAGCCATTATACAATGTATGGCGCTTTGGTAGGCTGTGAGGAGGCCGTAGTGTGCACAGGAGCACCACAGCCTCTTAAAACAGATGATCAGCGACAGTGCTGGGGGTGAGACCCCCACTGATCAGATATTGATGACCTATCCTGAGTGTAGGTCATCAATATTCTACTCCTGGAAAATCCCTTTTATCAAGTGTTAGAATGAATCAAGTAATGAATGATAATCAATTATTATATTAATATATTATATTAATATAATATAATATTATATATTAATAATATTTTGAAGCTGTGTAACAAATATTTAAAAAGCACTTTTATCCTAAACGCTTAGGATACTTTCTACAGACAACCAGGTTGTTCTGTAAAAGATCTTGGATGTTACATTACTTTCTGGGAAATGTGATGTGGATATAATTATTCATATGTCAGACTTATGAGATATGTCAAGTCTGCCAGCAGTCAGGCAAGCAGAGGTGTTATTATCCTGACATCTCTTTGGATCAACATTTCAGAGCTAATACCACCATGTAACAGAATTATTGCGCAATGTTAAAGTTCTGGCGCTGCTTCTAGGGGAGGTTTAGGGTTCAGGCCCACAGTCGCAAATTCACTTGAATGGAGTCCGCGATCCGCATCCGATCTGCATGCACTACTTTTTTGCGGTGCGGAGGCAAGGCCAGAAACACCAAGGAAGCACTCTGTAGTGCTTCCATGGGGTTCCGATCCATGCCTCCGTTCCGCATCTCCGTGATTGTGGACCCATTGAAGTGAATGCGTCCGCGATCCGTTGTGTGGGGTGCACACGGCCGATGCCCGTGTATTGCGGACCCCCTGTATGCAGGCCGCAATACGGCCACGGCATGAGCCCTAACTCTTTACCACAGCCCTCAGTGGAGCATGCCACCTTTATTTTAAGACTGCAGCATAAAAAAAAGCTCTGTATTCCTCTTCATGAAATTGGAAGACTGATAGAAGACCATGTGTGCCCTATTATGGCTGCATGGCAATCTTATGAGTACTTTGATGGTGGTCATAAGTGTTTGGCACTTTGGGTATCCAGCATTTCTTTAACTCATTTTGGTTTATGTTTGCAGTGCTAAAAATGTATTTGGATCTTCTACAGTGAGAAATTACTTAAAATATAGGAATTTACTTTAAAGGGGTTCTCCAAGTTTGTTTTCTAGTTCAAATAAATTGCCAGGAGATGGGTAAAATAGTAAAAAACGTCCCTTCCCATCCTGCGCCACTGCTCTCTTATCTTCCCCAGGCTCCAGCCAGTGACTTATTGTTTGGCTGTAGTGGTGATCTTCTGTATACCACTATAACCAAATACTGCCCTCAGCGGTGTATGGCTACAGCAGTATATAGAACGTCCCCGCTGTAAACAATACGTCTCTGGCTGCAACACAGCATTGGATCGGAGAAGGTACAAAAAGCACCGGTATTTCTTAATTACCAGACACAGTACAATTTAGTAAAATAAAATAAATACTTGAGCAATCCCTTTAATTATGAAATTGCCACTAATCCCCAATTTCAACCCCACCTTGGACTGAGAAGTTCCATATCTGCTATTGTTGTGACCCGCCCCCTATCCCATGACAGTGACATGATGAAAGGGCTGGTTAAGCTAATGAACTGAGCCAAACAACCAGCCCCATTCAGGCACATCATTGACATTGAGAGGAGGAAGATGTCCCAACATTGATGTTGAAACAACTGCAGAGGTAGAACTTCATGGACCAAGACAGGGTGTCTGATAGCGGGACGTTGGTGCCGATTTCATAATTAAAGTTTATTATTAAGCTTAAATAATTTCATTTTGCAAAAGATAAAAAGAACATTTTATATTCTCGGGGAAACTATTTAATTAATTTATTCATTAGAGGAGACAGTTTGAAAGGTTCTCCACTCTTTTTCTTTGCTTATTCTTCCAGATCAGAGCTCAGTTTTCTCTCCTGCCTTCCACTTCTGAACTCCATAACTCAGGGGCATCCAGTTGGTGTACATATTATTTGATAAGCTGCTCACACAAAACCTTGGCTTAGCTGAAAACTAAAACAAAAAGTTTCCAGGTTTTCCGTTTATGTTGGGAATTAAACAGTTTGAACTTTACCATTGTATTACTTAGACACATCTTTAAACCGTAGCTGGCATGGGCAGACGTTGCGGCATTTATTGGTGACCCAACATGCGGTGGCCAATAGAAGCACAATCTTGAAGGTAATTCCTCAGGTCTACTTGCAAAATTGTGCGGCCATTGGCCACCTCAGGTGGCAGGTCCTTCAGTCATAAGAATACATTGCAATGTTTGCATTTACCCTGAGTCTGTAATTGCTACTGCTATCACTTTGGGGCCAAACAGCCAAAAATGTGCCTGGTTTTATTGGTTCCAGTTGAGAAAAAAGACTAATACATTACCAGTAAAAATGATAACTCTTTGCAGGAAAGTAACAGGTGAGAGAGCAGTAGGTAAAGGGACAGATTGTGATGGGCACAATAATAAGCACGTCTCCTGCTACTTTTATATAGTGGTAGAAAAATACATTTCATGGTCATTTCTCTGTCAATCTCTCCTGTGCAGTTAGAGCTGGATGAAATTAGCTACCGGTATTTGTCAGGAGAAGAAAATTCAGCTTATAATATACTTTCATGGGATTTGGTTTGTGCAACTAACTTTCTTATTTTTCTTCAATTATATTTTTTGGTATGTGCAATATTTTGTGTTACGATAGCAAGAAATTATGGTATATGCGCTATTAAAGATAATGACAACTTAGATGAGCAAAACTCTGCCTTATGCCTTTACACTTATGTTTGTATTTTTCATAGTTGTCGCTTAAAAGGATTCTTCAGGTGCTTGTAAATTACAGTAAGTGTATTAATTGTATAAGTGAACATCTCTGCAACTTTCTACTTTACTGTGGAGTAGATTTGTCAAAAGTTAGTTGCCCATAGTATCCAATCAGATTCCACCTTTCATTTTCAGCGCTCCTTTTTTGCTATGGGCAACTAAGCCAGTTTTTCTTTGCACCCGTTTGATAAATCAGGGCCTTTGTTCTTTTTATCCCTTGCATTTTTAAGATCCTTTTAGCGAATTGAACCAGTCTTAGGGTGGGTTCACATCTGCGTTCTGGATTCCGTTATGGCTTTCCGTTATAAAATGGTTATAACAGAAAATAACGGAATCCATAAGACGGAAGGATGGATCCGTTATGCTGCCCATAGACTTGTATTATGACGGAATGCAAAACGCAAGCCATAACGGAATCCCTAACACTAGTGTGAACCCTCGATTAATAGAGGTTGCCCAGCTGAGGCCGGGTTCACGCATTCATGCAGGACTTTTTTTCCTGTCTAAAATAATGGATCTCAGACGGATATGGCTAAAACGGATGCAAAATGTGCATAACTAAAATGCAATACATATTTTTTTTTTCAGTTCTTCTGACAGATCAGAAGAACGAAAAACGGAACGATGATGTGAACCTATCCTTACAATGTTGTTAAAAAAAAAAAATGGCACTCTCACCGATCCCTGCTGCTCCCATTCTGATGGTTTCCAAGTCTCCTGCTTCTCAATGGGTTTTGTGCACCTCTCCACAAACAGGAAATGTCCGATCAGCCAGTTACTGGCTATCCCCAGTGATTGTAAAACACAAACAATTCTACTGCATGGTTTTTGCCACTGCCTGTGTAAGGGTGAAATCACATGTGCCAGATTTGTTACACAAATTTCAGCTATACCAAAATTCTTACCATACATTTAAATGGGGCAAGTGCATAGATTTATGCAAAACTCCTTCAGGTGAATGAGATAATCAGTGACATTTCTTAAGAAGAATGAATATAAATTCTGTAAATTATCTGTTCCCTACACTGTGGGTAAACTGCATGCATTTTTTGCCAAGCAGTACTTACTGTGGCACAACTGCTACCCGTACAGTATGGGCACCCTACAATTCATCACTCATTGCAACGGAGCTCTGATACCGTTAACAAGCACTGTATCTGCATCTTGTACATGACCATGACATGTCTTCAGCCTCTGAATGTAAGATTTATCTAAAGTTGTGTAAAGGAAAACTGGCTTAGTTGTGCCCAAGTGATGGTCAGTTTGCAGTGTTCGCCAGCGAACACATGCGGGCTGCCATCTTTAGTAAGGTAGACTCACCCGTCCGGCGATGCACAGGTAAGCCCTTACCTGTGCCAGGAGCCGGTCTGACATCAAATGCAGTCACCGGGAGCAGGCAGTTCCGAGAACAGCCCGATGAAGGCCCCCGGCGGTTGTTCTCGGACCTGCCCGCTCCCAGTGACTGCATTTGTTTTCAGTCCGGCTCCCGTCACAGGCACAGGTAAGGGCTTACCTGTGCATTGCCGAAGGGGTGAGTCTACATTACTAAAGATGGCAGCCCGCATGCTGCGGACTGACCATCACTGGTGCCCATAACAACCAATCAGATTCCTCCTTTCATTTTTCATAGCTCCTTTAGAAAATGAAAGGATCTGATTGGTTGCTATGAGCAACTAAGCCAGTTTTCCTTTACATCGGTTTTGATAAATCTCCCCCTAAATGTTTCCATTCACAGACAGCAAAGATGCGTTAAAAGAGGAGGGATTGAAAACATATAAGCATATTGAAGCATATAAGAAAGTTGAGACGCTAAAAACTAAAATTTTATTAGATATATGCTAAAAAGGGGGAGGGAATGAAATACTAAGGGGAACCCCTGTCAGGAGGCGAAAACAACTTAACCTGCGCTCAGAAGACTTTAATAAATAGATCTAGAGCGAAAGGGGTGAACCATATGTGATGAATGTGAATCACTCCCACCTGTTGGTGCCACAGGGGGTTTCTTACACACTGATTGTCGATTTAAATACACTGAGCCCGGGGTGAATAATACATATAGAACACCCCATATGGGGTCCCAATGATTGGAAAATCGACACACAGGTGAACAAAAAGATAATCACCGTAACCAGAACTAATTAACCCCCTCTCTGTATTAGGGGAAACAAAGTAAAGGTGTATAGATGAACACATACACCTAAAACTTAGACTGGCACGGTAAACAAACGAGCCAGTAGTAGAGGTCCACATGGGTACCCCACATGCACTGGGGGATTTGAAAAGTAACCCTGCACGTGGAATAAAAGGAGAGAGTCCCGATGCATCAATGAGTTAATCAGTTTGGAACTCATATGCAGGGATATCAGTCCTCGCTACTATAAGGCTCGGAGAGCTATAACACTAGATCAGCTTCATAGACATCAAGCAGCACTGTAAGGCTCAACGCGTTTCTTCAATTTTGAATTATCAGGCGCTATCCTGTCTGCCTGTAGGTGTACTAAGGTGTACTAAGTTGCTGAGTACTGCTGCACCACCGTCGTGGTGACAGCCTCCGGCGCAAGTTCAGCCGTGCACTCTCTTTCATTATGCATTGAATAAGCTTTATTTGCAGAAAGTGAGCACATTTCGATTTATAATATGGCACGCAACTCATAATTGTATTGTGCACCACATTGCGGCCACCTTTTTCTTAGTCTAGTTTCACACTGCCAGCAGAGAACAGTCTGCCATCCGTACCAGAATGCCCACGGCACCATTGACTATAATGGAGTCTGGTGGAGATCTGGCTGCTACCAGGCAAATGCCCAAACATTCACAACTCCACTCGCCTCCTTGCTCCAGACTCATTGTGCTGACGAAGTCTTACAACCGAAACATCCAATTGTAAGGATTATTTCTGGCAATCAGATATTTTACTTTTGCCCGGATTTATTGTGACTATACGCACCAATCTCTGCTTAATATAGGCTGATGAGTGCCGTGGTACTAACTATATGGTAGTGTGAACATTCAATTTTTTTTCACCAGAATCGTGACACTAAATGTTGCACATTAGGTCACGTCCCTTTCCTGTGAACCCAAAGCCCCTCCCGCTAAGCTCCACCCCCATAAAAAATGTAGAAACCCTAACTACGTCAAATTTTGGACAATACGAGTCGCTTTTTAGACAGATTCTAGGAGCAGAAACATTAATAAATCTGGGCCACTCTTGCCATGGTATGTGCTGCCACCAATTTCTAAACTTTTTGGGGATTGAATGATCTCAGCTTGCATGGGGCAGTGCAAAAAGCCATTTAAACAAGCACTTTCCATGATCATATGGCCAAGCATCAGCCCATGTAATAAAAAACCTTAACACAGGCTATATTACAAATTTAGGGAGCTAAATGTACTCCTTTATTTCTTATGTAGCACCCCAATGCTGGTTATTTTTGTTTACCTTTGTCTTCATTTATAGGATTTTAATTTCAGGTTTGGCTGATTTTTATATGTAATAACTAAGTCTCATATTATGTTTTATACATCATGCTGTGCAGCTGGAAACAAAAAAAGGGAAGCATTAATGCCCGGCTGCTTGCTTAGCTTGTACAGCGGCTGATTATTTAGAGAAGGGGTTAGATGGTGCGATAAGGCAATACTCTTGTAAAGGATGCCCTTCTATGGTGGTTCGCATGTTTTCCTCTCCCTGCTTAAAAGACTTTCACTAACTTTTGAACCCTGGTCTAATTCGTGCCTGGGATATGTTACATGTCTATGTGTATAGTAAAGGGTGGGACATTGTATAAGTTGAGTAGTGATGTCTGTTCTATTGTCTGTGTGTATTGGCGATTGCCCTCTGTCCTGAGAGATAATTGAATTACAACTCGGTTGTCTCCAGGACAGAGGACTTTGTGTATTGTCCTGCCTGTGATGATTATGTTAACCATAAGGGAGGATGTTATGTGGGTTGTAACCTTTGTGTTATGGGTTAATGTATGTTTGTTGTGGGTGTCTCCCTTCCATGGGAGCAGGGAATAAAAGCAATTGTATTTTTGAATGTGAAGTGCTTCCAGTAAAGTCTTGTTCCAGTATCCAGCTTTGGCTCATATGTGGAATTATTCAGCGCTACCAGCGATTTCTTATTTGGCGAATGGGGGATTCTTCAACTAATTGGAACTAAGGAATTACAAGGCGGTGAGATACAGAGATACCGTCACAACTCTACCATCCACTTCCACAGCAGAAATAATCAGCTTGTTTTGCATTTAGACCCGGCTGCTGAATAAACAAGATAGTCGGCTCTGAAATGCTGCACACGCGATGCGCTCTTGTTTTTTTTATGTATCGCATTAGAATTGCTAACGCTACACTATCAAGACACATAGTGTAACAACACCTGCAGAGCAGCGATAATGCAGCTACCTACATCCATTATTTGAAATAATTAAACTCCAGCTCTTTCTGCAAATTATTGTCTTTCATCTCATCGTTCATACCAGCCATAATACTTTTATTAATGACTTTGGAGTTGAAGCAGGAAGCCATATTCTAAGCTACTCTTCTATTCTGAGTTAAAAAATTGAAGATCCTGACATGGAGGTGAAAATGTTTTGCCCACGAGCAACATCAAAAGATAATGCAGGATAAGGCCTCTTGCACACAAAGTTTTTTTTTTTCGTTTACGTTCCGTTTTTTGCATTCCGTATACGGAACCATTCATTTCAATGAGTCCGCCAAAAAAACTGAATGTACTCCATATGCATTCAGTTTCCGTATTTCCGTTTTTCCATTCAAAGATAGAACATGTCCTATTATTGCCCGAAAATCACATTCTGTGGCTCCATTCAAGTCAATGGGTCCGCAAAAAAAATCAAACACATACGGAATGTACTCCATGTATTCCATATCCGTTCCATTTTTGCAGAACCATCTATTGAAAAATGGAAACCAAATGGACAAACGGAACAGCAAAATAGAACGGAAGTGGAATGGAAACGGAAACACTACTGAAACAAATAAATGAAAAACGGATCAGTTAAAAACGTACCGCAAAACACTGAAAAAGCCATACGTGTGCAAGAGGCCTAAGAGCAAGAGCTAGATAAATTCATAACTGGCTTCTAGGCCCCTTTCACAGAAGCGAGTTTTCCGCGCAGGTGCAATGCGTGACGTGAACGCATAGCACCAGCACTGAGTCCTGACCCATTTATTTCAATATGTCTGTGTACAAGAGCGTTTTTTTTCACGCATCAGTTCTGCGTTGCGTGAAAAACGCAGCATGTTCTAAATGCTACATGCACATGACCGTTGTGTGTTTTGCGGTCCGCAAATCGTGGATCTGTAAAACATGGATGGCGTCCGTGTGCGTTCCGCAATTTGCAGAACGGCACGGACAGCCTTTAATATAACTGCCTATTCTTGTCTGCAAAGCGCGGACAAGAATAGAACAGGTTATATTTTTTTTGCGGATCACAGAACGAAGCAACGGATGCGGACAGCACATGGAGTGCTGTCCACATCTTTTGCGGCCCCATTGAAGTGAATGGGTCCGCATCCGAGCCGCCAAAACTGCGGCTCGGATGTGGACCAAAACAACGGCCGTGTGCATGAGGCCATATTCTTCTTTTTTCACGTAGCCCTGGCTCTATCGAAGTGAATGGGGCTTCAGTGAAAAACGCATTGTATCCGCAAGCAAGTGCAGATGCAATGCGTTTTTCACTGATAGTTGCTAAGAGATTTTGTTTGTAAACCTTCAGTTTTTTATCACGCACGGGAAAAATGCATCAAAACGCATTGCACCCGTATGGAAAAAACTGAACAACTGAACGCAATCACAGACAAAACTGACTGAACTTGCAAAATGGTGCGAGTTTCACTGAACGCACCCTGAACGCATCCAGAGCCAATCCGTCACGCTCACACAAATGTATTTTGTTTCTGTGTCCGTTCCGTTTTTATTTGCGGATAGGATGCAGACCCATTCATTTTAATGGGTCCGCAAAAAATGCGGACAGCACACCATGTGCTATCCTCATCCGTATGTCCGTACCGTAGCCTCGCAAAAAAATATAGAATATGTCCAATTTTTGTTCATTTTACGGACATGGATAGGCATTGCCATACAGACGTCATCCGTTTTTTTTTGCGGACCACAAAACACATACGGTCGTGTTTGTTTATGTAGCCTTAGGCCCCTTTCACACAGGTGAGAATTCCACGCGGGTGCAATATGTGAGGTGAACGCATTGCACTGAATCCGGACCCATTCACTCCAATGGGGCTGTGCACATGAGCGGTGATTTTCACGCATCACTTGTGCATTGCGTGAAAATCGCAGCAAGCTCTATATTGTGCGTTTTTCACGCAACGCAGGCCCCATAGAAGTGAATGGGGCTGCGTGAAAATCGCAAGCATCTGCAAGCAAGTGCGGATGCGGTGCGATTTTCACGCATGGTTGCTAGGTGACGATCGGGATGGGGACCCGATCATTATTATTTCCCCTTATAACATGGTTATAAGGGAAAATAATAGCATTCTGAATACAGAGTGCATAGTACAATAGGGCTGGCGGGGTTAAAAAAAAAAATTAAAAAAATTAACTCACCTTAATCCACTTGTTCGCGCAGCCGGCATCTCTTCTGTCTTCATCTGTGCTGTGAGCAATAGGACCTTTGATGACGTCACTACGCTCATCACATGATCCATCACCATGGTGATGGATCATGTGATGGACCATGTGATGAACGCAGTGACGTCATCAAAGGTCCTATTGCTCACAGATGAAGACAGAAGAGATGCCGGCTGCGCGAACAAGTGGATTAAGGTGAGTTAAATTTATTTTATTTTTTTTCTAACCCCTCCAGCCCTATTTTACTATGCACTCTGTATTCAGAATGCTATTATTTTCCCTTATAACCATGTTATAAGAGAAATAATACAAGCTACACTACAACTAACCCAAACCTGAAATTCTGTGAAGAAGTTCGGGTCTGGGTACCACAGTCGTTTTTTTATCACGCGCGCGCAAAACACATTGCACCTGCTCGATAAAAAATGAACATCGGAACGCAATCACAGTCAAAACTGACTGCAATTGCGTTCCTACTCGCGCGGGTTTGCCGCAATGCACGGGGACGCATCCGGACCTAATCCGGACACGCCCGTGTGAAAGAGGCCTTAAAGGGGTACTCCGATATTATAAAGAGCTGGTATATCACAAGGATATGCCATCACATTATTATTAGTGGAAGTCCGACCTTTGGAAACACCCCTGATGCTGTGACTGAAGGGACTGCTGTACTGATTTAAGGATGTGCTGTGTTCACTGTTCTTTGCACCCGCTGTGCGGGGCGACTGGCTGCAATTCGCTGCACAGCTGGGAATGCCACTGTGCATGAAAAACATAGTATCAGAGCTTTGTGTCCTTTTTTCTAGAAATCGAGGTGGTTCTAGAGGTCAACCACCAATCATAAAGCATATCCTAGTGACATATCACGTTATAAGATGGAAATATCCCTTACATTTTACAAAGATCATTCTTTAGGGACTGAAAAAATTTCTGTTTCCCTTTAACGTCAATTACGCATAAAAAAAACCATTTTCAGTTTGTAAGAAAATCCGCCCTTCTAAGTGGATTGTAATTATTGTAGTTCTTTCAAATGTGTCTTCAGATTTGCTATTTAAACTCAACCAAATGGCTCTCTCTCATCCCATTAGAAACCATATTGCTGTGGGATTCCTACTAGATTCTTCTTTGTGTGTAACAGATGCTTTCTTGTCATATTGCAGCTAATTGCATTTTCTCTTTATATTCAAATATGAGACACACCAGCTTCCATCTGTGCTAGCTAAGCTTCTTAAAATGGTTCCTTTCAAATCATATTGCCAACATATACAGGGTAATCATATTTATTAGGCCGATAAAAATTATGAGTTGCTGAAACTGCAAAGAACCAGTTGATTGTGGTTTTAAAAAGAATTTTATACTATCTGTACTGTTGCCTGATAGTAGAAGTAACATGAAACCCCACCACTTATTTCAAGTCACAATAATGGAAATGCTAGCAGATTATGGCAGCAATACAGTGTAGGATTTTTTTTATCCAACGTAAACATCAAATTATGAATGTGGCTATACTGTATATGTAGCTGTCTAACCGCTATGGAAACTTTTGGGGGCATTTTTTTATTATTGTATTCTACACATTTATTCTGTTTTCTTTATTAAACATTTTCAACTATTTTTATTATACAGCTTTCAGTTTCAGTGTATTTACAGCCTAAGAGGCAACCTCGGGGGCTGCACTTACAGCTGGATCAGTAGCCCTTATCTCTGAACTCCTGACTTTTATGCAGGGGGTGTGGAACTGCTAGGTCAACTGGCTGTCCCCTGGTCTTCACCCTTTAACTCTTATACAAGGATCTGGACTTCGCTTCAGGGGAACCACCAGGCCGCTACCTCCTGGACTAGTCTCTGTTTGGTTGACAGCTGAGGGTACTTTCACAGTAGAGTTTTTCTTTTCCGGCATAGAGTTCCGTCCTAGGGGCTCAATACCGGAAAATAACTGATCAGTTTTATCCCTGTGTATTCTGAATGGAGAGTGATCCGTTCAGGATGCATCAGGATGTCTTTAGTTCAGTCTTTTTGACTTTTCAGGACGGAGATAATACCGCAGCATGCAGCGGTTTCATCTCCGGCCAAAAAAAACTGAACACTTGCCTGAATGTCTTTTTTTCCCATAAGAATGTATTAGTGCCAGATCCGGCATTCAAATTGCCGCATGCGCAGACCTTTAAAAATGTGAAAAAAATAAATACCGGATCCATTTTTCCTGATGACACCGGAAAAACGGACCCGGTATTGCAATGTATTTTTCTGACTGATCAGGCATTTTTCAGACTGATCAGGATCCTGATCAGTCTGAAAAATGCCTGATCAGTCAGAAAAACTGTATGCGTTTGCATTCAGGCAACAGAACTGCCCGCCGGAATCAAACAACGCAAGTGTGAAAGTACCCTGATCCACACTGAAAAATAGTCACAGGTGCGGAGCACTAAATGATCAGGCAAAACTATGGTGAGGGACAGGTTGAGGTCAGGGCATGCACTGTACATGCAATCCAATAAACAGTCTGGGCAATCAGTTCAGGGTCGGTACAGAAATCAAGCAGATGTCAGGTCAGCTAGCAAAGGGTCAAAACCAGGAAACAGGCGAGAAGTTGGTAAATGGGCAAACAAATCTAATCAGGACATCTTTGCAGGATACTAGTGGACTAGAACCTATTGTTCAGACATCCTCCCATATGGAAAGGTGCCTTAAGTACCCCAAGGTGGACAGCCCAGCCATAGGCTGGTGCCGATTAGCATCCACGCACCCAGAGCTTGCACATGTCGGCAATCTGCATGCAAACGGACAGCATTTGTAAGACTGAATCGGATCCGTCTTACAAATGCATTGCAAGAACGGATCCGTCTCTCCGTATGTCATCCGGAGAAACGGACCAGTTATATATATATTTTTTTACATTTTTAAAGGTCTGGCATTGCAGTATTTTTAATGCCAGATCCGGCACTAATACATTTCAATGTAAATTAATGCAACTGATCCGGAATGTTGGACGAAGATAATACCGCAGCATGCTGTGGTATTTCCTCTGTCCAAAATACCATTCAGTGACTAAACTGAAGACATCCTGATGCATCCTGAACTAATTGCTCTCCATTCAGAATGCATGGGGATGAAGCTGATCAGTTATTTTCCGGTATTGAGCCCCTAGGATGGAACTCAGTGCCGGAAAAGAAAAGCGCTAGTGTGAAAGTAGCCTTCAGCAAATCTTAATTTGTAAATTCCCTGTAAAATCATATCAGAAGATGTCATCAGTTGTGTCCCTGAGCCGGTGTAAAGCACATACAGCCATTTGTCACTTAATATCTCTAACCCAAGTCTTGTGTTTCATTAAACATCTGTTCACTGAGGTTTTATCAGTATGTTGTGCTGTGATAAGCGAACAGGTCACCAGGCTCTAGTTCTATCCATATATAGGATCGAAAATAATAGCTGGGTCTCGTGGACTGTAGAAGATAACGCTGCATTAGGTACTGTGCATGCCTTTATGTGACTCATAACCTGTATAAATTGGTTTCATTACCATAATAATATACCATTTGTGAACATCTGACATTATGACCTGTGATAAAAAAAAATCAGCTGAAGCGCTAGATCAATTATATTCTACATGTTACAGGGATGTCTAATCATTTATGGTGTACATGAGTGCATTAAAAGCATGAAAGATTATAGCGGATGGTGTCATTAACAGGAATGACTATATCACTCTGGAATCAGTGGGTAGAAATTGCATTTCTGTAGAGGGTTTTCATGCCCTTCAGGAGGAATTGTGTACTTCAATCAATAGAAGGGCACATTTTGCTCTAGATAGAGATCAAAGAGAGAGGCAGAGACCAACGAATAGCTATAAAGAAGGTAGAACTGATGTTCAATGACAAACAAGCCAAGAGTACAGTAGATAGGCATACTTGCAGGAGAACAGGCTGAACTGGATGGACGGATGTCTTTTTTCAGCCTTATAAACTGTTACTATACATATGTGGAGATCTGTCTAAATAACAAATGCATCGGTCTGATAAAAAGTCCACCCAGGCACATTTTCTTTGATGTTTTTAGTTTTGTCATTCTATTGGGAATAAACAGGCAATCATGTATGTCCACTGGTTTCAAAATTGACAGCAATACACAGAGTGACACTTGGACTGCCGAAAGAACAACGGGCAATAGTCAAAAATCATAATGAACTAGAAAAGCTACAATTTCTGGGGAAATTGTGTGAAGTTTTATTGCCTCCACCAGTAGACTACAAATGGAGTGGGCGGAGTAACTGTTGTGTGGTTGGAGTGGCTGGAGTAACTGTGGAAAGGTTGGACTGGGCAGAGTAACTTTATGGAGTGGGCAGAGTAACTGTGTGGAGTGTTTGGAGTGAGTAAAGATAGTAAACATTACACTAACCAATTGATTGATCAAATTTAAAAAAACACATGACAAGCTTGATAGAGTGGGAAATGCATTTCAAATTTTATTTATTTATATAGCACATTTAATTGCAATGTTGTTGCCCAAAGTGCTTCACAGTTACATTAAAACATACATTTATAAAAACATTAGCAGCATTATCAAGCCTAGCAGCTGAAGGTATGACCACATGCATTTGAGGGGTCTCAGCATCTTGACGTAGAATGGAGGTGAAGGTGTGCTATCTGTTTGATGATAATCAGTGTTCACAACCACTGTTTCCTGGCAACGCTCATGCCCCATTTATGCAGGCTCTAAGCGTGTTGGGTATATCCTCTTGAGTAAAGAAGGTCAGATATTGGCTTCTTTGCTCTGGACAGAAAATCTTCATTGAAATCTCCACAGAGTATTATAGGTTGGCAATCAGCAGGGATAGCTGAACGTCTTGATATAATATTTGTGTAGGTGGGCTTGAAAATGAGGGAGTGGTGGCAGTTTAAAAATCATGTCCTGTTTTTTCAGCTCACACTCTAGCTTTTGTCACTCTGCTGGCTGCTCACACACCTGGGTTCCTATGGCAACTCACTCTACAGCAAGGGCAGAGAAGAGCGGTTAAAAACAAACTGCTCCAACTTGCTAACTTCACTGGCGGTTGCCATCTTCAAACGGTTGTAGTTTAAAAATTATAAATCCTACAGCGAAGAGCTTTATATTGTGAGAATCACAAGACCCAGACCTACATTTGCATGATGCATAGTATGTCTCTGAAATATAAAAAATGAAGGAACAGTCGCAGTTTAGAAATTGCCCTTCAAATTTGAGGTGGCTAGAGTGGAGTTTTAATAAATGTCAATAGGCGGTGTGAGTTGCAAACAAATGGTCATATTGTGGAATATATCAGGACTATGGCTTAGCCATGGAGATTTTTAGTGGCGGCAGGGATAGCTGAACGTTTTGATATAAGATTTGTGTAGGTGGGCTTGAAAATTAGGGAGTGGTGGCAGTTTAGAAATCATGTCCTGATTTTTCAGCTCACACTCTAGCTTTTTTCAGCTCCCAATCGAGTTTTGAACATTCCGTCATTCATTCCTATGGGACCAATTTTGCCACAAAAACGCCAATATTTCATAAACCATTCGGCAAAACTTTCCACAAAGTAATAGCACACCAATCGGGAACAATCCGCACGTTTCGGTTTATTACTGTCTATGTAGTGTAAAAACTGTGGGAGGAGTTAGGGTGGTAAACTCGGCTATAATAATAAGAATATATATGTGAGATAACAGTAAGTGGTCTTTCTATGCAAGAACACTTAATTTCCAAATGTGACTGGTTATAGGATCAGGGGGATCCCTCACTGAATCTGTGCTGCTAGGTGTTATTAGCCCCAGAGCAGACAAATATCAGACAACGGGGCTGTTTTTCCCTGTAATTAGGGCTTCTATGGTAGTTGCATTTAAAGATGAAAACAACTGTGTAAAAAAAAAAAATAAATCATTAAATTATAATGTTCTTCACTTTTGAAATTTTAAAGATGTTTTCTGTTTAGTTATTTTACCCATGGTAGGGCAAGTAAAAACAGTTATTTTTGTTCTGCTCCTATAACGAAGCAGAACAATGAAAATGTAAAATAGAGGTGTGAAAGGTGCCTTAGCTGCACTACACTCTCCTGCAGATTTTCTTTGCAGAATCCACATGGAAAATCTGCATCAAACACTAACGTGGTTTGCAAAATTGAATCTAATGAATGTAGATATATATATACACTCACCTAAAGAATTATTAGGAACACCATACTAATATGGTGTTGGACACCCTTTTGCCTTCAGAACTGCCTTAATTCTACGTGGCATTGATTCAACAAGGTGCTGATAGCATTCTTTAGAAATGTTGGCCCATATTGATAGGATAGCATCTTGCAGTTGATGGAGATTTGAGGGATGCACATCCAGGGCACGATGCTCCCGTTCCACCACATCCCAAAGATGCTCTATTGGGTTGAGATCTGGTGACTGTGGGGGCCATTTTAGTACAGTGAACTCATTGTCATGTTCAAGAAACCAATCTGAAATGATTCGAGCTTTGTGACATGGTGCATTATCCTTCTGGGAGTAGCCATCAGAGGATAGATTCATGTTCTCATTCTGTTTACGCCAAATTCGGACTCTACCATTTGAATGTCTCAACAGAAATCGAGACTCATCAGACCTGGCAACATTTTTCCAGTCTTCAACAGTCCAATTTTGGTGAGCTCGTGCAAATTGTAGCCTCTTTTTCCTATTTGTAGTGGAGATGAGTGGTACCCAGTGGGGTCTTCTGCTGTTGTAGCCCATCCGCCTCAAGGTTGTGCATGTTGTGGCTTCACAAATGCTTTGTTGCATACCTCGGTTGTAACGAGTGGTTATTTCAGTCAACGTTGCTCTTCTATCAGCTTGAATCAGTCGGCCCATTCTCCTCTGACCTCTAGCATCCACAAGGCATTTTTGCCCACAGGACTGCCGCATACTGGATGTTTTTCCCTTTTCACACCATTCTTTGTAAACCCTAGAAATGGTTGTGCTTGAAAATCCCAGTAACTGAGCAGATTGTGAAATACTCAGACCGGCCCGTCTGGCACCAACAACCATGCCACGCTGAAAATTCAGGAGATTGTCTTGACCAGGACCACCCCCCTAAATGCATTGAAGCAACTGCCATGTGATTGGTTGACTAGATAGTTGCATTAATGAGAAATATAACAGGTGTTCCTAATAATTCTTTAGGTGAGTGTATATATATATATATATATATATATATATATATATATATATATATATATGTATATATTGAATATATATATAGTAGATATTATAGAGAGAGAGAGAGGTTATTTTGATCTATTTTGTTTCCTCCAGTCACAATTATGAGGTTTTTGTTAATTGTTTTGCTATGATAATGGTGCACATAATGTATAGCGGCTATGTCACAAGTATCCACCGGTATATAGCAATTTAGCCTTGGATTTTTGTGGACCAATAATATGCAGGAAAAGAGTGTCATTTTCACAAAAATGTTTGACAGAAAAGCATCAGTATTGAAAAGCATAGAATGTATGTAGTGGTGAAACTACAACCCCCAACATGTAAAGTTCTCAATAACAAATATCCATAGTTGACATATCAATCAGATGTGGATGCAGAAAGAGTTCACATGCCTCTTAGGCCTCCTGCACACAAACGCACGCCCCATGCACGAATACCGACCGCGGTCAACCGCAGCGGATCACGGACCAATTCACTTTAATGGGTCCGCGATCCGGCCGCTCCGCAAAAACATAGGACATTTTCTATCTTTTTGCGGAATGGAAGTACGGGACAAAGCCGCATGGAAGCACTCCGTAGTAGGAACGGTGCCCGTGAATTGCGGATCCGCAAATGCGGTCTGCAATACGGCAACAGGACACCTACGGTTGTGTGCAGGAGGCCTTAAAATGTAGAACTTTTTTTTTTATTTCCAATTACGATTCTTTACTTAAAGGGGTTGTCCCACGAAAAATATTCGTCAGTTTTTAAACCAGCACCTGGATATAAATACTTTTGGAGTTGCATGTAATTTAAAATTTTGTATAGCCACTGAGTTATTCAATAAAATGTATCTGTATGGCACCACCTACTCTTTGTTTTTTTCTTACTTCTTTGACCTGCTCACTGAGAAGGTCGCACATGCTCAGTTTCATCCTTCAGCTGCCTCCTGAGCTGTGATAGGGAGAGCTGAGACACGCCCCCTGAGCTGCATCAGAAAATACACTCCCCTTGATCTGTCAGCTTGATATAAATCTAGCAGAACTATGAATGGGTAGATCTCTGGATCCATTTCAATTACAGGGCTGGTTCTAGCTTTGTTAGAAATATATTGTCATGTTCTATATGATGTCCGATTAATTTTTTTTAGAATAGTCATGGGATAACCCCTTTAACGTTCTGAATCACCCAGCTAATTAGAGAGCTTATTAATGAAAGGATAGTCCCAACATAACTTTCACTAAACAATGGTCCACCATTACTTTCGTGGCATTGCCTGAAATTTAGTATAATATTTTGGTGCCTTTTTGTCATTCGAGAGATATTTTTAGGCACTTAAGTCAAATAGACTAATCTACTAGACCTTCCAACTGTGTGGGCCAGACTAAGGCCTCTTTCACACTTGCGTTGTCTGGATCCGTCGTGCACTCCATTTGCCGGAGGTGCCTGCCGGATCCGTAACACTGCAAGTGAACTGAAAGCATTTGAAGACTCTTCAAAATGCGTTCTTCAAAATGCGTTCAGTGTTACTATGGCACCCAGGACGCTATTAAAGTCCTGGCTGCCATAGTAGTAGTGGGGAGCGGGGGAGCAGTATACTTACCGTCCGTGCGGCTCCCAGGGCGCTCCAGAATGACGTCAGAGCGCCCCATGCGCATGGATGACGTGATCCATGCGATCACGTCATCCATGCGCGTGGGGCGCCCTGACGTCACTCTGAAGCGCCCTGGGAGCCGCACGGACGGTAAGTATACTGCTCCCCCGCTCCCCACTACACTTTACCATGGCAAACAGGACTTTAGCGTCCTGGCAGCCATGGTAACCATTCAGAAAAAGCTAAACGTTGGATCCGGTAATGCGCCGAAACGACGTTTAGCTTAAGGCCGGATCCTGATTAATGCCTTTCAATGGGCATTAATTCCGGATCCGGTCTTGCGGCAAGTGTTCAGGATTTTTGACAGGAGCAAAAAGCGCAGCATGCTGCGGTATTTTCTCCGGCCAAAAAACGTTCCGGTCTGGAACTGAAGACATCTTGATGCATCCTGAACGGATTTCTCTCCATTCAGGATTCTTCCGGCATAGAGCCCCGACGACGGAACTCTATGCCGGAAAAGAACAACAAGTGTGAAAGAGCCCTTAGTCAGAAAGGATTCATAGCTTCATATGCCCCATTTTGTGCTACTACTTTGGCACAAAATACTATCTCAAAGTAATGCAACCAATAGGCCTCCTGCACACGAACGTGTGCGCCCTGTGGTCGTGCTGCGGCCTGCAAAATGCGGTTCGTGTGCAGGAGGCCTTAATTGGTATAAAGTTAGACAAAGGTGGGAATTGATCAAAGCTGGTGCAAAGGAAAAGTGGCTTAGTTGCCCAGAGCAACTACTCAGATTCTCAGTTTCATTAAAATGAAAGGTGGAATCTGAGTGTTTTTTATGGGCAACCAAGCCAGTTCTACTTTGCACCAGTTTTGATAAATCTCCCTCAAAGTGTCTAGTCATGCACCACATTTATCATCTAGCCTTGAGTCATTGGAATTAACTTGACCCATCTTTAGACTGTCTAGTCTACATTTACGCCATCTACATTTTAGACAAGATTAGTAAATCTGCTCAACTGTGCAAATCATAGAAAAGGGCAAGGCAACAGCTTGTAGTGTCACTAGAGCTCACTTGAAAATGAACGTTTTGTAAATTCACCATCATGGCAAATAATTCTATATCTTATTGATATCCATGAAATAACTCTGGTTTTATTTTAAGAAGATATTATATATCATGAGACGCTACTGTTTATATAGCATACTGTAGGAACGCAGCATACTTTATATTTCTCAGGTAACAGTGCTTGAAATACAACATGTATATAACCATTTCATTCTTCTTATGGGCGGGTAACCTTGGATTCGACTGAGCAGACAGAGAATTATACAGATTGATGATCCCTAGCATTCTCTCAGAGGCGCTGACCTGCCATGTGAGGCCAACTTTTATTAGAAGGGAAAGAGCAGTGAATGCCGCTTAGTTCTTTATCTTCAGCCAGCTTTACAAGTAGTGTAACACATCCTTGGATATTAGAGGCATAATGATATACTGAATGAGATACAAATGTGGCCAGCATCAGCATTATCCTAGCACACATGGGAAATATTAAGCTACAAAGTGAAGAAAGGGCTTCTCTATATGTGGATAAAAAAAAAAAAAATCTGAATATTAAAGGGGTTGTCCGAGCTTTTACTATTAATAACCGATCCTGGGGATCATATCGGCGGGGGTCCAACACCCGACATCCCCGACGATCAGCTTATGAGGAGAGGGTGGGCAAGGATCATAGACCGCAGCAGTGGACAGGAAGAAAGCAGGGAGATGGCACACGCGCACTGCACGCGCCGTCTCCTCATACAGCTGATCGGCAGGGGTGCTGGATGTAGTCCTCCGCCTATCTGATATAGATTACTTATCCTGAGGATAGGTCATCAATAGTAAAAGCCTGGACGGCAACTTTAACCTTTCTGTAGGCACTAGAGAGAGATGTGCAAATTTCTTGAAATTCATCTTGGATCCAATTTGCACATATCAACCGGCATATTCGAATATTTGACCAAATAAATTTGACCCAAATCAAAAGTGCCTCAGTCGCCCTGAAACATTTTGTATATGATGCTTTGCGATCTCCTGGGACTATATCGGACCCTTTCAGCCTTTTTGCAGCGCTTGTATATTGATGACCTATCCTCAGGACAGAGTAAATAAGAGAAGATTTCACAGCAGCATATCCAGTGTGACTTTTATTGGGGACCAAGAGTGCACACACAAATACGATGTTTCGGCTACGCAGTAGCCTTTCTCAAGTATGGGAAAGGCTACTACGTAGCCGAAACGTCGTATTTGTGTGTGCACTCTTGGTCCCCAATAAAAGTCACACTGGATATGCTGCTGTGAAATCTTCTCTTATCTACTCGTATATATGGGGTGGCGTTGGATTGGCGGTTGCATCACGGCTGATGCATTCCGGATAGGTCAGAAGGTCCATTTTGTGCTGCTCTACAACTACTTTTCATTACTATCCTCAGGACAGGTCATCAGTATCAGATTGTTTGAAGTGGCCACTGCGCTTTTCACTGTTAGGGCTCATGCACACGACCGTTGGTGTTTTGCGGTCCGTTTTTCATGGATCCGTTGTGCCATATCAGAGTTTTTTTTCTCTCTGATTTAAGTCCTCTTCCGTTCCGTTATTCCACAAAACATATCCATATGGTTTCCGTATGCGATCCATTTTTTGCGTATCGGAAACAGTAACTTATTAATCACCAAACACTTGAGCAATATGGGCTGGGGGGCATAGCATTTCTACAGTATGGATCCACAAAATACGGATGAAATACGGATGACATACGGATGTGTTCTGTGCGCGTTCTGTATTTTTTGCGGACCCATTGACTTGAATAGGGCCTCGGACCGTGATTTGCGGACGATAATAGGACATGCACTGCTTTTTTGTGGAATGAAAATACGGAAATGGAGTACCTTCCGTTGTTTTTGTGGACCCATTGAAGTGATTGGTTCCACATACAGTCCGCAAAAAAAAACGGAACGGAAGCGGAAAGAAAATACGTTTGTGTGCATGAGCCCTTAAGCTGCAAACCATCTAGATCAGGCATCCTCAAACTGCGGCCCTCCAGCTGTTGTAAAACTACAACTCCCACAATGCCCTGCTGTAGGCTGATACCTGTAGGCTGTTCAGGCATGCTGGGAGTTGTAGTTTTGCAACAGCTGGAGGGCCACAGTTGGAGGATGCCTGATCTAGATCGTAAGGGCAGTGCAGTGCCTCTTCATTGTTTAATTGTACACCATCTACATCATGCTGTCTTGAATTGCACTGCTATAATCTAGGCGCTGAGCATTGTGACCTCTTGAAACAGCTAAGCGCCAGGGGTCCCAGGAGTCTTTGCACAATCCCCCACCCCCCTTCCCCGGTGATCTAATATTGATTACCTATTCCGAGGACAGGTCATCAATAAACTTGTGCTGCACAACCCTTTAACTCCGATACAGCATTAGTAATGTCAAAATGACAGCAAAATCCAGTATATAGGTATGGGTAAATGCATGGTAGACGGTGGTAACAGCCTGTTTAATAACACACTGCACAGATTTAAAAAAACAAATTAACAGCAGTCCAAAAATATTTTTGGGAACAGATACCTTCAGCTCTGTCTTCTAACCTTTTTTTAATATTTGGCTAATTTGGTTATAATTTTGGGGGGAAATTTGTAACAAATTTGATTAATTTAGAATCCGTTTGCTCATCTCTAGTAGATACCTTCTGGCTTCACTTGACTATAAGGCTGGGTTCACACTTGAGCGTTTTACAGCGCGTTCAAACGCGCTGTAAAACGCTCAACACATGAAAACCAATGCTTCCCTATGGCCCTGGTTCTCACTTGAGCGTTTTACAGCGCTGAAAAACGCGCTGTAAAACGCCCTACGCTCAAACAAGTACTTGAGCTTCTTTGGGGCGTTTTGACGCGCGTTTGTGGCCATAGGACATTGCAGTCAATCACACAAACGCGCGTCAAACGCGCGTTTACTATTGCAAAAAACGCTCGTCAAAAACGCGCGTCAAAAACGCGCGTTAAACGCACATATCAAAGATGCTCAGGTCTGAACCCAGCCTAAGGCTGGGTTCAGACCTGAGCGTCTTTGATATGCGCGTCTAACGTGCGTTTTTGTCGCGCGTTTTTATGCGCGTTTTTTACAATAGTAAACGCGCGTTTGACGCACGTTTGTGTGATTGACTGCAGTGTCCTATGGCCACAAACGCGCGTCAAAACGCCCCAAAGAAGCTCAAGAACTTGTTTGAGCGTAGGGCGTTTTTCAGCGCGTTCAAACGCGCTGTAAAACGCTCAAGTGAGAACCAGGGCCATAGGGAAGCATTGGTTTTCATGTGTTGAGCGTTTTACAGCGCGTTCAAACGCGCTGTAAAACGCTCAAGTGTGAACCCAGCCTAAAGCTTCTAATGGCTAATATGCAGCACAGTTACTTCTTTGGAAAGTTTGTTTGTGCTTAAGGCTGGGTTCACACTTGAGCGTTTTACAGCGCGTTCAAACGCGCTGTAAGGCTCAATTCACACCTGAGCGTTCTGAAAGGAGCGCTCTGTATGCGCGATTGTACGGACGTTTACAAGCGCGCATACAGAGACAAGTGTGCACACAGTGTCGCGCGTTCCCGAAAGTCTATGTACGGGAACGCGCGACAAGCGCCCAAAAAAACGCTCCTGTACTTGTGTGAGCGTCGGGCGTTTTACAGCGCGATCGTACGCGCTGTAAAATGCCCAGGTGAGAACCATTCCCATAGGGAAGCATTGGTTTCTCCTTGTTGAGCGTTTTACAGCGCGTAGGAACGCGCGGTAAAACGCTCAGGTGTGAATTGAGCCTAAAACGCTTAACACATGAAAACCAATGCATCCCTATGGCCCTGGTTCTCACTTGAGCGTTTTACAGCGCTGAAAAACGCGCTGTAAAACGCCCTACGCTCAAACAAGTACTTGAGCTTCTTTGGGGCGTTTTACAGCGCGTTTGTGGCCATAGGACATTGCAGTCAATCACACAAACGCGCGTTTACTATTGCAAAAAACGCTCGTCAAAAACGCGCGTCAAAAACGCGCGTTAAACGCGCATATCAAAGACGCTCAGGTCTGAACCCAGCCTTAAGGCTCAATTCACACCTGAGCGTTCTGAAAGGAGCGCTCTGTATGCGCGATTGTACGGACGTTTACAAGCGCGCATACAGAGACAAGTGTGCACACAGTGTCGCGCGTTCCCGAAAGTCTATGTACGGGAACGCGCGACAAGCGCCCAAAAAAACGCTTCTGTACTTGTGTGAGCGTCGGGCGTTTTACAGCGCGATCGTACGCGCTGTAAAACGCCCAGGTGAGAACCATTCCCATAGGGAAGCATTGGTTTCTCCTTGTTGAGCGTTTTACAGCGCGTAGGAACGCGCTGTAAAACGCTCAGGTGTGAATTGAGCCTAAGGCTGGGTTCAGACCTGAGCGTATTTGATATGCGCACTTAACGCGCGTTTTTGTTGCGCGTTTTTTTGCGCGTTTTTTGCAATAGTAAACGCGCGTTTGACGCGCGTTTGTGTGATTGACTGCAGTGTCCTATGGCCATAAACGCGCGTCAAAACGCCCCAAAGAAGCTCAAGAACTTGTTTGAGCGTAGGGCGTTTTTCAGCGCGTTCAAACGCGCTGTAAAACGCTCAAGTGAGAACCAGGGCCATAGGGAAGCATTGGTTTTCATGTGTTGAGCGTTTTACAGCGCGTTTGAACGCGCTGTAAAACGCTCAGGCTGGGTTCAGACCTGAGCGTCTTTAAGGCTCAATTCACACCTGAGCGTTCTGAAAGGAGCGCTCTGTATGCGCGATTGTACGGACGTTTACAAGCGCGCATACAGAGACAAGTGTGCACACAGTGTCGCGCGTTCCCGAAAGTCTATGTACGGGAACGCGCGACAAGCGCCCAAAAAAACGCTCCTGTACTTGTGTGAGCGTCGGGCGTTTTACAGCGCGATCGTACGCGCTGTAAAACGCCCAGGTGAGAACCATTCCCATAGGGAAGCATTGGTTTCTCCTTGTTGAGCGTTTTACAGCGCGTAGGAACGCGCTGTTAAACGCTCAGGTGTGAATTGAGCCTGATATGCGCGTTTAACGCGCGTTTTTGACGCGCGTTTTTGACGAGCGTTTTTTGCAATAGTAAACGCGCGTTTGACGCGCGTTTGTGTGATTGACTGCAATGTCCTATGGCCACAAACGCGCGTCAAAACGCCCCAAAGAAGCTCAAGTACTTGTTTGAGCGTAGGGCGTTTTACAGCGCGTTTTTCAGCGCTGTAAAACGCTCAAGTGAGAACCAGGGCCATAGGGAAGCATTGGCTTTCATGTGTTGAGCGTTTTACAGCGCGTTTGAACGCGCTGTAAAACGCTCAAGTGTGAACCCAGCCTCAAGTGTGAACCCAGCCTTAGGGTTTACAGAACAACATATCACACTTTATACTTAAAGGGGTTTTACCATCACATACAATGGGGGCATATCGCTAGGATGTATTGCTTGTTACTGGAAACAGTCGACAAGAGCACACATACACAGACACAAATTCAGTGGAAGAATCATTTCTTCTGTATAAAATGACTCTACTACATCTGGTGTAAAGATGTGACTTCCTAGAAATTTGCTAGCGTAAACTCTGTGCTAATAATTTCAGCTCTCAATATTGCAGAATTGTGAATGAAGCTCTGGACTATAACACAAACTGTACCTCAGTCTCCATGTTGCATTTTGAGACATAGCCATTTTCCAATGAAGCCACAACCCTTTCTCATTAAGCCACACCCAGTTTACAGACAAGGCATAGTGGATTGTTCTTTTTGGCTTAGGGCTCATGCACACAAGCAAAGTTTCTTTCTGAATCCGTTCCGTTTTTTTTGCGGACCGTATGCCCAACCATTCATTTCAATGGGTCTGCAAAAAAAAAAATGGAAGTGCATTCTGTTTCCGTATGTCCGCATGTCCATTCCATAAAAAAAATAGAACATGTCCTATTATTGTCCGCATAACGGACAAGGATAGTACTGTTCTATTAGGGGCCAGATGTTCTGCAAAATACGGAATGGACACGGACATCATCCGTGTTTTTTGGGGATCCGTGTTTTGCGTACCACAAAATACATTCTGTCTTAGGGCTCATGCACACGGCCACTGGTTGCGGTCCCCAATACACGGACAACATTCATGCGGATTCCACAGACAGATCCAGACCCATTCAACTTGAATGGGGCCGTGATCCGTCCACACCGCAAAAAAATAGAACATGTTCTATTTTTTTTGCGGTGCGGAGGCACGGAGAGAAACCCCACGGAAGCACTACGGAGTTCTGCACTGGACCTCCATTCAAGTGAATGGGTCTGCATACATGATGCAGGGTGCACACAGTGGACTGGCTGTTTGCGGATGTGCATGAGCCCTTAGGCTGAGTGATTTCCGTCAGTAAGGGCTCATTGCACACAACCATATGTATTTTGCAGTCCGCAAAAAATGCATCCGCAAAAAATACGGATGACGCCTGTGTGCATTCCGTATTTCGCTGAAACAGAACAGCTGGCCCCTAATAGAACAGTACTATCCTTGTCCATAATACAGACAATAATAGGACATGTTCTATTTTTTTGCGGAACGGAAATACGGACATAAGGAAACGGAATGCACATGGAATAACTTCAGTTTTTTTTGCAGACCCATTGAAATGAATGGTTCCGCATACGATCCACAAAGAAACGCAACAGACACGGAAAGAAAATACGTTTGTGTGCATGAGCCCTTATTGTGAGCTAAAACACAGAACAGGAGGAGATATTTCCATTATAGCTTAACCCTGAGTAGGCTTCATGCACCAAATGTTGGCACAAGTGACAAAAAACCAGATAACAACTAGTGTTGATCGCAAATATTCTAATCGCTAATTTTTATCGAGAATATCGGCACTTTGAGAATTCCCGAAGATGTAGAATATAGTGCTATATATTCGTAATCGCGAATATTGTAGATTTTTTTTCATCAGTAACCTCCCTTCTTGCTTGTGGGCCAATGAGAAGGCTGCAATGTCTTTGTCTGAGCTTAGCAACATCCCTAGCAACCAATAGAAAAGTTGACTACCTTTTACTATATAAGAACCTCACGTAATAGATGGATCACGCTGACTAAACAGTGTCAAATGATAGATGTCATGGTAGGTACCACATCTAATAATGTCCCCTACTATATGTCCACCGCTATTGATTAAAACCGTGTCCGGTGTCAGTCCAAACTGATCAACCTGGTGAGTGATCAGCTTACATAGATAATTTGCAAGGGATGGTGACTTGCCTGTAGCGAACTGACCTGCGAGGTCCTCACTGTCCTTCCTGGTACTCGTACTGGAGAATAACTGTGATGTCTAGATCTTCAGGTTTCCTCTGCAAGCGTGCGCGGTCCCAGCCGGTGACTCGTGCGCGTGAGGGATCCCCTAGCTGGTGATCCATCCCTTGCAAATTATCTATGTAAGCTGATCACTCACCAGGTTGATCAGTTTGGACTGACACCGGACACGGTTTTAATCAATAGCGGTGGACATATAGTAGGGGACATTATTTGATGTGGTACCTACCATGACATCTATCATTTGACACTGTTTAGCCAGCTCGGTCTATCTATTACGTCGGTTTCTTTGATTCATTTTGTTTAGGGTTTAGGCAATTTATTCCCTGTCATAGACCAGCAGCGACACACTCGCCTGAGTGTTATTCAGTGCATTTAACATTACACCCTGTTCTACTTAATAAGGCAGCGTGGGTTTCCTTTGATTGTTTGATGAGCCTATATAAGAACCTCCCCAGCAGCCATTTTCTGCAGTTTTTTTGCAGTTCTGATAGAGAGAGCAGTGACATTGCTGTGCTATGTGCTTTCATCTGGATCCTATTCCTTATCCAATTACATTAGATAGTTACAGTAGTTAGTTCATATATATAATACAGATAGTTAGTGGGAGATAGTCAGTGTAGGTTAGATAGTGATATAGTGTAGCTGATAGATTCCAGTGCAGGGTGTTAGGTTGTGTGATAGGAATTACTGCTTCTCTGCTGTCCATACATACATGCTACAGACATAGTGCTGTGATGTCACAACAATACTTAGTGCACCAATCATTAATATCTACTCAGACCTGATAAAATGTAAAGTTGCATGTATTGCGCAAAAAATGTGCACATCATTAGTGCCGATTTGCGTAATTGCAGAAATGACTGGAGATCACGAATTCTAGAATTCGCTAATTTATTGTGAATATTATGCGAAAATTAATATTGCCTCTGCCGCTCATCACTAATAACAACACATATCCTTTTTTTCTATTCAGTTTTTATTTTCTGATTGCAAATTTTTATTCTTTTTCATGGACATAATTATGGTGGCGGCCATCTTGCCTGGGCTGTTTTTAACAGTGTTTAAAAAGCATTAACAAAATTGCTTTATGGCAGCCCCATGGGCCATAGACACAATGGACAGGAGCTGACCCTATTGACCTCTATGGGAGAGTTTTTCTGGGCCTGCTCTGTGACCTGTGCAGAGGTCATTGTACAAGGAAAGAATAGATAAGCTTTGACAATCACCTATTGTGGATGGTGGATACTATATTATCTATACACAGAGGTGATATCATTACAGGCAGGATAAGAATGACAGATAAGCAGGTAACTGCAGTAAAATGATCTGTCCAGACCAAGAAGTGGCGTATATTATTAGGCCTGGTGGCTAGTTAGGAAACTCCAGGATTTTATGTTTTTTGTTTAATTATAAATAAAAAATTACATCATAAAAAATTCTTTAAAATATATTATAGGGATTTATCCAATACCATAAACTGCCCCCCCATATGCCATGCCCCTTACAGGGAATATACTTACCCTGCTCCCCGCACCCGGTGCCACTCCATGGCCTTCAGTTTTCTGAATATTACTTCACATTCAGAGATTAGCAAATTTTTCAAAAATTCGATTCGCCAGTTTGCCCAATTTTTGGGGAAAAATTCAGTTTGATCCGAATAAATTTGTGGTGAATTATGTTAAAAAACGGCTATTTCCTGGCTTCAGAGAGCCTTTATAGTGGGGTAGAGCACTGTACCTTGCAGTAACACACATATGCCTCCAACATAATTCTTGGATCTCTACATGAAAATAATGTATTTGGTGTAAATTGCGAGAGGGGCATATTTGGAAACATTGACTTCACAAGAGATACAGAGCAGCAGAGTCTACTTTGAAATTAAAAATTTCAACACTGCGTAATTCAGCCCATACAGCAAAAGGAGGTGTACAGTCACCCATCAATTTTCCCCCAAAAAGACAGTTTCACATAACGCATTTCACCACTACGTAATTCGGCCCATACCACAAAAGGAGGCGTACAATCACCCATAAATTTTACCAAAAAAACCCTGTGTCACATAAAGAATTTCACCACTAGGTAAGTCGTTCCATACCGCAAAAGGAGGTATACATTCACCCATACATTTTCCGGAAAAAAGCCAGTGTCACATAAAGAATTTCACCACTAAGGGTACTTTCACACTTGCGTTGTTGGATTCCGGCAGCAGTTCCGTTGCCGGAACTCCCTGCCGGATTCAGCAATCTGTATGCAAACGGATACCATTTGTAGACGGATCCAGATGCGGATCCATTTCACAAATGCATTGCAATACCGAATCTGTCTCTCTGGTTGTCATCTGCAATAACGGATCCGGTATTTATCTTTTTCATATTGTTAAAGGTCTGCGCGTAGACCGGAAAACTGGACCTATTTTGCTGGAACACTTTGTGTCGGATCCAGCATTAATGCAGTTCAATGGAAAATAATGCCGATTCCGGCATTCCGGCAAGTGTTCCGGAATTTTGGACGGAGAAAATACTGCAGAATGCTGCAGTATTTTCTCCGTCCAAAAACCGTACAGTGACTTAACTGAAGACATCCTGATGCATACTGAACGGATTGCTCTCCATTCAGAATGCATTAGGATATAACTGATCAGTTTTTTTCCGGTATTGAGCCGCAAGGACGGATCTCAATACCGGAAAAGTTTAACGCAAGTGTGAAAGTACCCTAAGTAAGTCAGTCCATACCACAAAAGGAGGTGTACATTCACCCACACATTTTCTGAAAAAAAAGCCAGTGTCACATAAAGAATTTCACCACTAAGTACTTCAGTCCATAACGCAAAAGGAGGTGTACATTCACCCATACATTTTCCGAAATAAATCCTGTGTCACATAAAGAATTTCACCATTAAGTACGTCGGTCCATACCGTAAAAGGAGGTGTACATTCACCCATACATTTTCCTGAAAAAAGCCAGTGTCACATAAAGAATTTCACCACTAAGTACTTCAGTCCATACAGCAAAAGGTGTACATTCACCCATACATTTTCCGAAAAGAAGCCAGTGTCACATAAAGAATTTCACCACTAAATAAGTCGGTCTATACCGCAAAAAGGAGGTGTACATTCACCCATACATTTTCCAAAAAAAAAGCCAGTGTCACATAAAGAATTTCACCACTAAGTACTTCAGTCCATACCGCAAAAGGAGGTGTACATTCACCCATACATTTTCCCGAAAAAAATCTGTGTTACATAAAGAATTTCACCATTAAGTACTTCAGTCCATACAGCAAAAGAAGGTGTACATTTACCAATACATAAAAAAAAAAAAAAAAAGCCAGGGTCACTTAAAGAATTTCACCACTAAGTACTTCAGTCCGTACCGCAAAAGGAGGTGTACATTCATCCATACATTTTCCGAAAAAAAGCCAGTGTCACATAAAGAATTTCACCATTAAGTAAGTCGTTACATATCGCAAAAGGAGGTGTACATTCACCCATACATATTCCGAAAAAAGCCAGTGTCACATAAAGAATTTCACCACTATGTAAGTCGGTCCATACCGCAAAAAGAGGTGTACATTCACCCATATATTTTCCAAAAAATAGCCTGTGTCACATAAAGAATTTCACCACTAAGTACTTGAGTCTATACCGCAAAAGGAGGTGTACATTCACCCATACATTTTCCGAAAAAAAGCCAGTGTCACATAAAACATTTCACAGCAAAAAGGGCTTTACCACATATAACTGCACTGCTGAATGGCAAAAAGGCCCTTAATTGAGAGGGGTTGCACATGGCTTGCATACACTACATGCCTCCAACATAATTCTTGGATCTCTACATGAAAATAATGTACCGTATTTTTTGCTTTATAAGACGCACCTTCCCCCCCAAAAATGGCAGTGCATCTTATAAAGCGAATGCTGCCATTTTTACTCTGGTGACGCTGATACATCGCTGGCCACTATGCTGCACAGCACGGCCTGCTATGTATCAGCGGGGAGGGAGGAGGGGCTGGAGGCCGGCAACTAGAATTGGAATCGTGGCAGGGCCCGGTGCAGTCACTGTACACTATTACACTGGGCCCTGCTCACAGCAGTCTTTATATGTAAAGTGTAGTCTTGGGAGCTTTGTTAAAGTATCTCAATCCTCTGCAGTAGCGCATCCCTCTGTAGTACTCACTATCAAACTACTGTAGCAGGCAGGCCGGCAGCGTAAAATCACTCACTCCGTCACACGCCTACTACAGTATTTTGATAGTGAGTACTACAGAGGATTGCACTACTTCAGAGGATTGTGATACTTTAGCAAAGCTCCCATGATTACACTTTACATATAAAAACTGCTGTGCGCGGGGACCAGTGTAATAGAGTATAGTGACTGCACCGTGCCCACTGCGATTCCAACAGCAGTTGCCAGCCTCCACTCCCTGTATTGGGGGTCACTATTTACACAGGGACACTGTTATGGGGGGATCTGTGGATGACACATATATAGCATAAGATGCTATATATGTGTCATCCACAGATCCCCCCCCATAACAGTGTCATCCACAGATCCCCCATAGCAGTGTCATCAACAGATCCCCCCATAACAGTGTGTCATCCACAGATGCCCCCATACCAGTGTGTCATCCACAGATCCCCATAACAGTGTCATCCACAAATCCCCATAACAGTGTCATCCACAGATCCCCATAACAGTGTCATCCACAGATCTCCCATAATAGTGTCATCCACAGACCACCATTAGTTTAAAACCCACCAAAAGCACACCTTTTGGTTCAAAATATTTTTTTTCTTATTTTCCTCCTCAAAAACCTAGGTGCGTCTTATCGTCAGGTGCGTCTTATAATGCAAAAAATACAGTATTTGCTGTAAATCGCGAGAGGGGCATTGCTGGAGACATTGACTTCACAAGAGATAGAGAGCAGCGGAGTTCAGCCACCTCTATTTGCCTCCCGCTGTTTACTGCTCCTGAATTAAAATTGGGGCAATCAGCTTCAGCTTCCTCTGATGTGTATTGCTAGGGAGTCCTTTTGTTATGGCTTTGCACAGGGAGCAAGATTGTTATGCACAATTCTGATGGAACTCCTGATCTTAAGAAACTGGACTTGGACTCCAAAGCAGAGGCTCTCCTGTCATGTCTTGTGTGCTATGGAGATCGAATGCAGGCGGATCAGATAAAAACACATGAATATTTTTAACTTAGTGAACCTCCTACAGAAGAAAGTCTACAATCACCCATCAATTTCCCCCCCAAAAAAGTTTCACATAGCAAATTTCACCACTACGTAATTCGGTCCATACCGCAAAAGGTGTACAACCACCCATCAATTTTCCCGAAGAAAACATGGTTGAAATAAAAAAATTCACCCATGAAAGGATAATGGAATTGAGTTCATGCAGAAGAAAGTCTACAATTTTCCCCAAAAAAACCTGTCTCACATAAATAATTTCACCACTACGTAATTCGGTCCATCCCTCGAAAAGGGCTTCACTATATTTAACTGCACCGCTAAACGGCAATTAGGCCAACCTATCCTGCTGATATTGGTTCAGTTTCTGAAGCGAAACAGATTGCAGTTGAAATATCCATGGCAGAAGCAAGCATAGTATTTTAGAGACATGTATGCCCTATGCCCTATTTTTTTTAAAGGGGGCCTGTCACCATGAAACAGTGCAATCTACAGGCTGCATTTTATAGAGCAAAAGGAGCTGAGCAGATTGATGTATAGTTATGTGGGAATATACAGGTGAAACTCCAAAAATTAGAATATCCTGCAAAAGTCCATTTATTTCAGTAATGCAAATTAAAAGGAATTGCATTAATGCAGCTTAAAATTTGAATTTTGTGAAAAGGTTCAATATTCTAGGCTCAAAGTGTCACACTCTAGTCAGCTAATTAATCCATACCCACTGAGCAAAGGGGACCTCAAAATTGTGACTTTGGTGTTTCATAAGCTGTAAGCTATAATCATCCAAATTATAACAAATAAAGGAATAAAATATCTCGCTTTGCATGTGAGTCTATCTCATATATTAGTTTCACCTTTTAAGTTGCATTACTGAAATAAATGAACTTTGCACGATATTCAAATTTTTCGAGTTTCACCTGTATTTAGTATTTCTGCTCATTCTGAACTAAGAAGTCATGTGGGAGGTCTTCTCAGTGGCAGGCAGTCTTTTCTGGGTGAGGATGCATACACAGATAGCTGTCAATTACTGATTAGGATAACCCACAGTATGATCCACTGAAGGAGTAGAGGTTTTAATAAATACATTACAAGTTTTACTAAATCTTTTCCCATAATACTATATGTTAATCTTCTCAGTTCCTCCTGCTCCTCCTATCATTTCCTATATCCTGGAAATGCTGACAAATACACCCCAAAACTACAATGCTGTAAGAAAATACATTTTCCTATAACACATTATATTAGGACATTGTAGCTCGGATTACTGCAGTATTGTAAATGTGCTTTGGGCTTATCATACAGAGACTGTATTTCAGAATCAATACAAAAATAATTGAAACAATGCATTTTCAAAGTTACAAACATATACAGTATATACACTGACCAAAAATATAACCGCAACAAAGATCTGAAACATTTTGTACATACACAAAAGACACATTACTCTCAAATATTGTTCACAAATCTGTCTAAATCTGTGTTAGTGAGCCCTTCTCCTTTGCCGAGATAATCCATCCCACCTCACAGGTGTGGCATATCAAGGTGCTGATTAGACAACATGAATATTGCACAGGTGTGCCTTAGACTGCCCACAATAAAAGGCCACTCTGAAATGTGCAGTTTGAACACACAGCACAATGCCACAGATGTCGCAACGTTTGAGGGAGTGTGCATTGGCATGCTGACTGCAGGAATGTCTACCAGAGCTGTTGCCCGTGCAATGAATGTTAATTTCTCTACCATAAGCCGTCTCCAAAGGTGTTTCAGAGAATTTAACAGTACATACAATCGGCCTCACAACCGCAGACCACGTGTAGTAAACACACCAGCCCAGGACCTCCACATCCAACATGATCGTCTGAGTCCAGCTACCTGGACAGCTGCAGCTTCAGGAACAATTGGTTTGCATAACCAAAGAATTTCTGCACAAACTGTCAGAAACCGTCTTAGGTAAGCTCATCTGCATGCTTGTGGTCCTCATCGGGGTCTGGACCTGACTGCAGTTCGTCGTAACCGACTTGAGTAGGCAAATGCTCACATTCGATGGCGTCTGGCACGTTGGAGAGGTGTTCTGTTCACGGATGAGTCCCGTTTTTCACTGTTCAGGGCAGATGGCAGACAGCGTGTGTGGTGTTGTGTGGGTGAGCGGTTTGCTGACGTCAACGCTGTGGATCGAGTGGCCCATGGTGGCGGTGGAGTTATGGTATGGGCAGGCGCATGTTATGGACAACGAGCACAGGTGCATTGTATTGATGGCATTTTGAATCCACAGAGATACCGTGACAAGATCCTGAGGCCCATTGCCTCATATTGCAGCATGATAATGCACGGCCCCATATTGCAAGGATCTGTACACAATTCCTGGAAGCTGAAAACATCCCAGTTCTTGCATGGACATCATACTCACCGGACATGTCACCCATTGAGCATGTTTGGGATGCTCTGGATTGGCGTATACGACAGCGTGTTCCAGTTCCTGCCAATATTCTGCAACTTCGCACAGCTATTGAAGAGGAGTGGACCAACTTTCCACAGGCCACACTCAACAACCTGATTAACTCTATGCGACGGAGATGTGTTGCACTGCGTGAGGCAAATGGTGGCCACACCAGATACTGACTGGTTTTCTGAACCCCCACCCCAGTAATGCAAAACTGTGCACATTTCAGAGTGGACTTTTATTGTGGGCAGTCTAAGGCACACCTGTGCAATATTCATGCTGTCTAATCAGCAACTCGATATGCCACACCTGTGAGGTGGGATGGATTATTTCGGCAAAGGAGAAGTGCTCACCAACACAGATTCAGACAGATTTGTGAACAATTTTTGAGAGTAATGGGTCTTTTGTGTATGTAGAAAATGTTTCAGATCTTTGAGTTCAGCTGATGCAAAATGGGAGCAAAACTGAAAGTGTTGCGTTTATATTTTTGGTCAGTGTAGATGTATATAGGTCTATAATATTAATGGCTCATGCACCTGACTGTTGTTTTTTAAAATTCAGAATGCACACGGCCAGTATCCGTGTTTTGTGGATCCGCAATTTGTGGACCGCAAAAATTGCAATGTTCATGTGCCTGAGCCCTAAAAAGGATCAGGAGAGATGGGGGCTTTATTGTAAAGCAATAGTTTTCAGTGATTATTAGGCAACAGATCAAAGTCCAGTTTGAAAGAAAAAAAATATCCATTGTTTACTAAGAAATTTTCAAAAAATACTATTCCATGTGAATATCAATTTCCCTTCAACTTGTAATACATATTCATATCCTTCCTTTCTTGGAGAAATTCAAATATCCATTCCTGTTTCACATCCATTTTTCCTAAATTGCAAACAATTTACATAATTTCCTGTTCTGTAAATTTTTATGTTATTTTCTTGGGTAGTTCTATAATTTAATTTTCCTTATTTTACACAGCGAGTTGTCTGCAGAAATATAGGAAAGGTTTGTTTTGTTTTATAACATTATATTTCATTTGTATATTGGAAATCATGTGTAAAAGTAAAAAGCATAATATAGAAGCTCAGTGCACCCCTAGCACCGGTAAAAGTGTAAAAGCTGGTGATCCTGACTGGGAAAATGTCTGCATTTTGTGTGACTATGCAGAGCTGTACATTCTCACTGACAACAATGGGCAGTCTTGCCCATTCATTTTTGGCTTCAGAGATCTATTGGCAAAAATGACAGTATGTGTGAAATGTTTGGCTAATTACTTGGTTTGGCATTGTGAAAGGATAAAAGGGTCAGTGTTGAGCAAAAGGTATAACAAAGTTTCCATTACAGCGGAAGAACGGTATTCACTAGGAACATATTGCTTAAATGGGTATTCCGGTTATAAAAATGTATCTCCTATCCACAGATCTATCAGATCGGTGGGGGTCCTACTGCCTGGACCCTACCAATCACAAGAACAGGAGCCCCATACCCCGTGGAGCCCCCCTGAAATGAACGGAGCAGCTGATTGGAAATGTGCGCCGCTGCTCCATTCATTTTTACGAGAGCGCATACTGTCATCCACTTGCATGCACAGAGACAGTCGCCTCATCTATTTAATGAAAAGGACCTGTTGAAGGACCTGCGCTCACCGTGTGATCCCAGCATGAGCTCATTGTGACATCATCACACTGAGCGCAGGTCCTTCGGCAGATCCTTTTAAATTAAAAGAGGAGTAATTGCCGCTGCACGTGCAAGTGAGTGAGGTGTTTTTTTAAGCCCTAAAAGGCTCCATTGTTCTAGTGTACCCATTTTTAACAGCCATTAGGCGGGTGCACTCCTGTTTAAGCAGCCGTTAAAAACGGTCCCATTGATTTCATGCTGCAGTTTAAAGTGGTTTTCCGGGATAGGTCATCAGTATCTGGTTGGTTTGGGTCTGACGCCTGGGACCCCCAATGATCAGCTGTTTGATAAAGCACGGGCGGTCCTGTGAGTGTCGCGGCCTTTTCCGTGCTTACCAAGTACAGCGCTGTACATTGTATAGCGGCTGTGCTTGGTATCGCGCTCAACCCCAACAAAGTGAATGGGGCCAAGTACCTATAACAGCCGCTGAGAAAAGGCTCAAAACAGCTGATTAGCTCCCAGGTGTTGGACCCACACCAATCAGATACTGATGACCTATCCTGGGGATAGGTCATCAGTATCAAAATCCCGAAAAAAAAACTCTTTAACACACCATTCTCTGCCTTGGGCTGTTTTGTCTTTTCAATGACAGAGCAAGTTTTCTGACATACAGTGGCGGAAATAATTATTTGACCCCTCACTGATTTTGTAAGTTTGTCCAATGACAAAGAAATGAAAAGTCTCAGAACAGTATCATTTCAATGGTAGGTTTATTGTAACAGTGGCAGATAGCACATCAAAAGGAAAATCGAAAAAATAACTTTAAATAAAAGATAGCAACTGATTTGCATTTCATTGAGTGAAATAAGTATTTGAACCCTCTAACAAAAAAAGACTTAATACTTGGTGGAAAAACCCTTGTTTGCAAGCACAGAGGTCAAACGTTTCTTGTAATTGATGACCAAGTTTGCGCACATTTTAGGAGGAATGTTGGTCCACTCCTCTTTGCAGATCATCTCTAAATCCCTAAGGTTTCGAGGCTGTCTCTGTGCAACTCTGAGCTTGAGCTCCCTCCATAGGTTTTCGATTGGATTAAGGTCCGGAGACTGACTAGGCCACTCCATGACCTTAATGTGCTTCTTCTTGAGCCACTCCTTTGTTGCCTTTGCTGTATGTTTTGGGTCATTGTCGTGCTGGAACACCCATCCACGACCCATTTTCAGTTTCCTGGCAGAGGGAAGGAGGTTGTCGCTCAGGATTTCACGATACATGGCTCCGTCCATTTTCCCGTTTATGCGAATAAGTTGTCCTGTGCCCTTAGCAGAAAAACACCCCCAAAGCAAAATGTTTCCACCCCCATGCTTGACGGTGGGGACGGTGTTTTGGGGGTCATAGGCAGCATTTTTCTTCCTCCAAACACAGCGAGTTGAGTTAATGCCAAAGAGCTCTATTTTGGTCTCATCAGACCACAGCACCTTCTCCCAGTCACTCTCTGAATCATTCAGGTGTTCATTGGCAAACTTCAGACGGGCCTGCACATGTGCCTTCCTGAGCAGGGGGACCTTGCGAGCCCTGCAGGATTTTAATCCATTGCGGTGTAATGTGTTTCCAATGGTTTTCTTGGTGACTGTGGTCCCTGCTAATTTGAGGTCATTAACTAACTCCTCCCGTGTAGTTCTAGGATGCTTTTTCACCTTTCTCAGAACCATTGACACCCCACGAGGTGAGATCTTGCGTGGAGCCCCAGAGCGAGGTCGATTGATGGTCATTTTGTGCTCCTTCCATTTTCGAACAATCGCACCAACAGTTGTCACCTTCTCTCCCAGCTTCTTGCTAATGGTTTTGTAGCCCATTCCAGCCTTGTGCAGGTCTACAATTTTGTCTCTGACATCCTTGGACAGCTCTTTGGTCTTTCCCATGTTGGAGAGTTTGGAGTCTGCTTGATTGATTGATTCTGTGGACAGGTGTCTTTTATACAGGTGACTAGTTAAGACAGGTGTCCTTAATGAGGGTGACTAATTGAGTAGAAGTGTCTAACCACTCTGTGGGAGCCAGAACTCTTAATGGTTGGTAGGGGTTCAAATACTTATTTCACTCAATGAAATGCAAATCAGTTGCTATCTTTTATTTAAAGTTATTTTTTCGATTTTCCTTTTGATGTGCTATCTGCCACTGTTACAATAAACCTACCATTGAAATGATACTGTTCTGAGACTTTTCATTTCTTTGTCATTGGACAAACTTTACAAAATCAGTGAGGGGTCAAATAATTATTTCCGCCACTGTAGGTAGCACAGGAATAGTAACTTCTCCCAAAGCAAATGTCATGTTGCATGTCTACCTTCATTTTGGCAGTTAATGCAAGTGAGTCTTTGAAGAGGCATTTCCATCTGGACATTTATGGCATATTCACATCAGGTGGGACCCGCTCCTATCTCAGGAATTAGGATACAGGACTTTCCAAAATAGCCAATCACCTATAGAAGCCTTAAAGAAGTGAATGGGGGGAGCCATGCAAGTGCAGCCACCTATCCATCCCCAGCGACGCATGGAACTCACACCTTTTGGACATTTATGGCATTTTCATTTATTTTGGTTTATGTTGCTGCAAAGATTACAAATGCTTGACTATTATCTGTAAACTTGAGTTCACAGGAGAACATATGTCTTCAGTACTGATTTGTAGGAAAAAATGTCAGCAAGGAATTTAAAGGGATTCTGTCAGCTAGTTTGAGCCTATAGAGCTGAGGACATGCGCTGCTAGATTGCCACTAGCACGTCCACAATATATATCTCCTATAGCTCTGAGTGCTTTTATTCAGTAAAAAAAATGATTTTCTATATATGCAAATGAGGCTAGTAAGGAGCCCAAGGGACTGTTGCCAACGTTTCAGGAGCCCAGCCACGACCACTGTGGAGGAGCCCAGCACCGCCCGCATCCTCCGAATCTCCTCCTTGTTCCCCCGACATCACAGAGTTGAAGCGCTGTAATCTAGCGCCTGCGCAAGTATGCCGCATGTGAGTGCCGGAATGGTGTTCCTTCCCTGTGCTGGCATCAGCCTCAGGGAACGAACTGTGCATGCGCTAACTGGCACGGCCCCTTGGGCTTCTTACTAGCCTCATTTGCATATATATAAAATCTGTTTTTTTGGACAGAATAATAGCACTCAGAGCTATGGGAAATGTATATTGTGGACGTGCTAGTGGCGATCTAGCAGCACATGTCCTCAGCTCTATAGGCTCACACTAGCTGACAGAATACCTTTAAGGAGTACCGCCATCCCTTTAGCAAGAAATGTTCTGTCTTTTGATTCAGTCCTATTCACTTTATTACTCAGGTTTCATAGATTTTTGAGTTAGCTTTATAAATGTACATTTGTAAGCTATATAAAAGAGTTGGCCAATGTATTGAAGTTTTACAGCACTTTTGGATACAGTTCAATAAAGTAGACAACCCCTTCAAAGGGAAACTTCCATCAGAAAGGTGTATTTTTTCTAAACTCAATATTCATATAATATTTTTTTTTGAATTTTTGCCATTTTTTTCTATTTCATGTTGGCAGTACTTTGCTACTGAAATGAAATACAAAACTGTGAGGAGAAGATATTATCTGCAAATTAATCCTCATTATTTATAGAAGATATAGAATTGGCATGGCAGTATTTTGGCTCAATTGTTCTCTTGATAGGTCTAAATAAAGATGCTCAAAGAAGAACATTACTCTTTTCGGTTTAATGGGGGGTTGAGTCACTCATCCTCCTTCCTTCTCAAGTGAGAGTGAGTGGTCTAAGGCTAGTTCCACACCTGCTTTAAAGCTATTCGGCAGGCTGTTCTGGCAGGGGAACAACCTGCTGGAATTTACAATTAGTGATGAGCGGCAGGGATCATATTAGAATTTGTGATATTTCACGAATATTTAGTAGACTATTCGTCATATATTCGCGAATTTGAATATTCGTTATATTGAGGGATGAGCGAACCCGAACTGTATAGTTCGGGTTCGTACCAAATTTTGGGGTGTTCATGACATGGACCCGAACCCGAACATTTACGTAAAAGTTCGACTTCGGTGTTCGGCGCTTTCTTGGCGCTTTTTGAAAGGCTGCAAAGCAGCCAATCAACAAGCGTCATACTACTTGCCCCAAGAGGCCATCACAGCCATGCCTACTATTGGCATGGCTGTGATTGGCCAGTGCAGCATGTGACCCAGCCTCTATTTAAGCTGGAGTCACGTAGCGCCGCACGTCGCTCTGCTCTGATCAGTGTAGGGAGAGGATGCAGCTGCTGTTAGGGAGAGATTAGGCAGGGATTTACTCAGCAAAAACACTTAATGAAGTGATCGATCTACAGCTGTGAATCATTCAACTTCTGCTAGTTAATTGCTCACTGTTTTTAGGCTGCCCAGAGCGTTTTTCTGTCACTTTTTTCTGGGGTGATCGGCGGCCATTTTGTGTCTGCCACCAAGTCCATTTAACCGTCAATAGTGTTTTTTTTTTTTTTTTGCTATATCCTACATCAGGGGCTTGGCTGTGCTTTCTATTTTATTGAGGGGTGAAATACAATTGCCAAAATAGCAATACCCTAAATCTGGTGTTTCAGCTGTGGCTAGCCAATTGTAATACTGTCTGCTGTCTGGCAAAGGATATATTTTTTTCTGAGGTGAAATTCAATTGCCAAAATAGCAATACCCTAAATCAGTGGTTTCTGCTATTGCAGGCCAAGTGTAAATCTGTCCGTAAAAGAGTATATTACACTCAGCGTGCATCTCCAATTGTATTTTTGTTCCGTAAAAGAGTATATTACACAAACTGTTAAATTACAATTGCTGAAAGCATAAACCTTTAAATTTGCACGCACTATTGTGCATCTCACATAGTGTATTTCTGTCCGTAAAAGGGTATATTACATTGAAGGTGCAAATTCAAGTGCTGATAGGGTCATCCTCAATAACTTCACACGCTACCGTGCATCTCCAAGTCTAATTCTGTCCGTAAAAGGATACCTTTCATCCAGGGCCTAAATACTAGGCCTGCAATTTATATTCCCCTAAATCTGTGGTTACTGCTGTGTCTGTATTAGTGTAATACGGTACTTAAATAGATAGCCAGATAGTGTTAGGTGCCTGTAAAAAAAAGGCCTGAATTTGAATTCAATACATTGGGACAAATAATTTTTTTCTTATTGTGATGAACGGTAACAATGAGGAAAACATCTAGTAAGGGACGCGGACATGGTCGTGGTGGAGTTAGTGGACCCTCTGGTGCTTGGTGAGGACGTGGCCGTCCTGCCACAGCCACACGTCCTAGTGAACCAACTACCTCAGGTCCCAGTAGCCGCCAGAATTTACAGCGATATTTGGTGGGGCCCAATGCCGTTCTAAGGATGGTAAGGCCTGAGCAGGTACAGGCATTAGTCAATTGGGTGGCCGACAGTGGATCCAGCACGTTCACATTATCTCCCACCCAGTCTTCTGCAGAAAGCGCACAGATGGCGCCTGAAAACCAAGCCCATTAGTCTGTCACATCACCCCCATGCATATCAGGGAAACTGTCTGAGCCTCAAGTTATGCAGCAGTCTCTTATGCTGTTTGAATACTCTGCTGGCAGGGTTTCCCAAGGGCATCCACCTAGCCCTTCCCCAGCGGTGGAAGACATAGAATGCACTGACGCACAACCATGAATCAAGGAATCATGACTTCAGATGGAAAAAAATGACGAATATTTTAAAATACGAATATATAGCACTATATTCTAAATATTTGTGAATTCTCGAAGTGGCGATATTCGAGATAAAAATTAGCTTTTCAAATATTCGCACTCAACACTATTTACAATATACAGCCTAGCCCTATACTGCCATTCACCTCCAGACCCCATTGACTATAATGGTATCTGACGGTGATTTGGCAGGTTTCCGGCGCGGGCGCCGGAAACCAGTTTTTGTTCAGTCGCAAGCCGATGTTCATGTGAGAAACCGTCCGGATCCCCACCTGGTCCCATTATAGTAAATGGATTTTGGCGGTGAACGGCAGTGTGCAGCTAGGCTGAATATGGTGAACTCCAGCAGGCTTTTCCTCTGCAGCAATGGTCTACCAGATAGATAGCTTTACTTTTTTGCGGTGCGGGCAGTCGGATGCGGATCACGAACCCCATTCAAGTGAATGGGTCCGCGATCCTCATGCAGCTGCCCCATGGTCTGTGTCCGTGCATTGTGGTCCGCAGCACAGGCACGGCGCCCTTACATTCGTGGGCATGAGCCCAGAGTGTGTTTTTACATACTTTTATATGTACTTTCTTTTATTTGGATCTTGATTATTATTTCATTTTATCTTTATCATTTTTTACTTTTATTAAACTGTCTGCAGATGTGGATGTAATGTGGATGACGCACTTATGGGGGATATCTGTGGATGACGCACTTATGGGGGATATCTGTGGATGACGCACTTATGGGGGATATCTGTGGAGGGCACTTATGGGGGATATCTGTGGATGACGCACTTATGGGGAATATCTGTGGAGGGCACTTATGGGGGATATCTGTGGATGACACATATATAGCATAAGATGAGCGGCGGCCTCTTCACCACTCCACCACTCCTCACATGGCCGGCAGTGGGCAGCCGAACTAGAGCGCCGCTGCCCGCCCTTCTACTGCTGTGCGCAGCGTGACATCTCACCCTCTGTAATGCGCCTCCTGCCCCGCCTGCCTGCTTCATTCATGAAGTGGAAGGAGCAGACAGACGGGGCAGGAGGCGCATGATGGACATTTTGCAAGCAGCTTGAGCGGCGCGATATGGCTGCGCGGCCGCCAGCCCGCACCAAAGAGCCGCATTGAAGGTTCTAAAGAGCCGCTTGTGGCTCGCGAGCCGCACTTTGCCGACCACTGACATAGTCAATGTGTGATAAATAATGTTGATGGTGGTGTCCCTTATTAATGCATTTAAATTAGCCATAATAAATAGATTAGTCCATATATGGGTATATTCCTTAAAGGGGTTCCTTAGGATAGGTCATCAATATCAGATTGTCTGAAATCCAGACACTCTGCCAATCAGCTGTTCTACAGTAGCTCCAGCCAGGGCCGTCTTTAATATTGATTGGACCCTGGGCCAGAATTTACTTGGGCCCCCTGGATCCCCCTTCCCACACCCTAAAAAAAAGCTAAAATCTTATACTCACCTGTGTCCTTTCACTGGCGCTCACTAGCTGCTGGTACGGCGAGGGATGGTGCAACGCAGACGCGCACACCTCACCGCGTCCTGGCATCAGTGACATGACCACTCTCCACATATAATGATATAGTACATCAGTGACATCACTGCTGTCCACATATAATGTTATATTACATCAGTGACATCACCGTTCTCCACATATAAGTGATATTTTACATCAGTGACATCACCGCTCTCCACATATAAGTGATATATTACATCAGTGACATCACTGCTGTCCACATATAATGTTATATTACATCAGTGACATCATCGCTCTCCACATATAAGTGATATTTTATATCAGTGACATCACCGCTCTCCACATATAAGTCATATATTACATCAGTGACATCACCGCTTTCCACATATAGGGGATATATTACATCAGTGACATCACCGTTCTCCACATATAAGTGATATTTTACATCAGTGACATCACCGCTCTCCACATATAAGTGATATATTACATCAGTGACATCACGGCTGTCCACATATAGGCGATATATTAAATTAGTGACATCACCGCTCTCCACATATAAGTGATATTTTACATCAGTGACATCACCGCTCACCACTTATAAGTGATATATTACATCAGTGACATCACCGCTGTCCACATATAGGCGATATATTACATCAGTGACATCACCGCTCTTCACATATATGTGGAGAGCGGTGATGTCACTGATGTAATATATTATCTACCGGTATATGTGGACAGCAGTGATGTCACTGATGTAATATATCACTTATAAGTAATATATTACATCAGTGACATTACCGCTCTCCACATATTACAGCACTGACATCATCCCTCTATATGACGTTACAGATTACAGTTCGTTCTATTGTATGACACAAGAGATTATAAAGCTTCAGGGTGAGACATCAGACATGTCTTCTAGCTGAGAGCCGTTGCTCTGCACACCGGAAGCTCTGACAGTCACGTGACTTTCGGTTGCACTCCTGGGCTCCTGCAGTCATATTGAGGGAAAGCGCCGGATGTGGAGGGGTGGGGGGGGGCGCTGGGGTGCCCATGCCCCGCCGCAATATTCGGCAGCTAAGGCTAAAAAGTCTTGTTGGTCACCGAGTGCTGTTTGGGCCCCCCAGGAGCAACTGGGCCCGGGGCAGCTGCCCCTTTTGCCCCGCGGTAAAGACGGCCCTGGCCCCAGCACTGTAATTACACAGCTCGCCCCCTGTATCGTGATGGAGCTGGTTACTGCAACGCTGCTCCTGTAGTCTTACCAAGAGCAGGGGACCCTCTAATTGGGCCTATAGACAGACGTTTTCTTCATTAGGCAACCCATTTAAACATTTTAGACTAATTAGAGTAATGAAATGGTAATTAAAAAAAAAACTGGTTATGTAAGCAATTCACAAGGCCTGGAAGAATTATGGGGGTCCTTTATCAAAGTGGTGTAAAGTAGAACTGGCTTATTTGCCCATAGCTACCAATCAGATTCCTCTTTTCATGTTCCAAAGGAGCTGTCCAAAATGAATGGTGGAATCTGATTGGTTGATATGGGCAACTAAGCCAGTTTTACTTTACACCAGTTTGATAAATGGCCCCCTATGTCTTTTGTGAAAGAACCTTCTCCAGTTCCACCTCATTCTGTCTTTTAAGATGTTTTCATAGAAGGGCAGTCTCTTGAGAACCAGACTTAGTCCTCCCCAACCTTTCTATTGCTTTCGCAGTACAGACAGGGAAATAATGGAGAAGCCTGTTTTACATGCTTGTGGGAATGTTCAGGGATGGCAAAAGAGCTTCTTTCTAGGGCATCTGAATTGATGTCCTTGGCCCCAGGTCTCCATGTGGGTTGAATTCCTGGGAGCATCCGTCACAACAGAAGGGGGCAACATTTTGTGTTGTAGCCTAAAAATCCAGAGCCCAGGAAATAAAGTATAAAAGTTTGTGTTTTTGTGCACAGAAACCCAAAATTCACATGTCCGCTTCACACCTAAAAGTGTTTAGAAAACTGTCCCTATTGACAGTTGCTGAAATGTACTTATACGTGTGGTTTGTGGTGCAGATAATACTTTCCAGTCTATTTACTTGTCATACACTGAGCTTGTCTCTGCTAGATTAATGGCGATTGGTAGTTTTTGTCCAAGAAAATATTTTTTATTGTAGAAAATACAATTCTGTTACTGTATCTCAGGCAGCAAGACACCAAAACTGTTTAATCTTAGTGCTCAACTACATAATGTGTAAAATGCTTGTAAAATTGTAAAAAAAAAAAATGTTTAGTGTATTATCTAGAGTAGCCATTTTACTTTAGAAATACAGTACATATGAAATACGTAAAAGACACATTTTAAATAAATTAAATTACTTGTACTGATCCAGAATAAAGGTGGTCATACACATAAAAATGCTGACCTGCCTCAACATTTGAGCTGCTCCAGTACATTCGATTGTTGGCTGATCCCACCTAGATGGGTGAGATCTGCTACGATTTATCTAATATGTATGGCCAGCTTTAGTATCATAGTCTAGCATCGTTCTGCTAGTTGAAATATACATCTTGATAGTTTGGCTGAGCTCTTTTAATGACATTCTCTGTGCTGCACTGTATTCTGGGAGAATTACGTTTTCTTACATCAGGTTATTCTACAGTGCACAATGTAGAGATTGTCATCTCCAGAATGCAGACCTTGACTCTCTGTGTAGACTCGAGAGTACAAGGAATGCTGAGAGAATCAGCACTAAATACAGCTGTGAAGGGGAATGTGATACTTTCTACAACAGCACCAGCACACACTGTGATTCATAGTGAAGGTCCTTTAACATGGGCCCTCTCAGAACGAGTTGATTGGCACTAATTTAAAGGACCTTTACACATTCAACTGTATGGAGGATGGAAAATCAATCAATAGCAACGTGGCCCTGCGCATTGGGATGTGCTGACTGACCCCCTTTTTTCTTTGCAGCATGAAAAATCAATTATATGATGTTCGTCGATACCCCATACAGTTTGCATATTTTTGGCAGCAATCCCTTGTTTAAACAGAGAGATATGATGCTGACAACATCAGTGTTAAAAAAGCACTCCCACAAAAATGTTTATTCTTTGACCTGTTAGAAAAATACATGATGTATAAACTGTAGTGAAGGTAATCTTTTTACCGGTGGCTGCATTTGCGAGTTATAATCTCTCTTCTGATCCTCAACTGTGTCATACGATCAACACGCTGACTCTCCATCTGAAGCAGTGAGGGACTTTTACTAAAGCGTTTACACCACTATCATGGTGTAAAAAAAGTCGCAACTTATGTAGCACGCTATATTTGCACAATACTTTGTGACTTTTTGAGCGTCTTGCCACTTTTCTGGCACTGGGTGTTAATTAAAACGTAACTTTCACTAAATCACAATAAAATATATAGAGGTCTTGATGTATACCCAAACTGGTGAGAACACAAACAGACGCAAAAAGCAAAGACAAATAATTAAGAAATATTGCCTAAATAGCAATCAGAGTGGCTCTGACCATATCAGACGTGTAGAAGTTGCGAACTTCTCTTACACTGGTGAGACCAGGGGGACCCTTGCCCCGTATTTACAGATTTTTTATCAGATCATGGGCCGCTTTGTGGGTAACCACTGACATCCACAGCCCCCCGCTAATAATAATGCAGCAGGGTTTGCTGAGCCCATAGTGCTGGTATGTGCCTTTTTTCACCGCCCTCTCGCGACCGCTAGGGGAATGAGTAAACACCAGTGGGACAGATACCTGTTTTTTGTTGTTTGCTTTTTTCCTTTTGTATATTTTGATTTAAATACCAATACCTTTCACGCATTAATCCCCCTGAAGAGTCCTGCTCTATTGGATGAAGCATGTCAGGTCGGGAAAAGAGTGAGGGACATTTTTAGGGATATGAGCGCTTCAGGGACAGGTTTCTGACGGGGTCGCCCCTAGTCTTGATAAATGTCCACCACTGTCAGTCTCACAAGAAGGAATAGAGGAACTGACTTCCTGTCCACACATAAGACGCTGTGTCAGTTGGAGAGTCAGAGTGTTGGTCACATGACATAAGTAAGGACCAGAAGGGAGAGGATAACTCACAACTAAGGTCACCAGTAAAGAGATTACTTTCACTACAATGTACATCATCTACCTTTCTATCAGGCTAGAGAATAAAAATGTTTGTGGGCGTGCTTCTTTATAATAAAATTACCAATCAGATGGCTGATTGGTGGGGTGTTTATATGGCCCAGTGATCAGCCAGATAAACATTCATATGAATGCTTGTTTCTGTTCATTTACTTGTGTAAATGGTCTTCCATTTTTTATGTTAATTCTGAATGGTAAAATGGTATATTAAGGTTCAATTCCACAAGAAGATGTTTTCTCAATACATAGTTATCTAAACTTTTTTTCCATCTAGTTCTTCCCTCTAACTCCTAACTCTAACCCAACATATGGTATGCTGTCAGTATACTTAAAAAATAGCCAGATAACACCACAGATCATCATTTCTCCTGTAGTTCTGCACTTAGGAGATTCATAAGGCACAAAATAGCATTTCTCTTGTTGTAGTTCTGGAGTTTCTTAATAAAATGACCGTTACCAAGGCTTTCTGTATTATAGTTATAAGAACACTTCCTAAAAATTTGTCACAGCTATTTTCTACCTCTTTCAGTGGGTTTTAGTTGAAGTAGCCACAATTAAAGACCATTTTCTACTAAAAAAAATTGAATTACTAATACAAATGTCCTTGAGTTCCCCTTTTTCATTAAATATTTTCATAGTCTGTTCAACTCTTACTGAGTTAGGACTAAGTTCAGACCGCATTTGGTGGGACTGTTTCAAATGCTGATATGAGCAAATTTACTCAAATTCTATTTCAGTTTTGATTCTATTGAATTGGCCATCAGATTAGATTCAGTCCAAGTAACTTTGATCTGAATCAAAAGTGCCCCATTTGCTCTGAAATGTCATGTATGTCTCTGTCTGACATCCTCTCTCTCTTATGGTTACCCCCACAAAATGCCAGCATTTCCTGGTTGTTTCCTGGTAGCAGCTGCCCAGTGAGTCATCAGTGACTCTCACCCGTAGTCCCACTTGATTGGCTCAGACCGCCTGTATGGCATTATCGTCGATCCCACATGGATTTTTTGTAATTACTTAATAAATGATACTTTTGCTATTATCATTAAGAAACATATAGTGTACAGGTATATATAGAGATGTATCTGTAGATACCAGTACATTATGCATGGTGTAAGGAACCGTACTCACTTGACCAGTGTACAGAAGCAGGGACACCACAAAGTTCATCAAAGTCTTCTTTATTTTGGCTTGTCCAAATACGTACAGCCGATAAATCTGGATCAACATCCGGGTCCAACAAACACAGCACACACTGACAGTGTTACCACACACTGTCTACCTTCTTCCCCCAGACTGAGACACACCTAAATTCAGCAGCAGGATTAAATAGAATCCCTGGACATGAACATGCCCCAAGTACCGGACTGGAGCATGGGGAACAGGCACCCATCCAGCACATTGCCTGTTCCAAGTAAAAGCCCGACCCGGACTAGCTGGAAAAAGCTATGCTATCTATCATGGTGTCCACCAACTACCTTAGTGGACACCTAATCTAGGGTCTTTACTCCACCAAGGCCGGGCACCTTGGTGACACGTTCCCGGTGCAAACAAAACCTCTTTTAGAATGCTTCCTGCAACATTCTGGGTGACACATATCTCCCATCATAAATGACTCCTGTCACTGCCTCACAATGGGAAGAATACTACTGAGGTTTTTAGTTAGAGAAAATCCTTCCATTGACTTCAGTTGAACCTGCAGCTAAACTGGTAAGATTACTGCCTCCCATACTGCAGGTCTTTGATTCTAGCCTGGCTGAGACAATCTGGAAAAAAGTGTAATAAAAGTTGAATATACAGGGTTGTCCCCAAGCACAGTCATAATGCTGAAGGCCAATTCTCCTTCATGTCAGAGTGCAGACTCTGGGACTCCATAGAAAATAGGAAAGACTCCTTAGAGCACAGGATTCAAGTGTTCCTATGAACACTTGTTCCCAGTAATTGTCCTGAATATCGTGCAGTGTAATAGGGGCTTAACCTCTTAAGGACACATGACGTACCGGTACGTCATGATGTCCTGGTACTTAAGGACACATGACGTACCGGTACGTCATGTGTTGTTCCGATCACTGCCGCCCGGCCGGCAGTGATCGGAATCCGGTGCCTGCTCAAATCATTGAGCAGGCACCTAGGCTAAATGCGCGGGGGGGTCCCGTGACCCCCCCATGTCGGCGATCGCGGCAAACCGCAGGTCAATTCAGACCTGCGGTTTGCTGCGATTTCTGCAGTTTCTGGTCCCCGCGGTCCCTGAGCGCGGGGATCAGAAACTTTATATGCCTAAAATAACGTTTTATTAACCCCCCCTGCACCTCCGAGGTGCAGGGGGAGGGTTGTGGGCGGTGCGGGAGGCGGGCGGTGCGGCAGGCGGGATCGCGATCCCCCGCCCGCCTCCGCTTGTATAATCGTTGGTTTCTAGTGGGTATACCAGGGTGCCAGCACATTGCTGGCACCCTGGTATAAACGGCTGACATCTGCGATGCGATGTCAGCCGTTTAACCCTTTCCATACAGCGGTCCGTACGGACCGCTGTATGGAAAAGGTTAACAGCGCAGGGAGCTCCCTCCCTCTCCCATCGGGGGGCTGCTGTGCCTTTGCAGCCCCCCGATGGGGAGGGAGAGAGCCCCCAAACAGCCCCCCGACAGATCCCCTCCTTACCCTTCCCCGTCTGCGCAGTTCTGACCAGTACTGAGCAGACGGGGAAGGTTCCCATGGCAACAGGACGCCTCTCAGGCGTCCTGCTGTCCATGGTGCTGAACAGATCTGTGCTAAAAGGCATAGATCTGTTCAGACAAGTGTAAAATACAGTGCAGTACAATATATATTGTACTGTACTGTATTATACAGACATCAGACCCACTGGATCTTCAAGAACCAAGTGGGTCTGGGTCAAAAAAAAAAGTGAATAAAAGTGGAAAAAAAAGTAAAAATCAAAAAACACATTTATCACTGATTAAAAATGAAAAAAAATAAAATTCCCTACACATGTTTGGTATCGCCGCGTCCGTAACGACCTGATCTATAAAACGGTTATGTTACTTTACCCGAACGGTGAACGCCATAAAAATAAAAAATAAAAAACTATGATGAAATTGAAATTTTGCCCAGCTTACTTCCCAAAAAAGGTAATAAAAGTGATCAAAAAAGTCGCATGTACGCCAAAATTGTAACAATCAAACCGTCATCTCATCCCGCAAAAATCATACCCTACCCAAGATAATCGCCCAAAAACTGAAAAAACTATGGCTCTTAGACTATGGAAACACTAAAACATGATTTTTTTTGTTTCAAAAATGAAATCATTGTGTAAAACTTACATAAATAAAAAAAAAGTATACATATTAGGTATCGGTTAAAATGAAAAATTAGACAAAAAAATGAAATTCTCAAATTTCCTCCCCATTTGCCAATAACTCTTGTGCAACACCTAAAGGGTTAACAACGTATGCAAAATCAGTTTTGAATACCTTGAGGGGTGTAGTTTCTTAGATGGGGTCATTTTTGGGTGGTTTCTATTATGTAAGCCTCGCAAAGTGACTTGAGACCTGAACTGGTCCCTAAAAATTGAGTTTTTGTAAATTTCTGAAAAATTTCAAGATTTGCTTCTAAACTTCTAAGCCTTATAACATCCCCAAAAAATAAAATATCATTCCCAAAACAATTCAAACATGAAGTAGACATATGGGGAATGTAAAGTCATCACAATTTTTGGGGGTATTACTATGTATTACAGAAGTAGAGAAACTGAAACTTTGAAATTTGCTAATTTTTCAAAATTTTTGTTAAATTAGGTATTTTTTGGTGCAAAAAAAATAATTTTTTTGACTTCATTTTACCAGTGTCATGAAGTACAATATGTGACGAAAAAACAATCTCAGAATGGCCTGGATAAGTCAAAGCGTTTTAAAGTTATCAGCACTTAAAGGGACTCTGGTCAGATTTGCAAAAAATGGCCTGGTCCTAAGGTGTAAAAAGGCTGGGTCCTTAAGGGGTTAAAGGAATTTCCCAGTAAAAATATATTTTTTAACAAGTTCCTGCAGCATAGCCTCTGAAACCGAAGAGTTATACTTACCTGCTGCCTGCCGCTTTAGTCCTCCGCACTGCCCCCACTGCCTCCATCTTCCGGTCCCCGCGCTGTTTTCACCTGGCAGTGCATGGGAATAGTCACATGCATCTCTTCATCCACTGACTGGATTCAGCGGTGATGTGGCCACAAGCAGCATGTCACTGCTGAAGCCAATCATTGACTGGAGTGGTGTATGTGACTATGTTCATGCACTGGCAGGTGTGAAAAGCACAGGGACTGGAAGATGGAGCGGCGGGGAGCAGCGCGGAGACCTAGAGCCACAGGGAGCATATAAGTATGAATCTTCTATTTCAGAGTCCATGCTGCAGGAACTTGTTAAAAAAAATTTTTTTACCGGAAAAACATGTAAAAGTTGCAACACTTCCTTCCATCCTGCCTCCTATTCATAAATCAACGCTTTCCTTTACTGCAGAGACCGGCGCTCAATAGTTATTACCTCCTCCTGGCAATAACCAGTAAGCACTTTACTTTACTAGCAGGGAAAACACTCATTGGTTAACACTTTAATGACCAGGCCTGTAAAAAGAATTAATCACCAGACACTTTTTGTCATAGCGCATGTGTTGGTACTGAAATAATTTTTGCAACATTTTTTTATGTGACACACAGGGCATTTTAGTTTTATTTGGGGGAAACTGTACAAAACATTTTTAAAAAGTCATTTTTTTCTAAATATAGATCCTTATTCTTTAAATATGTAAACTGACACCAAAATAAACTATTATAATTAGTTCCCTATTTTGTGTCGGTTGCTTTATTATATATTATATATAGTTTCATATGAATAGAGCAATATTGAAGATGTTTTTTTTTTTACTTAAAGGGGTTCAGAGCTTAACCCGGACATATTCCTTTCTTCCCCCACTCAGCCCCTCTTGACATGAGCATCAAAGCATTTCATGCTCCGAAGCTCTACAGCGCAGGGCAAGGGCTTTCTTTTTTACATTTTCACACTGCTAGGCGGAGGCTTCCGCCTAGCAGTGTTCCCGGTGATGTCACCGGCACTGAGTGGGCCTTAGCACTGCCCTAGTCATTTTACAGGCCCCAGAGGAGCCCCAGTTACAGGGGAAGCCAGCCTGCCGGTTGGCGGGAAGTTGTACAAGGCAGGGCTGATCAAGGTCTACTGACCCTGCAGCTCTGCGCTCCTCTGCCCCCAAGATGCTGGGTCCACACAGCAGAGCACTCATTGAAGAGAAGGCAGAAGCGCTGATAAACCTCTTCTCTTTGGCTCCCCCACTGTCACTTACAGCCAGGGGCCCGACCTGCTCCTGCAAGAGTGCAGGAGCATGCACTGTAATCCAGCGCAGTGCAGCGCTCCGGTCAAAAACATAGCTGATCGTACGAACAGCTGTGTTTCTGCTCAGCAGGACAGGGGCTGCAAAATATGGCTCTGGGGCCCTCATGCGACCCGTGGGCCACTGGTTGTGCACCCCTGATTTAATTGATACATTTAGGTTGATATCATTTTTTTTCCAAATTATGATCTACTGTGCTGAATATCAACATTCTACTACATTTCAATATTATCATTAGTAAATTATAATCATCAGAGTGAACCCCTTGCAAAATGTGGCCAGTGGGGCAAAATAGCAGATTTTTCTGGGGGAAGCAGAGATCCTTCATGCTGGATGTTCAGATGAATGGCCATGCATGTCATACAAGGAAGGCTTGGAACCATCAGAATGGGAGGCAGCAGCTCTCATTTCTGGTTCATAGAGCAGGTTTCTGAGTGAGGGACCTCCCTTCTATAATGTTCACGTGTCCTAAGAGGACAGAGGTTGTATTCATGAGGTAACCTCTTTAAAGGGATGGAGAAAATTACATTTTGTAGCAATAGTATACTGAATGTGTATATTTATAAAAAAAAATATCATTTTAGACAGCTATTATTTTATTTGTGACCCAATTAGCAGTGTTTTATGCCACAGCTATTGCTCTATTCATACTACCATTTAAAATAATGAGGTCAAAGAATAGCAAAATAAGTTGCAATACAACACATTTAGATAATATTTACTTTTCCACTAAAAATGCAATGAATATCTTTTATTTTATGGAAAAAAAAAGATCATATAATTGTCACATATGAACACATAAAAGTGTTGCAGGAGTGTGCAAGTCTATATACTGTGTGCACTAATTCATTGAGGGTAGATGCATTCTAGGGGCTTGTTCACACGACCGTGCCGTGTTTTGCGGTCCGCAAATTGCGGATCCGCAAAACACGGATGCAGCCCATGTGCCTTCCGCAATTTGCGGAACGGAACAGGAGGCCCATTATAGAAATGCCTATTCTTGTCCGCAAAACGGACAAGAATAGGATGTGCCTCATCATTTTTGCGAGTCCACGGAACGGAGCAACGGATACAGACAACACAGTGCTGTCCGCATCTTTTGTGGCCCTATGGAAGTGAATGGGTCCGCACCCGATCCGCAAAAAATGCGTCTCGGATGCGAACCAAAACCACGGTCGTGTGAACAAGTCCTAAGCCTGAGGCTTCCTGCCTACAGCAGCCTCCATATAGCACATAGAGGCTGCCATACAGCCTACATTTGCTAATGCAAAGACTCCACTGGGTGCATTTAAAGAGCTACTGTATTTTCTCCCATCTTCTCCTTTTATTCTTATGCCTTAAAATGGTTGTCTTTTTCTTTTTTAAATCTAACCCTTCCCCCCCAGCCAAGTTTACCTGTAGAGAAATCCATACTGACCAACTCTCCGATGCTCAGTTCTGGTTCTCTAGCTCTTTTCACTGATCTTCTGGTCCCCATCTGTCAACTTCCTTATAGACAGGGTCACCTTCACTGCTGCAGCCAATGACTGGCCTCAGTGGTGATGTGTTCCTGAGCGACATGTGACCCAGTAGTGACATGCTTTACTGCTGAGGCCAGTCACTGGCGGTAGCGGCGCACATGACCCTGTCCATACAGAAGTTGATAGATGGGATTGGAAGACCAGTGAAGACAGCCAGGGAACTGGAACAGAATGGTGAAAAGCAGGTAAGTATGGGTTTCCCCACAGTTTCAATTGGTTGGGGGAATAAAAAAAAGTCTGAAAAAACCCTTTAAGAGTAGAATTACATCTACATAGCACATTCAGTTAAGGCCTCATGCACACGGACGGGTTTTTTTGTGGTCCGCAAAACGGATTTCCGTTGTTCAGTGATCCGTGACCGTTTTTTCTTCCGTGGGTCTTGCTTGATTTTTGGAGGATCCACGGACATGAAAAAAAAGTAATTTTGGTGTCCGCCTGGCCGTGCGGAGCCAAACGGATCCGTCCTGGCTTACAATGCAAGTCAATGGGGACGGATCCGTTTGATGTTGACACAATATGGTGCAATTGCAAACGGATCCGTCCCCCATTGACTTTCAATGTAAAGTCAGGAGTTAATATACCATAGGATCAGAGTTTTCTCCAATCCGGTGGTATATTTTAACTTGAAGCGTCCCCATTACCATGGGAACACCTCTATGTTAGAATATACCATAGTATTTAAGTTAGATCGTGAAAACTCATATCCGACAGTATATTCTAACACAGAGGCGTTCCCATAGTGATGGGGACGCTTCAAGTTAGAATATACTAAGAACTTTGTACATGACTGCCCCCTGCTGCCTGGCAGCACCCGATCTCTTACAGGGGGCTATGATCCGCACAATTAACCCCTCGGGTGCTGCCAGGCAGGAGGGGGCAGACCCCCCTCCCCTATATTTAACTCATTGGTGGACAGTGCGGCCTCCCCTCTCCCCCCCCTCCCTAATTAAAATCACCCTCCCATCATTGGTGGCTAGTGCGGCCTCCCCTCTCCCCCCACCTAATTAAAATCACCTTTCCCCATCATTGGTGGCAGCGGAGAGTTCCGATTGGAGTCCCAGTTTAATCGCTGGGGCTCCGATCGGTAACCATGGCAACTAGGACGCTACTGCAGTCCTGGTTGCCATGGTTAATTAGCAATTTTAGAAGCATTATACTTACCTTCGCTGTCTGTGACCGGCCGGGCGCTCCTCCTACTGGTAAGTGAAAGGTCTGTGCGGCGCATTGCCTATAGCACAGACCTGTCACTTACCAGAAGGAGGAGCACCCAGCTGGACACAGACATCGCAGGTAAGTATAATGCTTCAAAAAATTGCTAAGTAACCATGGCAACCAGGACTGCAGTAGCGTCCTGGTTGCCATGGTTACCGATCGGAGCCCCAGCGATTAAACTGGGACTCCGATCGGAACTCTCCACTGCCACCAAACATGGGGGAAGGTGATTTTAATTAGGGGGGGGGAGAGGGGAGGCCGCACTGGCCACCAATGATGGGGTGTGTGATTTTAATTAGGGGGGGAGAGGGGAGGGTGCACTGGCCACCAATGATGGGGGGGTGATTTTAATTAGGGGGGGGAAGAGGGGAGGCCGCACTGACCACCAATTAATATAATACTGGGGAGGGAGGGGGGCTGCACTGGCCACCAATGAGTTAAATAAAGGGGAGGGGGGTCTGTCCCCTCCTGCCTGGCAGCACCTGATCTCTTACAGGGGGCTATGATACGCACAATTAACCCCTCAGGTGTGGCACCTGGGTTAATTGTGCGGATCACAGCCCCCTGTAAGAGATCGGGTGCTGCCAGGCAGCAGGGGGCAGTCATGTACACAGTTCGTAGTATATTCTAACTTGAAGTGTCCCCATCACTATGGGAATGCCTCTGTGTTAGAATATACTGTCGGATCTGAGTTTTCACGAAGTGAAAACTCAGCTCTGAAAAAGCTTTTATGCAGACGGATCTGCGGATCCGTCTGTGTGAAAGTAGCCTACGGCCACGGACCATGGACGCAAATCTTGTGTGCATCCGTGTTTTTTCACGGTCCCATTGACTTGAATGGGTCCGTGAACCGTTGTCCGTCAAAAAAATAGGACAGGTCATATTTTTTTGACGGACAGGAAACACGGATCACGGCCGCGGATGAACAACGGTGCATTTTCCGAGTTTTCAGCGGACCCATTGAAAGTCAATGGGTCCGCAGAATATCACGGAAAACGGAACAACGGCCACGGATGCACACAACGGTCGTGTGCATGAGGCCTAAGCATGATGCAATTATTTTTCAGTCGGATGTAATCTGGCAATCTAGAGGTTTTACAGACCATTATGTGCATGAGCCCTTGTACAATCTGTCCATGTAGAGATAAAAATGTGCACGCTCAGTGTTAGTAGGTTGTATTCAAGAGGCAAACTGCATATTCATTGTTCACACAGAGTAATGGGCTGGCATGTAAAAAACCTTCTAACAGACACAATAAAGCAAACAAATTTGGATTGGGTACAATACACACAGCTTATATTGCAGTGTTATAAGAAGATAACATGTCATACTTACCCATATGGATGTTTTCTCCTCTGCAGTTATCAGATTTCTTCTGGCGGTAGAAGAATGTACAGTACTCAGCGTACCACATCACTGTAGCATCCAAGAGGATATTTTGTGGCACTTACTCAGGTACAGTTTTTGCTAATTTTTTATCTCTACCAGAATCATAATTTTGTATGTTTACTTGTAGAGGATAGTTTCATTAAGATTTAAGAGCTTCCATGTAATCATATTGTATATATGGTTTGGTTTAGTACTAAAAAGAAGAAAAAAATTAACTTTCTAAAAACTATGGGGGTATTTATTAAGGCCGGTGTTTTAGACTACTATAGGCGTATTTCTGCATAGTAAATGACCTCCTATTTGGTTTCCATGATCGGTTGTATGGAAAAGTGGTCATTGAGAAGTTTTCATTATGAGTGGCACGGTGCATTGTTTTATAGATAATGTCACAAGTACACGAGTTCTATAATCATACTGCTTGGTATGACCAGCAGTTAGCCAATGAGATATAGCACTGACTGAGATATAGCACTTATTTATTTGGTTCTGCACACTAAACACAAGTTATTTATTTGCTCCACTCCATTTAGAGTCCATGAGCAGTAATGGCCAGTTCGCATTGTTCGCCAGCGAACACATGCGGGCTGCCATCTTTTCTCACAAGTCTGGCGAGGCACAGGTAAGCCCTTACCTGTGCCTGTGCCGCGAGACGGTCTGAAACAAATACGGTCAGCGGGAGCAGGCAGTTCCGAGGACAGCCTGATGAAGGCCCCTGGCGGCTGTTCTTGGAACTGCCTGCTCCCGGTGACCGCATTTGATTTCAGACCGGCTCGCGCACAGACACAGGTAAGGGCTTACCTGTGCCTCGCCGGACTTGTGAGAAAAGATGGCTGCCCGCATGTGTTCGCGGGCGAACAATGCAAACTGACCATCACTGTCCATGAGCACGGTCAACCTTTACAGCATCCATCAGCATCATTTAACCGGTCTTGGCTCTCCTGAAATGTTTGTTTTAGTAAATGCTTGTATTCTTCATGAAATAGCAATACTAGAAAAAAAAATCTCTATGCTGTGCTGTTTCTCTGATATTCCTCCTAGAAATGTATGAATAAAGTGACATCTGGGTGTTGCCAGTTGGGGCATGTCTCTCCGCAGTCTGACACTCCCCAACCAGTGCTGTCTGTGTAGGGACAGTAAGGGGAGTAGTAACACCCAATTAAACAGGAACGGCACACCGCACAGTTCCAAGAAACGTGCTAGATTCTGACGTTTGAAACAGTCTAAACATAATGGATCAGATTTATTAATTTACAAAATTATCAAATTATGGTGCATGCTATATTTGTGCTATAATTTGCCAGCTTTTACACTTCTTGGCAATTTTCATAAGTGTTGAGAAAAGTGTATTGGGCTTAGAAGAAAGGAGGCATGGCCTCTGGGCCCAACAGATTTACTGTGATTTATGCCAGAAACTGTAGTGAATTATAGCTGAAATCTGTGCCAGCTCATAGGTGGAGTAAATTTCACTTTCTGGGGGTGGGACAGCTGGAAGATGCTCCAAATGTAATAAAAATAAGAATTTATTAATAAATTTGGAGCATCATACACAGGCATATGAAACACTATATGTACCACTATCAATTGACTACTGTAGCTTGTTTTTCTTAAGAAAATTAGTCATCCATTGTCATAATGGAAATACATGAACCACAGCCTTGTCAGAAGTCATACTGGCATTGCTGTTTCCCAAGTCTCATCTGCAGGGTAATCTTATCAGAGCTTTTAGTTTAGCATAATCTATGTCGGGATGGTCGAAATACAGTATATCTTTTTGTCTGAAGTCTAAGGTTTGACTGTGCGCTGACATCAGGCCTTCCACATTTCCAAGGGTAATTGTTGCATGTTTCCATTGCACATGAGAGCCTTTTGTATCTACAATTTTGATTTAAAGGAACATTTTTAAAAATAAAAGTACATTACAATGGACGAAGCTGTGTAGTTCCCATGTCTGTTTCTGATGTCTGAGCTACTGCTGGACATCTGATCCCAGCGGTAGGGGGAGTCGGACCCCCTGTATGATATTGATGACCTATCCTAGAGATAGGTCATCAGTTGTTTAATCCTGGAGAACCCCTTTAAGTACACCTTAAAGGGATTCTCCGGGAATTACGAAAATGAAAATACTTAAATATTACTTTATTATAAATATATTCCCAAATACCTTTCATTAGTTATAATGTCTGAATTGTCTATGGAGCGATCATCAGGGGTAATAAAATGGCTTATTAGTACACACAACACTGAGCTATAAAGCTGCTTCATCCTCCTCTTCTACTTGCCAGGGATTATGATCCTGAACACAGTTTAATATGATCTTCAGCTGAATCTCTGTAAGAATGGAGTTCATGAGGAGACATGAAGAGAGGACAGACAGGACAGACTGCGGTAATGTGGGGGCTGTGGTAATGGAGACCGCATACAAGTGCTGCTGCTCATCAGCCACATCCCCACCTCCTCTCCGTACTTCATGTTTCCTCATGAACTTCATTCCTACAGAGTTTCAGCTGAAGATCTTAGGGTACTTTCACACTTGCGGCAGGACGGATCCGACATGCTGTTCACCATGTCGGATCCGTCCTGCGGCTATTTCGCCGTGCTGCCGGACCGCCGCTCCGTCCCCATTGACTATAATGGGGACGGGGGTAAAGCTCCGGCGCAGCACGGCGGTGCATGGCGAAAGCCGCCGGACTAAAAAGCCTGACATGCAGTAATTTTAGTCCGGCGGCCTTTCCCTGTGCACCGCCGTGCTGCGCTGGAGCTCCGCCCCCATTATAGTCAATGGGGACGGAGCGGCGGTCCGGTGGCACGGCGAAATAGCCGCAGGACGGATCCGACATGGTGAACTGTATGTCGGATCCGTCCTGCCGCAAGTGTGAAAGTACCCTTATGAGCTGTGTTCATGATCATAATTCCTGACAAGTAAAACAGAGAGGAGCTGAGGCGCTCTTTAGCACAGTGTTGTGAAATAACACATCCTGATTTGTGATTAGGGCAGGTTTTGTGTGTGCTAATAGGATGGCGGACATTTATTTCTCCTGATGATTGCTCCCCAGACAACACGAGCCATTCTAACTAATGAAAGGTATTATATATATATACACTGCTCAAAAAAATAAAGGGAACACTTAAACAACACAATGTAACTCCAAGTCAATCACACTTCTGTGAAATCAAACTGTCCACTTAGGAAGCAACACTGAGTGACAATCAATTTCACATGCTGTTGTGAAAATGGGATAGACAACAGGTGGAAATTATAGGCAATTAGCAAGACACCCCCAATAAAGAAGTGGTTCTGCAGGTGGTGATCACAGACCACTTCTCAGTTCCTATGCTTCCTGGCTGATGTTTTGGTCACTTTTGAATGCTGGCGGTGCTTTCACTCTAGTGGTAGCATGAGACGGAGTCTACAACCCACACAAGTGGCTCAGGTAGTGCAGCTTATCCAGGATGGCACATCAATGCGAGCTGTGGCAAGAAGGTTTGCTGTGTCTGTCAGCGTAGTGTCCAGAGCATGGAGGCGCTACCAGGAGACAGGCCAGTACATCAGGAGACGTGGAGGAGGCCGTAGGAGGGCAACAACCCAGCAGAAGGACCGCTACCTCCGCCTTTGTGCAAGGAGGAACAGGAGGAGCACTGTCAGAGCCCTGAAAAATGACCTCCAGCAGGCCACAAATGTGCATGTGTCTGCTCAAACGGTCAGAAACAGACTCCATGAGGGTGATATGAGGGCCCGACGTCCACAGGTGGGGGTTGTGCTTACAGCCCAACACTGTGCAGGACGTTTGCAAGATTGGCAAATTTGCCACTGGCGCCCTGTGCTCTTCACAGATGAAAGCAGGTTCACACTGAGCACATGTGACAGACGTGACAGAGTCTGGAGACGCCGTGGAGAACGTTCTTCTGCCTGCAACATCCTCCAGCATGACCGGTTTGGCATTGGGTCAGTAATGGTGTGGGGTGGCATTTCTTTGGAGGGCCGCACGGCCCTCCATGTGCTCGCCAGAGGTAGCCTGACTGCCATTAGGTACCGAGATGAGATCCTCAGACCCCTTGTGAGACCATATGCTGGTGCGGTTGGCCCTGGGTTCCTCCTAATGCAAGACAATGCTAGACCTCATGTGGCTGAAGTGTGTCAGCAGTTCCTGCAAGACGAAGGCATTGATGCTATGGACTAGCCCGCCCGTTCCCCAGACCTGAATCCAATTGAGCACATCTGGGACATCATGTCTCGCTCTATCCACCAACGTCACGTTGCACCACAGACTGTCCAAGAGTTGGTAGATGCTTTAGTCCAGGTCTGGGAGGAGATCCCTCAGGAGACCGTCCGCCACCTCATCAGGAGCATGCACAGGCGTTGTAGGGAGGTCATACAGGCACGTGGAGGCCACACACACTACTGAGCCTCATTTTGACTTGTTTTAAGGACATTACATCAAAGTTGGATCAGCCTGTAGTGTGTTTTTCCACTTTAATTTTGAGTGTGACTCCAAATCCAGACCTCCATGGGTTGAAAAATTTGATTTCCATTTTTAATTTTTGTGTGATTTTGTTGTCAGCACATTCAACTATGTAAAGAACAAAGTATTTCAGAAGAATATTTTATTAATTCAGATCTAGGATGTGTTATTTTTGTATTCCCTTTATTTTTTTGAGCAGTGTATATATATATATATATATATATATATATATATGTAATATTTAAGTATTTTCAGCAATCTTTTTTCTTAATTCCAAGAGAATCCTTTGCTGTTAATACTAATGCATTGTGTTGTACCACTGTTTGATGCAACACAATGCAACTTTATCACATTTGTCATAAACAGGAAAACCTATCCCATAACTAATGGGGTTATCCCATAACTAAAAAAAGACATCATATAGTACATAACAATCTGTTTCTACCAAAGCTAGAATCAGCCCTGTACCTCACATGGATCCAGGATTCATTGCTCTGCTAGATTTATATCAAGCTGACAGATCAAGGGGAGTGTCTGTTCTTCTGCAGCTCAGGGGGCGTGTCTCAGCTCTCCCTATCACAGCTCAGGAGGCAATTGAAGGATAAAACTGAGCATGTGCGGCCTTCTCAGTGACCAGGACAAAGAAATAGGAAAAATAACAAACAGCAGGTGGCGCTATACAGATATATTTTATTAAATAACAACTCATTTTTTAATTATATGCTATTACAAAAGTATTCAGATCCAGGTGCTGGTTTGAAAACTGTTAAATATTTTTCGTGGTACAACCCCTTTATGCCCCCCTGAAATGAACGGAGCGGCCGATCGCACATGCGACTGCCCACTTCATTCATTTCTGACTGTCTGCTCCGTTTATTTCAGGGGGGCTGCAGGGGGTATGGGGCCCCGTTCTTGTGATCGGTAGGGATCCCAGCGGTGGGAGCCCCACTGATCTAATAGTTATCCTGTCGATAGGGGATCACATCAAATAACTGGAATACCCCTTTAACCCCTTAAGGACATAGGACGTACCGGTACGCCCTATTTCCCGAGTCCTTAAGGACCCAGGACGTACCGGTACGTCCTAACTTTAAATAGGCATTCCGCCCCCCAGGGGTTAATCTGAACAGGATGCCGGCTGAAATCATTCAGCCGGCATCCTGTCACAATGCCAGGGGGGTCATGTGACCCCCCATGTCGGCGATCGCAGCAAACCGCAGGTCAATGCGGTTTGCTGCGCTTTTTGCAGTTTCTGATCCCCGCGGTCCCTGACCGCGGGGATCAGAAACTTTAGAGTGCCTAAAATCAATATTTTGTCGCAGGCGGTGGGGGCGTTGCGGGAGGCGGGCGGTGCGGCAGGCGGGATCGCGATCCCCCGCCCGCCTCCCCTTGAATGATCGTTGGCTTCTAGTGGGTATACCAGGGTGCCAGCACATTGCTGGCACCCTGGTATAAACGGCTGACATCTGTGCAGATGTCAGCCGTTTAACCCTTTCCATACCGCGCTCCGTATGGACCGCTGTATGGAAAAAGTTAACTGTCATCAGTCAGGGAGTTCCCTCCCTCTCCATCGGGGGGCTGCTGTGCCTTTGCAGCCCCCCGATGGAGAGGGAGAGAGCCCCCCTCAGCCCTGTGCTTACCCTTCGACGTCTGCGAAGTTGTGGCAGACAGGGAAGGTTCCCATGGCAACAGGACGCCTGCTCAGGCGTCCTGCTGTCCATGGTGCTGAACAGATCTATGCTAAAAGCATAGATCTGTTCAGTGTAAGTAAAATACAGTGCAGAGCCCTATATAGGGTTCTGTACTGTATTATACAGACATCAGACCCACTGGATCTTCAAGAACCAAGTGGGTCTGGGTCAAAAAAATGTAAAAAAAAGTGAAAAAAGTTAAGATAAAAAAAAAACATTTATCATTGAATAAAAATTAAAAAAATAAAATAAACTACACATATTAGGTATCGTCACGTCCGTAACGACCTGATCTATAAAACGGTCATGTTACTTTCCCCGCATGGTGAACGCCATAAAAATAAAAAAATAAAAACTATGAGAAAATTGAAATTTTGCCCACCTTACTTCCCAAAAAAGGTAATAAAAGTGATCAAAAAAGTCGCATGTACGCCAAAATAGTACCAATCAAACCGTCATCTCATCCCGCAAAAAATGAGACCCTAGTCAAGATAATCGCCCAAAAACTGAAAAAACTATGGCTCTTAGACTATGGAAACACTAAAACATGATTTTTTTTTGTTTCAAAAATGAAATCATTGTGTAAAACTTACATAAATAAAAATAAAGTATACATTTTAGGTATCGCCGCGTCCGTATCGACCGGCTCTATAAAAATATCACATGACCTAACCCCTCAGGTGACCACCATAAAAAAAAAAAAAAAAAAAAAAAGCAATTTTTTGCCATCTTACGTCACAAAAAGTGTAATAGCAAGCGATCAAAAAGTCATATGCACCCCAAAATACTGGCAATCAAATCGTCATCTCATCCCGCAAAAAATGAGATCCTACTCAAGATAATCGCCCAAAAACTGAAAAAACTATGGCTCTTAGACTATGGAGACACTAAAACATTTTTTTGGTTTTAAAAATGAAGTTATTGTATAAAACTTACATAAATAAAAAAAAATTGTATACATATTGGGTATCGCCGCGTCCGTGACAACCTGCTCTATAAAATTACCACATGATCTAACCTGCCAGATGAATGTTGTAAATAACAAAAAAAGAAAGCGTGCCAAAAAAGCTATTTCTTATTACCTTGCCGCACAAAAAGTGTAATATAGAGCAACCAAAAATCATATGTACCCTAAACTAGTACCAACAAAACTGCCACCCTATCTCTTAGTTTCTAAAATGGGGTCACTTTTTTGGAGTTTCTACTCTAGGGGTGCATCAGGGGGGCTTAAAATGGGACATGGTGTAAAAAAAAACAGTCCAGCAAAACCTGCCTTCCAAAAACCGTATGGCATTCCTTTCCTTCTGCGCCCTGCCGTGTGCCCGTACAGCGGTTTACGACCACATATGGGGTGTTTCTGTAAACTACAGAATCAGGGCCATAAATAATGAGTTTTGTTTGGCTGTTAACCCTTGCTTTGTAACTGGAAAAAAAATATTAAAATGGAAAATCTGCCAAAAATTTGAAATTTTGAAATTGTGTCTCTATTTTCCATTAAATATTGTGCAACACCTAAAGGGTTAACAAAGTTTGTAAAATCAGTTTTGAATACCTTGAGGGGTGTAGTTTCTTAGATGGGGTCACTTTTATGGAGTTTCTACTCCAGGGGTGCATCAGGGGGGCTTTAAATGGGACATGGTGTCAAAAAAACAGTCCAGCAAAATTAGCCCTCCAAAAACCATACGGCGCACCTTTCACTCTACGCCCCGCTGTGTGGCCATACAGTAGTTTACGGCCACATATGGGGTGTTTCTGTGAACAGCAGAGTCAGGGCAATAAAGATACAGTCTTGTTTGGCTGTTAACCCTTGCTTTGTTAGTGGAAAAAATGGGTTAAAATTGAAAATTAGGCAAAAAAATGAAATTCTCAAATTTCATCTCCATTTGCCAATAACTCTTGTGCAACACCTAAAGGGTTAACGACGTATGTAAAATCAGTTTTGAATACCTTGAGGGGTGTAGTTTCTTAGATGGGGTCACTTTTAGGGAGTTTATCCTCTAGGGGTGCATCAGGGGGCTTCAAATGGGACATGGTGTAAATAAACCAGTCCATAAAAATCAGCCTTCCAAAAACAAAACGGCGCACCTTTCACTCTACGCCCAGCTGTGTGGCCGTACAGTAGTTTACGGCCACATATTGGGTGTTTTTGTAAACGGCAGAGTCAGGGCAATAAAGATACAGTCTTGTTTGGCTGTTAACCCTTGCTTTGTTAGTGGAAAAAATGGGTTAAAATGAAAAATTAGACCAAAAAATTAAATTCTCAAATTTCCTCCCCATTTGCCAATAACTCTTGTGCAACACCTAAAGGGTTAACAATGTATGCAAAATCAGTTTTAAAAACCTTGAGGGGTGTAGTTTCTTAGATGGGGTCATTTTTGGGTGGTTTCTATTATGTAAGCCTCACAAAGTGACTTCAGACCTGAACTGGTCCCTAAAAATTGAGTTTTTGTAAATTTCGGAAAAATTTCAAGATTTGCTTCTAAACTTCTAAGCCTTATAACATCCCCAAAAAATAAAATATCATTCCCAAAATAATTCAAGCATGAAGTAGACATATGTGGAATGTAAAGTCATCACAATTTTTTGGGGTATTACTATGTATTACAGAAGTAGAGAAACTGAAACTTTGAAATTTGCAAATTTTTCAAAATTTTTGGTAAATTAGGTATTTTTTTGTGCAAAAAAAATAATTTTTTTGACTTCATTTTACCAGTGTCATGTACAATAGTACAATATGTGGCGAAAAAACAATCTCAGAATGGCCTGGATAAGTCAAAGCGTTTTAAAGTTATTAGCACTTAAAGTGACACTGGTCAGATTTCCAAAAAATGGCCTGGTCCTTAAGGTGAAAATGAGCCCGGTCCTTAAGGGGTTAAGGATTGTTTGTCTCTCTTCCTTACAAAATCAGCTGTATGCAGATTGCTGCGGCTGCTGGATTCAGAAAGGTGCTGTCTCTGATGAGACAACCTTGTTATCCCCTAGTCTTAATGTTTACAGGTTACATATTATACATTTACAGGTTAGGTAAAATCTCATAGTCCTGTTAGTTCCTTGCCCTTTCTTCCCCAGCCTTTCTAGAAAAGTCTGCACACAGTGCCATTGTACTATCCCCATGCTTAAACATCTGCTTTAATTCAATTTTTTTTTATTAAAATTCACTCGTTATTCACATTCACAGGATCAAACTGTTATATTGTCGCAATTGCTTTTATTACATATTTACCAGTATTCAATAGATTCTAGCCGCAAGAAAATAAACTTGTCAGCTCAATAGCTTATTTATTTCAACAATTGCAGAGATAATAATAAGTAACCATTTCTATAATCGCTAATAACCGAATCGTCTCTCTGCCTTTGTGTGTTTGCCGTTGTGGTCTTAGCGTTGTTCTCATTTAAAATAGTTTCTTTGTATAATATAGTGTCAAAATAAGTCTTCAAAGAATAGAAAAGAAAATAATTCATCTTTACGACAACTTGAATGTTATTTAAAGGAATAGTTTGCAAGCTGTGCCGGCTTTTTTTTTCCTCTTGCCTTTAATTCTGTATCTTTTTCTTTTTCCTTACAAAGAATGAAATGATGGCTGGTGATACAGTAGATTATGAGCTTGTTCTGTTGCCATGTGCTCCTTGCCGCAGCTCTAGTTTTTTTTTTTCTGGTTTTTATGATGCGGAACTACAACACAGAGAGATAATGCCAAGTATTGAACACATCTTTGCAGCTTAACAATAGTGCACTAATTATGAACAGTGCAGATTGAGATTCTTTTGCCCCCACAGTTTAATGTCACCCCTCACTAAATGCAGCCATTTAAATTTAGCTTAGATTTCTTTTCTTTTCTCTTCAATATTCCATCAAATGTCCAATAATATTGTGCCTGTCAGTACAGCATAAACCATTCTATTATTCTTCTATTATCATCTCTCTAAAATGAAATGTCTTCTACCAGTAAGCACAAAGTGAATGTGCGAAAATGTCACTGCAAGATTTACAGTTGTCTGTGGAGTTCAAATTCTTTAGTATTACTGGCTGGTACTGTATCTCCCCCACCCTTCACCAGAGGGAGAGACAAAGAACGGACAGACACCACCAGGTATATGCAATGGGGCCTCTCCCTGGGTGTGTCCCATGAGGTGCTATTTATTTACCATAAAGCCTGGGACACACCCTCTTACATACTACGGATCAAAAATTACCAATCATGGATGTATATCAAAGTGACCAATCAAAGATGTATAGCAACAGAATGATGCATTTGTTATAATTGAACATCACGTCTGTGTGTGTGATTTATATATATATTTGTCTCTAAAATCCTGTTGTCTCTTTCCTTGCAGTTTGTAAAAATCACATTTCTGTGATCGATAAACAGACAGTAAAAGCATAAAAACATAAAATGAAGAATGGTCAATAATTAAGGACAATTAGCACAATTCATGTTCATTAAAAACTCAATTTATTCCACAAAAATAACATTGGAGTGGATTTACTAATCAAATTGAGGCCAAGTTCCAGAGCACAAGGCGTTCTCCAAATGTATTGACAAGAGGCATGCCTTAAGAGGGAAATGGGATATGACTTTACTGAAAGAGCATAGCTTGAAGTGCACCACATTATGCCAAAATGTTTGCACAAAATAAATAGTCTAAGGTAAGCCATCCAGGCGAGTAGACAATAGTGTCTAAATATGTTCTAAATTTTTTCTAGAGCATGAGCCACTGTGATAAATTTGAAACATCTAGTCTAGTTCTAAACTGTCTAAATTTAAGACAGTATTAAAGGGAACGTGTCACCTATAATTTTTTTTCTGCCAGTTAAAACCAGATTGTGACACATTTTTTTGTTCCAATGTTTTTACTTTTCTGATTGTAGATTTGTTTTATTCTATTAACTGATCTTGCCTGAGCTGATGTTAAAAGATATGCTTTACAGTAACCACCATGGGCCATAGACACAATGGACAGGAGTACACCTCAGCTATTGTGAATGGTGAATCCTCTGTTATATAAATATGAGGGATACCTGTCTGTAATCTTGCCTGTAATGATGATTAGATGATTGCTGAAAGGTGATCTGCATAGACCAAGAAAAAGTGCCTGTTACTGGGATTTTTTAAGTATAGCTAGTGACATGGAACATTAAAAATAACATCACCAAAAACTCTTTAGAATATGACTAAAATAAAAACTTGATCTAAACAATACTGTAGGTCATTTTCTGCTGGCACATTCCCTTTAGCTTATTTGGACCATTACGTTTCAGTGTTTTATACTGGCGGAAAGTTCCAGGAATGGTGCTAACATCTCAGTTTAGTAGGACTGATGTAAATGTTAAGGTACTTTCACACTAGCGTTAAAGTTTTCCGGTATTGAGTTCCGTCATAGGGGCTCAATACCGTAAAAAACGCATCCGTTTTATCCTAATGCATTCTGAATGCAAAGCAATCTGTTCAGTATGCCTCAGGATGTCTTCAGTTCAGTCCCTTTTACGGTATTACCTATCCACAGATTGATTAATATTTTAGGCTAATTTGTCTTTAGTATTGACTATGATAGTGACTATGAGCATGTATCTGATGCATTCCAAAAAGGATTATGTGTAAATTTAGGTGTAGCAAGCAATGATTATGGGTATGTTCCCTTTTCCAAAGTATTCATTTTAGAGGGTTTGTGATATATGCACTACTCACAAAAAGTTAGGGATATTTGGCTTTCAGGTGAAATTTATGGAAACTTAAAAAGTCCCCTCTACAGTGATATTACATCATGAAAGTAGGACATTTAAGTAGAAGCATGCAATGGTGATTTCCTCATCTCAAACAATCTATTCAAACAAAAGCCCACAACAGTGGTGGGTATACCCCCACAAAAATGTCAATGTCTCAATAACTTGTCATGTGGCCTTGAGCATCAATTACAGCTTGACAACGATGTCTCATGCTGTTCACATGTCAAATTATGCTTGTGGTCAGGTACCCTTGAAGGTCGTCTAGCATGCAGGCCAAGCTGATGTAAATGGTTTCTAATGGTCTGATATGACACTTAGGTGTCTCTCACCTCCCTTAGATGTGCCCAGAGTTGTGTGGCATTCATCATCCGGTTCCGCAGGGCATTGTTCACAATGAAGCGGTCATCAGTGTGGGATGTGGGCAAAGGACATCCACTTCTATGTTTTTCTATGACTCTTCCAGTCTCTCCGTATCTGTGTTACAACCTGCTGCGGATACTCTGTGATACTCTAAGCACAGTACCCATTTCCGTCTGAGAACATCCTGCTTGAAGCCTTGGAATGACGAAGTACTGTTGATCAATTGTTAGGTGTTGTCTTGGTCTCACAGTGTCAAAATGTGAACAGCATGATGAGGAGAACTCTTTAAATACCAATTCTAATTGAACCAGGAAATGTATTGGGCGATTCATGGATCAAACACCTGTTCTGAACTTTGCCATTAAGCTCCTTGTTAGAGAACAGCAAGTTGTGCAAAAAGTACTGAAACATTGAAAGTTGGACATTTGCATTCAAAGGTTTAGAGAAGGCCACGTTCAGTGATGGTCAGTTTGCAGTGTCCACCAGCGAACACATGCGGGCTGCCATCTTTAGTAAGGTAGACTCTCCCGTCTGGCGATGCACAGGTAAGCCATTAACTGTGCCTGTGCCGCGACCCGGTCTGAAATAAAATGTGGTCACTGGGAGCAGGCAGTTCAGAGAACAGCCACCGGGGGCCTTCATCGGGCTGTTCTCAGAACTGCCTGCTCCCAGTGACCGCATTTGATTTCAGACCAGCTCGCGGCACAGGCACAGGTAAAGCCCGCATGTTTTTGCTGGCGAACACTGTGAACTGACCATCACTGGTCACGTTAAGTTCACCTGTAAAGGTTAGAGTGCATTTTAGGTTCATCCTGAAATTTCACCCACAAACCAAATATCCGTAACTTTTTTGTGAATAGTGTACACACTGTTCAAAGAATTCATACTGGCAATTTAAAAGAATAAGCTAAATCCTTTTAGTAATTTTCACCAAAGGAAAAAACATTAGCACCTTTCGTATATTTTCTACTACTCTACCTGCTCATATACACTGTGTGCATTGAGCTACTCTGTTTGGAATTAACAAGATTTCCAAGTGTGAACAATTTAAGTAAAACGATTGTGACACCACAAATCAGGTGTGCCCTTCCTTGTGGCAAGTTTGAGGATAATTTCTGTTATTCTTTAACTGTGTAGTGTCATGCAACCCCCCTCGTATGACCCTATTGTCACACTGAGTCACAAGCATCCAGGAAATGAAATTTTCTGCTTTATTACAGTTTGGTGTTCTACTGAGCACAATTATTGCAAATTATTTCTTATGCATAGTGTTTCTACATTCCTGATTTTAGTAGCATCAACTGAGGAAATACTGAATTAATGAGAATACATTAAGCATTGCACAGTGTGTCAACCTTCATGTAGCTTCTAATTGTTCTTCCAGTGGTGGAACTAAGTAAGTTAATAAGAGTCTGCCCGATCACATTTTGAAATTAATTTCTGGACCTTTCTAGGCTTTGCATTATTTAATATTTTAATTGACTAATCAATCTTTACAGAGCAGTATCTTGTAAGTGGATGTCCTGATAAAAGAGGTGCTGAGAAACTATTAAAGCTATTTCTCCATCGATCTACGCAGTGTGATCTGGAAAGTAATTATGAGTCTAAATAGCGTACTAAAAAAGGTTTGATTCTTATAATGGCAAAAATAAAGCCAAGTAATTGGCAGCCACTTGTATGGGTGGCTTCACCGTAACATTATCTAAGTGTAGCTGTTTCAGACTGGGCTTCTGTGTTTGAATTTTTTTTATATGGTTTTTGAAGCCAAAATCAGGAGTGGATTCAAAAAGTGGAGAAGACACAGGCCCTGATTTATCATGCCTTCACTCCATCATTTTTGCTTAAAAAAAATCACAAAACAGGGCTTTTGCGCCTTTTTGCACTTCCAAAAATTGCAGTTTTACACCACTCACTCCAGTTTTGAAGTGTGGGTGGGAAGCAGGTGTGGTTAGCTATGTTAATGAATTTCACTCCAGTTTTATCATTGAGACTTTTTTTAAAAGTCACTAAAAAAGACGCAGTCTCACTCCAGTAGGAGGGTGGAGTAGGAAAACTGGAGTAGCTTTTCTAGACAGATGTGTTACTGTAGGTTTAAGGATGAGACAAATTTATCGAACAACATGTGACATTTGATAACTGTGGCATAAAGTACAACAACACAGACTCGCGCAAAACTAACTTCACATATTCACCTCATAAGTTCCCCGTTCAGTCTTTATGCGTTCTCCATTTATGATACAAATCCAGCCTTATAGTTTTTTTTGTTAAAAGCTTAATAGGTCTACACTTCTCTGTTGAGCAACTTCCTCAAGGTTAGAACTCAGTTTTAATACAAAGCTATAATTATTAAAACATGACAATAAATTTCTGTTCACCTGCAAGGGGGAACTTGCTGCATATAGATTTATACAGCTCTAACTGAAGTCTCTCTCTCTCTCTCACTCTCTCTCTCTCCATATATATATATATATATATATATATATATATATACAGTTGCAAGAAAAAGTATGTGAACCCTTTGGAATTATATGGATTTTTGCACAAATTGGTCATAAAATGTGATCTCATCTTCATCTAAGTGACAACAATAGACAATCACAGTCTGCTTAAACTAATAACACACAAATAATTAAATGTTACCATGTTTTTATTGAACACACCATGTAAACATTCACAGTGCAGGTGTAAAAAGTATGTGAACCCCTAGACTAATTACATCTCCAAGAGCTGTTTGGAGTGAGGTGTCAGCCAACTGGAGTCCAATCAATGAGATGAAATTGGAGGTGTTGGTTACAGCTGCCCTGCCCTATAAAAAAGTCACACCAGTTCTGGCTTTGCTTTTCACAAGAAGCATTGCCTGATGTGAATGATGCCTCGCACAAAAGAGCTCTCAGAAGACCTACGATTAAGAATTGTTGACTTGCATAAAGCTGGAAAGGGTTAAAAAAGTATCTCCAAAAGCCTTGCTGTTCATCAGTCCATGGTAAGACAAATTGTCTATAAATGGAGAAAGTTCAGCACTGCTGCTACTCTCCCTAGGAGTGGCCGTCTTGTAAAGATGACTGCAAGAGCACAGCGCAGACTGCTCAATAAGGTGAAAAAGAATGCTAGAGTGTCAGCTAAAGACTTACAAAAGTCTCTGGCATATGCTAACATCCCTGTTAGCGAATCTACGATACGTAAAACACTAAACAAGAATGGATTTCATGGGAGGATACCACAGAGCAAGCCACTGCTGTCCAAAAAAAACATTGCTGCACGTTTACAGTTTGCACAAGAGCACCTGGATGTTCCACAGCAGTACTGGCAAAATATTCTGTGGACAGATGAAACCAAAGTTGAGTTGTTTGGAAGAAACACACAACACTATGTGTGGAGAAAAAGAGGCACAGCACACCAACATCAAAACCTCATCCCAACTGTGAAGTATGGTGGTGGGGGCATCATGGTTTAGGGCTGCTTTGCTGCGTCAGGGCCTGGACGGATTGCTATCATCAAAGGAAAAATGAATTCCCAAGTTTATCAAGACATTTTGCAGGAGAACTTAAGGCCATCTGTCCACCAGCTGAAGCTCAACAGAAGATGGGTGTTGCAACAGGACAACGACCCAAAGCATAGAAGTAAATCAACAACAGAATGGCTTAAACAGAAGAAAATACGCCTTCTGGAATGGCCCAGTCAGAGTCCTGACCTCAACTTGATTGAGATGCTGTGGCATGACCTCAAGAAAGCGATTCACACCAGACATCCCAAGAATATTGCTGAACTGAAACAGTTCTGAAAAGAGGAATAGTCAAGAATTACTCCTGACCGTTGTGCACGTCTGATCTGCAACTACAGGAAACGTTGGGTTGAAGTTATTGCTGCCAAAGGAGGTTCAACCAGTTATTAAATCCAAGGGTTCACAAACTTTTTCCACCTGCACTGTGAATGTTTACATGGTGTGTTCAATAAAAACATTGTAACATTTAATTCTTTGTGTGTTATTAGTTTAAGCAGACTGTGATTGTCTATTGTTGTGACTTAGATGAAGATCAGATCACATTTTATGACCAATTTGTGCAGAAATCCATATCATTTCAAAGGGTTCATATACTTTTTCTTGCAACTGTATATACACACCACAGTATTTCAGACAGCTGATTGGTCAGGGTGTTGAGAGTCGCTACCCCCCCCCCCCCCTTCCCATTCATTCAGTATTGATGGTGTGTCCTAAGGATATGCCATTATTATTCAAATTCCAGAAAATTACTTTAACTCAGTGACTGTGAGAAGAGATTTGGGTGATTAAGAGCTCCACATAAAAAAAAAAGTTCTATAAAAATCTATTAAAATTAATCAGTTTAGAATGGTGGACCTATTTAAGTTTGACAGGCTACAGTAGTTGTGTACAGAGACACCAGGTACTCTGGACAGTACATCTAGTATAGTGTAGTTTCGCTTAACTTTTTCAGTGACTTATAATTCTAGTTACTCATTCAATTGTGTATTTGCATTAATTTTGGGAGTTGGGGCTTTTATAATTTAAGACCATTTAGTGCTTTCAGGATATTTAGTGTATTTATATTTTTGTGAAAGAACTCTACAGTGATTTTATCGAGCTGGGAAAAGAAAGCATATTGTTAAAATTTCAATATACTGTACAACAACTGAATTTCAATAGGTTTTTCAGCTATTGGACTTTGATAATCCCAAGAGACCTAGAGGGAAGGCTAGTGGTTTGTAAGCAGTTTGGTCATGCTTACAGTTTTCATTGTTTTGTCTTATGAAGATGTCATGCTTCAGTGTATCAATAGCTTCTATTCTAAGCAGCAGACAGAGTGGATTTGAATGAGACTTAGTGTTGATACCACTGGGACCCATTGTGCATTTCTACAATATTTGAATTGTCTGAAAGAAGAACTATTTAAATGTAACATGCCTCTCTATTGTAAATATTGCATTTTGAATAATGACTATTTTTCGGAAATTTCTAAGTATATTACAGAAGTGACCATGCAAACAATTGCATACTACAGCATTATAGACAACTTACATTCAGGGTTTTTTTCAATATCTTTGTATCGACCACCAGCCCTTCACTTTTTAGCTATGGTGACTGGACTAGATCCCTTAATGCAGTGCCATGGTCCAGTCATATTTTGACCATGCTAACCCAGTCTTAATTAAAAATAAGCATAGAGTTAATATGAAAGGCATAACCAGGGATTCAGCATTTGAGGAGGAGATTGACGGGGATGAAAAACACATCTGTTGCCTTAGTGGCCATCCTCAACCCATGTAATGCCACACCATGACCACTAGCAATACCAGTAGGAAGTGCCTAAATATTACCATCATACGGAACAAAACACTGCCCAAAACCAATCTTACCCCCATGCAGTGACCATACAGTTGTAGATAGCAATCTTACACCAGTACCCTGTAGACTGAATATGTGATAGTAATGCAGTAAAATCCAATGTCTTACAGTTAATGTCTCTTATTACAATCTCTTTTCCTAGTCTTTTCCATCTGAACCAGATCAACACAGCAGTTTCTTCCAGGTGCAACTTGTGTCTGCAGACTGAAGCATTTTTGGCTCCTCACTTTTCCTGCATCCTTCCAACCTTTCTCCAACTTACATAAACGCCTCATTTGATGATACCCCTAATTCTGTACCTGTTGCTGCCCCATCAGTCCCTATTATTATACCTGATGCATGGCACAGTGTCCCCCAAATATTCTGCTTCATGTAGCATGGACAGACAGCACCTGTAAAAAAACAGAGCAACCAAAACTTTTATTTGCAGATACATGATGCCTCATATTGAGACTCATAGTTCATAGCCTCTTTTACACGACTGTATGGCTTTTTCAGTGTTTTGCGGTCCGTGTTTCATTTCTGTTCTGTTTTTCTGTATGGCATATACAGTATACAGTAATTACATAGAAAAAATTGGGCTGGACATAAAATTTTCAATAGATGGTTCCGCAAAAACTGAACGGATACGGAAGACATATGGATGCATTTCCGTATGTGTTCTGTTTTTTTTGCAGACCCATTGACTTGAATGGAGCCACGGAACGTGATTTGCTGGCAATAATAGGACATATTCTATCTTTCAACAGAACGGAACAACGGAAATACGGAAACGGAATGCATACGAGTACATTCTGTTTTTTGCGGAACTATTGAAATGAATGGTTCCGTATACGGACCGTATACGGAACGCAAAAAAACCCAAAAAACGTCGTGTGAAAGAGGCCTTATAGTGCATCACACAGTAACAGTGCCATCTTTTGTGTCCAAAAATGTCATATCACTCATTGCTTTTCCCCTTAGGTAGTAACTAGGGATGAGCGAACTTGTGTTTCAAGTTCAGTGTACAAGGTTCGGGTTCGGTTATCTAAGAATTCTGTTATGGATTCCGCTACCATGGACCATAAGTTATGGTCCGCGGTAGCGGAATCCATAACGGAATTCTTAGATAACACCGAACTTGAAACACAAGTTTGCTTATCACTAGTAGTAACCACCTATGTGCCATCGAGGCAGTAATAATGGCTCTTTTGTATCCACTAGATAATGACTCCTGTGAGTGCCATAGAAAGTAATATGGTCTTTTTTTACTTTCAGATATGAAAGGCAACGTTGAGCCACTCAGTGTACTGTTTTCCAAAGATATGTGGTTTGACTCTAGGGTCAACATTAAGTAATACAGCATCCTTGCTGGCGCCACAAGTGCACAATGTCTATCAACAACTAGAGAGATAGTAACAGTAGGCCAAAGAGCTACATGTGGTTCCTGAGTGTCTGGTTGTCTAAGGGATGATGGGAGAACTTCATCATTCCCTCTACTCAGGGCTGGCATCAGCACCTGGCATACCCGGGAAAATGCCGGGGCCCACTGTTCCTTAGGGGGCCCACTCGTTTCCTTACTTCAAAATTGGTCCCTTTAACCACCTCAGCCCCCAGTGCTTAAACACCCTGAAAGACCAGGCCACTTTTTACACTTCTGACCTACACTACTTTCACCGTTTATTGCTCGGTCATGCAACTTACCACCCAAATGAATTTTACCTCCTTTTCTTCTCACTAATAGAGCTTTCATTTGGTGGTATTTCATTGCTGCTGACATTTTTACTTTTTTTGTTATTAATCGAAATTTAACGATTTTTTTGCAAAAAAATGACATTTTTCACTTTCAGTTGTAAAATTTTGCAAAAAAAAACGACATCCATATAGAAATTTTGCTCTAAATTTATAGTTCTACATGTCTTTGATAAAAAAAAAATGTTTGGGTAAAAAAAAAATGGTTTGGGTAAAAGTTATAGCGTTTACAAACTATGGTACAAAAATGTGAATTTCCGCTTTTTGAAGCAGCTCTGACTTTCTGAGCACCTGTCATGTTTCCTGAGGTTCTGCAATGCCCAGACAGTACAAACACCCCACAAATGACCCCATTTCGGAAAGTACACACCCTAAGGTATTCGCTGATGGGCATAGTGAGTTCATAGAACTTTTTATTTTTTGTCACAAGTTAGCGGAAAATGATGATTTTTTTTTTTTTTTTTTTTTTTTCTTACAAAGTCTCATATTCCACTAACTTGTGACAAAAAATAAAAACTTCTATGAACTCACTATGCCCATAACGAAATACCTTGGGGTCTCTTCTTTCCAAAATGGGGTCACTTGTGGGGTAGTTATACTGCCCTGGCATTCTAGGGGCCCAAATGTGTGGTAAGGAGTTTGAAATCAAATTCTGAAAAAAATGACCTGTCAAATCCGAAAGGTGCTCTTTGGAATATGGGCCCCTTTGCCCACCTAGGCTGCAAAAAAGTGTCACACATCTGGTATCTCCGTACTCAGGAGAAGGTGGGGAATGTGTTTTGGGGTGTCATTTTATATATACCCATGCTGGGTGAGAGAAATATCTTGGCAAAAGACAACTTTTCCCATTTTTTTATACAAAGTTGGCATTTCACCAAGATATTTATCTCACCCAGCATGGGTATATATAAAATGACACCCCAAAACACATTCCCCACCTTCTCCTGAGTACGGAGATACCAGATGTGTGACACTTTTTTGCAGCCTAGGTGGGCAAAGGGGCCCATATTCCAAAGAGCACCTTTCGGATTTGACAGGTCATTTTTTTCAGAATTTGATTTCAAACTCCTTACCACACATTTGGGCCCCTAGAATGACAGGGCAGTATAACTACCCCACAAGTGACCCCATTTTGGAAAGAAGACACCCCAAGGTATTCCGTGAGGGGCATGGCGAGTTCCTAGAATTTTTTATTTTTTGTCACAAGTTAGTGGAAAATTATGATTTTTTTTTTTTTTTTTTTTTTCATACAAAGTCTCATATTCCACTAACTTGTGACAAAAAATAAAAACTTCCATGAACTCACTATGCCCATCAGCGAATACCTTGGGGTCTCTTCTTTCCAAAATGGGGTCACTTGTGGGGTAGTTATACTGCCCTGGCATTCTAGGGGCCCAAATGTGTGGTAAGGAGTTTGAAATCAAATTCAGTAAAAAATGACCTATGAAATCCAAAAGGTGCTCTTTGGAATGTGGGCCCCTTTGCCCACCTAGGCTGCAAAAAAGTGTCACACATCTGGTATCCCCGTACTCAGGAGAAGTTGAGGAATGTGTTTTGGGGTGTCTTTTTACATATACCCATGCTGGGTGAGATAAATATCTTGGTCAAATGCCAACTTTGTATAAAAAAATGGGAAAAGTTGTCTTTTGCCAAGATATTTCTCTCACCCAGCATGGGTATATGTAAAATGACACCCCAAAACACATTCCCCACCTTCTCCTGAGTACGGAGATACCAGATGTGTGACACTTTTTTGCAGCCTAGGTGGGCAAAGGGGCCCATATTCCAAAGAGCACCTTTCGGATTTGACAGGTCATTTTTTTCAGAATTTGATTTCAAACTCCTTACCACACATTTGGGCCCCTAGAATGCCAGGGCAGTATAACTACCCCACAAGTGACCCCATTTTGGAAAGAAGACACCCCAAGGTATTCGCTGATGGGCATAGTGAGTTCATGGAAGTTTTTATTTTTTGTCACAAGTTAGTGGAATATGAGACTTTGTATGAAAAAAAAAAAAAAAAAAAAAATCATCATTTTCCACTAACTTGTGACAAAAAATAAAAAATTCTAGGAACTTGCCATGCCCCTCACGGAATACCTTGGGGTGTCTTCTTTCCAAAATGGGGTCACTTGTGGGGTAGTTATACTGCCCTGGCATTCTAGGGGCCCAAATGTGTGGTAAGGAGTTTGAAATCAAATTCTGAAAAAAATGACCTGTCAAATCCGAAAGGTGCTCTTTGGAATATGGGCCCCTTTGCCCACCTAGGCTGCAAAAAAGTGTCACACATCTGGTATCTCCGTACTCAGGAGAAGGTGGGGAATGTGTTTTGGGGTGTCATTTTACATATACCCATGCTGGGTGAGAGAAATATCTTGGCAAAAGACAACTTTTCCCATTTTTTTATACAAAGTTGGCATTTGACCAAGATATTTATCTCACCCAGCATGGGTATATGTAAAAAGACACCCCAAAACACATTCCTCAACTTCTCCTGAGTACGGGGATACCAGATGTGTGACACTTTTTTGCAGCCTAGGTGGGCAAAGGGGCCCACATTCCAAAGAGCACCTTTTGGATTTCATAGGTCATTTTTTACTGAATTTGATTTCAAACTCCTTACCACACATTTGGGCCCCTAGAATGCCAGGGCAGTATAACTACCCCACAAGTGACCCCATTTTGGAAAGAAGAGACCCCAAGGTATTCGCTGATAGGCATAGTGAGTTCATGGAAATTTTTATTTTTTGTCACAAGTTAGTGGAATATGAGACTTTGTATGAAAAAAAAATAAAAAATAAAAATCATCATTTTCCACTAACTTGTGACAAAAAATAAAAAATTCTAGGAACTTGCCATGCCCCTCACGGAATACCTTGGGGTGTCTTCTTTCCAAAATGGGGTCACTTGTGGGGTAGTAATACTGCCCTGGCATTTTCCAGGGGCCCTAATGTCTGGTAAGTAGGTAAATGACCTGTGAAATCCGAAAGGTGCTCTTTGGAATGTGGGCCCCTTTGCCCACCTAGGCTGCAAAAAAGTGTCACACATCTGGTATCTCCGTACTCAGGAGAAGGTGGGGAATGTGTTTTGGGGTGTCTTTTTACATATACCCATGCTGGGTGAGAGAAATATCTTGGCAAAAGACAACTTTTCCCATTTTTTTTATACAAAGTTGGCATTTGACCAAGATATTTATCTCACCCAGCATGGGTATATGTAAAATGACACCCCAAAACATATTCCCCAACTTCTGCTGAATACGGAGATACCACATGTGTGACACTTTTTTGCAGCCTAGGTGGGCAAAGGTGCCCAAATTCCTTTTAGGAGGGCATTTTTAGACATTTGGATACCAGACTTCTTCTCACGCTTTGGGGCCCCTAAAATGCCAGGGCAGTATAAATACCCCACATGTGACCCCATTTTGGAAAGAAGACACCCCAAGGTATTCAATGAGGGGCATGGCGAGTTCATTGAAAAAAAAAAAATTTGGCACAAGTTAGCGGAAATTGATTTTTTTGATTTTGTTCTCACAAAGTCTCCCTTTCCGCTAACTTGGGACAAAAATTTCAATCTTTCATGGACTCAATATGCCCCTCAGCGAATACCTTGGGGTGTCTTCTTTCCAAAATGGTGTTATTTGTGGGGTGTTTGTACTGCCCTGGCATTTGAGGGTCTCCGCAATCATTACATGTATGCCCAGCATTAGGAGTTTCTGCTATTCTCCTTATATTGAGCATACGGGTAATGAGATTTTTTTTTTCCGTTCAGCCTCTGGGCTGAAAGAAAAAAATGAACGGCACAGACTTCTTCATTCGCATCGATCAATGTGGATGAAAAAATCTCTGCCAAAAAAAGAAAAAGGAGGGGAAAGGCGTCTGCCAGGACATAGGAGCTCCGCCCAACATCCATACCCACTTCAGCTCGTATGCCCTGGCAAACCAGATTTCTCCATTCACATCAATCGATGTGGATGAATAAATCATTGCCGGGATTTTTTTTTTTATATATACAAAGTGTTTGCCAAAGTATATGAACACCGCCACCTCCTCAGCTCATATGCCTCGGCAAACGTATCTTTTACTGCAGAGGAGAAATCTCGTCTTGCAGCGCCGCATACACCGACTTGCGTGTAATCTGACAGCAGCGCAATGCTTCTGTCCGAATGCACATCAGTGCTGCAGCTGGTCGATCGGTTGGTCCACCTGAAAGGTAAAAAAAACAAAACAAAAAAGAAAAAACCAGGCCGCAAAGCAATAACTTTATTAACTGTTGAACAGAACATAGAAACTTTTTTTAAACTTTTTTAACTGAACATTTAACTTTTTTACTTACCGGTATTTTTTTTTTTGTTTAGTTTTTTTTACCTTTTATAGAACAAACCTCTCCTTCCCCATGGGACAATGTGCAAAGCGCAAATCGCCCAAAGATGTGGCGAAGTACATTATGCACTTTATCCCAGGTGAAAGGAGAGGTTTGCAGCAGCTGTGAGTGAATGGGCCCTAATAGCCCTGTGTGCCTGTCCTGGTGAGATGTGATCCCTATGCTAAGTGTACCTGTGTGTGGTACTTCCGGAAACACTCTCCATAGCATAGGGCAGGGTGGTCAGCACAGTCAGGACAGAAATAGCGGGTGTCACGCCTTATTCCACTCCTGCTACAGACACGACATCTTTTTCGGGGTGACGGTTGGGTTGAGGTACCAGGAACGACACTGGGGAAATGTCGCTCGTGTAGACGGCTAACTACACTGGTGGATGGGGCCACGGAACCTCCTGGGTAAAGGAGGTTCTCGATGATCTCTTCCTGGAATTTGAGGAAGGATCCTGTTCTCCCAGCCTTACTGTAGAGAACAAAACTATTGTAGAGCGCCAATTGAATTAAATATACAGACACCTTCTTATACCAGCGTCTGGTTCTGCGGGAAACTAAATACGGAGACAACATCTGGTCATTGAAGTCCACCCCTCCCATGAGCGCATTATAGTCGTGGACACAGAGGGGCTTTTCAATGACACGGGTTGCTCGCTCAATTTGGATTGTCGTGTCTGCGTGAATGGAGGAGAGCATGTAAACGTCACGCTTGTCTCTCCATTTCACCGCGAGCAGTTCTTCGTTACACAAGGCAGCCCTCTGCCCCCTTGCAAGACGGGTGGTTACAAGCCGTTGGGGGAAGCCCACGCGACTAGTTCGCATGGTGCCACAGGCGCAAATCCGTTCTAGAAACAAATGCCTAAAGAGGGCCACACTTGTGTAGAAATTGTCCACATAAAGATGGTACCCCTTGCCGAATAAGGGTGACACCAAGTCCCAGACTGTCTTCCCACTGCTCCCCAGGTAGTCAGGGCAACCGACCGGCTCCAGGGTCTGATCTTTTCCCTCATAGATCCGAAATTTGTGGGTATAGCCTGTGGCCCTTTCACAGAGCTTATACAATTTGACCCCATACCGGGCACGCTTGCTTGGGATGTATTGTTTGAAGCCAAGGCGCCCGGTAAAATGTATTAGGGACTCGTCTACGCAGATGTTTTGCTCAGGGGTATACAAATCTGCAAATTTCAGGTTGAAATGGTCTATGAGGGGCCGAATTTTGTGGAGCCGGTCAAAAGCAGGGTGGCCTCTGGGACGGGAGGTGGTATTGTCGCTAAAATGCAGAAAACGTAGGATGGTCTCAAATCGTGTCCTGGACATAGCAGCAGAGAACATGGGCATGTGATGAATTGGGTGCGTTGACCAATATGACCGCAATTCATGCTTTTTTGTCAGGCCCATGTTGAGGAGAAGGCCCAAAAAAATTTTAAGCTCGGAAACTTGGACTGGTTTCCACCGGAAAGGCTGGGCATAATAGCTTCCCGGGTTAGCGGTTATAAATTGTGTGGCATACTGGTTGGTCTCTGCCACGACTAAGTCCAAGAGCTCCGCAGTCAAGAACAGCTCAAAAAATCCCAGGGCCGAACCGATTTGAGCCGTCTCAACCCGAACTCCAGACTGGGCGGTGAAAGGGGGAACTACTGGTGCGGCTGAAGTTGGTGACTGCCAATCAGGATTTGCCAGCACCTCAGGGACTCTAGGGGCTCTACGGGCCCGTCTTTGCGGTGGCTGCGACGGGGTAACTATTGCACGTGCCACCGTACCAGCTTCAACTGCCCTTCTGGTGCTCGCTACTTCACCAGGTTGTACGGCAGTGCTGGTACTAGGTCCAGGAAGGGCTGCGCTGCTGGTGTATGCCTCACCACGTGATCCGGCAGCGACAGCCCCACTCTGCTGCTCTTGAAGCGGATCCTGCGTAACCTGTGGTCTAGCGACATGGGGCCGGGTACGCCTGGTGCTGCCAGGGACCTCCACCTCCTCGTCCGAACTTTGGGTCAGAGAGCCACTGCTTTCCACAGGTTCATATTCTGACCCGCTAGATTCGTCAGATGAGGGTTCCCACTCCTCATCCGACTGGGTCAGAATCCTGTAGGCCTCTTCAGAAGAATACCCCCTGTTTGACATTTTGGACTACTAAATTTAGGGGTATTCCCTGAGACTACCCAAGAAAAAAAGCAAACCTGTCTTACAAAGGGGAGGCTAGCGAAGTACCGGAGGCTGCTGCGGTTGATAAAAAATATCAAAACTGATTTTTTTATCGCCGCAGTGCGTGTAAAATGAATGTGCAGTGATCAAAAAATAATAATTTTTTGTCACTGCGGTGGGGCGGGCGTGGGTGAACGCACGTGTGGGCGACCGATCAGGCCTGATCGGGCAAACACTGCGTTTTGGGTGGAGGGCGAGCTAAGGTGACACTAATACTATTATAGATCTGACCGTGATCAGTTTTGATCACTTACAGATACTATAAAAGTACAAATGCTGATTAGCGATACGCTAAACAGCGAATAAAAGTGACTGCGGTGCGGTGGGGTGGGCGCTAACTGACGCTAACTACCTAACCAAGGGGCCTAAACTATCCCTAAAACCTAACAGCCAATACCAGTGAAAAAAAAAAAGTGACAGTTTACACTGATCACTTTTTTTCCTTTCACTAGTGATTGACAGGGGCGATCAAAGGGGTGATCAAAGGGTTAATTGGGGTGCAGGTGGGTGATCTGGGGCTAAGGTGTAGTGTTTGGTGTACTCACAGTTCAGTCTGCTCCTGTGCTGGATCCAACCGACGAAAAGGACCAGCACAGGAGCAGACAAGCCATATAACAGATCATATTTACTAATATGATCTGTTATATGACTTTGGATTGGATTTTTTGAAAATCGCCAGCCTGCCAGCCAATGATCGTTGCTGGCAGGCTGGTGACGAAATACTTCTTTTAATTTTGCCGGCCCGCGATGCGCATGCGCGGGCCGGCTTTGAGCGAAATCTCGCGTCTCGCGAGATGACGCGTATATGCGTGACTCTGCGCAGCGCTGCCACCTCCGGAACGCAATCCTGCGTTAGGCGGTCCGGAGGTGGTTAAATATCACCTGGCCTTGACATGCTGTGCTGCCTGCGCATGATGTCACTGCGCTGGACATCCAGGCAGGCGGTGCGTCCGCGCATGAGTACAGCCTGTACTGTACTGGTGGGGTGGGATCAGCAGTAATTTACAAGGCACAGATTACATATGGAGGACCGATCACAGCAGGGGCGGAGGCGGAGATTATCAGCAAAAGACAGCAAAGCAGCCGAAGAAGCCAGGAGTTTTATTATCAGGTGACCAGTCACATGAGGGGGCGGGGCTTAGCAGTGTGTGGCGTGGAGCTGGGCTGTGAGGGAAGGAAGTGGTGGGTAACTGGTTTTAGACAGACTTGTAGTTCTCTCCTTGCTGATCCTTAGGCTAGCGCTATATATAGGGTGCAACTACACTGAAACATGTGTCGCCCAACAATTTTTATAATGATAGTCTATGGTGTCGCACTGTGACATGTAACATGCTGCGACTGCGACACGACAGTCGCAGAAAAATCCATCTTGGATGGATTTTTTGCTACCCTCGTGTTGCAGCATGTCGCATTTCACACAGCGACACCATAGACTATCATTATAAAAATTGTTGTGCGACATTGGTGCGACAAAATGTTGCTCGACATATGTCGTCGTGCAGCCCTAGACTTATAGTTCTCTGCCCTTATACTCCTTCGCAGTACTGTCCTCTGGTAATCAATAATGACAGGCTGGCTGGACATGCCGAGCCTTGTAGTACTCTGAAAGAACTACAAGGCTCAGCATGTCCAGCCTGTCATTACTGATTACCAGAGGACAGTACTGGTAGATAGTATAGCAGAGAACTACAAGGCTCAGCATGTCCAGTCTGTCATTACTGATTACCAGAGGATAGTACTGGTAGATAGTATAGCAGAGAACTACAAGGCTCAGCATGTTCAGCCTGTCATTATTGGTTACAAGAGAACAATACTGGTAGATAGTATGGCAGAGAACTACAAGGCTCAGCATGTCCAGCCTGTCATTACCGATTACCAGAGGACAGTACTGGTAGATAGTATAGCAGAGAACTACAAGTCTCAGCATGTCCAGCCTGTCACTCATTACCAGAGAACAGTACTGGTAGATAGTATAGCTGAGAACTACAAGGCTCTGCTATACTATCTACCAGTACTATCCTCTGGTAATCAATGTCAGGCTGGACATGCTGAGCCTTGTAGTTCTCTGCCATACTCTCTGCCAGTACAGCCAGTACAGGAGCTGTGTGTGCAGGTACTAAAGTAATCTGATTCTGCTGCACACTGCCTGTGCAAATATGAGGCTGCTGGACTGCCCTGCTGTGCCCCAAATTAAAATATCATCATATTGATATTTATTGGGCATTGGGGGCACAGGGGAAGGCAGCAGCATAGTGCTATCAGCATTCATATTGATATTTATTTTCACATTCAGTGTCTGTAGTTTCTCTTTAGTGGGTGTACAGTAAAAGCGGAATACTGTGAGTAGACCTGAGGGATTAAAACACTGGGTAGAAAAGTAGAAGCATAAGGATTGATTCACGTATATCCACTCTGTAGTGTGTACTGTCCATTGTATTTGGCAACATCTACAGTATAATACATGCAGTTTTATTGCCGTGTGTTGTGCAAAATGCCACAAGGGGGCCCACTGAGGCTTCATAGCCCAGGGGTCCACATGAATCTGAATCCGGCCCTGCCTCTACTCCTCTTTTTTGGCATTGAAAAGCGACTGGATTTGTGACTTTTGTGGTAGCAATCTGCATCTGATCTTGCCAAGTCTACAAAAAGGAGGCGTTGCGAGGTGGAGCAATTGAGGGGCCATTGGCCCCATATAGTTCATTATTATTTATGCCTGAAACTAGCATAAATTATGACTGAAATCTACGGCAGCTCCAAACAGACAGCTGAAGGAGGCAGGTAATTAATGACAAGGCCCTATCAAGACCGAAGTAGAACAAGCTGGCATTGATAAATCATGGCCTACTGGATGTTTTTTTTTTTTCAGAGTTTCTCTTTAAGACCTCATGCACACGACCGTTGTGTGTTTTGCGGTCCGCAAATCGCGGATCCGCAAAACACGGATGGCGTCCGTGTGCATTCCGCAATTTGCGGAACGGCACGGACAGCCATTGATATAACTGCCTATTCTTGTCCACAAGACACGGACAAGAATAGGACAGGTTAAATTTTGTTTTGCGGACCACGGAACGGAGCAACGGATGTGGACAGCACACGGAGTGCTATCCGCATCTTTTGCGGCCCCATTGAAGTGAATGGGTCCGCATCCGAGACGCCAAAACTGCGGCTTGGATGCGGACCAAAACAACGGTCGTGTAAATGAGGCCTATAGTAGATTCACACCAGGGTGGCCATACCATATATGCAGGTTACGCAGCTGCACAGGGGCTCTGCAGGCAAGGGGACTCATTTTCGCTTTTTTAACTTTTCAAAAATTTTCATTTTTTAGGAAATGGTCCCAAAACTTTGTGCTAATTCATTTTATGATCTTTATAAGGATTGAATCTGTTTTTCTGTTATAGAGCTCCAAATTCCCTGCCTGCCATAGAAAGATACGATAAAATTCTGGTTGTCTGTACTCACCACTAAAAAGAGCAATGAATCTTAATGCATACTGTTTATATGTTGAACTCAGTAAGATGAACATTTTAAAGTGTCAAGGGTCCTTTCTATGATAGCAAATCATTTAGGCTGGGTTCACATTACACTTTTGCCCTATGTATAACATATACATTGGGGAAGAAAAGGATGCAAAAGTGTAGTTCACTAAGGCCCCTTTCACACGGGCGAGTTTTCCGCGCGGGTGCAATGCGTGAGTTGAACGCATTGCACCCGCACTGAATCCGGACCCATTCATTTCTATGGGGCTGTGCACATGAGCGGTGATTTTCACGCATCACTTGTGCGTTGCGTGAAAATCGCAGCAAGCTCTATTTTGTGCGTTTTTCACGCAACGCAGGCCCCATAGAAATGACCCGATCTTTATTATTTTCCCTTATAACATGGTTATAAGGGAAAATAATAGCATTTTGAATACAGAATGCATAGTACAATAGGGCTGGAGGGGTTAAAAAAAAAATATAATAATTTAACTCACCTTAATCCACTTGTTTGTGCAGCCGGCATCTCTTCTGTCTTGTTCTGTGAGGAATAGGACCTTTAATGATGTCACTATGCTCATCACATGGTCCGTCACATGATCCATCACCATGGTCATGGATCATGTGACGGACCATGTGATGAACGTATTGACGTCATCAAAGGTCCTATTCCTCATATAAGAAGACAGAAAAGATGCCGGCTGCGCGAACAAGTGGATTAAGGTGAGTTAAATTATTCAGAATGCTATGATTTTCCCTTATAACCATGTTATAAGGGAAAATAATTACATCTACACAACCTTGAACCCAAACCTGAACTTCTGTGAAGAAGTTCGGGTCTGGGTACCACATTCAGTTTTTTATCACGCGCGTGCAAAACGCATTGCAACCGCGCGATAAAAACTGAACAACGGAACGCATCCGTACCTTATCAAGACACGCTCGTGTGAAAGAGGCCTAAGTGTTTCCATCCTGCACAAATCGGCAAGAAAAACCTATATGTTAAAGTAAGTTTTTTTCTACAGCGGAACTCTATGGTGATGGATGCCACTGTATGACATCCATCGGAGGTATCTTTTTAACCTATGAAGGACATGTGTTACATGTATTATGTATGGGGCAACGGTAATAAGGTCGCTGGGGGTTATCGCCGGCGAATCGGGGTGGGATTGCTAATCTCATCGGCAGACAGCCATGTCGTCTTTCCACCCCCCTGCAGCCCCATTCGCTGTGATTGGCTGGTCGATGAAGACTGGTCCATCGCAGCACTGGCAGCATTTTAACCATTTATAGTGCTGCAGGGGGGGGTCAATCATGGTTGACTGGTGCTGAATGAGTCAGCAACTGTCTCCCCCGATGTCAGGCAGGGGACTCCAGTGTTTGGCGTTCCCTGTCAGGGCTGAGATTGGCTGGGTCAACGCTCAAGCCAATGCCAGCACTATAACATTAGAGGGAACAGTAAGAATCCCTCTGCATGCCACCATTCTAGCTGGCGATCTGTGTAGTTTGGCACAGGTTTTGGCAGCTTTTTGGCCCCGATTTTTTTTTTCATCTGTGCATAAAAAAAAAAGGTTTTAGAAGTATATATATATATATATATATATATACACACTCACCTAAAGAATTATTAGGAACACCTGTTCTATTTCTCATTAATGCAATTATCTAGTCAACCAATCACATGGCAGTTGCTTCAATGCATTTAGGGGGGTGGTCCTGGTCAAGACAATCTCCTGAACTCCAAACTGAATGTCAGAATGGGAAAGAAAGGTGATTTAAGCAATTTTGAGCGTGGCATGGTTGTTGTTGCCAGACGGGCCGGTCTGAGTATTTCACAATCTGCTCAGTTACTGGGATTTTCACGCACAACCATTTCTAGGGTTTACAAAGAATGGTGTGAAAAGGGAAAAACATCCATTATGCGGCAGTCCTGTGGGCAAAAATGCCTTGTGGATGCTAGAGGTCAGAGGAGAATGGGCCGACTGATTCAAGCTGATAGAAGAACAACGTTGACTGAAATAACCACTCGTTACAACCGAGGTATGCAGCAAAGCATTTGTGAAGCCACAGCACGCACAACCTTGAGGCGGATGGGCTACAACATCAGAAGACCCCACCGGGTACCACTCATCTCCACTACAAATAGGAAAAAGAGGCTACAATTTGCACGAGCTCACCAAAATTGGACTGTTGAAGACTGGAAAAATGTTGCCTGGTCTGATGAGTCTCGATTTCTGTTGAGACATTCAAATGTCCGAATTTGGCGTCAACAGAATGAGAACATGTATCCATCCTCTGATGGCTACTTCCAGCAGGATAATGCACCATGTCACAAAACTCAAATCATTTCAAATTGGTTTCTTGAACATGACAATGAGTTCACTGTACTAAAATGGCCCCCACAGTCACCAGATCTCAACCCAATAGAGCATCTTTGGGATGTGGTGGAACGGGAGCTTCGTGCCCTGGATGTGCATCCCTCAAATCTCCATCAACTGCAAGATGCTATCCTATCAATATGGGCCAACATTTCTAAAGAATGCTATCAGCACCTTGTTGAATCAATGCCACGTAGAATTAAGGCAGTTCGGAAGGCAAAAGGAGGCCCAACACCGTATTAGTATGGTTTTCCTAATGATTCTTTAGGTGAGTGTATATAAACACTGTGATATCTTAAAATACGATAAGACCATTGGCAACAAGATCCCCAATAACCCCACATTTATTTTTAAAAAAGCCACAAACTTGGCTAACTTGGTGGCCCCCTCTATCAAGAAAGATACAGTGGACCACAGAACATGTATCAAAAAGGGCTTACCCTTGCAGACTATGTTCTAACTGCAAAACCCTGAGGCACCAGGTTAAACCCACACTCCAAATAGACACTCAACAAGGTAAACATATAATAAAGGATTACATCACCTGCCACACAAAAGGAGTCATCTATTATATCAAGTGCCCATGTGACAAAATGTATGTGGGACGAACCAAAAGAGAACTTAGGGTTAGAATAAGGGAACACATCAACAACATTAATAAAAAAAAATCAGACAATCACCAACTGTCACGTCATTACACAGAATTCCATCAAGGAAAATTTTCCAGATCCAATTTTGGGGGCATAGAAAGAGTCAAGCAAGATAAGAGGGGAGGTGACTACATCAAAGCCATGTCGAGAACTGAGAGCAAATGGATATTCAGATGCAATAGTCTGGCCCCAAACGGACTAAACCAAGAAATAGAACTGTTCGCATCTCAGTAATAAACAGCAATAAAACAATGTATTTATGGTGCTCCATGGACATTCAGATAATCAAAGACACTGCACCCCCCACTTTTCATTATAATTCACACAGTTATCCCATTAACAAATAAATAAATAATCAAACAGTCAAAAAAATCAGTTGAAATAAATCGCATTCAGAGCGCTTACTATATGTAAATATACTGACATCTCCGTTATTTTAAGACCTGTGTTTGTACATTGCCATGGGTACCGGATGAGCTATTTAAACCTCCGAGGTACAACCAGCAGACTAACCCTGACGAAGGAGCCCGATAGGCCCCGAAATGCGTAGGTAGTTATTTGCCCTACGGAGGCCTCTGTACTCTTAACGGTGATGTCACCGCAAGCGGTTTCCCGGGCAACAGACTCACAAGCTCCCTCGCGCCGCGCGTGCTTCCGGCCGGGGCTGCGCTGCTGCTGGTAGGTGAGCTAGGAGGACGCCGCGATTTAAAAGGACAGCATCACTAGAAGAACAACACGGGAACTCACCAATAGTGAGCGATACAGCGGATCATCAACCAAGGGACCATTTTTTGGATGAAAGATAAGGTAGTTACGGCATTATTATTATCAACACTAACCTTGCTCTTACTGCTTTATCTCTGAACTCCCAGAACAAACACTTGCATTTCTTTATGCTCCCGTCACCCCCATCATCCGATTATACGCCCAGATCCAAATAATTATATAAATTCACCCTTGCAGCACCAACTTTCAAAACCAACCGCCCAGTTATCTAGGCTGGCACTGACTGATAGTGAAGGATTAGCTGTTTTGATTGTGTATACCAGCGTTTCTGTCTCATATCACCCACGAGTGATATACCATTTTCTTATGAAAATATGTCATATTCTAGGTTCTTCAAAGTAGCCACCTTTTGCTTTGATTACTGCTTTGCACACTCTTGGCATTCTCTTGATGAACTTCAAGAGGTAGTCCCCTGAAATGGTCTTCCAACAGTCTTGGAGGTGTTCTCAGAGATGCTTAGCACTAGTTGGCCCTTTTGCCTTCACTCTGCGGTCCAGCTCACCCCAAACCATCTCGATTGGGTTCAGGTCCAGTGACTGTGGAGGCTAGGTCATCTGGCGCAGCATCCCATCACTCTCCTTCATGGTCAAATAGCCCTTACTTACAAAGTTTTCCCAATTCTTCGGCTGAATGACTGACCTTCATTTCTTAAAGTAATGATGGGCACTCGTTTTTCTTTACTTAGCTGCTTTTTTCTTGCCATAATACAAATTCTAACAGTCTATTCAGTAGGACTATCAGCTGTGTATCCACCTGACTTCTCCTCAACGCCACTGATGGTCCCAACCCCATTTATGAGGCAAGAAATCCCACTTATTAAACCTGATAGGGCACACCTGTGAAGTGAAAACCATTTCAGGGGACTACCTCTTGAAGCTCATCAAGATAATGCCAAGAGTGTGCAAAGCAGTAATCAAAGCAAAAGGTGGCTACTTTGAAGAACCTAGAATATGACATATTTTCAGTTGTTTCACACTTGTTTGTTATGTATATAATTCCACATGTGTTAATTCATAGTTTTGATGCCTTCATAGTCATGAAAATAAAGAAAACTCTTTGAATGAGAAGGTGTGTCCAAACTTTTGGTCTGTACTGTATACACACACACACACACACACACACACAATAACTATATATATATATATATATATATATATATATATATATATACAGACTGTGTAGAATCAGGGCAGCACACCTGATGACAAACAGATGGGTGCCAGCGGTGGAAACACCTTACCAAGGTGTATGAAATAAAACAAGGAAGGACACCGCAGCACATCCGTAGGTGAAAAATAGTGGATCTTTATTCACCCTTGCGACGTTTCAGTCCACTTGCTGGGACTATTATCAAGCAATGCATCATACAACAATGTGGGTATTTATGTGATCAAATCAAATTAATATAAATAAGTGGTAATTAACAGCATATATAAAAAATATACAGCAGAGTATCTCATATATAAATGAGAAAAACATTGTGTCTGGAAAACCGTATAGTCAATCCAGATATTCATATAAAACACATCATAGTATTGTGATTTATCAAAAAACATAATATAATTTACAAGTGGTAATCAACAAATGTTATACTCATCACCTGTGAAAGTATAAGTGTGGGCAGGACCGGCAAGGAATCAGGTGGGCTCAATGGCAGGCGGATACACTATTGCGGCATCACCGCATGGATACGGCGTCCCGGAACTAAAGCTGCGCATGTCCGTGATGTCACTCCAGGGATAATCACATGATCCCTTGCGAAATATGAGACTGTGTCTGCGCATGTCCGTGAGGTCATCCCTCGAGAAATCACATGATCTCGTACAGAGACATCACATGATCCCATACGAAGGCGTATAGTAAGACGTCTGATGTAAACGCAAGCGTCTTAAATCAATATACATAAGAAGTATAGGCTATTAACTCAGGATCTAACACCCCGGGTAAAAATATCGGGTGACATGCTATCTTGCGATGCACTGTCATCCGAAAATTATGAGAAGAGAAGGGGGAGAACAGCGGCAGCCGTTATCCTACCATCTCTCTCACTATGTGATAACCCTATCAGGTGAAAAACATCCTATATAGCCATAAAGTAGCACTTGCAAACATATTTTTAAGAAAAGCAAAATCTAGTAGATATGCAGCTGTCACGGGATAAGTTGTGCATTTTCTAGAGTATCCACCCTCCTGTTGAGCGAACCATGTCTTCCATGGGTCCTATAAGTAATAAAAAAAAAATATATTATCCAAATATATTTGATAAAAGAAGGACAAGTTTTTCAATATATGGATCGGCAAGGACAAGACAGCGGAAAATCATATGAATAGCCATGGTTTATATTCAACATTCAAACCCCCGGGTTTGACCGTTTGTAGTTTAAAAATCCATTCGGATTCACGCTTTTTTAGCATTTTTATGCGGTTTCCACCAGTTCGCGGTAATGGGACATGATCAAGGATCATAAATTTTAAATCACCTTCAGCATGGCCCATATCCGCAAAGTGATGCGAGACAGGCAAATCCTTTCGTTTCTTACGAATCGAAAAGCGGTGTTGATTAAAACGGGACTTGAAATCACAAGTGGTTTCGCCCACATACAATAACTTACATGGGCACCACAAAACATAAATTATGAAGCTTGAATCACAGGTCAAATAAAATTTGATAGGATAAATGACCCCTGTGCGGGGATGAATGAAGTCATGCCCCTTCACCATGTATTTGCAGTTTACACAGTGAAGGCACGGGTAACTGCCAGTTTTTTTAGGAGCCAAAAGTGATTGACGTGTGCTTTTTTGTGGGCCTATGTCATTTTTTACAAGCTTATCTTTTAAATTGCGGGCTCTCTTATAAGACATGATTGGTCGAGTAGAGAATTCTGGAATGTTTCTATGTTCTGTGCTCAGAATCGGCCAGTGTTTGTTGACTATCTTACTAATGTAAGGGCTTACATCCCTAAAAGTAGATACAAAAGGTATTTTCTGGGCTTGATCCCTCTTAGTACCCTGAAACAATTCGCTTCTTTCTTTTTGGTTGATACGATTCAGTTGTTTTTGTAATGTAGAAGTTGGATAGTGCCTTTGTTTGAAACATTGTGTCATACTGTCAAGAGTTTTGTCTAATGAGGAAGGATCACTGACAATTCTTTTTGCTCTAGTGAACTGGCTATACGGTAATGACCGCACCATCGTCCGAGGGTGAGCACTGTCAAACCTTAGGACGGTGTTGCGGTCAGTGGATTTAGTATAAACCTCAGTGCTCAACACATTACCCGTGCGTCGAACATTGACATTCAAAAAATGTATTGTATTTTCAGAATACTCCAGCGTGAATTGTATATTGGGAATCAGACTGTTTAGAAAGTTGTGGAACAATTGTAGCTCCAATGCTGAACCCGTCCAGATAACAAAAATATCGTCTATGTATCTCCACCACCTCAGCACATGGCTGAAGTGGTGGGACACATAGACGTAGTGGTCTTCCAAATAGGAGACGACCATGTTGGCGTAAGTGGGGGCCACATTCGTCCCCATGGCCGTCCCCCTAATTTGCATATAATAATCATCCCCAAAGAGAAAAAAATTATTATATAAAATCATTTGTAACAGAGCCAGAAAAAAAGTTTGTGCCTCTATAGTGTAGTCAGAATTTTCCAAGGCAGATTTCACCACGGTCATGCCCAGGTCATGCTGTATCGAAGTGTACAGACTGACGATGTCAAAGGAGGCCAATATGGCGTCCTCAGGCATCGTCACGTCTGCCAACTTTATCAAAAAATCTGTTGTGTCTTTTAAGTAAGATTTGGAATTGACCACATAGGTCTGTAAAACTTTGTCTAGAAAGATAGAAGCATTACTGAGTAAAGAGCCACGGCCGGAAACAATTGGTCTACCGGGCGGGCACTGGAGATTTTTATGGATTTTTGGTAATAAATAAAGTAATGGTGTAACCGGATGATCTATCAATAGGAACTCACTAAGTTGGTCATCTATGAGGCCTATTTGTATGTATCTGCTAATAAGTGACTTTAATTCTCGCTGTATGTCAAATTTGGGGTCCCTTTGGAGTTTTACGTACACAGCAGTGTCAGATAACTGGCGGGTAGCTTCATCTAAATACATAGAGGTATCCATGACCACTATAGCACCGCCCTTGTCGGCGGGCTTGATGGTGAGAGAGTGGTCATGGATTAACTGATCAAGTGCCTCTAAATCCTGTTTGGTCACATTTGGATGTTGAATGTGATCAAAAAGGCCCGAATTTTTTAACTCCTGTATGTCTTTCAACACTGCATCTGAAAATACCTCAAAAGCTTTAGAGGATATTTGTGGGAAAAATCTTTTGTCACACGTAATCCCCAGTTAGACAAACATAATTCATGCATAGACACAGTAGTAGTACTCTGTACATCCTGAAAGTGAATCTTCAGTTTGATTAATCTAAAAAAATATAATAGATCAGCTTCCAGTTTGTACCAATTAACTGCACTAGCTGGACAGAAATTAAGGCCCTTTTCAAGCAGTTGTAATTGTGTCAAAGTCAACAAATGAGAAGAAATATTTACCACTGTCCGTTCGGTCAAATGTTGGTCTTTCGCAAGGTTTTCTGACTTCTTGTCTTTACGGTATTGGTTTCTATGCCGACCGCCCCTTCTTGTGGCTTTCTTATATTGGTGAGTTGAGGTCCTAAAAAAGTGGCGGAATTATTGGTGTTATAGATGTTTGATTCATCGCGCTTCTTCCCTTTCTTTTGGCCTTGATTAAAGTTTTGTCGATTGCCGTCAGTCCAGTTATATATGTGACCTGTCGTATAGTCCATTGTATCCCGTTGCCATTTCCCTCTTTTTGTTTCCTGAATCTCGCTTTTTAGCTTATTTAAATGGGGTTGGAGCTTATTCAAGTATTCGTCCAAATCCTGTGAGGACAGAGTTGCCTTTAGGGAAGCCTCCTCCTCCATCTTACTCACTGTGACGGACGTCAATTCTTTGCGCATAAATTCAATGTTAAGAAGCATCAGATCTAGAGAATATTTATTGGAGATGCGTTCATATTGAGAACGAAACTCCAAATCATGAGAGTACATAGAGGATCTTGGTTGTATGCGCATGCCTCTGGGTATACGATTAGTTTTAACGTATTCAACTAAAGTTGCGGAATGCAGTTCCAAAGTAAGACATTTTTTGACATCGCGTTCATACCTCTTTTTAATGTCCAGCAGTGAGGGAACAGAAAGGAAGTCCACATCGCCCGCACAGGTCTCCACGATCCTGTCCTTGTCGGCCTCAGTATATGAAAAAATAGCGGGTGAAAACTGATTGAGCAGTGGATCCATAGCTGCCAATGGTATGAAATAATAATGCTAGAGGTAAAAAATGGGTGCCAGCTCCTGCGGTATAATGCAGACTGTGTGGAATCAGGGCAGCACACCTGATGACAACATATATATATGTTAATAAATTAGTTTACACAGCCAGCAGACGATGTAGTCGCCCTCCCTCACTCCTGTCAGGCTGACAGATCACAGCACACAGCCGAAAACTCTGCCGCAGAGAAATGATTTGTGATGATGTAGCCAGCCTCCATTACTCCTGTCAGGCTTACAGGGCACAGCACAAACTGTGATAAGAGTAGATTCCCTTTAAAATTGCCGTCTCAGAGCCCTGCCAGGTGCCTAAGACGGATCGCAAACACAGTCTCCAGGGAACTGTTTTCTCCCTCCCTCTTCGTGGGGAACTGCCCAAGCACAGTGCGCATGCTCTAATATGCGCCTTCACGCCTCACTAGCAGTCAGCTCAACCAGGAAGTAGCTGTTACCTCAGTCTGAACAGTGTCTCTAGCTGCCGGTGTTGTTGCAGCCCGTCATAGTGATATACTGGGTATTCTAGGACACAATGACTTGATGGCAGCCATTTTAGGGTCCCACAATGATAACTCCCTAGGGAAAACAAGCTTTTTTTATATAAATAAAGGTACTTATGAATGTTTTTACTATGATATAATATTTCTTTTTTTTAATTTAGTTTAGTTTCCCGGAGAACCCCTTTAACTTATATGTTTTCTGTACGACAAAAACTTTTTTGTAAACCCACCCTTGTATATGACTTACAGATCACTGGCGTCCAACCACTGGTACTGGTTTGGTACTTGCTTTTGACAAATCTGTTATTGGGCAGAAAGGCTGATGACCGGTGAGACACCAAGCCATCCTCCAACCCGCTTTGTAGTGCTGGCATGCGATTTTGGTGTTGCCAATCAAGCCAGACAGGTTATCACAATGAGACTTTGAAGAAATTAGGCATTTGTCCTATTTTATTCAGCAAGGAGGTGGTGATGGTGAGCACAATAAAGGAATTCAAGAGGGGCCTGGATGTATTTCTGGAGCGTAATAATATTACAGGCTATAGCTACTAGAGAGGGGTCGTTGATCCAGGGAGTTATTCTGATTGCCTGATTGGAGTCGGGAAGGAATTTTTTATTCCCCTAAAGTGGGGAAAATTGGCTTCTAGCTCACAGTTTTTTTTTTTGCCTTCCTCTGGATCAACTTGCAGGATAACAGGCCGAACTGGATGGACAAATGTCTTTTTTCCGCCCTATGTACTATGTTACTATGTTACTAATTTATCCAGGTGTCTCAAAGAATGACTATAAACGCTGTCTGAATGATCACAATTGAGTACTTCCTGGCTGCCTTTCACAATAATATTTCAGCTTTGTTTTCCATATCTTTCCATCTAGTGTCAAAATATACCTAAAATTCTGCCTGACAGCACTTGGTAGAAATCAGCACATAAATTTAAGATGTGGTTTATGAGAAATGAACCATTGAAGCGACCAGGGAGAAAGCAAGGATAGATGAAAGGTATATAACTGCCTGTGGGGACCTGATTGAAGCAGGGCATGTCAAGCCTAATTTAGAGCAAAATGCAGTTTCTAGACTTTGTCATACACTGAGACACCTGACCGTTCCTTTATTAGAGGAGAACCCTGCAGTAACATCAGGGTAATTATAAGCAGTAAGTTTGTTCCTATGATGAACTATGTACGTGCTTAGTACAATAATTGAAATTAAATGACATTTGCTGGATATAAAATAATCATGTATTCTAAAGGAGGAGATGTAACGGATGCACAAAGCTTTTATATACTACATGAATTAAACAAATAAATCATTGTAATAAATAACTGCAGTATAACTATTGCAGAAATCTGCATGTGTGAACAGGGCCGGCAGTGACAGACTTCAGTTTATCGGTCATCCAGCAGAATACAGGGCAGTTAAGTTGTGCAGTCACTTGGGTGAAGCCACGGCACCAAAAATAAATTTCATTAAGTCACAAAATCAAAGACCTTGCCTATCTGGGCACTTACTAAACAGTATATCTACCTTAGCTAGGTGCAGGTCACAAAGAGATCAGGCTTTTAGAGGAGACAGGTCTACTAGCTCAAAGACATTAACCCAGACTAACAGTCTGAGGCCTCTGTTTATTCCACAGTATCCATCTCAGTGACTATACCATAGAACACCTCCAGATAGGGGGGATAGCTGAACTGGAGTGGGGTGGAATGGTGGGTCTCTCTACCAATCCTACCTACCAAGTCTGAATAAACCCACTCCAGCAAACTATACTAAACCATACAGCCTTCTGGATCCTGAGCAATAGATGTGAGCTATAAACCCCATCCAGTACTTTACCAAAGACATTGTTACACTATATTTACTATAACAACTATACCTGGAAAATTAAGTTAGATACATGTGTGTTATATCTGTTAAGATCCAGTGCAAAAAACAACAGTGAGAGTTGTCTACAGTATTTTGGCCGCAGCATTGCATCTTAATGGTTGTCAAAGAACAGCAAGCGGCATCAGTCACAAGGACATAAAGTTTTTTTTTAAGGTGCTCTATGGGATATTATAAATTCTGTTACAATCGTAACTTGCTGTGGAAAATGTTGGCACTGTATAAATAACATTTATTATGCTTGAGGATACAGCTGAAGAGGTTTGGGGGCGATTGCTGGTTATTTGTGTCTCGTTCAAACAGATAGCTACGTAACTTCCAATAAATACATTTTTTCACATCAACATTAAAGTAAAATTTTTTATAATATTTAATTGAATAAATAACTTCCAAATTTAAAATCTTTAGAGAGTTCTGTATATGTATTTTGCTCTTGTCCGGCACACATGGCCCATATGGCAGCCTGTAGTCCTGTTTTCTTATTGTTCTGCATAACAAGGAATTGTAATCTGTGCCATAAGTATTCACACAGTGAAATATATGTGTGTGTGTGTGTATATATATATATATATATATATACTGTAGATATAATAAGAAATATAACGGAACTTGTACTTCTCCATCAGATTTGATCTGCTTCTGGGTTTGTCTCAATAACTGCTGCTAAAAAAACCTGCATGTGAGACCTCATAGTAGATCCAAAAATATTGGGGGTTGATAGTTTAGGATGCCATCAAAGGTTAGGGGCAAATTTCCTCCATCATCCAGGGTGGACAGCTGTTGTAAGACATCGGTCTTGTTCTGGAGGACTTGGCATATAACTTCTCTGTAACGGTGCAAGATATGACATCTGAATACAGCAGCAGCGACATAGCAGGAACTTGTAGAGTAGAAACAGACACAAAACAGAAAGTCGATCGGGCAGTTCAGGAATTCCACAGAGCTGTCACGGCGGGCGTGCACTCAGACTCACAGATAACCCACCAACAAGGCTCTGGGCGAGAGACAGGGGAAGAGTCACCTCCTAGCTAATCCCTGACCTCTTTCCCTGCACTGCTCAGCCCACATGCAGACCTTAATGGTAGGTATGATGTGTCCCCGTGCCTGGGCTGAAACACCCTAAATTCCCTAAGATGGTGAAGAGGGGAAATAGGAGCAGCCTGCTCGCAGAGAACCTGGATGGGAGAGAAGACACAAAACAACCAAACTTGAAATCACACTTAGCTTGCTGAGCTGGAACAGCCAACCTTTCTTCCTAGCTTCCAAGACCACAATGATTCCTATAATCCGTTCAGAGCACTTGGATGGTGTGCTATTTAAACTAATGACTCCACCCAGTGCACCTGACGAGAGGCGGATCCAGCACAGCTCCAAAACAAACACTAAACTCGTGCTGCTATCCTGGCCGACCTCCGCACATCGTCAGAGCGGGGCATGACAAGAGCCAAGTTTGTAGTTGTGAAGTAGTGGAGCTGAGTGTGTAGTTGTGAAGCAGAAGACCTGAGTGTGTAGTTGTGAAGCAGCAGAGCTGAGTGTATAGTTGTGAAGCAGGCGACTTGAGTTTATAATTGTGATGCAGCAGAGCTGAGTTTGTACTTATTAAGCAGCTGAGCTGAATTGCAGCCCGAACAACAGACCTCCATTCATAGAGCAATCTAAATTCTGCAGGGGACAGCTGAGTAACAGTGCCGTTCATGATACTAGCTACTTCTTTTTCTGTCTACCTGCTCTGACAAGTGATAGAAAATGTTTATTAATAGATGACTGTTCTTACACTTTCTCCCCAATTTGATGTACTGCACACTTTAATTCTTGAGCTGTAAACTCATTTAACCTGTTCCTGTACCTGATATAGTGTGCATGGCGGCGATAAAGCTCACACTTACACCTTTGCATTTAATAGTAGCTATCGGACTTGTTTCAGGTTCCTGTGTAACAGACGGGCACAGAAATAAAATGAACCGCCATATTACATGTGTACTACTGTACAACCAGTGAAGAGAAAGAAGGTTTGTGCCTCTTTTTCGCGGACTCTGGTAATTCTGCAGGATGAAGGTTGTATTATACAGCGCCCATTCAAATAATTACACACAGTGCGCCTCTTTCCAACACCTCTCTGCTCTAATGGAGTTGGGGACCTCATTCTATGATGTCTGTAAACCCCTATAGAGTATGCTTAAGTGTCAATTCCCTCCCTTCCGGTTTTAATAATCTACATATTTTAATACGTTTGAAGTTTGTCTCATTTCAGTAAATAGCATTTATCATGTAGATAAAGTTAATACAAGGCACTTACCGTACTAATTTTTTGTGATTGTCCATATTGTCTCCTTTACTGGCTTGATTTATTTTTCCATCACATTATACTTTGCTCATATCTAGGGGTTATGACCATTCTGCAATCCAGCAGCGGTGGCCGTGCTTGCACACTATAGGAAAAGGTGCTGGCCTATGCACACTCCAGCGGGAAGCCACCAGAGAGACCTGTATCTTTTTTCTATATTGTGCAAGCACGACCACCGCTGCTGGATTTCAGGGGTGTTCGTAACCCTCTGGATATGAGCAGTGTATAATGTGATGGAAAATGAAACAAGCCAAGAAAGGAGGCAATATGGACAATCACAATACATTATTGTATTCCACTATGGAACTAAGTGCAGAAAATCTGCAGCATTTACTGTAACAAAGTGTCCTTAAAGGGGTTTTCCAAGTGTTTTATACTGATGACCTATCCTCAGAATAGGTCATCAGTATGTGATCGGTGGGAGCCCAACACCTGGTACCCTTGCTGATCAGCTGTTAAAAGAGGCCGCAATGCTCCAGTTAGCTCAGCGGCCTCTTTGCAGCTTACAAAGCATTGCCCCATCCAGTGGATAGGGAATGAATGGGACTGAGGTGCGCCTAAGCCATGTGACCAATGAACGGGATCTCACTAGCGTATGGTAAGCTGTTAGAAGACGTTAGCACTCACTAGAGAACCAAGACCTCCTCAAACAGCTGATGAGTGGGAGTCCTGGGTATTGGACCCCCACTGATCAGATACTGATGATCAGTAGAAAACACTTGGAAAACCCCTTTAATACTTTATCTTCTTTTATGATCCACTCCTGATTTTAGCTTCCAAAAGTGCATCAGGAAACCTGACGTGTGGTCATAGCCTTAGAGTAAAAAATAGTATTATGGAATTTTCACAGAAACTCTGATGAAATATGGTTTGGCAATTATAATTAGAGAGCGAGCAGATGTCAAAAGCCTAATAAAATGACTTTCAAAATAAATGCATTTGCCAGGCTTTAATCCTTGATTACATGCATGATTTCTCCATTTATTTTTAGAATTGATCCTGATGTCCGTGCCTAAAGGCAATGCTTCCTGCACATATATCAATAAAATGGGCAGACCAGTAAGAGGGTACAATTATCTCAACAAATAATAATAAGATTGAAAAGTTTTATGGCTCCCTTAGGTTTGTTTATGAACCGTAAATTGCCAGTTGCTGATAGAAGGAGGCCCTTTTGGATTGAAAGCACTAAATTGGTTTCGAACATAATTTACCTCTTAAAGGGATTGTCTACAGAACAGACTATTAAACCACCAATGGGAAAATGATGAATGTCAGGTAATTGCCGCACACTGACTGAGTAAGGGAAAGTCAGGAAAGTCTAATGTAGATTAAAAGCTCGTTTTCCTGGGCTGATAATCGTCTGAAGGAGCATTCATAAGAAGCTTGTTCCTGATCATTGCCCATGTCAACATGCAAGCAATTAGACAACCATAAAAAGCTTATTTCGCCATCGTATTGCATATTCTATGTGGGCCTAAAAGTGTTTGTTGGCAGCATATCATGCTATAGTTTGAATATTTTCCAGAAGCCTGGCATTTTGAAGAAAAGGAGTGGTGTAATGTGAGTAAGAGGGAGGTTCCACAGTAAACTGTATGGTGTAAGCAGCATACACTCACCTAAAGAATTATTAGGAACACCATACTAATACGGTGTTGGACCCCCTTTTGCCTTCAGAACTGCCTTAATTCTACGTGGCATTGATTCAACATTCAACAAATGTTGGCCCATATTGATAGGATAGCATCTTGCAGTTGATGGAGATTTGAGGGATGCACATCCAGGGCACGAAGCTCCCATTCCACCACATCCCAAAGATGTTCTATTGGGTTGAGATCTGGTGACTGTGGGGGCCATTTTAGTACAGTGAACTCAATGTCATGTTCAAGAAACCAATTTGAAATGATTCGAGCTTTGTGACATGGTGCATTATCCTGCTGGAAGTAGCCATCAGAGGATGGATACATGTTCTCATTCTGTTTACGCCAAATTCGGACTCTACCATTTGAATGTCTCAACAGAAATCGAGACTCATCAGACCAGGCAACATTTTTCCAGTCTTCAACAGTCCAATTTTGGCGAGTTCGTGCAAATTGTAGCCTCTTTTTCCTATTTGTAGTGGAGATGAGTGGTACCCGGTGGGGTCTTCTGCTGTTGTAGCCCATCCGCCTCAAGGTTGTGCGTGTTGTGGATTCACAAATGCTTTGCTGCATACCTCGGTTGTAACGAGTGGTTATTTCAGTCAACGTTGCTCTTCTATCAGCTTGAATCAGTCGGCCCATTCTCCTCTGACCTCTAGCATCCACAAGGCATTTTCGCCCACAGGACTGCCGCATACTGGATGTTTTTCCCTTTTCACACCATTCTTTGTAAACCCTAGAAATGGTTGTGCGTGAAAATCCCAGTAACTGAGCAGATTGAGAAATACTCAGACCGGCCTGTCTGGCACCAACAACCATGCCACGCTCAAAATTGCTTAAATCACCTTTCTTTACCATTCTGACATTCAGTTTGGAGTTCAGGAGATTGTCTTGACCAGGACCACCCCCCTAAATGCATTGAAGCAACTGCCATGTGATTGGTTGACTAGATAATTGCATTAATGAGAAATAGAACAGGTGTTCCTAATAATTATTTAGGTGAGTGTATATGTATTTGTATAGTGCATTTGCATTCTGCTTGAAAAAGGCTTTTTGAAGCAAAACCTTGTCTATTGTTGATTTTAATCTTGTGGAAAATAAGTCATGATTTAGAAGATATATGGAAGTTTTGACCTCTGATGGCCATCTGTTGGGGCCCTCCTAGAGAGCAGCAATGCTAAGTTACCATCTGTACTAACAATGATGGCTCATATGCCCAGGCCCCTCACAGAGGTTGTACTTACTTCGCTCCCCGACACCCGTGTCGCTTCTCATACGACACAGCCGCCGCTGCATCTCCCCTGGGAGACGGGGGGAGCAGCCAATAGCATGCCGCCACGGGAATGAGTCTTCCTAGCGCCACCCGCTATGCTTGAGAGGATCATCCCCGTTGCGGCCTGCTATTGGCTGCCAAATCCCCCCCCCCCCAACACCAGATGTTTTCATGCGGCTGACGGGGAGATGCAGCGTTGGCCGTGCCCATATGAGAAGCGACGCTGGTCCCGGGGAGCGATGTAAGTGCAACCTTTGTGAGGGCCCCGGGCATATGGGGGTGCATTATAGAACTTGGATACTCCCTTTACGTTAGCTCTGTTGCCTTGATCCCGACCAATGGTAATGTAGAGATGGTATGTTCTTCCATTTTTGTGTGACTTTACTTTAGCTATTCTAGTTTCCAAACTCCAAAAGAAGTATATTAGTGAGCTAATTGGCTTCCTATAAAATTGGCCCTTGTGTGTGTATCTGAAAATTAGATTGTTAGCAAAATTGGGAACAGAAACTGGCTTCTGTACAGCGCAGCAGAATATTTTTGCACAACCTAAGCAACAGTAATAAATCAATAGGGGATCCTAATTGGCTAATCTATGGAGGCATTATTTGAGGACCTTCCCTCTTTTAACACTAATGGGCCATTTGACAATGGGTCTTCTGATGTTATTCGAGTGTTTCCTGTGTTAATTGTTTCTGTGTAGCTTTAGCACCTATGACCATAGCCTGGACAATTTTTATATATTATGTTCTATACAGGATAAATAAGTATGATAATATGTAGCTTCATCTAACTTCTAGAACAAATCTATCTTTTCATTCCTGATTGGTCATTGTAAAGGTTCATCATAAGGAAAAGGAGATGGTCAGCACAGTCAAAGGCTTTTCATCTATGTGGATTTCATCAACAGTAACATGTCTAATAAAACTTCTCCTGCGTAAAGCTCTTTCCTGCAATGAATAATATTTAGCAAAGTTTTACTGACAAGAATATTTGCATAGTAGTTTTCACATTATTAAAAATTTCTGTTTGAGATATAAACTGACTTCATCCAATGTTATGTTTTTTAGATACATTTTAGACCTGAATCTATCATTATCTATCAAAATCTCAGTAGTGAAAAACAAAACCTCTTGCTGTAAAAATTATGCAAGATTTTCTGAACTATGATGATACAGTATATATCCAATTTATAATTTTTTGTAATCTGTAAGTCTTAGAGACAAGATATGATATGATGAAAATGACCTTCCAAAACATTATTTCCTTAGTTAACTAGGTTGAATCTTAACCCCTTTTTAACCGCCATACAGCTATTTACATCAGCGGTTGGGACTTTAAAGATGGCACCTGCTCAGTGGAGCAGGCACCATAGCTGTGGGGTGCTGCTCTTTCATACAGCAGGCACCGGCTGCTAATGTCTGTGACCAGCTGTGATACCGATTGCGGACATTTAACACTCCAGATGCCGTGGTCAATGCTGAATGCTGAAAACCCGTAAACATGCGCTTCCGGGTGTGCCTTAGCTCCCCCCTTCGGGGATCGGGGGAGCCGGAGTGTGTTAGCAGCAGCCCCTGTCCTCCTGTGTGACAGGAGGCTGCTGCTTAGTAATTTCGTAATTTCTGTGGAGCCCCTCCCTGTGGCAGGGCTCCATAGAAATACAGTAAAATTCAATGATTGCTTGTGGAAGTTCCATATGGGAACTATAAAAAAAAAAGTGCAGAAATAGAAAAAAAATGTTTATAAATAAAAAAAATTATTATAACAATTCTAATCACCCCCTATCTGCAAAATGAAAGAAAAAACATAAATATATTATATATATATATATATATATATATATATATATATAAAAAATCACAAATATCGCAGCAGCACAGTCAGACCACATGCACTGGGTGCAATTCCTCACAGAGGTAGGCTTCTCCTCCACGATACGTACTTAGCAAATAACGAGGCAGCACTTCCAGCTTTTGGTGACAGGGTGACGACCCCAAAACTTTATTCCCAGCAACGTTTCGGCCTACTCAATGAGGCCTTTGTCAAGCTATACAACAGTGCTGACTATTGGGTATATATACCCACAAATCAATACACACTCAGTGCAATTAGTGAAACCACATGTTATCAATAAGGTCACATGATCTTCCATAACAACATCATCACATGACATTCCGTATCTAATACATGTTAATGTCAAAACCATATTTAACATATACACAATCTATAAAACAAATCATCAGTGATCATTCCTCAGTGTTATACAATATAAATCCGGTTCATGTATACATTACAGTTTAATATACAACAGAAGTGTCCCTTGAGTGCGAAATCCAAGGTCATAGGTGAAATGCAGACGTGCTCAGTGCATCAAGGGTTAAAATTCCTTATTCGTGATGCAGCTGCATCATATCAAAAGTTAAAAAATAGTGGAGCTTACCGCCCATGGACCCGCCGAGTCAGCCAGCGCTGGCGTCTCACCCACCTCCCGACGCCGCTACGCAACCACGCAAACTCCCTGGAACGCACCGTCACCCAGTGGAGCGCATCGTAGGCGCAGCAGCGGAGGGCAAGACCATGCACCGCATCGAAGGGGCTTGTCAGTGGCCATGGTAACACAGGGTAAATATCCCAGTGCGGTGAACGGCAGGGGCATCCGGACGAAAACATTGTGCACAAAAACTATGTCATTCTTCATCTCAGTGTGTAGGGGGGCCAAGGGGCGGCGACATTTGGCACCCGGTTCCCAAATGACCAGACATGCCTATGGCGCCCCCTTCAGCCATCCCCCACACTGAGAGACAAACTCGTGCTGCTCCAATGGGACAAACCCTTCCCATCTGCATGCATTTAACTGTGGTGTGCCAGGTTCAAGGCCAGTACCATGGCATCCAAAGCCACCATCGTAATTGTGCAGATCAGGTCAAAACATCATAGTATGCACCATGTGACTCGTCCGAGAACACACCCGCCGAAATCCGCCAGTTCTTCATACGGTGGTCACTGCTTCACTAGCGTACTCAGGGGGTCCACACGCGGCACCATCCACTAAAATAGACAAAGGGTCATTGGGCTTGTCCAAAGAGTCTCTGAAACAAACAAAAGATGTATGAGAATACAGGAAATACATTAGGTTCAAAGTTGGCACTGTTGTGTATTCTCCTCACCAGACAAGACGATTCAGACCCCCCCCCACGTTCGATAAGCTGACTACACACTTTCTATCCAAATAGTTCCCATCTACATTCTGCATTAAGGCCGTCTGGCTTAAGTGAGCGCAACCTATGGATCCACATAATCTCACGCTGCTTCAACAGTCTTTCCCTGTTACCTCCCCTTTTGAGTGGAGGAATGTGATCTATCACCCTAAACTTAAGGTCCTTTTCTCTGTGCCCAGCTTCAACAAAATGCTTAGGCACTGGGAGGTCCTTCCGTTTTTGACGAATGGAATACCTATGATAGTTCATTCTCGTCTTCACATCACAGGTAGTTTCCCCAACGTAGAAAAGGTTGCAGGGGCAAGACAAAAGATAGACGACAAATGAACTATCACATGTTAGGAAGTGTCGTATTTCAAACCGCGTGTTTATTACAGGGTGCTTGAATTTCTCCCCTTTCAGCATATAACTACAATTCAACAGAATTTTAGTTATATGCTGAAAGGGGAGAAATTCAAGCACCCTGTATTAAATTTACCCTGTGTTGCCATGGCCACTGACACGCCCCCTCGATGCGGTGCTATTGCGGCCGTGTCACATGGTCTTGCCCTCCTCCCTCCGCTGCTGCGCCTGCGATGCGCTCCACTGGGTGACGGTGCGTTCCAGGGAGTTTGCGTGGTTGCGTAGCGGCGTCGGGAGGTGGGTGAGAGACGTCTGGCCCGGCGCATGCGCATTGCAGATGGGGGGACGCCAGCGCTGGCTGACTCGGCGGGTCCATGGGCGGTAAGCTCCACTATTTTTTAACTTTTGATATGATGCAGCTGCATCACGAATAAGGAATTTTAACCCTTGATGCACTGAGCACGTCTGCACTTCACCTATGACCTTGGATTTCGCACTCAAGGGACACTTCTGTTGGAGTCCGCGCGAAAGACGGGATCGAGCGGCGAATGAGGAGGACGGCGCATGCGCAGCCTTGACAAGCGCGGTCCCGGCGACTGAGCCGGCTGTCAATTACAGTGCCTAGAGGCAGGGTTAGGGCAGGGGAGGTACAGCCAGAGGTGAGGGAAGGGCTACCCCCTTGACTTCTAGCGTGACTGTTGGAGCAGGAAATGCTAACTTTATAAGATGATTTTTTTCAGGCAGATACAGCGCATGAAAGCGGCACAAGGATGTATAAGAACACACTGAAGATGATCTATAAGGTACTGTTGCTAGTTTATAAAGTGAAAATGAGGTGAAAGGTTCGCTTTAATTCTACGTGGCATTGATTCAACAAGGTGCTGATAGCATTCTTTAGAAATGTTGGCCCATATTGATAGGATAGCATCTTGCAGTTGATGGAGTTTTGAGGGATGCACATCCAGGGCACGAAGCTCCCATTCCACCACATCCCAAAGATGCTCTATTGGGTTGAGATCTGGTGACTGTGGGGGCCATTTTAGTACAGTGAACTCATTGTCATGTTCAGAAACCAATTTGAAATGATTCGAGCTTTGTGACATGGTGCATTATCCTGCTGGAAGTAGCCATCAGAGGATGGATACATGTTCTCATTCTGTTTACGCCAAATTTGGACCATTTGAATGTCTCAACAGAAATCGATACTCATCAGACCAGGCAACATTTTTCCAGTCTTCAACAGTCCAATTTTGGTGAGCTCGTGCAAATTGTAGCCTCTTTTTCCTATTTGTAGTGGAGATGAGTGGTACCCGGTGGGGTCTTCTGCTGTTCTAGCCCATCCACCTCAAGGTTGTGCATGTTGTGGCTTCACAAATGCTTTGCTGCATACCTCGGTTGTAACGAGTGGTTATTTCAGTCAACGTTGCTCTTCTATCAGCTTGAATCAGTCGGCCCATTCTCCTCTGACCTCTAGCATCCACAAGGCATTTTTGCCCACAGGACTGCCGCATACTGGATGTTTTTCCCTTTTCACACCATTCTTTGTAAACCCTAGAAATGCTTGTGTGTGAAAATCCCAGTAACTGAGCAGATTGTGAAATACTCAGACCGGCCCGTCTGGCACCAACAACCATGCCACGCTCAAAATTACTTAAATCACCTTTCTTTCTCATTCTGACATTCAGTTTGGAGTTCAGGAGATTGTCTTGACCAGTACCACCCCCCTAAATGCAATGAAGCAACTGCCATGTGATTGGTTGACTAGATAATTGCATTAATGAGAAATAGAACAGGTGTTCCTAATAATTCTTTAGGTGAGTGTATGTATATATATATATATATATATATATATATATATACACTGTGTACAGAATTATTAGGCAAATGAGTATTTTGACCACATCATCCTCTTTATGCATGTTGTCTTACTCCAAGCTGTATAGGCTCGAAAGCCTACTACCAATTAAGCATATTAGGTGATGTGCATCTCTGTAATGAGAAGGGGTGTGGTCTAATGACATCAACACCCTATATTAGGTGTGCATAATTATTAGGCAACTTCCTTTCCTTTGGCAAAATGGGTCAAAAGAAGGACTTGACAGGCTCAGAAAAGTCAAAAATAGTGAGATATCTTGCAGAGGGATGCAGCACTCTTAAAATTGCAAAGCTTCTGAAGCGTGATCATCGAACAATCAAGCGTTTCATTCAAAATAGTCAACAGGGTCGCAAGAAGCGTGTGGAAAAACCAAGGCGCAAAATAACTGCCCATGAACTGAGAAAAGTCAAGCGTGCAGCTGCCAAGATGCCACTTGCCACCAGTTTGGCCATATTTCAGAGCTGCAACATCACTGGAGTGCCCAAAAGCACAAGGTGTGCAATACTCAGAGACATGGCCAAGGTAAGAAAGGCTGAAAGACGACCACCACTGAACAAGACACACAAGCTGAAACGTCAAGACTGGGCCAAGAAATATCTCAAGACTGATTTTTCTAAGGTTTTATGGACTGATGAAATGAGAGTGAGTCTTGATGGGCCAGATGGATGGGCCCGTGGCTGGATTGGTAAAGGGCAGAGAGCTCCAGTCCGACTCAGACGCCAGCAAGGTGGAGGTGGAGTACTGGTTTGGGCTGGTATCATCAAAGATGAGCTTGTGGGGCCTTTTCGGGTTGAGGATGGAGTCAAGCTCAACTCCCAGTCCTACTGCCAGTTTCTGGAAGACACCTTCTTCAAGCAGTGGTACAGGAAGAAGTCTGCATCCTTCAAGAAAAACATGATTTTCATGCAGGACAATGCTCCATCACACGCTCCAAGTACTCCACAGCGTGGCTGGCAAGAAAGGGTATAAAAGAAGAAAATCTAATGACATGGCCTCCTTGTTCACCTGATCTGAACCCCATTGAGAACCTGTGGTCCATCATCAAATGTGAGATTTACAAGGAGGGAAAACAGTACACCTCTCTGAACAGTGTCTGGGAGGCTGTGGTTGCTGCTGCACGCAATGTTGATGGTGAACAGATCAAAACACTGACAGAATCCATGGATGGCAGGCTTTTGAGTGTCCTTGCAAAGAAAGGTGGCTATATTGGTCACTGATTTGTTTTTGTTTTGTTTTTGAATGTCAGAAATGTATATTTGTGAATGTTGAGATGTTATATTGGTTTCACTGGTAAAAATAAATAATTGAAATGGGTATATATTTGTTTTTTGTTAAGTTGCCTAATAATTATGCACAGTAATAGTCACCTGCACACACAGATATCCCCCTAAAATAGCTAAAGCTAAAAACAAACTAAAAACTACTTCCAAAAATATTCAGCTTTGATATTAATGAGTTTTTTGGGTTCATTGAGAACATGGTTGTTGTTCAATAATAAAATTAATCCTCCAAAATACAACTTGCCTAATAATTCTGCACTCCCTGTAGAAGAAGGGTCTGTTAGGAGATGGGAGGTATTTTCCTCCCAGCATATGCTGCAGAGACTGATTGCAGCAAGGTGAGGTCAAGCACCATGCTGGATTTCACTTGCCGGACCGGGCTTTGTGAATGCTCAGCTCTCATTAAAAGCAGCTAGAGTGTGGGATAGGTGTGGGTGTTAAGTTGTTTGTACCTGTGTGGATGTTTGCAACCTGTCTGGAAGGACAGGTCGACTTTGTTCAGGACTTTGAGCGGATCTGTGGCAAGGTGTGAAAACACACCAGGACTTGACCAGTACACGCGGTACCTGCAACACAGTGTGAACTGAACACCAGGACTTGATCTAGATACGTGGTACCTGCAGCATGGTGTGAACTGAACACCAGGACTTCATACAAAGGTCTTTGTCTGGTAAAAAAAGGACTTCATACAAAGGTCTTTGTCTGGTAAAAAAAGGACTTCATACAAAGGTCTTTGTCTGGTAAAAAAAAATAAGTTTTTGTGACTCTGTACTGCACCCGCTCACCCTGCCTACCAGAGCAAATCCTCACAATTGGTGGCTTGGAGCGGGCATACAAAGCGAGGCTGGCGCAAAACCGGAATTATTTTCTTTTGTGTGTTTCATTTTTTTCTGGGCACTGTTTTATGTCTTGGATCAAGCCCGCTAAATTGCAATCAGTGTCACTAGACAAGCTGGAGGCTGTAGAAAAAGCCCTCTTGGAGGCTAACCAGCAACTGTGAGAGGCTAATGAGCAACAGCAAGAAATGAACCAGCACCAACAGGAGGCTAATCAGCGACAGCAAGAAACGAACCAGCTGCTACCGCAACACGTGATGGCCTTACAGAGGACAGGAGAATTGTGGGGGGTCCACAATGTACGGAAATCAGTCCGCACGGCGATCCTCAAAATGGCTCCAACTGTTGACGTCGAGACCTACCTGGCAGTGTTCAAGAAAGGGTAGACCCTCCCCCTCTCCCACCAAGACCAGTGGGCTGAGGTTATTGCTTTGTTCCTGACATCCAGATCCCAACAGTTCTACTTTGAATTGTCTGCCGAGCAAGTGTTTAACTACAACAAAGTCAAGGGTGAGATCCTGATGCAACTGGGGGTGACTGTGTTGGTTCAGGCCCAGCGGGTGCATTAGTGGGAGTTTGACCCGGCCAAGCCAGCGAGGTTACAGTATTATGACTTGGTTCACCTATTGCAGAAATGGCTACAGCCCTAGGTATTGAATCCTACTGCCATGCTGGACTGTGTTGTGTCTAACAGGTTCTGGAGGGCGTTGTCACAGCCCCTACAGCGCTGAGTCGGACAGGCGTCCCCTGCTAGCACGCTTGAGATGGTGGACCTGGTAGAGCAGTATGGGGCTACCAAGGAACTCCAGGAGGGGGCTCTAGTGAAGGCAGCAATAACATTCATAAATTCTCCACCCCAGACCCGGCGGCCAGAGCTGAGAAAGACCGTTCGGGATGTGCCCTTTGGGGATCTGACCCCGATAATCTGATGGCAGTGTCATGAGCCCGGCCATGTAAGGGCCGACTGTCCCCACTTGGTTGAGCCCATGGATACAAACTTTGGGTACCAACAGTCACTGTATGCCAGAAGGATCTGTGCGTCAGACACTCCAGAGACTCTTGATCAAACATTTGTCAGGTGGAAGTAGGAGTCACTCCCGCGGTGGCTCTGCTGGACTCAGGGAGTCTGGTGACCCTTGTGATGGCTACTCTGGTGCGACTGCCACTGAGTTTACTGGCTGGCAAGTCAGCGTAGTCAGCATACATGGAGATTTAAAAGACTACCCTACCGCTCTGGTGTCTGTAAACACATGTGCCGGCTGGCGGATCCATGAGGTGGCAGTGGCCACAAGCCTGCACTATGAGTTGATACTAGGAAGAGACTTTCCGTTGTTCCCAGACCTGTGGCCAGCCATTATACCTACTGATCCCCAAGAGATAGGGAAAGCTCCAGTGCAGAGGCCTGGCTCAGTCAGGGTGCTAGAACGCTGGGAACCCAAAGCAGAGGTGTCCACGGTAGGGGTGACAGCCACTCCGGTGGATGAGGTGGAGACAACCCCAATGGGATAGTTAGGGAGCATATGAAGGCAGCTCAGCGAGCCCACAGTCGGGTCTATAATCAAGCGGCTCGGGTTCGAAACATTAGCCTGGGAGATCGGGTCTTGGTTTTTGTGCCACCTGTGGACAGTAAGTTCCTTGCTAGGTGGCAGGGGCCCTATGAGATACTGGAGAAAGTAGGCAACATAAATTACAAGGTACACCAGCCAGGTCGGCGGAAGCCAGAGCAGGTCTACCATGTCAACTTACTGAAGCCTTGGAAGGATGTTGAGAACAACCCACAGCCTCTTTACCTAGGACAGTGATGGCGAACCTTTTACAGACAGAGTGCCCAAACGTCAACGCAAAACCAACTTATTTATTGCAAAGCGCCAACACAGCAATTTAACCTGAATACCAGTATAGTATATTTTCTATGTACTTTATAATTTAGCTATAATAGCTCCCTACATTCAGGGCGCTGCCTGTGCTGCTCATAGCTCTCCCTGCGCTGATGAATGTCAGGAGAAGTCCAAGACATATTGGTACACCATAGACTTTTTCCAGGGTGTGGGTGCCCACAGAGAGGGCTCTGAGTGCCTCTGATCTAGGAGAAGGTGTTCCGGCACCTCTGTTGCAAGGGAAGCGGCTGCCACGGTACGTGTTGCTGACAGCCTTTTATCTAAGCAGGCTCAGGAGGCCAGGGAGTTTATTAGTTTGTTCAGGACTTGAACCCTTTAAGCGGATCTGTGGCAAGGTGTGAACACACCAGGACTTGACCAGTACACGCGGTACCTGCAACACGGTGTGAACTGAACGCCAGGACTTAAAACAAAGGTGAAGTTGTTTTTTCTCTTGTGATACCTGCCAAGTGTGAATAAACACTGAATTCTGGTAAAGAACTGTTTTTATGCGTCTGTACTGCATCCGCTCACCCTGCCTACCAAAGCAAATCCCCACAATTTTATATATATGTATGCTTGCATGCATTTAATAAAAAGTGATCAAAAAGTCGTGCACACCCCAAAATGGTAACACTGAAAAGTACAGATCGCCCTGCAAAAAATTTGTCTGCAAACAGCTCCGCACACATAAATACAAAAAAGTTATAGGGTTCAGAATATGGAGACTAAAACTTTTTATTTTTTTCAAGGTTTCTATTTTTTTTTTATTTCACTATAAAAACATAATAAAAAATATACATATGTGGTATTGCCAGATTTGTACTGACCTGGAGAATGAAAGCAACTGGTCAGTTTTATGGTTTAGGGAACTCCATAAAAACAAAACCCCAAAAACTGTTTTGGAATTGCATTTTTTTCCAATTTCACCCTATTTATAATTTTTTCCCCCCCACAGTGTATGCAACCGTAAATAGTGCCATTAGAAAGGGCATCTTGTCCTGCAAAAAACAAGCCATCATACAGCTATGTGAACAGAAAAATTAAAAAGTCATGGCTTTGGGAGGGATGGGAGTAAAAAAATGAAAAAATAAGAAAATTGCCTGGTCATGAAAGGGTTAAAGGAGATGTGGCATCAGAAAATGGCCTTGGTTTAAATAACGTTTTTATGTTAAGCATATTTTTAAAGAATCCTTTAATATTCTTAATTTTCCATGTCAATATCTATAATTAAACAAAACAAAAATATTAAATCCTGCAGTTTTCTTACTGGCCACTAAGCCTAATAATAGGCACCACTTCTTGGTCTGAAAAAAACAGGTTTTGTCCCTATAGGGCCCTCAGGATACTTTAGCAAAAATCAAAACATGGTCAACTGACCAAACAATCCTTTTAGGGGTCCTATACAGTACAGACCAAAAGTTTGGACACACCTTCTCATTTAAAGAGTTTTCTTTATTTTCATGACTATGAAAATTGTAGATTCACACTGAAGGCATCAAAACTATGAATTAACACATGAGGAATTATATAAATAAACAAGTGTGAAACAACTGAAAATATGTCATATTCTAGGTTTTTCAAAGAAGCCACCTTTTGCTTTGATTACTGCTTTTCACACACTTGGCATTCTCTTGATGAGCTTCAAGAGGTAGTCCCCTGAAATGGTTTTCACTTCAGAGGTGTGCCCTGTCAGGTTTAATAAGTGGGATTTCTTGCCTTATAAATGGGGTTGGGACCATCAGTTGCGTTGAGGAGAAGTCAGGTGGATACACAGCTGATAGTCCTACTTAATAGACTGTTAGATTTTGTATTATGGCAAGAAAAAAGCAGCTAAGTAAAGAAAAACGAGTGGCCATCATTACTTTAAGAAATGAAGGTCAGTCAGTCAGCCGAAAAATTGGGAAAACTTTGAAAGTAAGGGCTATTTGACCATGAAGGAGAGTGATGGGGTGCTGCGCCAGATGACCTGGCCTCCACAGTCACCGGACCTGAACCCAATCGAGATGGTTTGGGGTGAGCTGGACCGCAGAGTGAAGGCAAAAGGGCCAACAAGTGCTAAGCATCTCTGGGAACTCCTTCAAGACTGTTGGAAGACCATTTCAGGGGACTACCTCTTGAAGCTCATGAAGATAATGCCAAGAGTGTGCAAAGCAGTAATCAAAGCAAAAGGTGGCTACTTTGAAGAACCTAGAGTATGACATATTTTCAGTTGTTTCACACTTGTTTGTTATGTATATAATTCCACATGTGTTAATTCATAGTTTTGATGCCTTCATAGTCATGAAAATAAAGAAAACTCTTTGAATGAGAAGGTGTGTCCAAACTTTTGGTCTGTACTGTATATGTGTTAAAACTTCAAACTTTATTATTTACTTTTTTTAAAATACGGTACTGAGAGAAAACAATACTGTAGGGTAGTTTAAAAATATCAGGCTACAGTTACGGGCTTGAGTCAATTACTAAATATCTTTTTGTGGTCGCTGTCACTCGCTCTGCACTCTATTTGAGAGGTAATTTACCTCACAGATACTCTGTAGCCATTTCTGGCACTTCATTAGATATCAAGTGCACAATACTGTTACTCCACAAAGGGAGTGATGGTATCGCTCCGGGGGGCGGGTGGGGGGGGGATATATAATATCACCACAGCTTCCCAGGTGTGTTCTCAATGGTGAATTGTTGGTGTCCCTTTAGGTCATTTATATAAGAATTCCTATTGTAAATAGGTGAGGTATATTCTTATATCCCTATATAACAGACATCCATCATTCATTAATACCATATCACACACAGGGAGACTGAGCTGCTGGCCTCCAGACACTTATACAGTATCTACTAAGCTGGACAGTAATTGCAACCCTACTAGCGATGCGACGCCACGTATGGGGGTGTGCCCTCGGTGTGATTTACCTCATTGGTGGAGAGTAGCGGCATTCCCCCCGCCCACCTGTCAATCCTGGTGCGGCTCACATGATGGGTGGATGTATGTGTCAATTGCAGTGGCATACCTTCACTGTTGGAATCCACAAACTGGGAGGGGACAGATAGTTTATTTAGTCAGGCGAAACACAGCATGTCACGCTATTACCCCAACTCCCTTGACGAAGCCGCCTTGCGGTGAAACATGTCGGGTGGGGTAGTGACAGTTTATATATTTTAGGCAGGTTACAGTATAGGGCAAAACCAATAGCTACCATCACTCCCTTAGTGGAGTAACAGTATTGTGCACTTGATATCTAATGAAGTGCCAGAAATGGCTACAGAGTATCTGTGAGGTAAATTACCTCTCAAATAGAGTGCAGAGCGAGTGACAGCGACCACAAAAAGATATTTAGTAATTGACTCAAGCCCGTAACTGTAGCCTGATATTTTTTAACTACCCCACAGTATTGTCCTCTCTAAGTATTTAAAAAAAAAGTAAATAATAAAGTTTGAAGTTTTAACACATATATAGGACCACTAAAAGGATTGTTTGGTCAGTTGACCGTGTTTTGATTTTTACTTCTAGGTCTGTACACCCCCTTTACTTCAGTTATCTGCTTATCTATACACAGAGGTGATATCATTACAGGCAGAATTAGGGTCCATTCACACGTCCGTTGTTTCTTTCCTGATCTGTTCCGTTTTTTGCGGAACAGATCTGGACCAGATCTGGACCCATTCATTTTCAATGGGTCCTGAAAAAAAATCAGACATTGTGCTGTCCGATTTTTTTTCAGGACCCATTGAAAATGAATGGGTCCAGATCTGTTCCGCAAAATGGACGTGTGAATGGACCCTTAGAATGACAGATAAATCAGGACCCACCATTCACAGTAGATGATTGTCAAAGCTTATCTACTCCACCTCTCTACACAATGACCTCTGCACAGGTGGCAGAACATGTCTAGAAAACTCTCTTCCATAGAAGTCAATGAGGTCCCCTCCAGACCATGTCTATGGACCATGGGTCTGCCATAAAGCAATTTTTTTAATGCTTTCTAAATATGATGACAGCCCCCATAATCATGTTCAGGAAATAGAATTAAAAAAATCTGCAATCAACAAATAAAAACAGATTAGGGGTGTGCCACTATTTGGTTTTAACTGGCAGAAAACTTTTTGGGTGACATTCTTTAAAGTGGTTTTTCGGGAGATCAATATACATGGCCTATCCTCAGGATAGGTTATCAATGTCTGATTGGTGGGGGTCCAACTCCTGGCTTCCCTGCCGATCAACTGTTTGAAGTGGTCACAGCATACCAAGCACAGTGCTGTACATTGTATAGTGGCTGTACTTGGTTTTGCAGCCCAGGCTCATTCACCTTAATGGCCCATGTTACCAATGATTGGGATTGCCCCAGCCTTTTCAAACAAATGATTGGATTATTGGTTGTTATATACTTCAACTGTGCAGTAGACATCAGCAGTAACTATTATATCGTTATTGCATTTTTGCTTGTTCTGATTCGTATTGTTTACAAGTATTAACAGTATGGTAACATTTGCTAACTACACAAAACTGTTCTATGAACATTTCCATTTCATGGTCCGTTATCTATGCATAGACATTGTAGCCCATCAATGGTTGTGCATCTAAATTGTTCAGATATGGATTGTTCTTGAAAACAGTAAAATAATTAAATACCAGATATGTACACCCTTACCTTAGCCCCCAATTTAGTTAATGACTCCAATTTCTCATGAAATAAATTAAACATTGTATCATGGCATGCTAGCAAGCCCCTTAACAGACTACAATACCCAACACAACCAATGGGGGCCACACATAGACACATGTAGCCTAGACATCTTTTGACAGTATCACAAAATCAGATAAAAAAAAAATCTGGTCATGTTGTGACACACATCTTTGTATATGTTAAAGGGGTTGTCTCACCTCAGAGATTGGAGACATATCGCTAGGGTATGCCACCAATGTCGGATAGGTGCGGGTCCCACCTCTAGGGCTTGCATCTATCGCTAGAGCGTGACCATTAACATAACCTCTTCCCGTGTGTGTTTATTCACACAAAAGGCAAAAGAAAAACGACTCATTAGTCTTTTACACAATGAAAAGTCCATAGAACAGATACGTCACCTTGCTAGCCGTTTTATCCCCAGCAGTCCACAGCAGGCTTTAGGGGCCTGTTTCCCAGCATACAGCCCTCATGCGGCTCTGAACCTTCCAGCACAGCACCATGCTTCAGATCCCAAAACAGAGACTCAACTACTGAGCCCAGCTACCTATTTAACCACCTCAGCCCCCAGTGCTTAAACACCCTGAAAGACCAGGCCACTTTTTACACGTCTGCACTACACTACTTTCACCGTTTATTGCTCGGTCATGCAACTTACCACCCAAATGAATTTTACCTCCTTTTCTTCTCACTAATAGAGCTTTCATTTGGTGGTATTTCATTGCTGCTGACATTTTTACTTTTTTTGTTATTAATCGAAATTTAACGATTTTTTTGCAAAAAAATGTCATTTTTCACTTTCAGTTGTAAAATTTTGCAAAAAAAACGAGATCCATATATAAATTTTGCTCTAAATTTATTGTTCTACATGTCTTTGATAAAAAAAAATGTTTGGGTAAAAAAAAAAATGGTTTGGGTAAAAGTTATAGCGTTTACAAACTATGGTACAAAAATGTGAATTTTCGCTTTTTGAAGCAGCTCTGACTTTCTGAGCACCTGTCATGTTTCCTGAGGTTCTACAATGGCCAGACAGTACAAACACCCCACAAATGACCCCATTTCTGAAAGTACACACCCTAAGGTATTCGCTGATGGGCATAGTGAGTTCATAGAACTTTTTATTTTTTGTCACAAGTTAGCGGAAAATGATGATTTTATTTTATTTTTTTATTTTTTCTTACAAAGTCTCATATTCCACTAACTTGTGACAAAAAATAAAAAGTTCTATGAACTCACTATGCCCATCAGCGAATACCTTGGGGTCTCTTCTTTCCAAAATGGGGTCACTTGTGGGGTAGTTATACTGCCCTGGCATTCTAGGGGCCCAAATGTGTGGTAAGTAGTTTGAAATCAAATTCTGTAAAAAATGACCTGTGAAATCCGAAAGGTGCTCTTTGGAATATGGGCCCCTTTGCCCACCTAGGCTGCAAAAAAGTGTCACACATCTGGTATCTCCGTACTCAGGAGAAGGTGGGGAATGTGTTTTGGGGTGTCATTTTACATATACCCATGCTGGGTAAGAGAAATATCTTGGCAAAAGACAACTTTTCCCATTTTTTTATACAAAGTTGGCATTTGACCAAGATATTTATCTCACCCAGCATGGGTATATGTAAAAAGACACCCCAAAACACATTCCTCAACTTCTCCTGAATACAGAGATACCAGATGTGTGACACTTTTTTGCAGCCTAGGTGGGCAAAGGGGCCCATATTCCAAAGAGCACCTTTCGGATTTCACAGGTCATTTTTTACAGAATTTGATTTCAAACTCCTTACCACACATTTGGGCCCCTAGAATGCCAGGGCAGTATAACTACCCCACAAGTGACCCCATTTTGGAAAGAAGACACCCCAAGGTATTCCGTGAGGGGCATGGCGAGTTCCTAGAATTTTTTATTTTTTGTCACAAGTTAGTGGAAAATTATGATTTTTTTTTTTTTTCATACAAAGTCTCATATTCCACTAACTTGTGACAAAAAATAAAAACTTCCATGCACTCACTATGCCCATCGGCGAATACCTTGGGGTCTCTTCTTTCCAAAATGGGGTCACTTGTGGGGTAGTTATACTGCCCTGGCATTCTAGGGGCCAAAATGTGTGGTAAGGAGTTTGAAATCAAATTCTGTAAAAAATGACCTGTGAAATCTGAAAGGTGCTCTTTGGAATGTGGGCCCCTTTGCCCACCTAGGCTGCAAAAAAGTGTCACACATCTGGTATCTCTGTATTCAGGAGAAGTTGAGGAATGTGTTTTGGGGTGTCTTTTTACATATACCCATGCTGGGTGAGATAAATATCTTGGTCAAATGCCAACTTTGTATAAAAAAATGGGAAAAGTTGTCTTTTGCCAAGATATTTCTCTCACCCAGCATGGGTATATGTAAAATGACACCCCAAAACACATTCCCCACCTTCTCCTGAATACGGAGATACCAGATGTGTGACACTTTTTTGCAGCCTAGGTGGGCAAAGGGGCCCATATTCCAAAGAGCACCTTTCGGATTTCACAGGTCATTTTTTACAGAATTTGATTTCAAACTCCTTACCACACATTTGGGCCCCTAGAATGCCAGGGCAGTATAACTACCCCACAAGTGACCCCATTTTGGAAAGAAGAGACCCCAAGGTATTCGCTGATGGGCATAGTGAGTTCATGGAAGTTTTTATTTTTTGTCACAAGTTAGTGGAATATGAGACTTTGTATGAAAAAAAAAAAAAAAAAAAAATCATCATTTTCCACTAACTTGTGACAAAAAATAAAAAATTCTAGGAACCTGCCATGCCCCTCACGGAATACCTTGGGGTGTCTTCTTTCCAAAATGGGGTCACTTGTGGGGTAGTTATACTGCCCTGGCATTTTCCAGGGGCCCAAATGTGTGGTAAGTAGGTAAATGACCTGTAAAGTCCGAAAGGTGCTCTTTGGAATGTGGGCCCCTTTGCCCACCTAGGCTGCAAAAAAGTGTCACACATCTGGTATCTCCGTACTCAGGAGAAGGTGGGGAATGTGTTTTGGGGTGTCATTTTACATATACCCATGCTGGGTGAGAGAAATATCTTGGCAAAAGACAACTTTTCCCATTTTTTTATACAAAGTTGGCATTTGACCAAGATATTTATCTCACCCAGCATGGGTATATGTAAAAAGACACCCCAAAACACATTCCTCAACTTCTCCTGAATACAGAGATACCAGATGTGTGACACTTTTTTGCAGCCTAGGTGGGCAAAGGTGCCCAAATTCCTTTTAGGAGGGCATTTTTAGACATTTGGATACCAGACTTCTTCTCACGCTTTGGGGCCCCTAAAATGCCAGGGCAGTATAAATACCCCACATGTGACCCCATTTTGGAAAGAAGACACCCCAAGGTATTCAATGAGGGGCATGGCGAGTTCATAGAAAAAAAAAATTTTTGCCACAAGTTAGCGGAAATTGATTTTTTTGATTTTGTTCTCACAAAGTCTCCCTTTCCGCTAACTTGAGACAAAAATTTAAATCTTTCATGGACTCAATATGCCCCTCAGCGAATACCTTGGGGTGTCTTCTTTCCAAAATGGTGTTATTTGTGGGGTGTTTGTACTGCCCTGGCATTTGAGGGTCTCCACAATCATTACATGTATGGCCAGCATTAGGAGTTTCTGCTATTCTCCTTATATTGAGCATACAGGTAATGAGATTTTTTTTTTTTCCGTTCAGCCTCTGGGCTGAAAGAAAAAAATGAACGGCACAGATTTCTTCATTCGCATCGATCAATGTGGATGAAAAAATCTCTGCCAAAAAAAGAAAAAGGAGGGGAAAGGCGTCTGCCAGGACATAGGAGCTCCGCCCAACATCCATACCCGCTTAGCTCGTATGCCCTGGCAAACCCGATTTCTCCATTCACATCAATCGATGTGGATAAATAAATCATTGCCGGGATTTTTTTTTTTATATATACAAAGTGTTTGCCAAAGTATATGAACACCGCCACCTCCTCAGCTCATATGCCTCGGCAAACGTATCTTTTACTGCAGAGGAGAAATCTCGTCTTGCAGCGCCGCATACACCGACTTGCGTGTAATCTGACAGCAGCGCAATGCTTCTGTCAGAATGCACATCAGTGCTGCAGCTAGTCGATCGGTTGGTCCACCTGAAAGGTAAAAAAAACAAAACAAAAAAGAAAAAACCAGGCCGCAACGCAATAACTTTATTAACTTTAGAACAGAACATATTAACTTTTTTTTAAACTTTTTTAACTTTTTTACTTAATAAATTTTTTTTTTGTTTAGTTTTTTTTACCTTTATAGAACAAACCTCTCCTTCCCCATGGGACAATGTGCAAAGCGCAAATCGCCCAAAGATGTGGCGAAGTACGTTATGCACTTTATCCCAGGTGAAAGGAGAGGTTTGCAGCAGCTGTGAGTAAAAGGGCCCTAATAGCCCTGTGTGCCTGTCCTGTGAGATGCAATCCCTATGCTAGGTGTACCTGTGTGTGGTACTTCCGGAAACACTCACCAAAGCATAGGGCAGGGTGGTCAGGACAGTCAGGACAGAAATAGCGGGTGTCACGCCTTATTCCACTCCTGCTACAGACACTACATCTTTTTCGGGGTGATGGTTGGGTTGAGGTACCAGGAACGACACTGGGGAAATGTCGCTCGTGTAGACGGCTAACTACACTGGTGGATGGGGCCACGGAACCTCCTGGGTAAAGGAGGTTCTCGATGATCTCTTCCTGGAATTTGAGGAAGGATCGTGTTCTCCCAGCCTTACTGTAGAGAACAAAACTATTATACAGCGCCAATTGAATTAAATATACAGACACCTTCTTATACCAGCGTCTGGTTCTGCGGGAAACTAAATAGGGAGCCAACATCTGGTCATTGAAGTCCACCCCTCCCATGAGCGCATTATAGTCGTGGACTGAGAGGGGCTTTTCAATGACACGGGTTGCCCTTTCAATTTGGATTGTCGTGTCTGCGTGAATGGAGGAGAGCATGTAAACGTCACGCTTGTCTCTCCATTTCACCGCGAGCAGTTCTTCGTTACACAAGGCAGCCCTCTCCCCCCTTGCAAGACGGGTGGTTACAAGCCGTTGGGGGAAGCCCACGCGACTAGTTCGCGCGGTGCCACAGGCGCAAATCCGTTCTAGAAACAAATGCCTAAAGAGGGCCACACTTGTGTAGAAATTGTCCACATAAAGATGGTACCCCTTGCCGAACAAGGGTGACACCAAGTCCCAGACTGTCTTCCCACTGCTCCCCAGGTAGTCAGGGCAACCGACCGGCTCCAGGGTCTGATCTTTTCCCTCATAGATCCGAAATTTGTGGGTATAGCCTGTGGCCCTTTCACAGAGCTTATACAATTTGACCCCATACCGGGCGCGCTTGCTTGGGATGTATTGTTTGAAGCCAAGGCGCCCGGTAAGGCTACTTTCACACCTGCGTTCAGGTGTCCGCTCGTGAGCTCCGTTTGAAGGAGCTCACGAGCGGTCCTGAACGCAGCCGCCCGGCCGCAATGCATTCTCAATGGAGGCGGATCCACTGAGAATGCATCCGCCTGCCAGCGCTCAGCCTCCGCTCCGCTCAGTGAGCGGACACCTGAACGCTGCTTGCAGCGTTCGGGTGTCCGCCTGGCCGTGCGGAGGCGAGCGGATCCGTCCAGACTTACAATGTAAGTCAATGGGGACGGATCCGCTTGAAGAAGACACCAAATGGCTCAATCTTCAAGCGGATCCGTTCCCCATTGACTTACAATGCAAAGTCTGAACGGATCCGCTCAGGCTACTTTCACACTTAGAAAATTTTCTAAGTTTTAATGCAGACGGATCCGTTCTGAACTGATGCGAACGTCTGCATTATCGGAGCGGATCCGTCTGATGAAACATCAGACGGATCCGCTCCGAACGCTAGTGTGAAAGTAGCCTAAAATGTATTAGGGACTCGTCTACGCAGATGTTTTGCTCGGGGGTATACAAATCTGCAAATTTCTGGTTGAAATGGTCTATGAGGGGCCGAATTTTGTGGAGCCGGTCAAAAGCTGGGTGGCCTCTGGGACGGGAGGTGGTGTTGTCGCTAAAATGCAGGAAACGGAGGATGGCCTCAAATCGTGCCCTGGACATAGCAGCAGAGAACATGGGCATGTGATGAATCGGGTGTGTGGACCAATATGACCGCAATTCATGCTTTTTTGTCAGGCCCATGTTGAGGAGAAGGCCCAAAAAAAATTTAAGTTCGGAAACTTGGACTGGTTTCCACCGGAAAGGTTGGGCATAAAAGCTTCTCGGGTTGGCGGATATAAATTGTGTGGCATACCGGTTTGTCTCTGCCACGACTAAGTCCAAGAGCTCCGCAGTCAAGAACAGCTCAAAAAATCCCAGGGCCGAACCGATTTGAGCCGTCTCAACCCGAACTCCAGACTGGGCGGTGAAAGGGGGAACTACAGGTGCGGCTGAAGTTGGTGACTGCCAATCAGGGTTTGCCAGCACCTCAGGGATTCTAGGGGCTCTACGGGCCTGTCTGCGCGGTGGCTGCGACGGGGTAACTAGTGCACGTGCCACCGTACCAGCTTCAACTGCCCTTCTGGTGCTCGCCACGTCACCATGTTGTACGGCAGTGCTGGTACTAGGTCCAGGGAGGGCTGCGCTGCTGGTGTATGCCTCACCACGTGATCCGGCAGCGACAGCCCCACTCTGCTGCTCTTGAAGCGGATCCTGCATAACCTGTGGTCTAGCGACACGGGGCCGGGTACGCCTGGTGCTGCCAGGGACCTCAACCTCCTCGTCCGAACTTTGGGTCAGAGAGCCACTGCTTTCTACAGGTTCATATTCTGACCCGCTAGATTCGTCAGATGAGGGTTCCCACTCCTCATCCGACTGGGTCAGAATCCTGTAGGCCTCTTCAGAAGAATACCCCCTGTTTGACATTTTGGACTACTAAATTTAGGGGTATTCCCTGAGACTACCCAAGAAAAAAAGCAAACCTGTCTTACAAAGGGGAGGCTAGCGAAGTACCAGAGGCCGCTGCGGTTGATAAAAAATATCAAAACTGTTTTTTTTTATCGCCGCAGTGCGTGTAAAATGAATGTGCAGTGATCAAAAAATATATATTTTTTGTCACTGCGGTGGGGCGGGCGTGGGTGAACGCACGTGTGGGCGACCGTTCAGGCCTGATCGGGCAAACACTGGGTTTTGGGTGGAGGGCGAACTAAAGTGACACTAATACTATTATAGATCTGACCGTGATCAGTTTTGATCACTTACAGATACTATAAAAGTACAAATGCTGATTAGCGATACGCTAATCAGCGAATAAAAGTGACTGCGGTGCGGTGGGGTGGGCGCTAACTGACGCTAACTACCTAACCAAGGGGCCTAAACTATCCCTAAAACCTAACAGTCAATACCAGTGAAAAAAAAAAAGTGACAGTTTACACTGATCACTTTTTTTCCTTTCACTAGTGATTGACAGGGGCGATCAAAGGGGTGATCAAAGGGTTAATTGGGGTGCAGGGGGGTGATCTGGGGCTAATGTGTAGTGTTGGTGTACTCACAGTTCAGTCTGCTCCTCTGCTGGATCCAACCGACGAAAAGGACCAGCAGAGGAGCAGACAAGCCATATAACAGATCATATTTACTAATATGATCTGTTATATGACTTTTGATTGGATTTTTTGAAAATCGCCAGCCTGCCAGCCAATGATCGTTGCTGGCAGGCTGGTGACGAACTTGTTCTTTGAATTTTGCCGGCCCGCGATGCGCATGCGCGGGCCGGCTTGGAGCGAAATCTCGCGTCTCGCGAGATGACGCGTATATGCGTGATTGTGCGCAGCGCTGCCACCTCCGGAACGTGAATCTGCGTACAGCGGTCCGGAGGTGGTTAAAGGTCAGCCAGGTGCTGCCAAAACCCGGACCGGCACTTAAACTCCGGTCCGGTATTTGATCTCACCTGGCTGAAAATCAGCCCAGCCGCCCATGTTGGGAGGAAAATACCTGCCTTCCTTGCTATGTCTCAAAAGCTATAATAAAAAAAAAAAAAGACTTTCTATTAAGAATTAGCGGTTTTCTCCAAATTAAACCTAAAAGAAGGAAAACAAAATCTAAAAAAAAAATGCTAATAATTCCTAACTGTCACATAAAAAACATTGCAAAATTTTTTATTTTGGTAATCGAACAAATAAAAAAAATTTGTGTCATTAAAACAACACGTGCACAAAATCACAAAAAATTGCCTGAACATTCAGATTCAGGACTTTTTTAGGCCCGATCATGAAAGGGTTAATGAGAGTGCATTGTGCAAGCATGACCTCCCTCCATTCATTTCTATAGTAGTTCCGAAAACTCAAGTACTAACTTGGCTAATTCCGGCAGTCCTATAGAGGTGAATGGCGCAGTGACCATGCTTGTGTGGTGCACTCTCCATTTAATTACCGGTATATGGGACTTCCAAAAATAGCCGAGCATACTCGCTCAACTATTTTTGGAACTTGCATAGATGTATACGGAGATCATGTTGCGCATGCACGGGGTGCTCTTGTTTACTTTGGGGGCCCTGTTCTAGAGAGTCTCCTAGATGGGACCAGCAGCTATCTGACATTGATGGCATCCTGGCGATCTGCAAACAATGTTTGATGTGACACAACCCCTTTAAGCAAAAAGGAAAGGTAAGGAAGGACACGTCTTTGCATTAAAGGGACATATCCTTATTTTCACCCAGGCAGACCCTATGACATGAGTATCGGAGCATTTCATGCTCTGATGCTACAGCAAGGGCTGTTTGTTTATATTTTTAACACTGCTAGGTGGAGGCTTCCATCTAGCAATGTAGCCGGTGATGTCACCGGCACTGATGAGCAGGCTTTAGCACTGCACTAGCCGTTTTACAGGGTAGGGCAGCACTAAAACCAGCCCATTAGTGCCGGTGACGTTACTGGGCTCAATGGTAGGTGAAAGCCTTTGTCTAGCTTTACCCATGAAGAGGCCAGTACGTCACCGGATCTCCAAAAAAAGACTTTGCCCTGCGTATTCCAGCGCAAGACAAAGGAGAGCATTTCATGCTCTGATGCTCATGTCAGAGGTGGTGCCTGGGTGAAAACAGAGATATGTCTGGGTACAGCTTTGGACCCATTCAACCCCTTTAATTCTGTTTACATCCTAAAAGCCATCAAGCTCCTGGTAAAGATGACAATATAATGCAAAATAAATTGTATCATGCTTGCTTTAATGTCTGTTTTTTAAAGTCTTCAATTTGCCTGGTGATTTTATTTCTGTTCCGGCTAAATAACCTCAATAAGTATTCCTGGTCTTTGATATATGGTATTTATGTTATTATTTTTCCATTTATTCTGCATGAGGCACATGAAAAGAACTAACAAAAAGGAAAAAAAATAAAAAAGAAAGAAACGCTGGACATTTCATTCATTTTTCCTTCCACTGTGTTCCAGCTTATGAATGATAGTTCTGGATTGTTCTCTAATTATATCAATCTTTAATAAAATTAGTGTCTACAATATTTGGCAGAATAATGCATTGGTTTATCATGCATTGTGGTCTAAATGTTGATTTGGCTCATGAAATATATGCATCCGTCTATGGGCGATAGCACCGCTTAATATTTTGCTGTTCCTGCTTGTCCTTAGAGGGCATCTTTCACCAAATTTGTATCTATGACACTGTCTGACCTGTTTCATGTGCACTTGGCAGCTGAAGGTCACTGTGTTGGTCCCATGTTCATATGTGCCCTCATTGCTGAAAAAAATGTTTTAATATATACAAATGAGCCTCTTGGAGCAATGGGGGTGTTGCTGTTACTCCTAAGACTCAGCTCTCTTTGCAACTGCCGTACCCTCTCCACTTTGACAGGGCCAGACAGTGAAAACGTGATCACTCCTGGTCCTGTCAATCAAAGTGGAGAGAGTACAGCAGTTGCCGAGAGAGTGGGCTTCTATGAGTAAGGACAACGCCCCTGTTGCTCCTAGAGTCTCATTTGCATATATTAAAATATTATTTTTCTCAGCAATGCGGGCACATATGAACATGGGACCAACACAAATGCCTTCAGCCGCCAAACACACATGTAACAGGTCAGCCAGTTTCATAGGTACAAATCTGCTCACAGATGCCCTTTAAAGGGGTTTGCCCATCTCAGACAATGACAGCATATCGGTAGACTATGATATGAGTAAGAACATGCATTTCTATTGTGAAAAATCGTCATTGAAACATTCGTGTGCGCATGCACATTTTTGGCATAAGATAAACTATATTAAATAATGAAGAATATTCAAATTCAGTACTGACTAAGATATTTTAGCCTTCTCACATTGGCCCACAAGTAATGGTCCATTACCGGCCTGCTTTTTGCTTGTGGGCCAATGTGAGAAGGCTAAAATATCTTAGTCAGGACTGAATTAAAATATTCTTTAATATAATTTATCTTATGCAAAAAATAAGCAATTAAATATGCGCATTAATCGAATCGCGTAAGCAACTTTCCTATTGGGTTGGCTTGGTAGAATTGTTTAATATGTAGAGTATAGCTCTATATTCATAATACGAATATATATATATATTTTTTTTTTTTATCTGAACCCATTACATTTACTATCACTAATGGGTTCAGATTAAAAAAAGAAATAAAAAATATTTGTTTTAATAAATATATATCGAAGTGACGATATTCGCGAGAAAAATTTGTTATTCGAATAATCGCGCTCTACACTAATTTGCTCCAGTTCCGGCCCAGAATTTCCTTCTGTGCTCTCTGTGATATTGGAATAAGATAGTGGTGAGCTGACTTTTCTGTTCTAATTATTTCTGGTAGGATATGCCATCAGAGTCAGATAAGTGCATGTGCCACCTCTGGGATCCTCTCCCATCTCTAGAATGAGGCCTCTAAAAGGAAGGAGAGCACACCATGCATGCATTTACATTCACTTCTGTGAGCGTGGTTAGCTATTTTTGGAACTAGCAGTGAATGGAGGGTGGCCTTCACTTCAGGGGGTCCGTTGTGGAGAAAGGTGCAGGTCTCACTTCTGGAACCTGCTCCTATCTGACATTGATGGCATATCCTAGAGTAATCAAATGTAAAAATTAATCTTAACCATTTTCTAAGTGAAAATATGGCTGCATTTCTGAGATGCTGTAATGGAAGCAGTATCTGGAATAGGCAGTGTTTGGAGCACATGTGTCTTGGGAGTAATTGGTAATTCTGTATGTATACAGTATATTAATCTTACTACATGTTACATAAAATGAATGGATTCTTTTACTTTAGTCAGAAGACATGATGCCAGGATAGCATAAAGAATAAAGTTCTTTCACTACAGTAATAGACATGAGGCAGATACTTCTATCAGTTTCCTTCCAGTCATAGTACATCATTTCCCTGAATAGTGAGATGCTGACACGGAGATACAGTATTTAGAGACTTGAGAACCTGGTACTTTTTTATTTGCAACGAGTGGGAGCTGGCCTGGAGAGCTGTCTCACTAGAGGATCTTTGGCTTAACGCACATGAATGATTCTGTTACATCAACCGTGGCACAGTTCAGAATCACAATCACATGGCATTGTCAGTAACTTGTGATGTTTTAACCTTATTTTTATCCATATCATAGAATTTCAGCATTCTCTATGACATCTTTGCATGCACTATGCCTCCAGGCTTCACAAATAAACTTGCTTATTTGAATACAATGAACTTACTGTAGCTCTGAAATGACAATATGATGTTCAGACCTTTGTGTACCCCCAGTGAAACAATATTATGGCTCATTAACATCAATCCAATTTCCCTTGTCTTTGTGTTATTTCACATACTACCGACTGATATATTTTGAGACCAGAAGAGGGAATAGTAGTGCAACAAAAATCTGTATCCTAATAGTAATGTAGGCACCACTAAATTACCAACCTCCCAAGAATATTTCCTTGTTTTCTTCATAGTTTTAAGGCAATGTGGCAAGTAAATCAGAGGTAATGAGGGTACAGTGGATGTAGTTGATGGATGGTCTTGTACATGGTCCTGTACATGGGGTCGATTGGAGGTTTTTGGTAAAGTAGTTCTGCATCCCTGATGATCCTTTGAGATTGCCGTCCTGTTGCTCATGGGATTCCAACTCCTGCCACCCCTGCTAATTCACTGTTTGAAGGGGCTGAAGCAGTCTCCATAGTATACCAAGCACATTATTGTGCATTGGCTATGCTTGGCATTTCATTCTAATCCATTTCAATTATATGGGGATGAGCTGCACAAAGGCCATGTGGACATAGGCTGAGGAAGAGGCTACAATGCTTGTGCAAGTGCCACAGCCCCTTTGAACAGCTGATCGTAGGGTATCAGGTCAGTATAGGTCATTATTAAAAAAAAAATGGTTTAATGTTAGCCACCATGGTATAACTGCCCATGGATAAGGTCTCTAATAAGAAAATGCTGTCAATATGCATACGTTTATCACGCTGCCCAAGCTATGTGTGCACAGAGCCCCTTATCATACCTCTCAAGCACATCTCATTCCAGTGCCTCTGCCCAGACAATACCTCTGGTCAATCAACAGCCTGTCACTCCTCATTTTGCTTGGCACAATGCTTGGCAACCTGCTGGTTCTGCCAATGTAATGCCATTCCTAGCAAACTATCTCAGATACAAACTAAATCACTTCCTTTTTACAGCCCCTTTTTAGTCTGTAGTGCTAAGGTGGCATCTTGTCGCAGCAAGTACTTGTAATATTCAAAGTATTATTTTAATAACTATATTCAGTATCCAATGTAGAGCACAATTATATATATATATATATATATATATATATATACACTTCCTGTGTACATCCAGTTTGTTACAGACAGTGGATATGGATCCACTGTGCCAACCACCTAAGGTGGCTACACCTAAAGGTGTTATGCTGGCATTCTCCTGGTATTCACCGAGCACAGAGATCTGGCCTTTGCTGCAGGGGAGCCACCAGGCCACTACCTCTTGGAATAGTCCCGGTGTGGTTGGTTGCTGACCTACAGGATGAGAGACACTGACAATAAACGTAATCAGGAAACAGGCTGAGGACAGGGCTATCAGAGTTTATTCAAACCTGTGAAACAATATAAAGGGGAGGACATGTGGTACAGGGAAAGTATGGTTAACATGCACTGGTCAGGCACCAAGAATCAGGCAGACAAGTGAATGATAGCTCTTTTGCATACTCTAACTACTAAAATCAGTAGAAACCAATTACACAGGCAAGGACTGAAGGAAACAGTTATGTATAGGAGCAGCTGTTTAGAAAATAGACTCAACCCTGCAGCAGCTCACAGAGCAGGAGAAGATTAACCCTAGCAGTGCTGAAGACAATGAGGCACAATGAGGTACAATGAATACAAGCCTTATTGCACACACAGAAAGCTGACACCTACAGTTGTGTTCAAAATTATTCAACCCCCACTGAAATTGAGTGTTTTGGCCAGTTTGACATTGATTTTGATCATTTCAGTCATCTTGTTTACAATTAAATCAAAGAGGCACTTGTAAGTCAGACAAATATAACATAACATTTATAATGAAATAACCACAAATGTCTTTTCTGTGCTCACATCATTATCAGTTTTATTCAACCCCCAAGTGACATTCAATCTTAGTACTTAGTACAACATCCTTTTCCAGTTATAACAGCTTTTAAACGTGAAGCATAGCTTGACACAAGTGTCTTGCAGCGATCTACGGGTATCTTCGCCCATTCTTCATGGGCAAAAGCCTCCAGTTCAGTCACATTCTTAGGCTTGCGCACTGCAACTGCTTTCTTTAAGTCCCACCAGAGGTTCTCAATCGGATTTAAGTCTGGTGACTGCGATGGCCACTTCAAAATGTTCCAGCCTTTAATCTGCAACCATGCTCTAGTGGACTTGGAGGTATGCTTGGGATCATTGTCCTGTTGAAAGGTCCAACATCTCCCAAGCCTCAGGTTTGTGACGGACTGCATCACATTTTCATCCAATATCTCCTGGTACTGAAGAGAATTCATGATACCTTGCACACGCTGAAGCTTCCCTGTACCTGTAGAAGCAAAACAGCCCCAAAGCATGATTGACCCCCCGCCATGCTTCAGAAGAGGCAAGGTGTTCTTTTCCTCATAGGCCTTGTTCTTCCTCCTCCAAACATAGCGATGATCCATGGGCCCAAACAGTTCTAATTTTGTTTCATCAGTCCACAGAATACTTTTGTGGTTTGTCCACATGACTTTTGGCATACTGCAGTCGACTCTTCTTATTCTTTGGAGACAGCAAGGGGGTGCGCCTGGGAGTTCTGGCATGGAGGCCTTCATTACGCAGTGTGCGCCTTATTGTCTTAGCTGAAACTTCAGTACCCATATCTGACAAATCTTTTTTCAGTTCCTCAGCAGTCACACGGGGACTTTTCTCCACTTTGCGCTTCAGGTAGCGCACAGCAGTCGAAGTCAGCATCTTCTTTCTGCCATGACCAGGTAGCGTTTCAACAGTGCCCTTTGCCTTGAATTTGCGAATGATGCTTCCTATGGTGTCTCTTGGTATGTTTAACATCTTTGCAATCTTCTTATAGCCATTGCCCTTCCTGTGAAGAGAAATCACCTCTTCTCTTGTCTTCCTGGACCATTCTCTTGACTTCACCATGTTTGTAAACATACCGGTAAATGTCTAGAAGGAGCTGAGTATCACAGTCCTTTTAAATCTGCCTAATTGGTGCTTATTATGCTTGATTGCTGCTCCTTGACATCCACAGGTGTTTTCAATACCTGATCGAAAACACTTGAATGAACCTCTGTTCTTAAGAGTGGTAGTCTTTAAGGGGTTGAATAATTGTGTCAATGAAGAAATCACAAAAAAAACATTTAATACTGTATTACAAAAACAATTGATGTCATTTTAGTTGCATTTGGTTCTTTAAAAATTCCTTGTAAGATTTCATTCTGAACACAATTACAAATGTACACTAAATTCCCTAAAACCCCTTACAGCATTGGGGGTTGAATAATTTTGAACACAACTGTATGTGGACAGAACAGCGGCAGTCGTGAATATCTATTGCAACACCCTTTACAAAAAGAGATGCTGTTCTGCTAGACTGTATGTCATATCAGCCCATTCATCTCTCTTTCACCACCTGTTTTAACGTTTGCCTATGTTGTGTAATGATCTGTACTCTCCTTCCGAACCCAAGAGCATAGCAAGGGGCACTGTATACTGTCTGCAAATCATGAAGCTGCATAATTCCTCGAATGTCCACATTATCAGTAGATTATCCATGGATGGGTGAATGCATCTGTAGACATAATTCATAGAGAACTGAATAAAGGCACTTCATTAAAATTAGTTTGAGCCCTCTTTTTCTAAAAACCCATATTTTGTCAGATAAATTGATTGCTGCGGGTTCAGCAGCTGAAACACCTAGTGGTCATCTATGATTATAGGAGGGGAGACAATGAATGGTCAATTGCATTATACATGATTGTATAATAGCAGCCACTCCTTACAACAGCTCTCTAATGTAGCTAATGCAGGGGGTCCTATGCAAGGATCCCCTTTCTATGATGACCATATATACCAATTGGGCATATGGATTGGGGTTTATACAATAGGAGAACCCTTTTAAATGGTCCCTGTCCATTCAGAAAACTTTGCATAAATCATCAGAGAAAAGTGGCTCTCTCCTCCCCCTCCTAAACTGACAGTTTCTTCTGAATCCATCTTGAGAAACAAAATCGACTATTATGTCGCTGAAGGATCAGATTACATGCTGCCCATATAAGCATATGGAGAGGAGTGTGGGATGAGTAGGGAGGAAGTGCTGGGAGACACAGACCAATGCTGCCCATAAAAGTCTATGATGAGGGGAACGGTAAGAAAGAATGAGTTGCAGAAGGACCACAATACAGCTGTCTTTGAAAATATATATTTGTCACGAAAAGGTAGGGATAGGTGCAGCCCTGAACTCCACCCACGCCCCTATCCCTACCTACTTGCACGGTCCGTCCTAACCGACGGGGTACAACTTGGCGGCAGTCCCTAGCTTACGTACATGCAGGGGCCTAAAGGAAGGAAACAACAAAGGAGAAAACAAAAGACAAAGACAGAAAACACAGAAGCAAAAGTTTCCCAGGCTGGGAAGAACCGCAACCGGAACCAGTGAAAACCGAGGCTAAGAGCCAGGAGGTAACGTAGGCACTAAGGGGCAATACAAGATCGAAGTCAATACAAGCCGAGGTGAGGAGCCAGAGATCGCGTCAGTACAAGGGGTATCACAAGGTCGAAGTCAAATTCGAGCAGAGGTCAAACAAACAGAAGTCACACATGCAGAGTACGCTAGTGAGGTAACAAGACCAATTACAGGCAACCTGTGGCCAGCAGGTTACCTGTTTAAATAGGTCTAATTGATGGGTCACGTGACCCATGTCCAGCATATCTATACACCTGAGCACCGACTCATTGACATCGGCGCTCAGTTCCCCCCTGCTTTTTGTCTAGGGGATGAAGGATGCCGGCCACACTGAGGAGGCGTGCGCGGCCAGGTCCTCCCCGTCCCCTCATGAACGGGATGCCGGCGACGCTGCAGGGAGAGAGAGCGTAGCAGGCTCCCCGTTACAATATTATTGTTATATATTCATCATAAAGTTTCATCTTCAGTAATTATTATGAATTTATATTATCCAGTATGATGTAGAAATTAAATCTAAGGATTACAATATACTGAGAACCGGAGGGACCTCTTACATTGGGTTGCTATTGTAGATACAGTACAGGTGAAACTCGAAAAATTAGAATATCGTGCAAAGTTCATTTATTTCAGTAATCCAACTTAAAAGGTGAAACTAACATATGAGATAGACTCATTACATGCAACGCGAGATATTTCAGGCCTTTATTTGTTATAAATTGGATGATTATGGCTTATAGTTTATGAAACCCCAAAGTCACAATTTTGAGGTACCCTTTGCTTAGGGGGTATGGATTAATTAGCTGAGTAGCGTGTGACACTTTGAGCCTAGAATATTGAACCTTTTCACAAAATTCTAATTGCATTACTGAAATAAATGGACTTTTGCACGATACTCAAATTTTTCGAGTTTCACCTGTACGTTTTTAATTAAATATAAAAAATGCATAAATGTGTCATTTTATTGTTTTTACTTATTTATGCCTAGAAAGTCACACAAGATAAGTGACATAGACATGAACAATTTGATCTGCGCTGTTTCATGTTTTGTTCATTCCAGCTCATGCACTGAAATGAACAGAAAGTCATTGGGAGCACATTCCAGCAGATACATCTTGTGGAGCGTCTATACATGCACATTGCTGGTATAGCTCAGTTTTACTGCCTCGGGGTAACAGAATCTCAGATTTATTTCATCATGACTGTGATTGCATGTGACTAAACATAACCTGATGCTACAGAGTCTACTTTCAGCACATGAACTCTAATTCTGTTTGGGGTCTTAGCGTATGGCCACACAGTCAGATTTCTTGATGCAGTTTTGTAAGCCAAAACCAGGAGTGAATTCAAAAAAAGAGGAAACATCGTATCTTCCCCTCTTTTCATGATCCACTCCTGAGTTTGGCTTCCAAAACTGCATGCAGACCCCTGACCATGTGACCGTACCCATGTGTCTCCCCTTATTTTTAATGCACTTTGTAGTAGAATTGTTGTGGCACTTCCTTTTTAATTTTTTTTAATTATTATTATTATTATTATTATTATTTTTTAGCTATATTTGTTCATAATGCAGTTCACTATAACTATCAGCCTAATAAACTGTTCTTGACATTTGTCACAGCCAGAACTAATTTGGATCAACTTCAGTCTACAACTAGCATCTAATGGAACATGTAATCTATCACTTGATCCCTGTAATGATTACAGGATCAAAAATGACTGCGTCCTGTAGTTTATGCACACCACTCTCTAACTGCTGTGTATTGTAGCATATAGACAGCAATAGCAGTGCTATGTTGAGGACCTCGATGATGTCTGTCAGCCCCTCTGCATTAGCCTTTAACAGAATACAGGCACTAATGACACACCACCAGGGCCGGTGCTACCATAAGGCAGACCAAGCGGCTGCCTTAGGGCGTACCCTGGGGGAGGGTGGAAAAATGTGACATGGAAGGGGAGAAATGTGACATGGGGGGCTGATGTGACAAAGGGGGGGGGATTTGACATGGAGGGGGAGAAATGTGACATGGGGGTCTGATAGCTGACATGGGGGGCTGATGGCTGACATGGGGGGCTGATGGCTGACATGGGGGGCTTATGGCTTACATGGGGGGCATGATGGCTTACATGGGGGGCATGATGGCTTACATGGGGGCATGATGGCTTACATGGCGGCATGATGGCTGATATGGGGGCTGATGTCTGGCATGGGGGTCTGATCTGAGGTCTGATTAACATTGGGGGTCTGATTGGGGCTGTTAGCTGAGGTCTGATTAACATTGGGGGTCTGATTGCTGGTCTGACCTGAGGTGTAATGGAAAATATTTTTTTCTTATTATGATCCTCTAAAACCTAGGTGTGTCTTAGAGGGCGAGAGTCCTCAAACCAGCGATTGTCTGAAGCAGAGAGAAGATACCAGGACCACACAGAGGCCAGCTGCTGCAGACGGGACCAGGGCCAGATGAGATGCGGGTGGGCGCCAAAATGTAGCTTCGCTTGTGTTGGCAAAAATCCTTGCACCGGCCCTGCACACCACAGCCGCAGAGAATTTAGTTTTTTCTGCCTCTGCACTAATAGACTACTAGAGTCACTTCCCACTTATAAATAAGACCAATTTGGCTAATAGAATATTAAAGGAGTTGTCCAGCCTTGGTCCTGTGACCGCTGCTGCCGGTCACTAGACTCAGCAGTCATCTCATGTGCTTAAATAGCATGTCAGTGTTAATAGTCATGGGACTAAGCTACGTCCTGGTTTTATAGAAGCTGCTGTGAATGGAGTAGCGGGGTGGGCGGAGTGCTACCACAGACTGTTGAGTGCATTTTTTTTTACAATGGACCATTGGATCGGTCACTTCCAAGACCGAAGAATTTAAGAAATTATTGGCAATTCAATTGAGTCCTGACCCATTTCAGTAGAATAAGGACTGGGCATGTGGCCACCAGTCACCTCGAGAGCCACCAGTCTTCAATGAGAACAATAATTAGGAAAAATCCTTCTTATCTTATCATTTGTTTGCTACCACTGTAGTTATGGTGTGTTAGTTGCCATAGATATTGGATAATATACTATCTTTAATGCAGCTTTCTACACCTTTTGCATAGAGTGACTTATGTTTATGGAGAATATGGTATATTTACACATTTCTTTTTGAATCTTTATGAAATGAATATGGTTGTCAAGGTGAATTTCTTATGTATATAAGTTACTCTGGATTTCTCTATTTTCTGGTTATTTATGTATTTTTACAGAATTTTTTATTTTTTTGCTGAATCTTCAATTATAAATGTAAAATTTTATTTAAGCTCTGCAAAAAAAAGTTACATGAAATGAGGTTATTAGCATTGGGGCATACATAGCTACCCAAACACTTTTAATTAAGATGAAGTTTAATAAAAATTTGTTGGTACTAGTCTTTGAACTATTTAATTAATTTGAAATCTAATCAAATTTTAACCTCCTTATTTCTAAGAGCCACATTTGTTTCAAGCTAAGCACATCGTTTATCATTTATAATTAAAAACCTGGATTTTTCAGTGGATTAATTTGTATGGTTGATGCAGTAATGCTGGGTTGCACTAGCTATACAGAAACAGAGGCACATTTACAGAAAGTACCATATTAGCGTGTGCGCAAGTTACCGGTAGCTATAAAATAGAAGGCTTTAAAATAAATGTTCTAATGTAGAGCAAAATTATGTGCCCTTTTTTAATTCAAATTTACTCCAAAATAATATGTGCACCATCTGCAGATGTGCCCAATAATTTTTGAATTCCCACAAAACTGGTGGTCCAAAGGGTAAATTAATAATTCTATGACCTCAACCTTAGAATCACAAAAAATCCAGCAGTGTTGCGTTTTCTGCAGTTCTGTTTTTTTATTAATATTATTTATTATTTTTCATACACTGTAAAAACACACCAAATCGACTCTAAGGGCCCTATTACATGGGCAGAAGATCAGACGATTGTCAGGAGAGAAGCGCTTCCTCACGTCAATCGCCTGCTTCCTAGAGGAGGAAACTGCTGCAATTACATGCAGCAATCTCCTCCTCAGTATAGGGACAAGCAATTGCTAATGCATTGCTCGTCCATATACTATCTCATTGTTTGAAGGTAGCAGAGTGCCTATTACACGGCATGATCTGCTGCCGGCAAACCAGGATTTTTTTAAATGCGTTTGCTGGTTCACCGGGTGATTGGCGGCAGTATCATCTTAACAATAATCTGCCTGTGTAATAGGGCCTTAAGTTAAAGCAGGTCCAATCTATCACAAGCTACTTAAACAGCCCCATCAACCCCCTTAAGCAGGCAGCTTGGAAGTAATAGGACCCAAAGTTCTCTGCAATTTCCTAGTAAGATACCAGTCAGTAAGTGTGAATGGAGAGATAAGATGGATTAACTTCTCACCTGAGAGGTATTTAACAATAAAGGGCGTCCAATTTCTAAAAAATAGAACTGTGAACCTGTTGTTTGTCTCCACACCTAACCTTTCCAGCATCATTAGGGATTTCAGTCCTTTGAAGGTGAAGTGGGCTGTAACCAAAGCTGCAAAAGATGTATTTTACATACTAAACAAATGGTAAGGGGAAGATGAGGTTACTGTGTTTTTTGAGCTGTTACATCACTAGTATTATCAAAAAAGTGAGTCCAGAAACCATGTATTATCACACAATCCCAGAAGTCATGATAGAGATCAGTATTCTTAGTAGTGCACTTAGGGCAACTGTGTGTGCTCTACCAGCTGACCAAGAAACATCAAAGGCATAAATTGCTCTGTGCATAATGTGACATTGTACATCCCTCCAGATCTTTCTTGGTGATGGTGAGCCTTCTGAACTCTTTCCCTCCTCCACTAAGCAAAAAGGGTATTACACATGTCCTGTGTAAATTCTCGGTGTCTCCATAGAGATACTGTAGGTATTTAGGAACCCTAACAGACAGCCAAAGCTTTTTTCAGATTTCTTTCTAGGCAAGTATGGTTTCTCTCGAAACTGTAAAGGATCATAAGCATCCCAGGAGAGATGGTATCAGCAAACGCAGGAGAACACAAAAGTCTCAGGGAGAGCATAGATCTGATTCTAAGTCATAAGAAGAGAAACAACTCAATCTCTTGACCCAATCAATAACATGTCTTAACAAACAAGCCAGGTTACACCAGGAGGTTCATACCCACTTCTCCGAGGAGTACCAACAGTTTTAGTATAGATATTCAAGGCCTTTTCCCTTGCCACATAAAAGACGTGATTGCTTTCTTTAGTTTTAAAACATCAGAGTGGCGTAATATCAAAGGGATAGTCTGAAGGGGGTATAATAGTTTAGATATACACATCATTTTTACTAGGTTATATCTTCCCATGAAATTAAGGAGGAGATTTTTCTAGCGATAATTAGAAGAACGTTTAGCTTGTCGAATTGGTCATGAGTACAACCAATCTGTATTCCCAAATAAAGAATATGAGAATCAGCCACTAGGATCCCCTTATAAAAGGAATCTAGGCACTTTCTATGGCTTTTTGGTTCTAAATATAAAATGAAAATCTGAGAAAATGCCAAAATGAGACAACACTCAAAGTGTGTCCCCAAAATCTCCCTGCGCTTAAAGGAATATCATCTACAAACAACACTGTGTATAGGGATCTATTTCTCAGGGTAATGCATTCAAATACCTTGTGTTGCTCTAGGTAACGAGCCAGGTGTTCTAAGTTTATATTAAGTAGAAGGGGTGACAGAGGACACCCCTATCTAGTACCTCTGTGCAATGGGAATGGTGGAGAAAAAAAAAAAACAGAGTGTAAACCCATGCCTGTGGGGTTGCATATAGCATCTTCAAGAATGAATGGAAGGCTCATGAAAAGCCCATATTATCCACTGCCATCATACACAATCAAAAGCTTTTTCAGCATAAATAGTTACCATAGCAGGCACTGGACCCAAGGGGTCATCTAACAATGTTCTATCCAAAGCTAACAAAACCTTCCTGACATTGGTAACTGCAGAACTACCTTTTATGAAGCCCACCTGTGAGATATGAATGAAGACAATATAAGAGCTAGCCTGTTTGCTATGAGATTGGAAAGTAATTTAATGTCCTGATTAATCAAGGAAATTGTCACGGCTGAGGATGGGGGAAATCCTCAGCCGTGCGCTGCCATGTGCTGTAGGCCTACTCGGCCAGGAGAACAGGATAGGGAGCAGGTCACCTCCTACAGCGTCCCTACCCTGACCCTAACTCCTAACTGCATGGGCCGACCTTAAAGGTAGGAGGACCCATGCGCAGGAACCTCGGATCCCTAACTCACCCTCCGTCCGGTCCCTGCGCTAGGAGTCAGGGTAAGACAACCTACTCCTCCTAGGCACGGAGGAGCAGGAGTCTCAATGGCCAAGCTGTTGGGAAAAGGGGAACTCATACAGCCTTACGGGAATGACAGGCGAACTATTAGTTCCACCAACCTGTCACAGCCTTGCTGACTGGATCCCTGCGCAAACAGGAATCCAGAACCGTAAGCTGCACCAAACACATAGAAAGGTCCCAACAGAACATAACATACAACATCAACACACAGCAGACATAAACATAAGGATAATATCTTTATGACCACAGGGGTGACTCTCACTGGCAGATAGTAACACAGGAGGCTGCTCCAGCAAGCATGGCTGAAACAACCCACAGAGCCATGCAAACAGTGAGGCTATATAGACCAGGAAGTAGGGTTGTTGCGGGTATCGAAATTTCGATACCCAATCGATACTTTTGTCCCGGTATCGATACGATACCGGGATTTCCGTTTTTTCGATACTGGGCTGCGCTTCTGCGCAGTCTAGTATCTCTGAACATGAGCGCGCTGCTCTCAGCGCGCTCATGTTCTCTCTCAGCAGCACGGGGAGAAGGAAGCTGTCCTCCCTCCCCCTGTGCTGCTGCCGCTGCCACCAATGAGAAGAGAGGGGCGGAGGAGGGGCGGCAATGAGAAGAGAGGGGCGGAGGAGGGGCGGCAATGAGAAGAGAGGGGGTGGAGGAGGGGCGGCAATGAGAAGAGAGGGGCGGAGGAGGGGCGGGCGCACTGCGCCACCAATGATAGGATTACTATCGGAGCGATGGGAGGAGACATCAGCTTCACTAGTGGGCGTTCCTTTTCCCTGCGCTGCGATTGGACAGCGCTACAGCCAGGGAGAAGGAACGCCCACTAGTGAAGCTGATGTCTCCTCCCATCGCTCCGATAGTAATCAGCAGCATGTGGAGCAGGAGAGGAGACAGTAATGGGGCACTGCGGGCGAACGGAGCGGCGCCCAGGACTAAATGGTGAGTGCTGAGACATCGCTGGGCGCCGCTCTGTGTGGCCTAATAGTGAAAGTCTGGACTCATATACAGTAGTCAGTCTTTAACACATACAGGAGGCGGGTGCCGGCAGCAGAATCGCATTGCCGGCACCCTGCCCCTGACAGGGAGCTGCGATCAGCGGCAGTTAACTGCCGCTGATCTGCTAGTACCCGCCTCCTGTATAAAGGGGTAAAATCATTGGTGGTGCAGTGTGCCCCCCCCCCTCAATCCCCCCATCCCATTAAAATCATTGGTGGCACAGTGCGCCGGCCCCTCTCAACCCTCCAGTATTAAAATCATTGGTGGCAGTGGCCACAAGGTCCTCTCCACTCCCCCTCATTGGTGGTGCAGTGGCAGCTTCTGATCGGAGCCCCAGCTGTGTAAGCCTGGGGCTCCGATCGGTTACCATGGCAGCCAGGACGCTACAGAAGCCCTGGTTGCCATGGTAACATCCCTGATGCTGTGTGCACAAAGCACAGAGCAGCAGGGACAGTGTGGAGTCCTATTCACCCTGATAGAGATCTATCAGGGTGAATAGGAAAAGGGATGAAAGATCCCAGGTTCTAGCCCCTAAGGGGGGAAATAGTTATTAAATAAAAAGTGAAAAAAAAAAACCCACTAAAATATGAAGTATAAATCACCCCCCTTTTCCCAATTTCACATATAAAATATATAAATAAACATATTACATCGCCACGTCAGAAAAGTCCAAACTATTAAAATATAAAAAAAAAATCTAGGTGGTGAATGCCGGAACAGAAAAAATAAAATAAAAACTGCGCGATTCGCCATTTTTAAAAATGAGGAATGCACGTGGCTTTTTTTGTTTATTTTTTTCGCGTGGTATCGAATGGTATCGAGTATCGCAATACTTTTTCATGGTATCGAAACCGAATCAAAAATTTGGTATCGCAACAACTCTACCAGGAAGCCACACCCCACAGTCAGACACACCCAGTGACACACACACACACACACACACTGGGAAGAAAGTTAACCCTTCCAACACCCGGGAAGGGAAAACACAACATTAAAGGGAAAGTGTCCAACAGTAGCAAGCCACTGTGGTTGTTGCCGCTGGCCACGACATGGGTGGCAACCGTGTCCTGGGGAATAGCCCGGAGGCCGGGACACTGCCACCACATGTACAGACAGCCAAACGTTGCCACGGGCAACCACAGTGCAGGAAAAGTGTCAGTGCACACAACACACTACACAGAGTGCACACAGACAAACAACACAGTGAACACAATACACACACACCTAACATAGGGGTTGCTAGGTGCAACCGCATGCACAGCAGGAAAGCTGCCACAAGCAAGCGTTGTCAGCGGCAACCACAGGTGAGGCAAATACCACTGCCCTCACTTGTGATTGACAACAAAACAAAACCGCTGACAATCGCATGCGGTTGAAGAGTCACGGTCATAGCCATGGCCGTGACAGAAATAGGTCGATAAGAAGCCACCTTCTCTAAATTCTTGCCCTCCTTAGGCAGCAGCTTAATATAGGCAGTATTATGTGAAGGTATAGGCTCACCCCTCAGAAATTAGTTGAAAAGGGCAGACAGCACAGGGGCAGTTTGGGTACAAAGGGCCTTATAAAAGTCTGCATTAAAGCCATCAGGCCCAGGTGCCTTAACCCTCCCAAGCTCTCAAATTTGCACTGTAGACACAAGAGGCAAATGACCACGCTCCAGAAAATCTCTACCTTTCTCCTTTCCTCATAGAGTGACCTATAAAAGTCACCTAGTAAAGTATTGATTTCTCTCGGATCAGTGCCATTTTCTCTCCTCAATATGTTAATGGTCTGCAACGCACTCCTGAATTTTACTAAATACGTCAATAACCTACCAGATTTATTGCAAAACATATATAATTTGAGGGCAGTTTTTGAGGTATAAAATAACTCTTTCTTCTCTAGCCAAACGTCAAAATCTATCTTGGCTACATACCAAGTAGTCTTGGCTGGTGGTGAGGAAGATGCAAGAAAGGAGGAATAGGCCTCCCAAAGTTTTTTTACTAGAAGCCACATATTGCTGTGCTGTTGCTTTCTTTAGTCCCCGACCAAATAACAATAATGTGACCTCGGAGAACAGCTTTATTTGCTTCCCAGAACAAGAGATGGTCTTGCACATGGATAGCATTATAAGAAGTTTGTTTAGACCACCATCCCCTTAACAATGCCAAAAAGGACTCATGCTTAAGTAGAAATGAGAGCAATCTGCATAAATAGTCAGAGCCCTTAGGATAGGTTTCATCCAGGATCATAGAAAGGGGAGCATGATCAGAGATGACCATTTCTTCTAGTATGACTTCTCAAAGGAAGGACACCAATAGCCGACTAAGAAAAAAGTAATCTATCCTTGACCAGGAGTTATTTGCTGCTGAGTAAAATGAGTATTCTCAGTCCGAGGGGTGACTCAACCTCTATCCATCCACTAGAAAAAGTGACACAATGAATACGGATAATAAGGTCTGTGATGAAGTCAGATTAATGCCCCTACTGGTAGGGGATTGCCTATCCTCCTCCTCTGAGACTACCATATTTAAATCTCCCCCGACAAGCTTAAGGAGGGGATCCAAGAGCAATTTGCATTCTAGCTCTGTGAAAAAAGACTTAGGTTCCTGGTTAGGAGTATATATATTGTACAGTCGTGGCCAAAAGTTTTGAGAATGACAAAAATATTAGTTTTCACAAAATTTGCTGCTAAACTGCTTTTAGATCTTTGTTTCAGTTGTTTCTGTGATGTAGTGAAATATAATTACAAGCACTTCATACGTTTCAAAGGCTTTTATCGACAACTACATGACATTTATGCAGAGTCAGTATTTGCAGTGTTGGCCCTTCTTTTTCAGGACCTCTGCAATTCGACTGGGCATGCTCTCAATCAACTTCTGAACCAATTCCTGACTGATAGCAACCCATTCTTTCATAATCACTTCTTGGAGTTTGTCAGAATTAGTGGGTTTTTGTTTGTGCACCCGCCTCTTGAGGATTGACCACAAGTTCTCAATGGGATTAAGATCTGGGGAGTTTCCAGGCCATGGACCCAAAATGTCAACGTTTTGGTCCCCGAGCCACTTAGTTATCACTTTTACTTTATGGCACGGTGCTTCATCGTGCTGGAAAATGCATTGTTCTTCACCAAACTGTTGTTGGATTGTTGGAAGAAGTTGCTGTTGGAGGGTGTTTTGGTACCATTCTTTATTCATGGCTGTGTTTTTGGGCAAAATTGTGAGTGAGCCCACTCCCTTGGATGAGAAGCAACCCCACACATGAATGGTCTCAGGATGCTTTACTGTTGGCATGACACAGGACTGATGGTAGCACTCACCTTTTCTTCTCCGGACATGCCTTTGTCCAGATGCCCCAAACAATCGGAAAGAGGCTTCATAGGAGAATATGACTTTGCCCCAGTCCTCAGCAGTCCATTCACCATACTTTCTGTAGAAGATCAATCTGTCCCTGATTTTTTTTGAGAGAAGTGGCTTCTTTGCTGGCCTTCTTGACACAAGGCCATCTTCCAAAAGTCTTTGCCTCACTGTGCGTGCAGATGCGCTCACACCTGCCTGCTGCCATTCCTGAGCAAGCTCTGCACTGGTGGTACTCCGATCCTGCAGCTGACTCCTCTTTAGGAGACGATCCTGGCACTTGCTGGACTTTCTTGGACGCCCTGAAGCCTTCTTAACAAGAATTTAACCTCTTTCCTTGAAGTTCTTGATGATCCTATAAATAGTTGATTGAGGTGCAATCTTAGTAGCCACAATATCCTTGCCTGTGAAGCCATTTTTATGCAACGCAATGATGTCTGCACGCGTTTCTTTGCAGGTCACCATGGTAAACAATGGAAGAACAATGATTTCAAGCATCACCCTCCTTTTAAAGGGCTTCTGTCACCCCACTAAACTCATTTATTTTTTGTGTACTTATAATCCCTATCCTGTGATATATCTATACATTATGTTATTAATCATTTTCGTTCAGTAGATATGTCAAAAAACATACTTTTATAATATGCTAATTACTTGTCTACCAGCAAATAGGGCGTCTACTTGCTGGTAGCAGCCGCAAAAAACCGCCCCCTCCTCCTGTTGATTGACAGGGCCAGCCGTGATCTCCTCCTCCGACTGGCCCTGTCAGCATTTCAAAAATCGCGCGCCTGTGTTGATTCGGCACAGGCGCTCTGAGAGAAGGAGGCTCGCCTCCTCAGCACTCCCTCAGTGCGCCTGCGCCGATGACGTCTTCTCTTTCGGTGACGTGGGGTGACAGAAGCCCTTTAACATGTCAAGTCTGCCATTTTAACCCAATCAGCCTGAGATAATGATCTCCAGCCTTGTGCTCGTCAACATTCTCACCTGAGTTAACAAGATGATTACTGAAATGATCTCAGCAGGTCCTTTAATGACAGCAATGAAATGCAGTGGAAAGGTTTTTTTGGAATTAAGTTAATTTTCATGGCAAAGAAGGACTATGGAATTCATCTGATCACTCTTCATAACATTCTGGAGTATATGCAAATTGCTATTATAAAAACTTAAGCAGCAACTTTTCCAATTTCTAATATTTATGTAATTCTCAAAACTTTTGGCCACGACTGTACACTGAGAGCTGCCTGCTAGGTCACTTACAGTAAGGTGAAACCTGGAAAGCCATCCAACAGAGTTAACCTCATGAGCCACAACAGTATAATAGAGATTTATGGATCAAAGTTAACACTCCAGCCTTTCCATTCACTGCCGGGGAGCCATACACCACACCAAGCCAAAGCTTTTGCATTCTAAAAATGTCTTCTGTGCTTAAATTTCCAGCAGTTACGCAATAGCTGTTTTTAAGTGTTGAAGTATCGTCATCCTTTTGTTGGGGAATCTAAACCCATTCAAATTCCATGACATAACTCTCATATTGAAATAGATGAGCAGGAGTTGGCAGTAAGATATCAAGCAGGGGTATCTACAGGCTTCCAGGTGGTAAATAGGAACTAGCATCCCTATCAATCCTCTTGGGTCACAGGACAGAGCTAAGGCGACGAACCTGCAAGAACATGACCAAAAAATAAAAATAAAATTAACATAAGAAAAAAAAAACAAGGGTGTACTAGCAAGCATTCCTGAGATATTGACTTCCCTTTCCTTTTTTCTGCTATCTTAGCAGTGAACCCCCCCCCCCCTTCCCACACACACACACCATAGCAAATGTTAGTAATATATGGAAAATAGCAAATGAGGAGGGTAACCTATATTATCTTCACTCAGACCTGAGATCGGGCACCAAGAGCCCTCAAGACTGGTACCTCAAAACTGCACCTGGATACTAGTTACTCATTCCACTAAACCTACAGTCATTCCTCATGGCCAGATTTGCACATGGGCCCTTCTGGGAATCAGGCAAGCTCATTGACCAATCAAGGTCCACAGATGCAGATTCCCTCCAAGTGGAAACCAACACAGAAGGTAAAGGTGATGATCTCGGTGATGCTGTGCCCTCAAAAGGAATGTGGCCATCCATAGTAAGTGAAGCGGTTGCGTCATCTGGATCACGATATACTACAAAAGAACCATTGGATTGCTGTATTCTCAGGATCGCTGGATAGACAAGTTGAAAGCGAAAAGGCTGTGCATATCCCACTAAAAGCACGTCTCTTTGATGTCACCGCAGCAGAATAATAATACCTTGTGGTTCTTCAATAGCAAAGGTGAGTTTCTAGAGCAGTAAGTCTGCAATATCTTTTTCAAGGTATTTCACAATGACTTGGTGTGGGTGTTGAGACTGATTTGTGATTAGAGGCTCCTCCAGTATCTCGCATTGGGCCAACATGGTAGGCCTGTTCCACTTTTCTTCCTGGTTCAAGGCCTAGGGCTAAAGACAGGACCTCCTCGCAGATGGATTAAAGGACCTGTGGTTTAACACTTTCTGTTAGGCCCGCAAGGCGAAGATTATTACAATGCAATTGTAATTGATTTTCAAGGTCTTCAACACAGTTGCACAATTGAGCATTCAGTTTAAACAGCTCATCAATTTTAGGCTGTAGAGTAGTGTCACTATCTTCCTGCTGTTGTAACGCACCTAGTTGATCAGTTAGGATCTCAACTGCGGAAGCAATGGACATCCACTATTATCCCACCGCCCTTGTTTTTGGCTGTGGGATTCGCGGTTACTCAGTATGTACCCCAGGCGTCTCTCTCAGTCTTGGGCGGAGAGTTTGGGGTAACAAAATCATTTACCGCTATCCATCTAATTAGTTACTGCTGGAAAGGAAGGTCCCCCTGTAATACAGGAGTCACAAGTTAGTATAAGCTTGTGCACAGTTCAGAGTTAGTATATAGTATGCCCTCAGTTTAGTCTATAGTATGCCATAGGTTCAGGGTTAGTATATAGCATGTCCTCAGTTTTAGTATATAATATGCAGTAGGTTCAGAGTTAGTATAGCATGTCCTCAGTTTTAGTATATAATATTCAGTAGGTTCAGAGTTAGTATAGTATGTCCTCAGTTTAGTATATAATATGCAGCAGGTTCAGAGTTAGTATAGCATGTCCTCAGTTTAGTATATAATATGCAGCAGGTTCAGAGTTAGTATAGCATGTCCTCAGTTTAGTATATAATATGCAGTAGGTTCAGAGTTAGTATAGCATGTCCTCAGTTTAGTATATAATATGCAGCAGGTTCAGAGTTAGTATAGCATGTCCTCAGTTTAGTATATAATATGCAGTAGGTTCAGAGTTTGTATAGCATGTCCTGAGTTCAGTGTTGGTTTGGGAATATCGCCTCACACCAGCAAGAACCACCCCGCTCTGAGTTCCAGGACCTTAATCAGAGCAGGTAACAGGCATATACTTGCGGTTAGTTGGTCCTGGCTAGGAAGCCAGCAGTGGGGAAGCCAGTGGCAAGAAGGTAGGCAGTCCTTCACAATGTTGTTAGCTATCCAGGTCTGGATATGTGGACAGAGTCCTCAGATGCAATGGAGCTAGCAGGGTGCGCACTCCATTAGTGGAACACCCTGCTTAGCACCTTTCTTCTATTTAAGGCCCGGAGGTAAGTGGGCGGAGTCACAGGGAGCCGCTGCGATCCAGGCTGTACTGTTACAGTACCCCCCCCTTAAGGGACCCCTCCGGGGTACCCCACTAGGAGAGGGTCGGTTGGGAAATCTTCTATGGAACAATCTTTGGAGTCTGGGAGCATGAACGTTTTGCACATCTTCCCAAGAGTCATCCTGGGGACCATACCCCTTCCATCTAACGAGATACTGGATCTTCCCCTGTCTTCTTCTGGAATCAATGAGCTGCTCAACTTCAAATTCTTCTTCTCCTTGGACCTCTATCGGCGGCAAGGGTCGAGGATCATTTGATGGGAACGGCCTAGGTCTAAACGGCTTCAGTAGTGACACGTGGAATGTGGGATGTACCTGTAATCGAGGAGGAAGGGTGAGTCTCACCGTGTTGGGGTTATTGATCCTTCAAGTAAATGCCTCCAATTTTCCAGGGAGCATTTTATGGCGAGGAGTTCCTTTTCGCCTATGGGGTAATTGAATTCGGCGGTATTTAGCGTCCGGGAGTAGAACCCGATAGGATGTAACGGAGTTGAAAAAGAGCTTCGCTGGGACAGAACGACTCCTATGGCTGCCTGGGATGCGTCTACTTCCAGCACGTAGTGATGGTTCGGATTTGGGAGAGTCAGTATCGGTGCCGTAGTGAACCTGTTCTTTAATAACTCAAACGCTGATTGGGCGTCCTTGGACCAAACGAACTTCGTGTTGACACTAGTTAAGCGGGTTAGTGGTTTAGTGGTAGCGGAGAAATCTTTAATAAATTTCCTATAGAAGTTTGAGAACCCCAGGAACCGTTGAAGAGCTTTCCTGGAATCCGGGATCGGCCAATTTTGGATGCAAGTGATTTTTGAGTGATCCATCTGGATACCCTTGGGTGAAATTATGTATCCGAGGAAGGGAAGAGAAGTAGTCTCGAACACACATTTTTCCTGTTTGACGTATAAGCGATGAACACTTAACCATGCAAGAACCCAACGGACATGTTTCCTGTGATCGTGTAAGTTATCGGAATACACTAGTATATCATCAAGATAGATGATTACACATACGTCCAGTAGATCCCTAAAGATGTCGTTAATAAAATTTTGGAATGTGGCAGGGGCGTTGCACAACCCAAAGGGCATCACTGTATACTCGAAGAGTCCATACCGGGTGCGGAAGGCTGTCTTCCATTCATCACCTTTGCTGATCCTAATTAAGTTGTATGCGCCTCTCAAATCCAGCTTGTTGTAGATTGTTGCTGTTTGTAATCTTTCTATGAGTTCGGATATTAGCGGCAAGGGGTACCGATTTTTGATTGTTACTTTGTTCAAGGCTCTGTAATCTATGATGGGCCTTAGGCTTGAGTCTTTGTTTCTCACGAAGAACATCCCTGCTGCTGCCGGGGAGGTTGAAGGCTGAATAAAACCTTTTCGTAAATTCTCTTCTAGGTACTGTTTGAGGTGAACAAGTTCTGGTTGTGCCAATGGATAAATTCTACCCGTGGGTATCTCACTACCCGGCAGCAAGTCTATGGGGCAATCGTAAGATCCATGGGGCGGAAGAGATTCCGCCTTCTTTGCGCTGAATACCTCAGCAAAGTCTGCGTATTGGCTGGGAACCTGGTTCACTCCCACGTGCATGAGAGATTTGAGAGGAAAGCAGGTCTCCATACAATAAGGTGACGTAAACTGAACTCTCCCCTGTTTCCATAGGAGGGTTGGCTGGTGTATTTGCAACCATGGCAACCCAAGAATCACGGGAAACAATGGAGAGTGTATGATATCAAGGGATAAGAATTCTGTGTGGTTATTTTCACATGTCACCATGAGGGGTTGAGTCTGACTGTGGATAGGACTAGAAGTGGTACCGTCAATGAAACTCACGGATATCGGAACGTTTTTTCTCATGTGGGGAATTTTATTTCGCTCAACCAGATGCATGTCGATAAAATTCCCCGAAGCTCCCGTGTCCACCATGGCTTCAACGATAATCCGGTTTTGGTCCCACTGTAAGGTGAGAGACGTGTATATGTAACCACCAGTACTATTTTTTGTACTGCCTAAGGTACAAAACGTGCCGCTCTTACCTTCGCACTTCTTACGTATCGCGGGGCATCCGTCAACGGTATGGTCAGCAGACGCACAGTATAAACAGAGGTTGAGGTTACGTCTCCTGGCTTTCTCTCTCTCGGTCAGAGGTCCTCGGATCGCCCCAATCTCCATCATCTCTACAGCAGGACCCTGGCTGGACGGTCTTGGGTTGGGTGTGAAGCCTGAGACTCTCTCGGCTCTGCGTTCCCTCAGCCGTCTGTCAATGGTGGTGGCCTTCTGCATCAAGGCATTAAGTGTAAGTGGTAATTCTCCTCGGGCTAATTCGTCCTTCAGGGCCTCGGAAAGACCTAGGCGGAACTGATTCCTAAGATTGAGGTCATTCCATTCAGTCTCCCGGGCCCAGCGAGTGTATTCCGCAATAAAGTCCTCTACAGGTCGTCTCCCTTGTTTAAGGCTGCGTATAGCGGTCTCAGCGGTCAGCTGTTTACTATGGTCCTCGTAGAGAAGGGCCATTTTTTCAAGGAACAGAGGGAAGGAATCCAGGACTGGGTCTTCCTCTTCTAAATAAGTATTGGCCCATGCTCTGGGCTCCCCCCTGAGGTAAGAGATCATGGTAAGTACTTTTGTTCTGTCAGTTGGGTAAGTCCGGGGCTGCAGCTCAAACATTAATTTGCACGCGTTCAGGAAATCCCTGAACTGCCTTCGGTCACCCGAGAATATCTCAGGTGGGCTGACCTTGGGTTCTGGTCCTACACGGGGGTGTCCTGGCCCCTGAGTGACAAGTTGCCGTAGTGCCTGGTTTTCTAGCTGGAGATGTTGTACAGTCACGTTGAGGGTCTCCACCCTCTTAGTGAGGGTGACGAGGTGACCTGCAACCTCCGCTGGATCCATGTGTGGTTCCACTAATATGTAACGCACCTAGTTGATCAGTTAGGATCTCAACTGCGGAAGCAATGGACATCCACTATTATCCCACTGCCCTTGTTTTTGGCTGTGGGATTCGTGGTTACTCAGTATGTACCCCAGGCGTCTCTCTCAGTCTTGGGCGGAGAGTTTGGGGTGACAAAATCATTTACCGCTATCCATCTAATTAGTTACTGCTGGAAAGGAAGGTCCCCCTGTAATACAGGAGTCACAAGTTAGTATAAGCTTGTGCACAGTTCAGAGTTAGTATATAGTATGCCCTCAGTTTAGTCTATAGTATGCCATAGGTTCAGGGTTAGTATATAGCATGTCCTCAGTTTTAGTATATAATATGCAGTAGGTTCAGAGTTAGTATAGCATGTCCACAGTTTTAGTATATAATATGCAGTAGGTTCAGAGTTAGTATAGTATGTCCTCAGTTTAGTATATAATATGCAGCAGGTTCAGAGTTAGTATAGCATGTCCTCAGTTTAGTATATAATATGTAGCAGGTTCAGAGTTAGTATAGTATGTCCTCAGTTTAGTATATAATATGCAGCAGGTTCAGAGTTAGTATATAATATGCAGTAGGTTCAGAGTTAGTATAGCATGTCCTCAGTTTAGTATATAATATGCAGTAGGTTCAGAGTTTGTATAGCATGTCCTGAGTTCAGTGTTGGTTTGGAAATATCGCCTCACACCAGCAGGAACCACCCCACTCTGAGTTCCAGGACCTTAATCAGAGCAGGTAACAGGCATATACTTGCGGTTAGTTGGTCCTGGCTAGGAAGCCAGCAGTGGGGAAGCCAGTGGCAAGAAGGTAGGCAGTCCTTCACAATGTTGTTAGGGATCCAGGTCTGGATATGTGGACAGAGTCCTCAGATGCAATGGAGCTAGCAGGGTGCGCACTCCATTAGTGGAACACCCTGCTTAGCACCTGTCTTCTATTTAAGGCCCGGAGGTAAGTGGGCGGAGTCACAGGGAGCCGCTGCGATCCAGGCTGTACTGTTACAGCTGTGAGATTCTTTTGCTCAGTGTTAGTAAGTCTAGAGGCATAATGCACAGCTTCTTTTTGTAGGCCAGAAAAAACTGCCTGTACCATAGTTATGAGCGACTGTTTAATGTCCGAGACTAGCTGGGAAGTGGCCTCCCCTGCCAGTTGCTTGATGTCAATGAGACCTTGTACTTGCTGGTTTGCTCAGCTGAGGGGCATCATCATCATCTAGGTCAGCTTCAGATTGTACAAGCTGCGTCCGCTGTTCAGTGTCTAAAGTGTTTTCAGCCTGCTCCTCAGGAGGTACCACTCCATTAAATGGACACCGTCAGATCTTTATTAAGCTCGCCCGAGCCAAATAAGTCAAATACGATGCTGGGTATATGGTAGAGAGCAGGTGTTCCGCACTGCAACCCCATTAATTAATGTTGTGAGGCTGCACTGCTACACAGTGATCTTTGGTCGCCTGATGCTTGACACAGCCAAAGTCACGGTGCAACCCCGGCCATAGGCTGAATTATCAAGCCTATAATACACTTCTGAAATGGAGAAAAACTTGAAGCTGTCTCTTGTTTTTGCATTTCCCTTACTTTTACTTGACGATAAATAGCAGTTCAGTGGCCTCAGTGGTGAAATAAAATAAAAAAAACTACAGCAAGTAATGAAAGAAAATATATGGTGCACTGACAGCAGAGCATTCCATTAAAAAAAAGGGAATTATCCATGCCCTTCATCATATCCTCAACAAGACCTTGGCATGTGGCAGATTTCCGTATAGCAACCTGGCAAGAAAAGTTCATAGTATTGAATTATTGAATGGCATGACCTGCAATTGATTTTTCTTTTCTTTGGCGAATCATACAAGAGAAAGTTGCTCTCTAGGGGATTAATTAACTGCTCACTTTACCAATAGCTGCAGATAAGTGAAGCTCTCGCTTTCAAAAATGCTTGTACTTAACACTTGTTTACATGTCTAGGCCTGTGGAGATGCAGCATAAATTCATATGACATGCATTGCTGTAGAGTACATCAAACGCTTTGTTCCTCTCTATTTCCAGCTTGTGTTGGTTGGTCTGCATAGTAAAGGTACAGAAAAAAAATTGTATTTCCGGAAGAAAGGCACTTTTATCTGTAATGACAAGTGGATAGAAAAAGAGCTAGAATGAAAATTCCTGACATTTCCAACTCATATCCAGCTCTTTCAATAAATATTAGACTTAATACAAATACAATAGCTTCAAATCTTAAAATGTAACTAAGCATTAATGACTTAAATGGGTTGTCTGAGAGGGGAGTACTTTTTAAAAAAATAGAAAATAGGCAGAATGGTTTAAAATAAAACAAAAAGACGCAATTATTACCTCACCAATGCTTTGCTGCTGCTGTTAAGATACTGTACTTACCAAGCCACTGTTGGTCCTGCTGGTCTTCACTTCCTGGTCCTTTGTTTGGCACAAGTAATCCAGGGGAGGATTAAGTGCATGATAGGCCCGGGGCTTTCTACCTAACTCGGACCCCTCCCCCCATTTTTGTTTAGTTTTTAGTTTTTTTCCTGTATGAAGAGGCTGCGGTGCTTCGTGAGCACCACAGTCTCTTCCTAGGCCATATGACATCACATTCATTGTTCACATGGCCTAGGTGCAGCTCAGTCCCATCCGAGTGATTGGAGCTGAGCTCAATACTAAGCACAGTGCCGTCAAATGGACAGTGCTGTGCTTGGTAAGGAGCAAAGAGGCTGCGGCGCTCACTGGAACATCGCAGTCTCCTCAAACAGCTGATTGGTGCCAGGAGTCGTACCCCCACCAATCATATACTGATGACCTAAAGTATAACTAAGCATAATACTGTTGGTAGGCACACTTTCATGCAGAAATCACAATTTATAAATTCATAATATTCATCATACATATATTTATTATTAAAAATGTAATATTAAAAAAGGCAGTTCATACATATATACAATAAAAATCCTAACTCTATTATAACCGAAGACGACGATCCAGTGATTTAGAAGTGTATATATACACCTATGCGTGAATTGTCAGTGGTCTATGAGGTTCCCACATCTATTGTTTAAATTCCCATAGGTCAGTGACAGTTACACTACATCATACATATAATTTATAACCAATGATATAGATGACCAAAATTATACCAATGATTGATTTGTTAGTCCCTATTATTTTTCTAATTTTTGTTAATGATTAGTCCATGATTGTTGCCCGGGATTTAAAATGAAAGTTCTTACAAAAAATGTTAATATTTAAAAATGTTTATAAAAATGCTGATATAATCAGCCAATCCACATATAAATTGAGGCCAATACTTTGCTGGTATTTATAACACTGGAGGTATGCCTCCATTGTACTTATCTGTCCTTTGTATAGGCTCCTTAGTGGTGCCTTATTACCTCTGATGTGATTTAGTTGCTTGGCGTCCCACATGGTAGCTCATTGAGATGTTGTTCAGGTTGGCTCACTGACGCTAGTAAGACGTTGTTCGGTGTCTCACGTGGCTACTTGCCGGCTTTGATGTCACGTGATATCCAAAAGTATTATATTTTGTCCAGTGAATATTTGGCAGTGGGTAAACCAGTGGTTAGTGCACCTTAAGCCATTGGATACAGGGGGGTGAGCCACTATAAATCTTATTTTCTTAAAGTAGAACTAAGTCATTTCTACTTAACACCAGTTTAAAAAATGACTCCAAATGTCTCTATAGTGTCTACAGCAATTATGTCCCCTAGAGTGCCCCAGTAATAATAAAAATAACACCCTATATTGTGCTCCAGGTAATAATGCCTGTATAGTGTCCCCAAAAATAATGTCCCCTAATATGTCCCTGTAACAGAAATGCCCTTACAGTGCCTCCCCAATAGTGACGTCCCCCACACTTCCCCCTCATAGTAATTTGCCCCCACACAATGTGTATAACATTTTTAGCACTTTCTGTTCTAAGACAGCTGTCAGAAAATTACCTAACCATGATCCTGCAGGGTCATCCCTCCTTGAAGCAGCCACTGCTCCAGTCTATGTGGCGGTCCTAGGGGAGATCATGTGCAGCAGGTGCGATAGTCTCATGGTTACTATGCCGACCTGCCAAGCTGTGACTGGTCAGCAACTCAGAGACTTGGGACGTCGAGCCATTCAGTGCTCTGGCTGGGCATCTAATCAGAGGTGTAGTGCTTCTGTGCTTTGTGCCTGAACTCAAGACCTGTTCGTTAACTCTCTCTTAGCAATTTTGGCTAGTTCCACTGATTAACGTCTCATCTACTGATTTTGATACATCTGTACTCACCAAGTTTAGACCTGGGCTTGTTCTACTGATTAACCTTTTAGCTCCTGATTTGGCTTTATTTGTACCTCCTGGTTCTGACTTTGGCTAGTTTGATTACCCTATATTTTTTCCATTGGTCATCTGATTTGATTTGGTCTGCGCTTGCAAACTCGCACCTGCTTTCTGTCATCTTACTCCACAACTTTTTGGTCTTACTGCCTATGTATTTTGCATATCTCTATTTTAGATTATTGATTAGATTACCATTACAGATTATTGTTATTAATTGATGCTAATAAAATGTATAATTTTTATTGAAAATATGTTTGATAGTGTAGAACTTTTTATGTAGCTTAAAGGGCTATTCTGGTTGTTAAAAATTCCTGTAGATACGGGATAAGTATTAGATCAGTGGGGGCCTTACCACTGGGACTTTCACTAGTCATGAGAACATTAATTTCAGGAGTCTTCAAGGGGTACAGGGTACCTGTGAATGGTGGATAACCTTTACAAATGGAAAACCCCTTAAAATATGGAGTGGAGTTTCTTCAAATAATTCTCCCAATAATAGGGGGACAGGGATACTGTTGCAAAATGAACTTAGTCCAGTTTAGTTGCATTATGTTGTCTTTTTAAAATTAATTGTGTTAATGGCCTCATTTTGAGGGAGGATACAGCGCAAATGACAAATTCTCTGGCTACTGAATTTGAATTTACTTTTTAGAAGAGGAGCGCATTGGGACATTTATGATTTAATGTAGGTCACTAGTCTTAACATACAGGACTTCTGTGTAAAAATTATAAACCTTTATCCTAAAGTAGACCTCTTAGGAATCCAGCCGTATATTACTCTATATAATGACTTAGTGCAGAAAGGATAAGCTGTTGCCATGGGTACAAATAGTGTTTTTCGGTTATTGAATGATCCAGTGACATGATAATTCTGCTTTTTACTTCCAGAGTATGTCATCTTTTTAAGACCTGTGATAATAGACCTTTGCATCTTTAAAATGCATTTCGAATTGTGAGTCAGAATAAAATTGAGTTTTTATTTATCAAACTCAGTTTCTTGTGAAATTGTCACCTGCTAAAATATGCTTCTGAAATATGAAAACGTCAATACTTAAAAATGTGAGATGTGTTTCAATTAAGGTTTGCACATGGAAAAATAGAAGGGAACATTTTAAAATGTACTGGTACTGCATTCTAATCTTATGATTGTGATTGTCCATATTGTCTCCATTTCTAGCTAGATAAATTTTTCCATCACATTATACACTGCTCATTTTGATGGTTATGACCACCCTGCAATCCATCAGTGGTGGTCGTGCTTGCACACTATAAAAAAAAAGTGCCGGACTATGCGCACTCCTGTGGTCCCAGCCACCAGTGATTCCAGCACTTTTTCCTATAATGTGCAAGCATGGCCACCGCTGATGGATTGCAGGGTGGCTGTAACCATGGAAACAAGCAGTGCATAATGTGATGGAAAAATGAATGAAGCCAGAAAATGAGGCAATATGGAGAATGACAATACTTTAGTAAGTGCCTTGTATTCACTTTCTCTAAATGATACATGTGATGCGCTGAAGTGAGACAACCCATTTAATCCTTTTTAATTTAAATGTAAAATAACTGTTCTCTGTTTCCTCCCTGCGAAATTGATCTACTATTGTATATAGTAGATAACTATTTTGCTATGGTTGCATTTTGTTAATCAAATGCCATTTTGGGATAAAAAAAAGACCCTTGAGCTAATAATAATTATACAGATAAATACACTACTCACAAAACGTTAGGGATATTTGGCTTTCGTGTGAAATTTATGGAAAATGTAAAAATTTCACGCTACAGTGATATTATATCATGAAAGTAGGGCATTTAAGTAGAAGCATGCAATGGTGATTTCCTCATCTCAAACAGTTTATTGAAACAAAAGCCAACACCAGTGGTGGGTGTACCCCCACAAAAAAATGTCAATGTCTCAATAACTTGTCATGTTGCCTTGAGCATCAATTACAGCTTGACAACAATGTCTCATGCTGTTCACAAGTCGATTTATTGTCTGCTGAGGCATGGCATCCCACTCTTCTTGAAGGGCGGCCCTCAGGCCATTGAGGTTCTGGGGTACAGATTTACGAGCCGCTACACGGTGACTCGGCTGATCCCATAGGATTTTATTGGGATTCAGCCACTCCATTTGAGGTACCCCAGTCTCCAGCAACCGTTCCCTAATAATGCGACCTTCATGAGTTGGCGCATTGTAGTCCATGAAGATAAAATTAGGTGTTGTTCATGCAGAGGCACAATAACTGGATTAATGATGTTTTTCAAGTAGTATGGGCTTGTCACTGTACCATTCACAAAGTATAAGTCAGTTCTGTATTGACTAGACACACCTACCCACACTGTAACACCACCAAAGGCTCGTCTAGTGACAACAGTTAGCGCTATCTTTGATGTCTCCAACATTGTTGGTGGCCATCATTTCTGTTCAGCGTGAATCGACTTTTATCAGTGAACAACACTGGGGCCCACTGGTCCCTCGTCTAGCATATATGCTCCCTTGTCCATGGAAGACGATGACCCCTGTGCCTGGTGGTGTGGTTAGGTACCCTTTCTGGTCGTCTACCATGCAGACCACGCTGATTTAAATGGTTTCAAATGGTGTTATGTGGCACTTGGGTGCCTTTCACATCCCTTAAATGTGCCTGGAGTTGTGTGGCATTCATCATCTGGTTCCACAGGGCATTGTTCACAATTAAGCGGTCATCAGTGTGGGATGTGGCCAAAGGATGTCCACTTCTATGCCTTTCTGTGACTCTTCCAGTCTCTCTGTATCTCTGTTGCAACCTGCTAATGACACTCTGTGACACTCTAAGCTCAGTGGCCACTTCCATCTATGAACATCCTGCTTGAAGCCTCGCAATGGCGAGGTACTGTTGATCAATTGTTAGGTGTCGTCTTTGTCTCATGTCAAAATGTGAACAGCATGATAAGGAGGACTGTTTAAATCCCAATTCTTTTCGAACCAGGAAATTTCTTGGGCGATTCCTGGATCAACTATTCAAATATTTAGAGAAGGTCACATTAAGTTCACCTGTAAAGTGCATTTTAGATTCATCCTGAAATTTCGTCCACAAGACAAATATCCCAAGCCAATATCAATAACTTTTTGTGAGTAGTGCATGAGTGAAAACAGCATTGTACAACTTAACATTAACGCCATAACACCAAATGTCATAAGTGTATGATATTTGCATGCAAGTAATGTGTGAAGTGGGCTCACGAGCTGAGCACACTCCATACGTTGTGGGTGTTGGCTCTGTAATATAGCTGATACTCGTCTGCAATGGCTGGAACATCTAAGCAGCTAGAGGGAGGGATTTCCGTCTGTCCTTTGACTGGAGCCATGGAAGCGAATTTGAGGGACTTTGATCCATTGCTATGACAAACTGTGGTCTTATGAAGGCTCCCAGGCCTATTATAGTAATCTGCATGTCAAGCTGTGTACGTGGCACGGCTCAACAGACATCCAGTAAAAATCCCATAGACTGCAATAATATTCTTTTGCACTCTATGGTACAAGTGATTAGAGGTTTGCATGTTCAAGTCCCCTAGGGTGACTTAAAAATGACAAAATGGTGCCAATAAAAACTATAGTTCACCTTGCAAAAAACAAGCCCTCACACAGCTCTGAAGATGGAAGTATAAAAAAAGTTATGGTTACAGCGATGCAAGCTAAATTTGCATGGCCAATAAGACTCCTTATGCCTACTAGGTGCTCTCCATAAGGAGAAATAGTACCCATCCCGATGCTCTATCTACAAAAAAAAAACAGGAATAGGGATGTGTCTGATATATGGGCATCTACGCACTGGGGCCACCACTGGTCACAAGAATGGAAGGCCTGTATGTTCCCATTAAATGAAAATGTGGTTGCACATGTCTGCTGCTGCACTCAACTCTATGGGACAGCTGTAAGGCCTGTAGACTTGAATGGAGTGGTAGAGAACATGCGTGATCAGGCACTTATCCATTATATTGTTCTATCCTGTGGATAGCCCACAAGTGCTTTTTTATTGGTAAAACCCTTTCAAGGGGTTATCTTAGAGACAAAAACCTCATGTTTCTATACTATATAAGGGGATATGTCATGGAGGTTTTCTCCTGCTTAGAACATTTTCTCTGAGCTTGAACAGATGACCAATTTTACATGGTTGTCTAATTATTTCAATGGTCATCTAGTAATGCCACATTTATCCTTCAGTGGCCACAATGTACAGTCAGGCACGACTTTCCCCAGCAAACACAGCTGATTGCCATGGGTTAGAGATGCCACACCAACAGAAAGCAGCTGATCTACTTGACAGCTACTATTTAAACACATGCTTCATGAGACAACCCCTTTAAAATATACCATAAAGAAATTAAAAAAATTTCTAAGCATTTCCTTTAGGCCTCATGCACACGGCCGTGTTCCGCGTAAGATCTATACGAGTGTATCACTGTACAGCAGCGGCGGCATGAAGCGCACAGCGTCATAGCAACCAATGACGCCGTGCGCTCCTGCTGTCAGAAGGAATCCCGGCCGGGTTACCACGGACCGCTCTCGGCCGCGGAACACGGCCGTGTGCATGAGGCCTTAATTCTAATGAATGGCACAATGTTATCAGCCACTTTCAATGGTCTGATGTAGCAGCATAAATCTGTATCTCTTCAATTGCATCCTATTAGCAAGATGGTTTTGTCATCTAAACTTTACAATGGAGTTTTCCTTTTTTGGCTTTAAATGGTAATGTATAAAATATCGTAACTTCATTGCACAATGGTATGGTTAAGGCTACTTTCACATTAGTGTTTTCAATTCCTCTATTGAGATCTGTCATAGGATCTCAATAGCGGAAGAAAACGCTTCTGTTTTATCCCCATTCATCGCCAATGGGGACAAAACTGAACTGAACGAAACGGAATGCACCAAAATGCATTCCGTTCCATTTGGTTGCGTCCCCATCACGGACAAAAAAACGCTGCAAGCAGCATTTTCTGTCCGCGATGTGGTGCCAAAAGGAGATGTGAAAAATGGCACATTTATATTAGGCTACTTTCACATTAGCGTTTTCTATTGTGTCAGAGAAAACTGATTCGTCCCTATTGACTTACATTGTGTGTCAGGACGGATCCCTTTTCTCTGACACAATAGAAAACGCAAATGTGAAAGTAGCCTAATATAGATGTGTCATTTTTCACATCTCCTTTTTGGCAATATTGAGATATTGTGATATTCCATCACAAGATGGCTATCCTAGATGTGTCTATGTGGTCTTCTGATATGAATTGCAGTCTGTCAATAGTGATGAGCGGCAGGGGCAATATTCGAATTTGCAATATTTTGCTAATATTTTGTAGAATATTCATCATATATTCGCGAATTAGAGAATTCGCAATTATATTCTTGATTGCGAAAATCGGCGATGTAATATTCGCGTAATGTGCGTGAAATACAGGCGTGGGTCCCTTATGCTACATTTTTCAAGCTGGTATAAGTTTTCTGAGACTGGACGAAAATGGTTGGCATGGCAGAACATTAGAATAGCTTTATATGCAGATATTTTTTTGCAATACGTGCAACTTGTGACATCACAGCACTATGTCTGTAGCATGTATGTATGGACAACAGAACCTATCACATGTAGATAAATTGGTCAATCAGGGGAGACAGATGAAGTCTATCCTGAATACTGCTCCAAAGCTGGGAAAATTGAAACTAGAAAGGGGGCAGTTACTACATAAAACTTCACTTTTAATATATTAAGGTAAAAAGGCCCCTACACACAAACAAACAAATAATGATGGTCTAGGAGCTCAACTGGTCATGGATATAGGACCGTCAAGAGCGCCAAATATGGCCATCAAGATGGCTGGGTAGGTGCCCACACTGTTTACTGGACCAGGGAAGACAAGATACTGTTGTCCCCCTTAAATGGAAACAGTGTTTCCAAATAATTGTTACAGGAAGATATCACGCAGGCACCTATGATGGACTAACGGGTGATTAAGGCCGAGAGGGAGGGGGGGGTTTAGTTGTAAACTGACCCTGTAAAGTCCTACTTGGCCTGGTTCACCCTACAAAGTGATCCTAGGAGCGGGGTCCAAAAAATGGTGTCCCCTTTCGGTTGATAGTCCGGCCTACTATCAACCGAAAGGGAACACCATCACCCTGGTGACCCCCCTCACCTGGTTTTCAGCCATATGGTCACGCATGTAACATTAAGACAATGAATTAGTGATCCTTTGTCCACACTTTAGATGTTAAGTCCATGCCTATTGTTTGTTATGATATACGCTGGTATTAACCACCTCCCGTCACACTAACGCCGAAAGGCGTCATTGCTGCGGCGCTCCCAGGTCACACTAACGCCGATTGGCGTCATCTCGCGTGAGCCGAGATTTCCTGTGAACGCACGCACACAGGAGCGCGCGTTCACAGGATCGCGTAGTGCACAAGTTCATCTACAGCCTGCCGGCCGCGATCATTGGCTGGCAGGCTGTGGATTTTTGAATCGACCAATGAAATGGTTATGTCAGACGCTATTTTGAAAATAGCGTCTGATATAACTGCTGCCTGGTCCTCTGGTGGTCCCTTTCGCTTGGATCGACCACCAGAGGACACAGGCAGCTCTGTAAGTAGCACCAAATCACCACACTACACATTACCCTGTCATTTATTAACCCCTTATTTAGCACATGATCACCCATATTAGACTCCCTGATCACCCTGATCACCCCCTTGTCCACCCCCCCGTCACTGATCACCCCCCCTGTAAGGGTCCCTCATCCCTGCCAGGTAGTTAGCTACTTGCTAGGTAGTTTAGCGCCCAGCCCACCGCACCGCAGTCACTATTTAGTCGCTGATTAGCGTCATCGCTGTCGCTAATCAGCACTAGTACTATATAGTATCTGTAAGTGATCAATACTGATCGCATTCAGATCTATATAAGCACATTAGGGTCACCTTAGGCTCTACAAAACGCAGTGTTTGCCCGATCAGGCCTGATCTTGTGCGCACACTTGCGTTCAGTCCGCCCCTCCGCAGTGACAGAATTTTTTTTTTCTGATCACTGCAAAAACACTGTAAAATCGCTGCGCCGCTATAAAGATCACTTTTGAGCTTTTTGGATCTTTATTAGCGATCGCAGCTTTACTTCGCAAGCACTCCTTTTTACTAGGTATGTTTGCTCTTTTTCCCGGGTAGTCTCAGAGGAATACCCCCTAAATTTAGTGAACCCAAAATGTCAAACAAGGGGTATTTCGCTGAAGAGGCCTACAGGATTCTGGCCGTGATGGATGAAAGCGATGGGGACGCCTCATCCGCTGAATCCAGTGGTTCAGAATATGAACCTGTAGACAGCAGTGGCACTCTAACAGCTAGCGAAGATGACGAGGTAGAGGTCCCTGCTACGGTCAGACGTACCCGATCCCATGTCAGTGTTCTGCCTACCCCGCATGATGATCCTCATTTGCAGCAGAGTGGTGCTAGCGCTGATCTTGTTTATGGTGCGGCATACACCAGCAGCGCAGCACACCCTGGACCTTCTACCAGCACTGCCGTATTCCCTGGTGAAGTTGCGAGCACCAGAAGGGCAGTTCCAGCTGGTACGGTGGCACGTGCAATAACTCCCCTGTCGCAGCCACCGCGTTCACAGGCCCGTAGAACCCCTAGTCTCCCAGAGGTGCTGGCAAATCCTAATTGGCAATCCCCTGATTCCGCCGCACCCGTATTGCCCCCTTTCACCGCCCAGTCTGGAGTTCGCGTGGAGACGGCTCATTTAGGATCGGCCCTTCAGTTTTTTGAGCTGTTCTTCACCGCGGATCTCTATGACCTAGTTGTGGCAGAAACCAACCGCTACGCCACCCAGTTTATTACCGCTAATCCGGAAAGCTACTATGCCCAGCCTTTCCGGTGGAAACCAGTCACAGTTTCCGAGTTGAAATTTTTTTTGGGCCTTATCCTCAGCATGGATCTAACTAAAAAAAATGTATTGCGGTCATATTGGTCTAAAGACCCAATACATTACATGCCCATGTTCTCTGCTGCAATGTCTAGGGCACGTTTTGAGGTCATCATGTGCTTTATGCATTTCGCTGACAATAGCACCTGTCATCCAAGAGGCCACCCTGCTTATGACTGGCTCCACAAAATTCGGCCCCTCATAGACCATTTGTCATCCAGATTTGCAGATGCGTATACCCCTAATCAAAACATCTGTATACACGAGTCCCTAGTACATTTTACCGGGCGCCTTGGCATAAAACAGTACATCCCCAGCAAGCGCGCCCGGTATGGGGTCAAACTGTATAAGCTCTGTGAAAGGGCCACACGCTATACATATCGTTTTAGGGTCTATGAGGGAAAAGACTCAAAACTGGAGTCGGTCGGATGTCCTGACTACCTGGGGAGCAGTGGCAAGATTGTCTGGGACTTGGTGTCACCCTTACTCCACAAGGGGTACCACTTATACGTGGACAATTTTTACTCAAGCGTGGCCCTCTTTCGGCACTTACATCTAGTTGGAATTCAATGCTGTGGCACCGCGCGACCTAGTTGCCGGGGCTTCCCCCAACGGCTCGTTAGTACCCGACTTGCACGGGGGGAGAGGGCTGCCTTGTGTGACCAAGAACTGCTCGCGGTGAAGTGGAGGGACAAGAGGGACGTTTACCTTCTGTCCACCATTCACGCAGACACGACTGTCCAAATTGAACGGGCAACCGGAGTCATTGTGAAACCTCTCTCTGTCCACGACTATAACCTTCACATGGGAGGGGTGGACTTCAATGACCAGATGTTGGCTCCCTATTTAGTTTCCCGACGCACCAGACGCTGGTATAAGAAGGTGTCTGTTTATTTAATTCAATTGGCGATGTATAATAGTTTTGTTCTCTACAGTAAGGCTGGGAGAACAGGATCCTTCCTAAAATTCCAGGAAGAGATCATTTCGGAAATCCTGTATCCAGGAGGGTCCGTGCCCCAAGGCCCTGATGTAGTGAGCCGGCTACATGGCAGACACTTCCCGTCTGTCTATCCTGGTACCCCAACTCAACGTTCCCCAAGAAAAATATGTTGTGTCTGTAGCAGGGGTGGAATAAGGTGTGACACCACCTTTTTTTGTCCTGACTGTCCTGACCAGCCTGCCCTATGCATAGGGGAGTGTTTCCGCAAGTTCCACACTCAGGTACACTATTAGCATAGGGATTGCGTACACAGGACAGGCACACAGGGGTCTTAGGGCCCTTTCACACAGAGCTGCCACAAACCTCTCCTTTCACCTGGGACAAAGTGCATAATGTACTTCGCCACATCTCTGGGCGATTTGCGCTTTGCACATTGTCCCATGGGGAAGGAGAGGTTTGTCCTATAAAGGTAAAAAAAATTAAAAATTTAAAAAAATCACTTTTGTTCTGTTTCAAAAGTTTACCTTCTAGGTGGACCAAGCGATCAAGCAGCTGCAGCACTGATGTGCATTCTGACAGAAGCATTGCGCTGCTGTCAGATTACACAAAAGTCGGTGTATGCGGCGCTGCAAGACGAGATTTCTCCTCTGCAGTAAAAGATACGTTTGCCGAGGCATATGAGCTGAGGAGGCGGCGGTGTTCATATGCTTTGGCAAACACTTTGTATATATAAAAAAAAATAAAAAAATACTGGCAATGATTTATTCATCCACATCGATTGATGTGAATGGAGAAATCTGGTTTGCCAGGGCATACGAGCTAAGTGGGTAAGGATGTTGGGCGGAGCTCCAATGTCCTGGCAGACGCCTTTCCCCTCCTTATTTTTTTTTGGCAGAGATTTTTTCATCCACATTGATCGATGCGAATGAAGAAATCTGTGCCGTTCATTTTTTCTTTCAGCCCAGAGGCTGAACGAAAAAAAAAAATCTCATTACCCGTATGCTCAATATAAGGAGAATAGCAGAAACTCCAAATGCTGGCCATACATGTAATGACTGCGGAGACCCTCAAATGCCAGGGCAGTACAAACACCCCACAAATGACCCCATTTTGGAAAGAAGACACCCCAAGGTATTCGCTGAGGGGCATATTGAGTCCATGAAAGATTGAAATTTTTATCCCAAGTTAGCGGAAAGGGAGACTTTGTGAGAAAAAACTAAAAAAATCTATTTCCGCTAACTTGTGCCCAAAAAAAAAAATCGATGAACTCACCATGCCCCTCATTGAATACCTTGGGGTGTCTTCTTTCCAAAATGGGGTCACATGTGGGGTATTTATACTGCCCTGGCATTTTAGGGGCCCTAAAGCGTGCGAAGAAGTCTGGGATCCAAATGTCTAAAAATGCCCTCCTAAAAGGAATTTGGGCCCCTTTGCGCATCTAGGCTGCAAAAAAGTGTCACACATGTGGTATCGCCGTACTCAGGAGAAGTTGGGGAATGTGTTTTGGGGTGTCATTTTACATATACCCATGCTGGGTGAGATAAATATCTTGGTCAAATGCCAACTTTGTATAAAAAAATGGGAAAAGTTGTCTTTTCCCAAGATATTTCTCTCACCCAGCATGGGTATATGTAAAAAGACACCCCAAAACACATTGCCCAACTTCTCCTGAGTACGGCGATACCACATGTGTGACACTTTTTTGCAGCCAAGGTGGGCAAATGGGCCCACATTCCAAAGAGCACCTTTCGGATTTCACAGGCCATTTTTTACAGAATTTGATTTCAAACTACTTTGCACGCATTAGGGCCCCTAAAATGCCAGGGCAGTATAACTACTCCACAAGTGACCCCATTTTGGAAAGAAGACACCCCAAGGTATTCCGTGAGGGGCGTGGCGAGTTCCTAGAATTTTTTATTTTTTGTCACAAGTTAGCGGAAAATGATGATTTTTTTTATTATTTTTTTTTTCTTACAAAGTCTCATATTCCACTAACTTGTGACAAAAAATTAAAACTTCCATGAACTCACTATGCCCATCATGAAATACCTTGGGGTGTCTTCTTTCCAAAATGGGGTTACTTGTGGGGTAGTTATACTGCCCTGGCATTTTAGGGGCCCAAATGCGTGCAAAGTAGTTTGAAATCAAAATGTGTAAAAAATGGCCTGTGTAATCCGAAAGGTGCTCTTTGGAATGTGGGCCCCTTTGCCCACCTAGGCTGCAAAAAAGTGTCACATATGTGGTATCGCCGTACTCAGGAGAAGTTGGGCAATGTGTTTTGGGGTGTCTTTTTACATATACCCATGCTGGGTGAGAGAAATATCTCGGCAAAAGACAACTTTTCCCATTTTTTTATACAAAGTTGGCATTTGACCAAGATATTTATCTCACCCAGCATGGGTATATGTAAAATGACACCCCAAAACACATTCCCCAACTTCTCCTGAGTACGGCGATACCACATGTGTGACACTTTTTTGCAGCCTAGGTGGGCAAAGGGGCCCACATTCCAAAGAGCACCTTTCGGATTTCACAGGCCATTTTTTACACATTTTGATTTCAAACTACTTTGCACGCATTTGGGCCCCTAAAATGCCAGGGCAGTATAACTACCCCACAAGTGACCCCATTTTGGAAAGAAGACACCCCAAGGTATTTCATAATGTCACAAGTTAGTGGAATATGAGACTTTGTAAGGAAAAAAAAAATAATAATAATTCATCATTTTCCGCTAACTTGTGACAAAAAATAAAAAGTTCTATGAACTCACTATGCCCATCAGCGAATACCTTAGGGTGTCTACTTTCCGAAATGGGGTCATTTGTGGGGTGTTTGTACTGTCTGGCCATTGTAGAACCTCAGAAAACATGACAGGTGCTCAGAAAGTCAGAGCTGCTTCAAAAAGTGGAAATTCACATTTTTGTACCATAGTTTGTAAACGCTATAACTTTTACCCAAACCATTTTTTTTTTACCCAAACATTTTTTTTTATCACAGACATGTAGAACAATAAATTTAGAGAAAAATTTATATATGGATGTCGTTTTTTTTGCTAAATTTTACAACTCAAAGTGAAAAATTTAATTTTTTTTGCAAAAAAATCGTTAAATTCCGATGAATAACAAAAAATGGAAAATGTCAGCAGCAATGAAATACCACCAAATGAAAGCTCTATTAGTGAGAAGAAAAGGAGGTAAAATTTATTTGGGTGGTAAGTTGCATGACCGAGCAATAAACCGTTAAAGTTGTAGAGTGCCGATTTGGAAAAAAGGGCCTGGTCAGTAGGGGGGTATAAACCTGTGGTCCTTAAGTGGTTAATATCACATTAATCACAAGCCATTATTTATTACAGAGGCTCTTTTAATTGTATAAAGATAGTTCTGCAGTTCACTGAATAGGCCAAATGTGTTTTTAGTCTCACGCCGTGACCAAGTGGTATCAATGTTAGTTAACACGCCTTGCCGTGTTATATACTTTACAGTTCAGTGATTATGCCAATATTCCAGGTTGTGGTATCGTCCACTCTTATATACATAGAGTTATTTCACTCTTACCAGACTCCGATGTCTTCCTGCGCTTGTAGCGCTTGCTGTACTGGCTGGAATATCTTCGTGCATGTGCTTTGCAACCTTACCCACGCCGCACTTCAGAGATCTTTCAGCGCTACGTTCTTATGCTTACAGTATACAAGGAGGGTTTTTCAAATGTGTAGGGATCACTGTTCTTATCCTCGCCAGACATGTTGTGGAACTATTGTTCCTTACTCAGTGGCAAAAAGAGTATGATTGAGTTGGGACCTCCATCTTATATATACTAGAGATGAGCGAATCGAAGCTGACAAAGTGGAATTCGATCCAAAATTCAAGAAAAATTTGATTTGCACTGAAGCCGAATTTCCTTGCGATTCGTGGTAACAAATCAAATTTTTTCCTAATATGGTTGCTGCACGTGTGAGGACATGGAGCAAGGGATCACCCATAATGCCATGCATGCAGCCAATCAGCACCCAGCCCTGTGATGTCACAGCCCTATAAATAGCCTGAGCTATCTTGGATTCTGCCATTTTCCAGTGTACTTAGTGCAGGGAGAGCAGGCGTTAGGGACAGTGCTAGAAAAAAACTTCATTGTGCTAAAAAAACGCAGGGAAAGATTATTCAAAGTGTAGGGAAAGGATAGGGAGGAATCATTCACAGCATTTATGTTGAACAGGGTTCAGTAGGGCAGGTTACAGCCTGGGTAATAGGAACAATCCTATAACACCTTGCTGCACTGACTGGGGACCAAATTGCCATTATACAGCTCTGTAATTCCAGCAAACCGTTTTTGTTATTCGGGTGTTACAGCCATTAACAGAGTTTATTACAAGGAATTATTTCTATGTCTTATTTGCCCTTGTGCTGTGCAGTTATATGTTCTAAAGCATTTTTGGGTTGTATTAGTGGGAAAAAGGGCTTATTAGCCGTTGTGTGGCTGAAGTGATAAAATTACAATTCTTTTTTGATGTGTATTAGTGGCAAAAGTAAAATATATTTACCGTTATGCGGTGCAGTTATATCTTCTAAAGACTTTTGTGGCGTGTATTAGTGGAAAAAGAAAAAATATATTTGCCGTTCAGCGGTGCAGTTATATGTTCTAAAGCCTTTTGTGGTGTGTATTAGTGGAAAAAGAAAAAATATATTTCTGTTCAGCTGTGCAGTTATATGTTCTAAAGCCTTTTGTCACTCTGTCAGGGGGGCTTTACTTGTATAAGCGTTTAATAGAACAGGTTCTGTAGACATCTATGTGGAATCAGCTGACCATGGTGTAAAAGGAGTGCGCTTCTTGACGCTAACATCGACCTGTAAGGCTGAGTTCATGCTTGAATTATTTGGTCAGTTTTGGCCCCATGACTGCCCAAATAAGTGAAGTGTGCAGTGAATCTAAGAGCGACACCTGTCATCTGCATGTCATATTGACTCAGAGTATTATTTCACTACCAGAGCAGACTCCCTATGCGTGTTCCTGCAAGGCACAGTGTTCTACACCACTATAAAGGCTCTCTACAACCATGAAATAGCTAACGAAATTTGCTGCGAACCAGCTAAATTTAATTTTTTTTAAAATTCGCTCATTTCTAATATATACACTGCGTGCAGAATTATTAGGCAAATGAGTATTTTGACCACATCATCCTCTTTATGCATGTTGTCTTACTCCAAGCTGTTTAGGCTCGAAAGCCTACTACCAATTAAGCATATTAGGTGATGTGCATCTCTGTAATGAGAAGGGGTGTGGTCTAATGACATCAACACCCTATATTACGTGTGCATAATTATTAGGCAACTTCCTTTCCTTTGGCAAAATGGGTCAAAAGAAGGACTTGACAGGCTCAGAAAAGTCAAAAATAGTAAGATATCTTGCAGAGGGATGCAGCACTCTTAAAATTGCAAAGCTTCTGAAGCGTGATCATCGAACAATCAAACGTTTCATTCAAAATAGTCAACAGGGTCGCAAGAAGCGTGTGGAAAAACCAAGGCGCAAAATAACTGCCCATGAACTGAGAAAAGTCAAGCGTGCAGCTGCCAAGATGCCACTTGCCACCAGTTTGGCCATATTTCAGAGCTGCAACATCACTGGAGTGCCCAAAAGCACAAGGTGTGCAATACTCAGAGACATGGCCAAGGTAAGAAAGGCTGAAAGACGACCACCACTGAACAAGACACACAAGCTGAAACGTCAAGACTGGGCCAAGAAATATCTCAAGACTGATTTTTCTAAGGTTTTATGGACTGATGAAATGAGAGTGAGTCTTGATGGGCCAGATGGATGGGCCCGTGGCTGGATTGGTAAAGGGCAGAGAGCTCCAGTCCGACTCAGACGCCAGCAAGGTGGAGGTGGAGTACTGGTTTGGGCTGGTATCATCAAAGATGAGCTTGTGGGGCCTTTTCGGGTTGAGGATGGAGTCAAGCTCAACTCCCAGTCCTACTGCCAGTTTCTGGAAGACACCTTCTTCAAGCAGTGGTACAGGAAGAAGTCTGCATCCTTCAAGAAAAACATGATTTTCATGCAGGACAATGCTCCATCACACGCGTCCAAGTACTCCACAGCGTGGCTGGCAAGAAAGGGTATAAAAGAAGAAAATCTAATGACATGGCCTCCTTGTTCACCTGATCTGAACCCCATTGAGAACCTGTGGTCCATCATCAAATGTGAGATTTACAAGGAGGGAAAACAGTACACCTCTCTGAACAGTGTCTGGGAGGCTGTGGTTGCTGCTGCACGCAATGTTGATGGTGAACAGATCAAAACACTGACAGAATCCATGGATGGCAGGCTTTTGAGTGTCCTTGCAAAGAAAGGTGGCTATATTGGTCACTGATTTGTTTTTGTTTTGTTTTTGAATGTCAGAAATGTATATTTGTGAATGTTGAGATGTTATATTGGTTTCACTGGTAAAAATAAATAATTGAAATGGGTATATATTTGTTTTTTGTTAAGTTGCCTAATAATTATGCACAGTAATAGTCACCTGCACACACAGATATCCCCCTAAAATAGCTAAAACTAAAAACAATCTAAAAACTACTTCCAAAAATATTCAGCTTTGATATTAATGAGTTTTTTGGGTTCATTGAGAACATGGTTGTTGTTCAATAATAAAATTAATCCTCAAAAATACAACTTGCCTAATAATTCTGCACTCCCTGTACCTTTTCAGGTCTAAACCAAATCATGGACCGGACTGCGATAGTTGCTATATTGATTTACACACCTTTCGTTATTTTCAGAAATATAGTTAGATACTAGTCTAAAGTATAATTCACTTTTCCTTTACTACCCTATAATTAAATACAATCATTTATATTACTTGCTTTATGCTTCATATATACTTAATATATACTTTTATAAATGTACCTTATTTGGGACATATTCGACATCCTTATGTGCTAAGAAACCTCATTCATAAACCATAATAATCATCTTATTAATAATGCATTATAGATAAATAAGAACAATGAAAACTAAAATAAAAATGAAATAAAAAATGAAAAATAAATAATGAAAATATATTGCTATATATGATAGTCACAATTAGAGATGGCCTTGCGGCTCGCCTGGTGGTTGTTTTTTCGCGGCGAACTTTGCGCATTCACAATTCGCCGAACATTCGAACATATGGCGATGTCCGCCGGCGCCATATTGTTTTGCATTGCTCTGAACTTTGACACATGCATCCGGTGGGACAGGACAGCCAATTGAGACGTTTCAGCACATGGACACACCCTCACCCTATCAAAGAACCCGATCTGGCAGCCATTTTACATTCTGTGTTTTCCCAGTGTAGGGAGAGGTTGCTTTGTGGAGCAGGGAAAGGCTGTTGGGGACACCAAACACTAACAGGACCACAAAAGTCCTTTTAAGGACTGGTATAGGTGTTCTATCGATAGGTGTGATATACTGAGGGGTGTGATATACTTATAATATACTTTCTAGCATAGAAAGTATATTATAGTGCATTTGTATTGTGCAGCAGTTGTGTGCGGTTCTGCTGCGATACCACAGCTATATAGAGGGACAAGCGCTATTGGAACAACTATTTGCAACGGGTGTGATATACCTGTTGCCCCACATTGTGGAGCCATGTGCCTGTGTCCTGGGAGTGCCAGAAGTGACCGTCCACGGTGGCGATGAGCAGGAGCCAGGCCGCTCCACTGCTTCCAATTTATTGCAAATGGGGGCCTTCATGCTCCACTGTTTCAAGAGGGACCCCCATATAAAAAGCATAAAGGGCAGGGACCAGTACTGGGTGACAACATACTTAGACCCCGATACAAACACAAAATGGCGGACATGTTACCAGCATCACAGAGGGCTGTCAGAATGCAGCATTTCTAGGCCTTGCTGCGAGAGATGCTGCATTCTGCTTTTGCGGGCGCTGGCAGAGGAATTCCCACCCACAGCTAAACAGATGCGGGTACCAATCCTACCGCGCCTGCAAGAAGAGGGCGGTTTGAAGATGTGTTGGTCACTTCGGATATGAGATCATTCTTGCAGCCAACCCTCAGAAACACCTACACCAACAGGTGTCCGACTACATTGGGTTAATAGCTGATGTGGACGCTTTGGGAAGCAAGGAACCCCTGGACTACTGGGTGTGCAGGCTTGACCTGTGGCCAGAGCTGGCACAATTTGCCATGAAATTCTTGGCTTGCCCCTCGTCGAGTGTCTTGTCCGAAAGGACGTTCAGCACAGCAGGGGGGATCGTGACTGATAAGCCCATTTGCCTAGCTCACGACAGTGTGGACTACCTCACATTTCCAAAAATGAATGAGGCATGGATCTCAGAGCAATTCAACACCTGTGACGACCACATGTAATTGAATTTCCTCATGCTAGCCCACACATATCCGCCACCACCCAGAACAAAGAATGATCCTTGTCTTATGTATATTCAGCAGCATAAAAGGCCTTTTCTGTCTGGTGAATGTCTAATTTTTGGGGCCTGTACTGCCCTACAGTAAAATTTGTATCCAGTGACCACCTAATGTACCTACAGCCACATCCTCACAAGTTATTTTCTGTCAGGTGAATGCCTAATTTTTGGGGACTGTACTGGCCGACAGTAAAATTTGTATCCAGTGACCACCTAATGTACCTACAGCCACATCATCACAAGTTCTTTTCTGTCAGGTGAATGCCTATTTTTTGGAGCCTGTACTGGCCAAAAGTATAATTTTTAGCCAGTGACCGCTTAATGTACCTCTAGCCACATCATCACAAGTTCTCTTCTGTCAGGTGAATGCCTAATTTTTGGGGCCTGTACTGGCGACAGTAAAATTTGTATCCAGTGACTGCCTAATGTACCTCCAGCCACATCATCACAAGTTCTTTTCTGTCAGATGAATGGCAAATTTTTGGGGCCTGTACTGGCCTACAGTAAAATTTGTATCCAGTGACCGCCTAATTCACCTCCAGCCACATAATCACAAGCTCTTTTCTGTCAGGTGAATGCCTAATTTTTTAGGCCTGTACTGGCCTACAGTAAAATTTTTAGCCAGTGACCGCCTAATGTACCTCCAGCCACATAATCACAAGTACTTTTCTGTCAGGTGAATGCCTAATTTTTGGGGCCTGTACTTCAGTGGCCTACAGTAAATTTTTTATCCAGTGACCGCCTAATGTCCCTCCAGCCACATCATCACAAGTTCTTTTCTGTCAGGTGAATGCCTAATTTTTAGGGCCTGTAGTCCAGTGGCCTATAGTAAAATTTGTATCCAGTGACCGCCTAATGTACCTCCAGCCACAACATCACAAGTTCTTTTCTGTCAGGTGAATGCCTAATTTAAGGGGCCTGTACTGACCCACAGTAAAATTTGTATCCAGTGACTGCCTAATGTTGCCATAATCCAATGGAGTTGACATATTAGCGTCTCTAGAGTTTTAATAATTGATGTTGTATCTTTTAGATGAAAAGGAGTTTCACTGACAAATGGTTGTAAAAATCGATCTAGGTATTGAGATAAGTTGGAAGTTAAAGAACCTATACCGGAAACAATCGGTCTTTCAGGTGGACAACTAAGATCCTTATGTATCTTTATTTTATTTTTCATTGTTCTTATTTATCTATAATGCATTATTAATAAGAGGATTATTATGGTTTATGAATGAGGTTGCTTAGCACATAAGGATGTCCAAATAAGGTACATTTATAAAAGTATATATGAAGTACAAAGCAAATAATATAAATGAGTGTATTCAAATATAGGTCACAACTCAATCATACTCTTTTTGCCACTGAGGAAGGAACAATAGTTCCAAAACGCGTCTGGCAAGGATAAGAACAGTGATCCCTACACATTTGAAAAACCCTCCTTGTATACTGTAAGCATAAGGACGGAGCACTGAAAGATCTCTGAAGTCCGGTGTGGGTAAGGTTGCAAAGCGCATGTGTGAAGATATCCCAGCCGTTACAGCAAGCGCTACAAGCGCAGGAAGACATCTGAGTCTGGTAAGAGTGAAATAACTCTAAGTACCATATATAAGAGTGGACGATACCACAACCTGGAATATTGGCATAATCACTGAACTGTAAAATATATAACACGGCAAGGCGTGTTAACTAACATCGATACCACTTGGTCACGGCGTGAGACTAAAAATACATTTGGCCGATTCAGTGAACTGCAGAACTATGTTGTATACAATAGAAAGAGCCTCTGTAATATATATATATAATGGCTCGTGAGTAATGTGATATTGATACTAGTCTATATCATAACAAACAACAGGAGTGGACTTAACATCTAAAGTGTGGACAAAGGATCACTAATTCATTGTCGTAGGGTACTTTCACACTAGCGTTTTTGTTTTCTGGTATTGAATTCCGTCCTAGGGGCTCAATACCGGGGGAAAAACTGATCAGTTTTATCCTAATGCATTCTGAATAGAGAGAATTCTGTTCAGTATGCATCAGGATGCATCAGTTCAGTCCCTCTTACGTTTTTTGGTCTGAGAAAAATACTGCAGTGTGCTGCTGTTTTCTCTCCAGCCAAAAATCCTGAACACTTCCTGGAATGCCGGATCCGGCATTAATTTCCATTGAAATGCATTAATGCCGGATCCGGACCCAAGTGTTCCGGCAAAATGGATCCGTTCTTTCCATCCACGCATGCACAGACCATTAAATCCGTGAAAAAATAAATACCGGATCCGTTTTTCCAGATGACAACCGGAAAGACGGATCCGGTATTGCAATGCATTTGTGAGACGGATCCGCATCTAGATCCGTCTCACAAATGCATCTGTTTGCGTCCAGATTGCTGGATCCGGCAGGCAGTTCCGGCAACGGAACTGCCTGCCGGAATCCTCTGCCGCAAGTGTGAAAGTACCCTTAATGTCACATGCGTGAGCTCTGCATGTTAATGCAATTTAAAAAAAGAAGGTGACCGAGACTGCTTATTTATATTTTATGAATTTAGATTTTTTAAACTACAGTATATGTTATTGTATCTTATTAAATAGATATACAGTATGTTACTGTGAGTCAGCCATTTTTTTATTTGTTGCAAGTCAGTGCATCAGATCTGGTTGTTTAGTACTGCTTGAGATTCTTCATCTACAGTATTTAGTAACTGATGATATTCAGATCTCAAAGTTTTCTCTTACTCATAGAATTACTGTCTTCCTTAACTAAGAAACAATATGCACTGTCCTTTAGTGTCAGTATGAAATGGAGTTATTGTTATTTGACTGAATGCATTTATTTTGTAGACATGTTCAGAATGTGCTTATAAGACTGATTCCTTGATGATAAAGATATGGATCCTGAAGTCACTCCAAATGTAGTCAGTGATTTATTAAATCCCCTGGCGTGCAGAGGGAAGTTATGCCCTTGATAAAGTATTGCATTTTTGATTATTTTTGTTGCAATGACGGCTGCTTGATTTGCTTACAGCTTACTTTATATCTCCATGACTTTGTGTGTTCTGCACACTAATTCATTAGAAGTCTATAAAACATTTTTCAGTTGTCAGCAGATATTTGTTTTATAAATTCACTTTGAATCTGCCTGATGCAGTGAACTTTTAGTGCACATATAATTTAAGGTTCCGGTTAGTGTCCTTTCTGATCTCCTCATGTACTCCTAGCCTCCGTATTTGTGTACAATTATCTGACTCTCCATAAGATGAGAAGTAGCAACATGTCTGCAGATCAGGTGTTTGGCACCCAGGGCAGGTCCTTGTTCTGGCACACACCCCCAAACTTTAAAATGTTGTGCCCCCTCACAGTAGGTATGCCCCTATTGTGCCTTTCTAAGAGTAGTAATGACCTAATTGCACCCCTTCACAGTAGTTATGCCCTCATTGCACCCGTGTAATGCCCACATTATGCCCCCACACAGTTGTTATGCCCACACTGTGCCCCCTCACAGTAGTTATGCCCACATTGTGCTCCCTCATTGTAGTTATGCCCACACTGTTTCCCCGCACAGTAGTTATGCCCACAATGTACTCCTTCACAATAGTTTTCTCTTCATTGTACCCCTTTACAGTAGTTATGCCCACATTGTGCCTCCTCACAGTAGCTATCCCTTCATTGTGCCCCCATAACAGTAGTAATGCCCTCTTTGTGCCCCCTTCAGAGTAGTTATGCCCTCACTCTGCCCCCTCACAGTAGTAATGTCCTCTCTGTGCCCCCTTCACAGGAGTAATGCCCTCTCTGTGCCCCCATCACAGTAGTAATGCCCTCTCTGTGTTAATTGAATTAAAAAAACTGTAAATCCTCATATTTTCCCGTTCCTGATGATCAGATCCAGCAGTCCCCTACAGATCGAGCTGCAGCACTGTGTGGGAGGACTGCACATGTAGATTTCTGGCCTGCAGGCTCCTCCCACACAGTCCAGCAGCTCGATCTGTGCCTAAAGGCTGAATGGTGATGGCTCCTTGCTTCACCATTCAGTGTGCCAGCCTGGAGGAGGGAAGGAGTGCAAGGAGCTGAACAGTCAGTAAGTGAAAGGACCTCCAGCTCCTCGCTGCTCGAACAGTGAGCGCTTCCATCTGTGTTGATGGAAGCGCTCATTGTATCCGGCACCCCTCTAAAAGCTGGCACCTGGGGCGAACCCCCCCCCCCATTTTGGCATGCAGTTGCCACACAATATCATACATCTCTCACCAGTGCTCTGTTTCCAGTGCCAAGCTAGCTTTTCCTACACTTCCAGTCTCAGCTGGACCATCCGTGTGATGTACTGTCTACACCAGGGGTCTCAAACACCTGGCCTGGCATTACAAGGGACTTAATAATACAAGGGGCACTACAGGGAGTTATAACTGCAGGATGGCAATAGAACTACAGGGAACACTTTAGGGGAGCATTAGAAGTATAGGAGGCAGTGCATGTGGTTTGTTTACCTTGTTCTCTTCCAGCAGTGGGTTCAAATTGGAGAACATGATACTTTATAATGATTGCCAGCTGTCTGGACTGAGGAAACCTCATACACGGTATCTTCACTGTTTTATGTGGGAACACATTTTAAACTGACTCTGAACACAACCATAGCCAGCTATCTAATGTGTATGTGGTAGTTTACCATCTGAGAGTTTCCATGGGATATAAGTTCCGCCAGCATTGCCTGACAGCATCTCCCCCTAATAAAATAAATATGCACATTTAGCTAATTTAAAGGGGGCATCCAAGAAATTGATATGGCCAGGCATGGCGTGAAAAAAATAAATAAAAATAATACAATCACCTGCTTTGGTTCCTGTGGTGCAGCTCATCCCTGAATGTCACCACTGCCGAACAATCATAGGCTTCAATGGTTATGTGTCCAGACACAGCACATGACTGCTGAGGCCATTGTTTGGCTGTCAGCAATGACGTGCATGTAGGTGGAACGTTACACTTCTGGCCCAGTGGTCAACAGAAGCGTCAGGGATGGGAGCCATGCCGCAGGAACTCGAATGACCCAACTAGGTCAGTGGATTTTTTTTATTTTTATACCAAGCTAGGTTAACCCCAATTTTTTTTTTAGGTCTAAGACAACCACCTTTAAGGGTCAGCTGAACACATCTTTATGAAGACCATTCTCTGTGACAGATTTTCTGTGACAGATATTCAGTTTCATCATATTCCATGCATACTGGTTGTCTTCTTTGAGAGGTTTCAGTGTGATTGAAAATCATCACATAAAAAAAAAGAATGACTACCTTTTGGTACATTAGATTCTCATTAGAGCAATAGAAGTATGATTATGCAGATGGAAGTACCTGACTCTGGACGCTGTCTTCCATTGGCAAACAGAACTCCTTTTTGAGAAGATAAGAAGCATAACCAGTGCTGGGACAAAATGGAAGGTTACTTTGGTGATCCCAAGTAGCATACAATCTTCATGGTCCAATGTGACCAATAATCTTAATGGGAAACAAAAAGGAAGGAGAGGTCTAGTATTTCAGTAGTTTACACTATCACTTTGGAAGCAGTATGTTATAATTTGAAACATTAAGCTAGTTTAGGCATGTTTTAATGTTAAATCACATAGAATAGAAAAAAATATTAATAAACAGTAGAAACGTGGAATTTTATTCTGGAATCTGTGGACCATCTCATTTGAAAAAGAGATGGTGAGGCTTAATCACTTAAAGGGCATCTGTCAGGAGATTTGTACCTATGAAACTGGTTGACCTGTTGCATGTGCACTTGGCAGGAGAAGGCATCTGTGTTGGTCCCATGTTCATATGTGCCCGTGTTGCTGAGAAAAATTATGTTTTATATACAAATGACCCTCTAGGAGCAACTGGGGTGTTGTTGTTACTGCAAATGCCACACCCTCTGCACGTTGATTGACAGGGCCAGGTGTGATGATGTTTTCACTGCCTGGTCCTGTCAAAGTGGAGAGGGTGCAGCAGTTGCAGAGAGAGATGAGCCTCTAACAGCAACGCCCCTGTTGCTCCTAGATGTTCATTTGCATATATTAAAACGTCATTTTTCTCAGCAGTGTTGGCACATATGAGCATGGGACCAACACAGATGCCTTCAGCTGCCAAGTGCACGTGGAACAGGTCAGCCAGTTTCATAGCCAGTACAAATCTGCTGACAGATGCTCTTTAATTTGTGCTTCCTTATGTGTAAAATACTACACTATTATGTGTGGGTATCTCCTTCCTTTTTTTTTTTACCTGTGTTTAGCTTTTACATGTTGACAAGAGACACGTTGGGCTGCTAAATCTGCAATCCTATAGACTTAGGGAGGCCAGATGCACGTGCAAGGTCAGTAACAGTCTGGAAACATTTCTCACATTGTTGTTTTTTTAAAAACATATGTTCCTGCTGTCCTTGTAGATAAGAGGTTATTGCCAGGGAATATACTGACGTATGGCCCTTGGGAAGAATACAACAGCACTGTTTATCTTAATCCTTCTTGCATTGCAGATTCTAAGTAAGTGAATTCTGTAGAATCAATCTTTTGTGCAGAGCTTGAAGAAATTAAAACATAGCATGGATATATTTCATGCAAACTGGAGAACCATCTTAGTACAATCCAGAAAGGAAATATTAATTTTAATATTTTTCTTTAGGTTAATTGTAAAAGTCTTTGTGAGAGATGAGTTTTGCGTAGGATTGTCTAGATGTGTCTTAAATACAGCAGATTGGCCAAATAGTTATCATACATTATGTACAGTATTCGATGCTTCAGTGAGAACACAACTATATATATATACTGTATATAGGCTCAAAAAGCTTGTGCAGAGTGCATTTCTATTTTACTAGGGTGGCACAGTGCGGCATTTTATACCAGTGAAAAATTAACTTGTAATGCAACAGTTTTATTTATTTATGCACTTTAATTTTTTAAAGTGCACCTTTCACCGTTTTTGACTGTACAAAATCAGCAATAGGGCATGTTTACTAGATGTGATACGGCAAATGTTTGTTCAGATATGCTGCTCCGTTGTGCCCCCCATTGTGTTTTTGCACCCTGTATGCTAATCAATAGCATCTGTAGAGGGAGAAGGAGACACCAGCATTTCTCAGTGGGTGTCTCCTTCTCCCTGGCTGTGACACAGTCTGCTGTGATTGGACAGCTCACAGCCAGGGAGAAGGAGACATCACTTAGAGACAGGCAGCCATTTTAAAAATCACCTACAGGCAATCACCTACAGACACCTACAAATCACACACACAATCATGTAGTTACTGTAATAATCACAATAAAAATCATGATGTAAGTACCGATGCCACCTTAAACAGCTGTGTCAAATGGTACATGATACAGTACTTTGAATGTACTACCTATAGATGGACAGCATACAGCACTTCAGCCAGCCTGTGTCCGTATAAAAAACTGTGTAGATTATTTAGCAAAATAACCAGTTTATTATTATAGCTGCATCAGTGGGCTGAGATGACTTCTAGGCACAGAGATCCAGTCAGCACCCTCTTTCCTCAGAGACCTGTCTTCTCAAAGTGGGACAAAAATAAAGATAAGAAAAAATAAAAAAAAGTGTTTTTTTTTAAAATAAAAAGAAGTGCCCTTCCCCTCATCAAACCTTATACAATAAAAAAGAATAAATACACATATTAGTTATCAATGCATCTGTAATCACCAGCTCTATGAAAATATCACATGATCTACCCTGTCAGATGAACGTTGTAAAAAAAAAAAAAAAGTAAAAACAATGCCAAGATAGCCATTTTTGGTCACCATGCCTTACAAAAAGTGTAGTAGCGAGTAATCAAAAAGTACTATGTACTCCAAAATAGTAACATAGTAACATAGTACATAAGGCTGAAAAAAGACATTTGTCCATCCAGTTCGGCCTGCTATCCTGCAAGTTGATCCAGAGGAAGGCAAAAAAACGCCTGTGAGGTAGAAGCCAATTTTCCCCACTTTAGGGGAATAAAAAATTCCTTCCCGACTCCAATCAGGCAATCAGAATAACTCCCTGGATCAACGACCCCTCTCTAGTAGCTATAGCCTGTAATATTATTACGCTCCAGAAATACATCCAGGCCCCTCTTGAATTCCTTTATTGTACTCACCATCACCACCTCCTCAGACAGAGAGTTCCATAGTCTCACTGCTCTTACCGTAAAGAATCCTCTTCTATGTTTGTGTACAAACCTTCTTTCCTCCAGATGCAGAGGATGTCCCCTCGTCACAGTCACAGTCCTGGGGATAAATAGATGATGGGATAGATCTCTGTACTGACCCCTGATATATTTATACATATTAATTAGATCTCCCCTCAGTCGTCTTTTTTCTAAAGTGAATAACCCTAATTTTGATAATCTTTCAGGGTACTGTAGTTGCCCCATTCCAGTTATTACTTTAGTTGCCCTCCTCTGGACCCTCTCCAGCTCTGCTATATCTGCCTTGTTTACAGGAGCCCAGAACTGTACACAGTCTGACTAGCGATTTGTAAAGTGGTAGGACTATGTTCTTATAACGGGCATCTATGCCCCTTCTGATGCAACCCATTATCTTATTGGCCTTGCAGCTTAGTTTGCTGTTTATTAAAATTCCTAGATCCTTTTCCATGTCAGTGTTACCGAGTGTTTTACCATTTAGTATGTACAGGTGACTTGCATTATTCCTTCCCATGTGCATAACTTTACATTTGTCAGTGTTAAACCTCATCTGCCACTTATCTGCCCAAGCATCCAATCTATCCAGATCCCTCTGTAGTAGTATACTGTCCTCTTCAGTGTAATTTACTTTACACAGTTTAGTGTCATCTGCGAAAATTGATACTTTACTATGCAAGCCTTCTACGAGATCATTAATAAATATATTGAAGAGAATAGGGCCCAATACTGACCCCTGTGGTACCCCACTAGTGACAGTGACCCAATCTGAGTGTGTACCGTTAATAACCACCCTCTGTTTTCTATCATTGAGCCAGTTACTTACCCACATACAGACGTTTTCTCCCAGTCCGAGCATTCTCATTTTATATACTAACCTTTTATGTGGTACAGTGTCAAATGCTTTGGAGAAGTCCAGATATACGACATCCATTGATTCACCGCTGTCAAGTCTAGAACTTACCTCCTCATAGAAACTGATTAAATTAGTTTGGCATGACCGATCCCTCACGAAGCCATGCTGATATGGCGTTATTTGCTTATTTCCGTTGAGATGCTCTAAGATAGCATCTCTCAGAAAACCTTCAAACAGTTTACCAACAACAGATGTTAAACTTACCAGCCTATAGTTTCCAGGCTCTTTTTTTGGACCCTTTTTGAATATTGGCACCACATTTGCCATGCGCCAATCCTGTGGAACATTCCCTGTCAGTATAGAGTCCGCAAATATCAGAAATAAGGGTCTGGCTATGACATTACTTAATTCCCTTAGGATACGGGGGTGTATGCCATCCGGTCCTGGCGATTTCTCTATTTGGTCTAAAATGGTGCCAATGATGCCAGACACAAGACAATTGACAGAAAAGTAAAAAAAAATATGGCTCTCAGAAAATGGCGACACAAATACAGTAAAAATGCTTTGTGTAAAAGTGGCAAAACATAAAAAAAAACTACCGTATTTTTCGCTTTATAAGACGCACCTGATGATAAGACGCACCTAGGTTTTTGAGGAGGAAAATAAGAAAAAAATATTTGAACCAAAAGGTGTGCTTTTGGTAGCTTTTGAACTAATGGTGGTCTGTGGATGATGTACTGTTATGGGGGATCTGTGGATGACGCACTGTTATGGGGGATCTGTGGATGACGCACTGTTATAGGGGGATCTGTGGATGACGCACTGTTATAGGGGGATCTGTGGATGACGCACTGTTATGGTGGGATCTGTGGATGACGCACTGTTATGGGGGGATCTGTGGATGACGCACTGTTATGGGGGATCTGTGGATGACACTGATGGGGGATCTGTGGATGACACTGATGGGGGATCTGTGGATGACACTGATGGGGGATCTGTGCATGACACTGATGGGGAGATCTGTGCATGACACTGAGGGGGGATCTGTGCATGACACTGAGGGGGGATCTGTGCATGACACTGAGGGGGGATCTGTGGATGACACTTATGGGGCTCTGTGGATGACACTTATGTCATCCACAGATCCCCATAAGTGTCATCTACAGATCCCCCATCAGATGCATCAGTGTGGAGGGAGGAGGCAGAGACACTCATGGCGGGGCCCGGTGCAGTGACTCTACTCTAATACACCGGGCCCCGCAACTGTTAAACATTCAATCTGATCTATATCTAATTGTATATGCTCTGTACGGCTCTTACTGTAGTACCGTAAGTATAGCGCAGACCGGCATCTCCATCTGTCATGCGCCACCTGCCGCAGCTCCCTCCTCATGCGCCGTCTGCCCCAGCTCCCTCTGTCATGCGCCGCCTGCCCCAGCTCCCTCCTCATGCGCCGCCTGCCTGCTTATCTCACTTTATGAATGAACAGGCAGGCGGCGCATGACAGAGGGAGCTGGGGCAGGCGGCGCATGACAGAGGGAGCTGGAGCAGACGGCGCATGAGGAAGGAGGTGCGGCAAGCGGCGCATGACCGAGGGAGATGCCGGTCTGCGCTATACTTACGGTACTACAGTAAGAGCTGTACAGAGCATATACTATTAGATATAGATCAGATTGAATGTTTAACAGTTGCGGGGCCCGGTGTATTAGAGTAGAGTCACTGCACCGGGCCCCGCCTCCTCCCTCCACACTGTCACTGATACTTCGCTGGCCGCGCTGTGCAGCATAGCGGCCAGCGAAGTATTCGCTTTATAAGACGCACGGCCATTTTCCCCCCACTTTTGGGGGAAAAAAGTGCGTCTTATAAAGCGAAAAATACGGTATATAAAATCGATATCCCTGTGATCATACTGACCAGCAGAATAAAGGTGACGTCATTTTTCTCGCACTGATTCCCTTTGAATCCAGAGGGAAAAAGCAGCAGGTTTAAAGCTGTTTGGGAGCTACACTTATACAAGCAGGCAAACAACCCGAGTTTGTAAGCGGTCGCATGTGTGATTTCAAGTGTGTGTTTGTATTAAGTGTGTTACTTTAGATTACGTGACTTGAGTTTCAAGGACTTTAGGAGGGGACTACAGTAAATCTGTTTCTTATCACTGCACTGTACTGTATTTTTTCTCTTTTCTTGCGTAATCCCCATTTAGTATGAGTTCTATTATTGACAGCGCAGTCCAGTGCACATCTTGTCTAATGTATACAGTCCTGGAACAGCCGTTTGATGTTGCATATCTTTGTTCAAAATGTGAGCAAATTACCTGTTTGGAATCGCACATCGTGTACCTAACTGGGTAAGTTTCAACACTGAGAAGCGTTGGTAATTTGGAACAGAGTTTGCTGCTCACTGAGCAGGGACTCTATGGGGTAGATGTGGAGGAGGATGCTAGCATGGAGTATCAGGAAAGTGAGGTAGCTAGCTGGATAACAGTTAGAAAGCGGAGTAGAGGGAAGAGTGCCAGGGAGGCTAGCCTTGATCTGACACACCCCAACAAGTTTGCACGGTTGGCAGATGAGGGGGATGTCAGTTCAGAGAGAGCACTGCTGCAGCCGTACACTTCCTCTGCCAGTTAGGGGAATGTCAGCTCCAGTAAGCAGGGGACCAGGAGAGCAGAGCAGGCGAGACAGGTGCTGATAGTGGGAGACTCAATTATTAGGGGTACAGATAGGGCAATCTGTCACAAAGACCGGGATCGTCTAACGCTGTGTTGTCTTCCTGGCGCTCGAGTTCGACACATGGCGGATCAGATTGACAGATTGCTGGGAGGGGCTGGAGAAGATCCAGCAGTCATGGTCCATATAGGAATCAATGACAAAGTTAGAGGTAGCTGGAGAGTCCTTAAAAATGATTTTAGGGATTTAGGTCACAAGCTTAGGGCAAGGACCTCAAAGGTAGTGTTTTCCTAAATACTGCCTGTACTATGAGCCGCACAAGAAAGGCAGAGGAAGATTAGGGAGGTTAACAAGTAGATCAAGAACTGGTGTAGGAAGGAGGGGTTTGGGTTCCTGGAGAACTGGAACGACTTCTATGTCAGCTACAGGCTATATCGTAGGGATGGGCTGCACCTCAATGGGGAAGGGGCAGCTGTTTTGGGGGAGAAGATGGCTAGAAGGTTGGAGGAGTGTTTAAACTAATGACTGGGGGAGGGTAATTACATTATAGGAGGGGAAGATAGTGCAGATAGAGACCTGGGGTAAGTTAATGGAACTGGGGGAGGAATGGAAGGAGGGACTAGAACAGTTCAGAAGGAAAGGTGTAGGGTAAAAAATATACATAAACCTTTTAATTGTATGTATACTAACGCTAGAAGCCTGACTAATAAAACTGGTTAACTGTACTTAGTGATGTGTGAGGAGGACTATGACATAGTGGGAATACTGTAACTGAGACATGACTGGATGATAGCTATGACTGGGCGGTTAACGTACAGGGTTACAGTCTGTTTAGAAAGGATCGTCAAAGGGGGAGGGGTCTGCCTTTATGTAAAGTACTAGCTAAAGCCCACACTCCGGGAAGATATAAGTGAGGGATATGAACATGTCGAGTCACTGTGGCTAGAAATACATGGAGGAAAAAACAATAATAAAATACTAATAGGAGTTTATTATAAGCCTCCTAATATACCAGAGTCAGAAAATCTACTTCTAAATGAAATAGACGAGGCGGCAAATCATAATGAGGTCGTCATTATGGAGGACTTCAGCTACTCAGATATGGAATGGGAAACTGAAACTTGTATATCTCATAAAGGAAACAGGTTCTTGGCAATAACCAAAGACAATTACCTTTCCCAACTGTTTCAGGGCCCGACTAGAGGGACGGCCACACTGGATTTAGTATTAACTAATGTTGGGCGAGCATGCTCGGCTGAACACCAGTTCAGCTGAATATAGCGTGTGCTGGAGCGCAATACTTGAGTCAGTGTATTTAAATCTAATTTAGCCTCTATTTCTGAACATTTTCTGGAGGTATTCGAACTCACAACCTTCAACAGTACAGCCAAGAATGTTAACCACTACACTATAGAGCTGTATGGCCAGTTACTAAAAAATAAAAAATAAAAATAAATATGAGACTTCTGCTGTATAGGAATACTTACTAGTTGTAAGTATTCCTATACAGCAGAAGTCTCCTATTTATTTATTTTTTTAGTAACTGGCGATGGAGCTCTATAGTGCAGTGGTTAACATTCTGGGTTGTAATGTAGAAGGTATAAATCTGAAGGTGTCGGCCCTTTACAGAGTAATGAGGGGGGAGTTGCAGAGAGTGATGAGGAGAAAGCAAAGCTATTAAATATTTTTTTCTGAACTTTATTCACTGAAGAAAATAAACTGTCAGATGAAATGGAGAATGTAAAAGTAAATTCTCCATTAAAAGCGCCCTTTCTGACCCACAAAGAAGTACAGCGGTGCCTTAAAAAGATTAAAATAGACAAAATCACCGGCACCAGATGGCATACACCCCCGTATCCTAAGAGAATTAAGTAATGTCATAGCCAGACCCTTATTTCTGATATTTAAGGACTATTTAATGACAGGGAGTGTTCCACAGGATTGGCACATAGCAAATGTAGTGCCAATATTCAAAAAGGGTCAATGAAAGTAAGCAAAAACTCCATATCAGCATGGCTTCATGAGGGATCAGTCATGTCTAATTTAATCAGTTTCTATGAGGAGGTAAGCTCTAGACTTGACCGCGGCGAATCAATGGATGTCATATATCTGGACTTCTCCAAAGCATTTGACACTGTACCACATAAAAGGTTAGTATATAAAATGAGAATGCTTGGACTGGGAGATAATGTCTGTATGTGGGTAAGTAACTGGACCAGTGATAGAAAACAGAGGTTGGTTATTAACAGTACACACTCAGATTGGGTCACTGTCACTAGTGGGGTACCACAGGGGTCAGTATTTTCCGTCACAATGGAGATAATAAGTTCCCCCATAGTAAAGTGGGCCCTATGCTCTTCAATATATTTATTAATGATCTTGTAGAAGGCTTGCACAGTAAAATATCAATTTTTGCAGATGACACTAAACTGTGAAATGTAATTAACACGGAAGAGGGCAGTATACTGCTACAGATGGATCTGGATAGATTGGAGACTTGGGCAGAGAAGTGGCAGATGAGGTTTAACACTGACAAATGTAAGGTTATGCACATGGGAAGAAATAATGCAAGTCACCAGTACATACTAAATGGTAAAACACTGGATAACACTGACATGGAAAAGGACCTAGGAATTTAGGTGAATCGCAAACTAAGCTGTAGAAACCAGCTATAGATAATGGGTTGCATCAAAAGGGGCATAGATGCTCTTGATGAGAACATAGTCCTGGCACTTTACAAATCATTAGTCAGACCACACATGGAGTACTGTGTACAGTTCTGGGCTCCTGTGAACAAGGCAGACATAGCAGAGCTGGAGAGGGTTCAGAGGAGGGCAACTAATAACTGGAATGGGTGGACTACAGTACCCAGAAAGTTTATCAAAATTAGGGTTATTCACTTTAAAAAAAAAAAAGACGACTGAGGGAAGATCTAATGTATAAATATATCAGAGGTCAGTACAGAGATCTCTCCCATCATCTATTTATCCCCAGGACTGTGACTGTGACGAGGGGACATCCTCTGCGTCTGGAGGAAAGAAGGTTTGTACACAAACATAGAAGAGGATTCCTTACGGTAAGAGCAGTGAGACTATGGAACTCTCTGCCTGAGGAGGTGGTGATGGTGAGTTTTCTAAAAGAGTTCAAGAGGGACCTGGATGTATTTCTATAGTGTAATAATATTACAGGCTATAGCTACTAGAAATGAGTTGTTAATTCAGGGAGTTATTCTGATTGCCTGATTGGAGTCAGGAAGGAATCTTTTCCCCTAAAGTGAGGAAAATTGGCTTCTACCTCACAGCGTTTTTTTGCCTTCCTCTGGATCAACCTGTTGTCAGAAAATGGCTGTACTGGTATCCAGAGGCTAATCAATAGCAACATCGTGCCCTCAAACGATTCCACCAAAATCTGCCCTCCAAAAACCATATGGCGCTCCTACTCTTCTGATCCCTGCTGTGTGCCCAAACAGAAATCTACGACCACATATGGGGTATTGCCGTATTCAGAAGAAAATGCTTAACAAAATTTTAGGTTTCTTTTTTCCTGTTCCCCCTTGTGAAAATGAAAAATAGGGAGCTTATGCAACATTTTGTTAGAAGAAATGAAAATTTTCATTTTTACAACCTAGTGTTTCTAAATTCTATGAAACGCCAGTGGGGTCAAAGTGGTCAGTACATTCCTCAATAAATTTATTGAGAGGTGTAGTTTCCAAAATAGGGTAAATTTTTTGATGATTTCTACTGTACCTTAGTGTGCCTTCGAATATGACATGGTACCCAAAAACCATTCCTGCAAAATCTTCCCCCCAAAAACCATATGACACTCCTTTCCTTCTGAGCCCTGCGTGTGCCCATAAAGCAAGTTATAACTTCTATAAATTGCAAAATCAGTGTAATACATTTTGAGTTTTATTTGCTGTTATCCGTTGCTGCATTACAGGAAAAATTGATTGAAATGTAAAACCTGCAAAAAAGTGAAATTTTCCTCCATTTTCTTGACATCTTTTTGTGTTTCTGTTTTGTGTCTCTGAAGCGAAACAGTTCTTTTAACAGCCCCCCGTTTTCACAGCCAGACAGAGCTTATTGAAATAAATGGGTTTGTTTTTAACAATCATTTAGACGGGAGTGAACCCATCTAATGGCCATTAAAAATGGGTACACTGTGTAAAAAGAAAAAGCAGAAAGGGGGCCATTACTTATATTGGGGGCACTGGAGGCCATTACTTATACTAGAGGCACTGGGGAGGCATTTTTATACTGGGTGACACTATGGAGGACATTCTTTATACTGGGGAAATTATGGGGTCATTGGATGTCCAGGAGTACTATGTGGGGCATTATGTATTCTGAGGGCACTGCAGGGTTTGTGATTATAAAAAGCCATTTTTACAGCCAGATGGGTCCCATTGAAATGAATGGGCATGGTTTAATGACCATTTAGATAGGTGTGCACTCATTTAACGGCCAATAAAATGGGTACACTGTGTAAAAAAACAACATTAAGGTGTTAAAATAATTAAAAAATAATACTTCCTCGACTTACACACACAGGATCCCTGCTAGAGGCATCAGGACCTGACAAACATAGCATGTTGGCACCACAATGCTAGGAGCGTCAGATCTTGGTGTCTCCAGTGAGGAGCGAGTGTTCCAAAGTGTGCAAGTGGATGAGGAGCATATTTACTTATTTTAAATTTATTTATTGGCATTAATGGGCATGGGGTGTGGAGGAAATTATTGGACATTAATGGGGGACAATATTATGGCCACTGTGATGACATACATACAGGGAGCTCAATGAGGACATATATACAGGGGGCACTATGGTACCATTATATACCCTGGGGGCAATAAAGGGGCTATTATATGTCCTGAGGTCACTACTGATTATATATATACTGAGAACACTATTGGGGGACATCATTTATACTGGGCATTGCAGGGGTTGGGATTTTATAAAAAAAAGCCTTTGAAATTGCTGTTTTTAATGGCCGTTAAAAACTGATTCAAAACAGCCGTTAAAAAACTGATAAATGGCCAGAAAATTGCTGCACATACTGATTGAAAATGGCCATGAAACACTGACAGGGTATTCGTTTTTTAACAGCCGTTATTTTCATGGGTGAATGACGTCAGGTAAGTAACAAGTTAGAAAATACAGTCAACAATTGGACAAAGATACATTTAGTATTATTGTGCTCTAGGTATAAAGTCCTAATAGTACATGTTACTCCCACTTACTATTGAAACAGTGTATTCTAATAGAAATAACATTAGTATAAACCAGTGCAATTGTATTAAATAGGGAAGAAAAGGAGGGGGGGGGCTTTAAAGGTAAATAAAAAGGTTGGGTGACATTTTTTTATAATGAAAACTATTTAGAAAGTTTATAAATTTTGCATTCAGAAAGCAAATGACCAAGACTAATAAATTAGCAAAATGGTGTCCATGACCCTAAAGATGTGTGCTGGTTTAAACAGTCAGGATAATATTAAATACAGAGCTGTCTACACATTTGTGCTCGGTTATATATGAATTATTCATAGCAATTTGTTGGCTGAGAAACTCCAACTCAGCAATTGCTAAAAATGAGTGTACAAAATGTACTAGGCTTCATGCACACGACTGTTGCCTGGACGTGGCCATATTGCGGCCCGCAAACAGTGGGTCCGCAATATGTGGGCACCGGCCGCGTGTTCCCCGCATCAAGGATGTGGACCCATTCACTTGAATGGGTCCGCAATCCGGAGCTGCGGTGCAGAACGGAGGCACGGAACCCCACGGAAGCACTACGGAGTGCTTCCGTGGTGTTTCTGTCAAAAAAATGTTCTATTTTTTTGCGGTGCAGACGGATCACGGACACATTCACGTTGCCCGTGGATTGGGGACAGCAAATTGTGGCCGTGTGCATGAGGCCTTATACAAATAGAAAATAGAAAAGTCTAAATGCTCATGTACACTATGATTTTACTGATTTGAGTTGTTTGGATCTATATCACTACCCATATAGAATCTGTGAAAAATACTGCATTGCATGGTATATTTCATTGCATGTCGTGTTATTGAGATATACCTCTCTAGAAGCATTGCTTCTAAAGGAGAATGTGGGGCCATATTGAGGGAGCATACATCAAAAGAAGGGCCTACAGCCCCATAGTATGAATCCTTTGGGAGTCTGTGCCTCCATGCAAATGGAATAGACTCAATGGCTATGCATGAGTCTTTAGAACAACACAACTGAAACAAAAAACCTCCCCACCCTCCCCAAAAATTGTCATTAGATTGGATGTGTTCCTTTGGCACAGTAGCTTTACAGATGTGCTGAAAATGTATTGTTATAAGGGCATCTGAATGGTTGTCCCCTGCTGTGTACTTCCAGCCCCTTGTGTGGTACAGCTGGCTCCTGGGTATAAAAATCGATTCTGTCCCAACATGGACAATGATGGTCATGTGACTAGAGCTGTCCATCAAAGCACTCGATTAAGTAACGTGGGTAACGCAATGCATGTGCAGTGTTACTCATGGGGAGGATGCTGATGGATGGGTCTAGTCACTTGCCCTTCATCAGCAGCCATGTTGGAAAAGGCTTCAGGTCTTTTTTCTTCTTTCATATATCTGTCCAGCTAAATCTTTCTCACACCGACGTATTCTATTCAGTGGAAAACAAGACATAACCCCATAGTTGATTATTGACAATTTATCCTTATGGGGGAAAAATATTTTTACTGATCCCAAAAAAGACATTCCCTAGATCAAGTTCAATCCATAGCTAACTTTCATAATTTTTGTTCTTTATACTAATAGACATAGACATAAACTACAGATGCAGCCGAGCTAAACTTGGTGGTTAATGAATGGCAAAAACAAACCATAAACTAACTCTTTCAATGTATTTCAGTGGCTTTTGTCACAAGATGGCAAGTTATCAGAGTTAGGGTCCAGCCACACGTCCACAAAATGGGTCCTCATCCGTTCCTCAACTTTGCGGAACGGGTGCGGACCCATTCATTTTCAATGGGGCCTCAAAAGGTGCGGATAGCACACTGTGTGCTGTCCGCATCTGCACTTCCGTTCCGCGGCCCCGCTAAAAAATAGAACATGTCCTATTCTTGTCTGCAACCACGGACAAGAAAAGGCATTTCTATCGGTCCACAAAATACCATGTGCAGTCCACAAAATGCGAAACGCACATGGCTGGTGTCTGTGTTTTGCGGACCGCAAAACAGTTGCGGACATGTGAGTGGACCCTTATCAGAGTCAATTTTAACTTGCCTACATCTGGATACGTCAAATCCGTTTTCTTTGATGTAATTTGCTTTGACGAAAGAAGAAATTATGCAAAATGTAAAAAAAATCACAGTGAATTCAACCGAGTCCTGGACACTTGTTTTCAGCTTGGTTGAACTCTAATTCAGTGGCCAGGACTGTCACTCAGTGAAGTATATTTGTGCCCTGCGAACAACAGTCTCAGACCATCCATACTGTTCCTCCAGTGAAGCAGAACCCCGCTTATCTACATCACTTTTCCTCATTAGCCTCATTTCAGGGGGGATTTTATAGTTCATGAGTCGTGACAGTGTGAATAGTGAACAGTAATTAAGGTGGTCAGTGGGATCACCCACCTCCATCTAAACAGTTTATTGCACATCGGATTATTTTATTTCTTTCTACATCTAGTTTTTTTAACTACAGATTTGCTTCAGATAATTTAGCAGATAGATGCAATGTTTTACTCAGCTATGGCTGATCAGGGATTTTGCTGGGAGGCCACTGGGAGGCATTTATAGACAGGCTGTGGAAAACTACAGATTACTACCTTAATGTACCTTTTACATATAGGTTTTTGTGTGTTGTTTTTCTTTTTTGCCAAAGCCAGAAGTATATCCAGCAGGATGAATGCCCCAATTAGTGCCCACCAGAATTAATAATGCCCCATTAGTGTCCCCAGTAATAGTAATGCATCCTTTAGTGCCCCTCAGAATTAATAATGCCTCCATTAGTGCCCCACAGAATAATTAATGTCCCCATTAGTGGCCCTCAGTAATATTAATGCCCAAATTAGTGCCCCCCAAAATTAATAATGCCCCAAATAGTGCCCCCCAGAATAAGTAATGACCCAATTAGTGCCCCCCAGAATTAATTATGCCCCCGCTAGCGCCCCCCCCAGAATTAATAGTACCCCCATTAGCACCCCCCAGAATTTATAGTGCCCCCATTAGAGCCCCCCAATAATAGTAATGGCCCATTAGTGCCCCCCAGAATTAATAATGCTCCCATTGGTCCCCACAGAATTAATAATGCCAGCATTAGTGCCCCCCAAAATTAATAATGCCCCCATTAGCACTTCCCAGAATTAATAATGCCCACATTAGTGCCCCTCAGAATTACTAATGTCCCATTAGTGCCCCCCAAAATTAATAATGCCCTCTTCTCTGCAAAAATAACTCACCTCATCCATTTGATAGCGCTGCAGTGAACACTCGCTATTGACTGGAAGCTCAGGACAGAACCTGCAAAACGTCATCACACTAGAGCACAGGTCCTATCCTGAGCTTCCAGTCAACACCGAGTGTTCACTGCAGCGCGATCAAATGGATGAGGTGAGTTCTTTTTTCCCCCCCTCAACACAAGTGTGTGTATGTGTGTGTGGATGGGGGGCTGTACCAATGAGCGCTCTACAATAGAAGCACTCATTAGTGAGAGTCCATATAGGAAAATACCGGCAATTATTATTACCGGTAGAAGAAAATTACAGGGGTACTAAATTACTGGCTTGGCCGGTTAGTTACAGGTCGGGTGGCAACCCTAGCACAGTCACGGCTTTAAACTGCCACTACATGATCTTCAGCACTGACTCCCATTGAAAAGAATGGGATTGAAAAGCAATGCGACTGCTGACAGAATTTCAGTGCCGTATCTATGGCAAAATTCCTCCAGAAAAAATACATCTGAACACAAACCAGTGAGGGGACACTGAACAAGCAAGATTTAAAATGTAATGGCATATGGAAGCAGGTCGATTGGCATATATATGCAGCACCTGTGCTCCTTTTCCAGCACATGTTAATGTATTTTCTCATTTATACATATTTTACTCTTAAAGGGTAACTGTCATATTTTTTTTTATTTGCTAGTTTATTACAGCTAGGCATGTATACCCGAATTAGGGCTCATTCAGACGGCCGTATACGTAATGCGGATCAGTTTTTTTGTGGACAGTTCAGCATGTCCGCAAAAAAACTGATTGCATTCAGTTTTTTTGCTGACCCATAGACTTCAATGGGGCCATGTCCTGACTTTCACTGACAAGTATAGGACATGTTTCATTTGTTTTGATGAGCTGTGCAATGGAAGAAAAGGCCCCATAGACGTGAATGGGACAGCATCTAATCCGCAAACAAACGGATCCGCATTTTTGCTGACATCATACGGCCGTCTGAATGAGCCCTTAGTCTGTCAATGATTGTCAAAAGATCTGTAATTGCCTTATAATAACAGCTTTCATTAAATTCCCCTGTCCCTTTCCACTGGTCCCTTTAAAAGACAGTTGCTATGGCTTGTCTGTCTTCCCTTCAGTGTAAACAGAAGACAGATGGGCGGTCCTTCACACTGCATGCCTGCATTAGGCTTCAGAGTAAGGAGGTGTGTCTTTAAGTAATCCAATCTGATTGGCTGGCAGGGAGCTGCTGGCTACAGCAAGTGTGTATGGGAAGCAGGAGGAAGGAAAGCAGTTTTGGCCTTAGAGAACTGACAGAGGAGCCATCTTAACAAGGTCCTCATATTGTAAATGTTTAAACAGCCGTAACTAAGGGAAAAACTCAAGGAAAACAGTGGTATGTGAAGAAACTAAAGATTGCTTTATGCATAATGCTGCTGCTGCAGCAGTAACATATGCTAAAATGGATTTTTTTTTTAATGAAAATATGACAGTTATTTCTTAATATTTCTACTTAGAGAGATGCCAAAAAATAACACAAAGAGGGATATTTATTAAAACTGATGTAAAGGAAAACTGGCTTAGTTGCCCATAGCCACCAATCAGGTTGAGCATTTCCTTTTCTAAAGGAGCTCTGAAAAATGAAAGGTGGAATCTGATTGGTGGCTATGGGCAACTAAGCCAGTTTTCCTTTCCCCTCGTTTTGATAAACCTCTCCCAATGCCTGCACCATGTTAAATCAATGTGTATAAGATGTATACTGATGATTTTTAATGTGGACATCAATTTCAAAAAATCTTTATCCCAAGTGCTGGATTATTTTCCTATTTGTTACTAAAAGATGGTGTGGGGACTTTTACAGAGAACCTGTCTTCTTTAGTAAATACTTGTATTTCCCATGTACTGATATTTCTGGAGTGTGTTTTCTCATAACTCTGTGTTGTTCCTCTGTTATTCCTCCTAGTAAATTATAAATAAATTGACAACTGGGCGTTACCATTCCTCTTGTTTCTTTGCATTTTTCTGATATTGCCAGTACTGATTGGCCAGTGTCATAATGTATACTAGCTGTGACACCCCAACTAGAAAGATACAGATGCCAATTTATTCATACATTTCTAGTTGCCATAACAAAGGAATGGCACAACACCGAGTTCTAAGAAAAGATGCTCTAGAATTGTTATTCCATTGGGAATAAAATGATTTACTAGAACAGACTTGTCAGGAGAGCAGGCATGTTCTCTTTAAAGGAACCTGTTCTAGATGTAGTATGGAGCTGTAGGCACTTTGTGTGTCGTCATATGGTATTTGTTTATAATACCTTAATTTTCTCCTAGAAGCAATGCTAAATCCATGAGAACAAAACCTGCTGAAATATATGAGATTAGTGCCATTGGACCTTACATTTGTATGCGTGCCATATTCTAAATCCATGCAACACAGATCCGCTGAAGCTGAAGGTACCATTTGTTCTGGGTAAGGGCTCATGCACACTGGGCACCGGCCGTGTGCACTCCACATCACGGAAGCTGACCCATTCACTTGAATGAGTCCGCAAACCCAGAGATGCGGAAGCATGGATCGAAAGCACCACGGTGGTGTTTCTGGCCATGCCTCTGCACTGCAAATAAGTAGTGCATGCACTACTTTTTTGCGGTGCGGACCGTCGGATGCGGATCGCGGACCCCATTCAAGTGAATGGGTCCGCGATCCGCATGCGTCTGCCCCACGGTCGTGTGCATGAGCCCTAAGAGAAATGTGGCGGATTTTAAAAAAAACAGCTCCACACCTGTACACAGGTTGTGTGTGGTATTACATCTTAGCCCCATTCGCTTCAAAAGATGCAATACCAGGCTAAACCCATCGACAGGGTGGTGTGGTTTCTGGAAGAAAGCAGCCATGTTTTCTAATGACAGAAAACCTCTTTAATAAAAGAAATACATGTGAAGGTCTTGTACTATACCATACATTGTGGCATTAAAATACTGACCATTATTACTTATAGCATTGCTCCACTCATTCACTCGCTCTATTTCTATCTTGGTGTACCTACTTCAAGATTTTCTATGCAAATTAAGATTTTAAGACATAGAATTTTTCATCCATGTCATGTTGATATTGTAAGTTTAAATCACAGTGAGCACAGATGGTAAGTTAGGCCAGAAAAACAGCAGTAAGTTCTAATAGTGCATAATCAGTGGCGGAATTTCACACCACCTACGGAATAAATGATCCAGAGAGATGGCGGAAGCTGAAGTGGCCAAGTGAATTTATTGCTGCTCACATTCCTCCGCATAAGGACTATTCTGTGGAAGGATTTATTTCAGCATGTACTGCTTTACTGCAGCCATAGAGCTATTGCTTCAGCTGAACAGTAATATAGGTTAACATGTATACTGTATTTATCTTGGAATGGAAATCGGCCCTTTGAGGAAATCGCCCCTGCAGGCTATAAGTATGCACACCATTTTCCTTTTCTGACAGTACTATTTTATAGCTAAAATGAAAACTCATGGAATTAAAAATTCTATATACAGAACAATTCTCTAAAATGGCTAAGGGTACTTTTACACTAGAGTTTTCTTTTCCGGCACTGAGTTCCGTCATAGGATAGGGGCTCAATACCGGAAAAGAACTGATCAGTCTTATCCCCATGCATTCTGAATGGAGAGAAATCCATTCAGGATGCATCAGGATGTCTTCAGTTCAGTCACTGAACAGCGTTTTGGACGGAGGAAATACCGCAGCATGCTGCGGTATTCTCTCCGTCCATAATTCCGGATCAGTTGCCGGAATGCCGGATCCGGCATTAATTTACATTGAAATATATTAGTACTGGATCCGTCCCGGAAAAAATGTGAAAAAAATATATATAACGGATCTGTTTCTCCGCATGACATCCAGAGGGACGGATCAGTTCTTGCAATGCATTTGTAAGATGGATCCACATCTGGATCCGTCTACAAATGCTGTCCATTTGCATGCAGATTGCCGGACGGAACTGCTTGCCGGATCACTCTGCCACAAGTGTCAAAGTAGCCTAAATGAATTTTCTAGCATTTACATACCTCCCAACTTTTTGGACAGTCAAAAAGGGATACTTATGGTTTATTGTGTGAAAGATCTACTTTTCCTGCTTATTTATATACGTCAATAGGGTGTTTTTTTTTCAATAGCGCAAAAATGATCTGAATATAAAAATTTCTAAAATCCAAATTGCATCAAATGATGAAATAATATGCAAGGCTGGCTTTAATATATAGATAGGAACGAGGGAAACACATTCAGGATCAATATTGTAAATGCAATAATGAAAATCTATCCTTCAGATCAAAAATCTGGACATTTAGGGAGCAAAGAGGGACAGAGGGACTTGGGTCAAAAAGAGGCACTGTTTCTCCAAAAGAGGGACACTTGGGAGGTATGCATTTATTATTTGCACCATTCCTCTCTCTACCAATACAATTGTGTATACGTGAGGTGGAATGATTTATTATGGCAATCCAGTGGAAGTTGTACTCAGAGGTCGCAATAACGCCTGTACAAGTGTCAGACGCCTGTTCAGGCCATTTTACTCCCTGGAAAAAGTCTAAGGCATACCGATACGCCTTAGACTTTTCCCTGCCATTCATCAGCGCAGTGAACGCTGTGAACGGCAAGGGCAGCGCATCGATACTGCTGCTGCCGCCTGAAAACAACCAATCACAAAGCTCCTTACAGTAAGGAGCTTCGTGATTGGTCAGTTTGAGCGGGTTGCCGGAGCTTATGGCACACCGCTCTGAAGTAAGGAAGGAGGCGCACGTGATCGTCTCTGGCGGGTTAAGTGGCCTTGCTGCAGCGCCTTGTTTTAACTTGTTCAGCCTCACATGCTGTATGAGGCTAATCCGGCTATGAACACATATGGATATGTGAGCTATAGCGCTGCTCGTCAGCGGTGTGCGCCCTGTCAGGGACCAATCTGGCAGATTGGCACTGTTCTGGGGGTAATGTGGCTGATGGGGTTATGACTTATGAATAGACTGTGGCTGCTTCCTCTAATTACAGAACAGGCCGTCTCCGGTTGCTATGGGTAACAGCTGTACTGTACTCCTCAGTCCCCTGCACTATAGGAGGCTGCTGCCCCATGGTTACTTGATGGGCCTTCAGGGCCTAATATGGCTGGTACTGTTCTGCTTGAGGGTAACATGTCTGGACCATGCGATGGATGACCCCAGTGACTGGCGGCACAGAAACAGCAGCAAAGATTTAAGGGATTGTCCCAAGATCAACACTATTTACCTATCCATACTTAACCCAGAGAACACTAGAACATGGTAACCAAGGTGGTACCCCCAGCGATCATGTACTTGAAGGGGACATGTCTGTTTTAGTAACGACTTGCATTTCCCATGCAATAACAATTCCAGGGAATCAATTATTGTGACTCTATATTGTACCATTCCTCTATTATTTCTACTAGAACTTATGAACAAATTGCTAGTAGTCTGCAATAAAGGTCCAGCGGGGGGTTACCAGTGGACAGCACTGATTGAATAATATCAGGCTGTGCAGGGACACCCCAATCTGGACCTTCACTGCAAACTGCTAGCAAGTCATTCATAACTAATAGCAGAAATAAAAGGAATGGTGCAACATAAAGTCATAAGAATAGATGCTCCAGGATTGTTATTACATGGGGGGTGCAAGTAGTTTCCGAAACAGACAAATCCAGAGAGGTGAGGGGTCCTCTTTAACGACAGGTGATAAATATCGATCTTAGGACAAACCCTTTAAACCTCATAAAATTACTGCAACAGTGACCTCAGTGGTACCGACCCCCTCAGAGCAACAGTGACCTCAGCTAAATTAAAAATTGTCTAAATTTGCTATTTATGCATGGAAGACAGTTCTAGAGTACTAGTAATGGTTTCCCTGCATAAATAGCAACCCCTTAATGTTATATAGGCCTTCATATAAACTATTTGAATTACTGTACTCCTCATCGACTGAAAATACTACTCAAAAATGGTAAGAGGAGTATTTTTTTACTCTTCCAGAAAAAAATGTAGCGCAACCTCTGGTTGTACTCTAAATTGTTTAATTTTAGGCATTGTATTTTGCTGTTTCCGGGCTATTTTTACCAGCAAAGAAGGTGTGGCAAAGGTTGGCAGGAACACGGTTAACCACCCTGTCCCTTCCCTCTTGCTAGGAGTGGGCTGGTCCTGCTTCGTGCCAAGAGGGGGAGTTCCTGAGTAGCCTCGGAGAGTAGAGGACACAGATTGTAGTGCTCCTGCTACTCACAGATTTCTCTGGAGAGTACCATTACTTATTGCCTTGAGTAAAGCTTTGAGAAGATAAAGACAGCAGAATGAACTACTAAATTCAGCTTCTAAAGACACTGCTGGAAAGTGAGGGATTACAGCGAAGCCACCCTTTACCAAACAACCACTAGGCCAGTATCACCTAAGGACTGAATCGCCATCAACCAACCTGCCTCCATATCCTTGCTGGTGCAAGTGAAGAATTGCACTAAAGCCTGCTGCTACTTTATGTATTTCAAGTTCTAGGTTGCACTTAGTAAAAAGGACTTTGTTACATTCAACTCTGGCTTCATTCTTCAGTGCTATAACTTTCCTAAGGTAGGACACCGTCACACAACTACACTACATCAGGGCCACTACCACTCCCATCCTCTACACTGACTCACACAGGGGCTGGCTGCAGTTGCTACCGCCATGTATTATATCTGCAACATTTCATTTCTAGAATCTCAATACTTGGATATCTCAGGACCATGTCATAAGATAATCGTGTCCAGCTTTAGGCCTCATGCACACGGCTGTTGCCCAGCTGTGGCTGTATCACGGATGCGGACCCATTTACCTGAATGGGTCCACAATCCGGAGCTGCAGTGCAGAACAGAGGCACAGAACCCCAAGGAAGCACTACGGAGTGCTTCTGTGGTGTTTCTGTCCGTGCAGACGGATCACGGACCCATTCAAATTGAATGGGTCTCGATCCATCCTGGCCGCCGCACAGATGTTGCCCGTGCATTGGGGACCACAAATTTTGGTACCCAATGCACGGGACGGCCGCACAACGGCCGTGTGCATGAGGTCTTAAAGGAGTTTTTCACCTTTTGGGGGTTTTTGAGAAGACCCCCTCCTCTGGATAGACCTGTAAAGTGAAGCATACTTGCCTGCTCCCTGCCAATGGGTCTCAGCTCCTTCACGCCGCAGCAGCTGTTGCTTCGTTCTGTCCACACCTGTCAACATCCGATTTGACCAAATGGAAAAAAAAAGAAAAACCCTTGCTAGTCTGTTCGCACTAAGCACTGCAGTTCCTGCATGAGATAGCCAAGTCTCAAAGTCACAAAGCTGAAAAAGCAGATTTGCACAGCTCAAATGCTCATAAATAGATAAGAAATATAGAAAAACACACCTCACTTGCAGAAGTCCTAGTCCTTTCTGATGCCTGAGGCAAACATTGAAATGGCACCCTCCATGCCAAATTCTCAACCTAACCCCTTCCCTCCAGCCCTACTGTTAAAGACAACATTACATACAGTGCTACAAAATATAGAAGACCACATAATTCTTTCATCAGTGACGTCTTCTCTGATGTACAGTAGGTGTATATGTATATTTCCTCATCTTCTCCATCTCCAGATCGTCATGATGACTTCTTTCAGACATTTCTTATTTGACAAACAGACATCTTAGTTTCCTACCTTTCCATCATCCTCCCACCTTCTCAACACTCTGTCCTGCCACCCCTAATACTGTGCCCACTGTGCTACCAATAATGTACTTCAGAAACAGTTACTCTGTCTGAAAATACTAATAACACACAGGTAGTGCCCCTATCAATAATTATTGGCACACAGTGCCCTAAAAATAACTGCACCCAGAAAATATTGTCCCTGACACTAATAGTGCTGTCAATATAATGTGCCCCAAAAATAATTTTGCCAGGGTGCTCCCCACAGTAGTTTTGTTTCCCAAAGTCCCACCAATAGAAATAATTATGTGCCAGAGTGCATAGTGTTAACAGTGCCCCCAATAGTAATAATGCCCCCATTGTGACCATACCAGTAATCATGTTCCCCATAGTCCCCCAGTAGTAATAATTATTATAATATGAGCCAGTAGAAATACAGTATGACCCCAATATGTGCCAGTACAAAAATACCCCCTTATAATGTGTGCCAATATAAAATATACCCCCTTATAATGTGTGCCTGTAAAATAAATACTCCATTATAATGTTCACCAGTACAAAAAAAATACCCCCTTACAATGTGCACAGTACAAAAAATACCCCCTTATAAAGTGCCTCAGTACAAAAATACCCCCTTACATACCTACTGTACCTACCTTTCAGATCAGACCCCATATCAGACCTCAATTCAGACTCCCATATCAAACCTCAAATTAGAACCCCATATCACACCTCAAATCAGAACCCCATATCCCACTTTAAATCAGAACCCCATATTACACCTCAATTCAGAACCGCATATCACACCTCAAATTAGAACCCAATATCAGACCCCCATATAAAACTTCAAATCAGACTACCATATAAGATCTTCAGATCAGACCCCCCATATCAGATCCTCAGATAAAAAACCCATATCAAACCTCAGATTAGACCTCCATATCAGATCTCAAATCAGAACCCAATATCAGATCCTCAGATCAGACCCCCATATCAAACCTCAGATGAGACCCCCATCAGACCTTCATGTTAGACCTCCCATATCAGACCTCAGATCAGACAATCTTTAGACCTCTATGTCAGATCCCTATATCAGACCTCAGATCAGACCCCCTTTAGACCACCATGCCAGACCCCCATACCAGATCTCAGATCAGAGTCCCTTTAGACCTCCATGTCTGACCCCCATTTCAGACCTCGGAACAGACTCCCTGTAGCCCTCTATGTCAGAAACCATATCAGACCTCAGATCAGAGCCCCTTTAGACCTGCATGTCAGACCCCCATTTCAGACCTCTGATTAGACTTCCTTTTAAATCTCCATGTCAGACCTCCTTTAGACCTCCATGTTAGACCCTCATCCGACCTCACATGAGACCCCCTTTAGACCTCCATGTTAGACCCCCATTTTAGACCTTTGATCAGATCCCCTTTAGACCTCCATGTCAGACCCCCATTTCAGACCTCAGATAAGAGCCCTTTTAGACCTCCATGTCAGACCCCCATTTCAGACCTCAGATCAGACTCCCTTTAGACCTGCATGTCAGACGGCCATTTCAGACCTCTGATTAGACCCCCTTTAAACCTCCATGTCAGACCTCCTTTAGACCTCCATGTTAGACCCTCATCAGACCCCCTTTAGACCTCATGTCAGACCCCCAATTCAGACCCCAGATCAGAGCCCTTTTAGACCTCCATGTCAGACCCCCATTTCAGAACTCTGATTAGACCCCCTTTAGACCTCCATGTTAGACCCTCTTTAGACCTCACATCAGACCCCCTTTAGACCTCCATGTCAGACCCCCTTTAGACCTGCATGAGACCTCAGATCTTGCTTTATAAGATGCACTGAGTTTTATACAGTGAAAAATATGGTAATTGATGGTGTGCCACTGGCTTAGGGGCTTGGTCGCAATTGCGACATTCAATGACTTCAGCAATGTTAAACTAGATGTTGACAGTGGGAGACCCGAGCGAGGCAGCAGCTGTGGGGGAGCGAAGGAACCGGGACCTAGTGGCAGGGAACAGGTAAGGATACTTCCCTTTGCAGTTCTAGCTAGGAGTGAGGGTCTGCCAAAACATCCCTAAAAATGAACAACCTTGTCCAGGGGTTGTCCAGTACTTCTGTATTGATGGCCTATCCTATTCTGCAGTAACTCCGGTGCCAGTAATAAATACAAGAACTGTGTAGTGGACAGAGCTGATTACTGCCACACTGCTTCTATTCATTTCAATGGTAGCAGCACTATGTAGCTGCTGCACCAAGCTACTACAAAACAGCTGATTGGTGAAGTGCAAGGTATTTGACCTATATCAGACCTCAAATCAGACTTCTATTATGATGGAATGAATAATGGAATGCCTCTAAAGGCATTCCGTTATGCATCTTGTCATAGAATTGCGTTATGGTCTGTGGTAACGGAATCCATAACACAATTCTGCTTTTACCACCAAATAAAGTGTAAACGAATTTCAAAATATGAAATTCGCTGATCTCTACCACTGTGGAGGGGGCACAGAGGAGACAAAACCCACCGTTTGGAGGGGGTACTAAGGAGACAAAACCCACAGTGTGGAGGGGGTACAGAGGAGGCAAAATACCTAATGTAAGGGGATGTACTGTATGGTGAGCAATGTAACTGTGGGTGACTTTATAAAAGCTTCTAGCCGCTCTCATACCCCTTATATACTCCACTACAAACTACATAAAAATACAGCCCCCAGACCCCTTACCAGAAATCAATGACCACAGCATACTGTAAGTGCCTGCACTCTCCCTGCTCTGGGCGCTGCTCGCCTTCACCTTACAGCCCTTTTCCTGCATTTGGCACAGTCTGTAAGGGGTGGGAGGAAGCAGTCACATGATCTCATGACGTCATGCCCTCAAAGAAGCCAATACATTCTAGGCTTTACCTAGCTTCAGGCCTGGTCTGAAGCCAGAATGGAGGAGATATAGGCTCCCGTGGCCCACCTTGAAATTCCTGCTATAATTTGGCGCCCGGGAAAACGGCCCTCCACGCTATGCCACTAGTACCTAGCACAGTCATTATCTAATGTACAGTGCTGCGCTTTGTATGCGGTGACGAGACTGCGGTGGCGTGGCCTCTTCAAACAGCTGATCGATGGAAGTGCCAGATACTGATGACATATCCTGAAGCTCACCCTTAGGGTCCATTCACACGTCCGCAACGTGTTTTGCGGATCCACGGATCCGCAAAACACGGACAGCAGTAATGTGCGTTCCGCATTTTGCGGACTGCACATTGCCGGCACTAATAGAATATGCCTGTTCTTGTCCGCAATTGCGGACAAGAATAGAACATGTTCTATTTTTTTCGGGAACGGAATTGCGGACATCGTGCTGCCCCATAGAAATGAATGGGTCCGCAATTCCGTTCCGCAAAATGCGGAACAAAATTGCGGACGTGTGAATAGACCGTTAAGGCGCACCTGCATTTTAAAGGGAATCTATCTCCAGGAACTGGGACTATTATATGCAGTAATAAATAAGAAGTACTGTAGATAAGGAGTCCAGATCAGTTTTTATTTTATTTTTCTACTGTACACCATTACCCCTGCTTTCAGGGTTTAAAGGGATTCTGTCACCCCAATTTTGAATCATTATCTACAGTAATACATGAGTAGTACTACAGTCCTGATAACTATTTTTTATTTTCCTACTTTCCCCTGTTCCCCCACTGTCAGAGTTTAGAGCTGCTGAAATACATTGTCATGACTGCTGTGCATGCGCACAAGTCGTCTCCATTATGTTAGGCTAGCACAGCAGTCCTGACTGTATATTGCAGTGCAGCTTTAAGTGTTGACAGGGGGCAGGAGGAAAATAAAAATTAGTGATCTGGACTCCTTATCTGCAGTACTACTCAAGTTGTAGTGTAGATAAGAGTGCAAAATTGGGGTGACAAATTCAGTTTAAAGCTGTGCTGAAACACATTGTCAGGACTGCTGTGCATATGCACAGGTGTCCTCTCAGTTGTGTTAGCATGGCACAGGAATCCAGACTGTATTTCAGGGCAGACTTCAGAGCTGAAAGTGGGAGAATGTGAGGCAGTAGAAAAAAAAAATTGTGATCTGAATTCATTATCTGCACTATTGCTCATGTATTACTGCAGATAAAAGTCCCAAATGTTGATAACGGATTCCCTTTAAGGTGTTTGCAATGGGTTGTGATAATTTTTTTTCCTAATATTTCCAAAAACTTATTGTAAATGATGTGTTCTGTGAATGAGGGATTTATTTGAGAGACCTTATTACATAATCATATTCATTGGACTGCATTGGCACATAATGCCTCATTTGAGTGAATTCATGTTAAGCAATTATAGAAAATACATTATTTTAGTTAGTCAAGGAAAAATTTATTTTCTTTAGCTGAAGCGCTGAAGACATATTGCAAGACTCAAATTTCTGCAGCCTGAATTTCATGGAAATGTATCCTTATAGATGTGTGGGTGGTAAATGGAAGCAAATACCAGGTCTGTATGTGTTTTCATAAGCGTTTTCAAAAACTTAACCCCCAGCGAGCTAACAAGTAACTTCAATTACTTTTCATGGGGTTTTAATTAGTGCGGTGATTGCATATGAAGTACAATTAATGTATCTCTGTGTTTCATTCTGCACCTGGTAGAAAATTCATATGGGACTTTGCAGAGATTTTGGAATGTGTTTCTGAACAGTAAGAAAATAAATTACTGACTGATTTGTCACACAAGCCTTGGGAGATGTCATACTTGAAAAACTTTTGATGATTATGGATTCTTTGAATGGGGCGCTGTTTTATGTAGGTCATTAAAATCAAAGGTTTTTTCCTCAATGTACCAAATATTGTTCGAGTAGGTAAAACAATATTCCCAGCTCTTATATAAAAGGACAACCAAGGCATGCGGCTATATACGCGTCGCATCCAAGCACATGGTGGCAGGGCCGGGCCGACACAGAGGCTGGGGAGGCTCCAGCCTCAGGGTGCAGGCCAGCTCCCCAGCCTCTGGGCAGCAGGCAGGCCACTGAGTCAGAAGATCCGATGGTATATTCTAACCCCCAGGCGTTCCCATGCTGACGGGGAGCTTGCCTGGGGGTTAGAATATACCATCGGATCTGAGTTTTCACGAGTGTGAAAACTCAAATCCGATGGTATATACTAAGCCCCAGGCGTTCCCATGGTGACAGGGACGCTTGCCTGAGGGGTAGAATGTACAGGGCCACGCCGCCCCCAGGAGCACATTTATAAACTAATCAGTAACTTTAACTTTAATCATTGCTGATCTCTTTACTTGAATATCTTACTCTGTCTTAGCTCCGGTAACAGCAGTAAGTACGTGCGGGTGGCGCTCACTCACTGACGTTACGCGCCTGCTCCTCCCACTAGGCGGCGCAGGCGCGTGACGTCAGTGAGTGAGCGTCGCCCGCCCGCACTTACTGCTGTTACCAGAGGGGGATCTGTGGATGGCACTGTTTAGGGGAGGGGGATCTGGATGATGATTAATAACAAACATACATATCTAAATGGCGGCGGCGGCGGGGAAGGGGGGTCGCACTTGGGCAGCTCAGCCTCTGTTGGTGGTGGACCTTGTCCCAGCCCTGCGTGGTGGCACAAAAAGTTTTTACATTGGTATCACACAGTAACAACTGTATTGAAAAATGCAGTTGATTTCTGGTTGAAATGTATAAGAAAAATAAAAAAAAGTATACAGTTAACTGCAGTTAATTCCAGAATTGTAAAGGAAGGCAGCTGCCTACATTTTTCTATTATTTTGGTAAGACTGTTTCAAACAGCCCCACATGATGTAAATCCTGAACCTGGTATAAATTTAGTCTATGTCTGTTACTGACCACAGTAATGTTTAGCCACTCTGATCAATAGTAATCATAGTAATTAATCAATAGCAACCACGAGATCTCAATGGTTAGACAGAGGGAGAGCTCTTCAGTGTCCTTCAGTTCGCACCCCACTAATGTAATGTCAAGATGGTGATCATTTGTTTTGGCAGCTGGGGGCTTCTTTAGAACTCTGGCGGGATGTAATACATTGCTGGTAGAAATCTCTATGCACTGTAATACAAAAATGTAAAAAAAAATAATCTTAAAACGGAAATATCTTTTTTTCCCATTACCCATATATAAAAAAAATAAGAAGAAAACTAAACATAAGATATAATTATTATTTGTTATATAATCCCAAATGCCAGAATGTTTTTAGGTTTTTTTTGTCACCTCGCCTCTAATAGTAACTTGAATAAAGGTTGGTTGGGTTCACATATAGGTTTTTGTGACATCCAGAATTGGATCCAGCAGGAAGAAATGTATTTCCTTTATATATTACAGCCCCTGCCAAACATTTTTTGGCTGAAAAAACTTCCACAAAAACAGCAACAAAAATTACCACACGTACATTATGTGTGAACCCACTGAAAAAAATGGCCCACAATAAAATCAGCCTGTACCTCACACAGCTCTGTAAACAGAAATATAAAAATCTTATGTGGCAACACAGAGAAATTCATTTTTTGTTAACTTTTTTCCCCTATTTTTTTTTTTAAAACAAAACATAGTAAGTAAAACATAACAAAACGATTATATATTTTGTATATCCGTAGTCTCATAGACAGTATAACGTTAACGTGTTATTTTTACCACATAGTGAACATGGTTAAAACAAAACCGTAAAAACACTGGCAGAAATGCTGTGTTTTTTCACACGTCACCCCCAAATATTATTATTCAATACGTTAGCTGTACCCAAAAATTGTTCACTTAAAAAATACAACTCATCCAGCAAAAAAACAAGCACTCATAAAATTAAAAAAAGTAATAGCTTCTGAAATGTGGAGATGAAAAACTTAAACAATCGCCACGCCTTTAAGTACCAAACTAGGCTACGTACTTTTTACTTCTCTACCCCAATTCAAGTTTTAGTTGACAAATTTGAGCAGCATTATTTTAACTAAAGTCTGACCTGGATGCCAAAGATTAAAAGGGTACATTAGACAGATTTTCTGCCTAATCGTCGCTAACAAGCGTTTGTAGTAATGCTCGTTAGCAATAATCTGGCAGTGTAATACTGCCGTCGATTGCACGATGAATGAGCAAACGCTCATTCATCGGGCAATCGAGATCGTTCAGCATGCTGAAAGATCAGGATTTGCTGGCGGCAATTTGTGCCGTGTATTTATGATCTGCTGCCAGCAAACCACTAGCATGAGGACAAGCGATGGCATAGTGATCGCTCCTCCCCATGTTCCTGAAGAATTGTCTGTGTTAGTGGGGTGTCTAATACACCTTTAACCTATGTTTAAAAAGTTTTGCACAATCCCTTTCCAAATGCTCTACTAGATCAAATGGAAGTAATAGGTAGCAAGGTGGGTACATTAGGACACATGTCTAACTTCCAAGTATGGAGCTGTGCGGCTCTAGTTGGACTGCTGGAGCTGCAGGGAAAGTGAGTACTTGCATACAGTGGTTATCATTGGCTGCATAATGGCTGAACCATATCACATATGATGTACACTTAAAGGGATTTTACCTACTGAAGTATGCCTATATTAGATGTATTTCAGGTGCAGATGGTTTGTTGCGATGCAATCTGCGAATTTTCCCCGCTTGTGCCAGGTCTAAAATTGTGGGTGTGGCGTGGGCAGGGAAGGGGACGGGCCAGCAGGCCCATCTCATTCATCATTTTCTACGACTGTTTCAGCCATAGAATATGGTCTAAATGTAAGCCAGCTAGGAAGCTGGCTTACATTTAGAAGCAGTGCTGGATATGCCAAAGTTACGTAGAGGCGGCACCTCTTCATAACTTCAGCGGATCCTCTGCCAGCGCAGGGCTTTATTAAGACCGGCGTCTAAAACACTGGTCTTAATAAATGACTCCCTATATTTTTTCTTGTCGTGATGTATGCATCCTTAGCTGACAACTTGTAAAAGTTATTTGTTTGCATATTTATTTTAAAAAAGAACAAGAAGTACTTAGGATTTCACCAGTGTATGATAGGGAATAACAATGTTTTTATTAAAGCGCTCATGTGCTCATTAAAATTCAAACAACTATGTACAAGGAGTGCTTTATTTGGCTGGGAACATGAAAATAAAGATAAAAGAGAGAATGGAGGGTTTTTGATTCGACCTGTATAAATTCAGCTAATGTGTCTGAGTAAAGATTTGCTTCTGAAAGCCTTGTCATCAGTTCTTTTGTATTCAGAAAACATTTCTTCCTTTTGCCATTAAATCTTAAGGACATACTAAATGGACTATGGGCGTTTGGCTGCAAATGCACTGCTTCTAAGCTGAAGTACACACTTCATGAGATGGGAGTTGAACTAGAGTCACTTCTTGTCATTTCAATGCCATCCTTTCCAAATCCATGTTACTTATTAAAGGACAACTGTCAAAATATATTTTCATAATGTAAATTATTATACTCTTTTTATTAAAGTCTAAAGGTGATGCTTTTAAAAGAACGAATATCTAGCACCCCTATACAGTAAACAAATTGGTTGTCCGCATCCTCCACCCTTCAAGTGGCATCTCATACAAATCTATTGTAACCTTCTCAATACTGATCTAATCCAACATGAATAGATCGGATCTGCTTTACTGATTCAAACCTACAAATGGCCCAATGTAATTGAAATCTCCTCCTTGATCTGTGAGTTATGATTACACAGGTCGCAAAAACCACCGCTTTAAAAAGATAATTTGACTTTCAGGCAGATTAAATGACATCCATTAAAAACTTTTTAGTGCAGTAAAGTGATAAGGCATGAGCCGCACGGGGGTTATACATTCTACTCATGCTTATGCTGGTTTTTGTCTGGATACTATGCGCACAGTGCAGTGAATTGGCATTATTAGCTGCATAGGAGGCAGGGACTAATGTGTGAGATTTGTATAGATTCCTATTTGTAAAGTACTAAAGATTAGGTTGGTGCTGTATAAAGAATAATCCCAACAACTAGGGAGCTGCTTGTTTTCATTTACTAAATCCCGTAATGTAATACACTTCAAGCAAGATGGCCGCAGTAGCCCCTAAAATGCTTTAATATTGATCTCAGATGTGGCGCAATCGCCATTCCTTGTCATTGCACCCGCTACTTACAAAAAATGCACGTCGTGACAAAGTAATTTACCACTAAGCAAATCCTAAGAATTCATTCAAGGGCCTTTAACCACCTCCGGACCGCTGTACGCACAGACGCGTCCTGGAGGTGGTTGATTCATTCCTCCTGGACGCGCCGGCGCGTCCTCTCGCGATGGCCGAGATTTCCTGTGAATGCGCGCACACAGGCGCGCGCGCTCACAGGAACGGAAGGTAAGAGAGTTGATCTCCAGCCTGCCAGCGGCGATCGTTCGCTGGCAGGCTGGAGATGTGATTTTTTTAACCCCTAACAGGTATATTAGACGCTGTTATGATAACAGCGTCTAATATACCTGCTACCTGGTCCTCTGGTGGTCCCCTTTGTTTGGATCGACCACCAGAGGACACAGGTAGCTCAGTAATATGTTGCACCAAGCACCACACTACACTACAAACCCCCCCGTCACTTATTAACCCCTTATTCACCCTTGATCACCCCTGATCACCCCATATAGACTCCCTGATCACCCCCCTGTCATTGATTACACCCTTGTCATTGATCACACCCCTGTAAAGCTCCATTCAGACGTCCGCATGATTTTTACGGATCCACTGATAGATGGATCGGATCCGCAAAATGCACACGGACGTCTGAATGGAGCCTTACAGGGGCATGATCAATGACTGTGGTGATCACCCCATATAGACTCCCTGATCACCCCCCTGTCATTGATTACACCCCTGTCATTGATCACCCCCCTGTAAAGCTCCATTCAGACGTCCGCATGATTTTTACGGATCCACTGATAGATGGATCGGATCCGCAAAACGCACACGGACGTCTGAATGGAGCCTTACAGGGGCATGATCAATGACTGTGGTGATCACCCCATATAGACTCCCTGATCACCCCCCTGTCATTGATCACCCCCCTGTCATTGATCACCCCCCTGTCATTGATCACCCCCCCTGTCATTGATCACCCCCCCTGTCATTGATCACCCCTCTGTAAGGCTCCATTCAGACATTTTTTTGGCCCAAGTTAGCGGAAATTTTTTTTTTTTCTTACAAAGTCTCATATTCCACTAACTTGTGTCAAAAAATTAAATCTCACATGAACTCACCATACCCCTCACGGAATCCAAATGCATAAAAATTTTTAGACATTTATATTCCAGACTTCTTCTCACGCTTTAGGGCCCTTAGAATGCCAGGGCAGTATAAATACCCCACATGTGACCCCATTTCGGAAAGAAGACACCCCCAGGTATTCCGTGAGGGGCATATTGAGTCCATGAAAGATTGAAATTTTTGTCCCAAGTTAGCGGAAAGGGAGACTTTGTGAGAAAAAAATAAATAAAATCAATTTCCGCTAACTTGTGCCAAAAAAAAAATATTTCTATGAACTCGCCATGCCCCTCATTGAATACCTTGGGGTGTCTTCTTTCCAAAATGGGGTCACATGTGGGGTATTTATACTGCCCTGGCATTCTAGGGGCCCTAAAGCGTGAGAAGAAGTCTGGGATCCAAATGTCTAAAAATGCCCTCATAAAAGGAATGTGGGCCCCTTTGCGCATTTAGGCTGCAAAAAAGTGTCACACATCTGGTATCGCCGTACTCAGGAGAAGTTGGGGAATGTGTTTTGGGGTGTCATTTTACATATACCCATGCTGGGTGAGAGAAATATCTTGGCAAAAGACAACTTTTCCCATTTTTTTATACAAAGTTGGCATTTGACCAAGATATTTATCTCACCCAGCATGGGTATATGTAAAATGACACCCCAAAACACATTCCCCAACTTCTCCCGAGTACGGAGATACCACATGTGTGGCACTTTTTTGCAGCCTAGGTGGGCAAAGGGGCCCACATTCCAAAGAGCACCTTTCGGATTTCACAGGTCATTTACCTACTTACCACACATTAGGGCCCCTGGAAAATGCCAGGGCAGTATAACTACCCCACAAGTGACCCCATTTTGGAAAGAAGACACCCCAAGGTATTCCGTGAGGGGCATGGCGAGTTCCTAGAATTTTTTATTTTTTGTCACAAGTTAGTGGAAAATGATGATTTTTTTTTTATTTATTTTTTTCTTACAAAGTCTCATATTCCACTAACTTGTGACAAAAAATAAAAAGTTCTATGAACTCACTATGCCCATCAGCGAATACCTTGGGGTCTCTTCTTTCCAAAATGGGGTCACTTGTGGGGTAGTTATACTGCCCTGGCATTCTAGGGGCCCAAATGTGTGGTAAGGAGTTTGAAATCAAATTCTGTAAAAAATGACCAGTGAAATCCGAAAGGTGCTCTTTGGAATATGGACCCCTTTGCCCACCTAGGCTGCAAAAAAGTGTCACACATCTGGTATCTCCGTACTCAGGAGAAGTTGGGGAATGTGTTTTGGGGTGTCATTTTACATATACCCATGCTGGGTGAGAGAAATATCTTGGCAAATGACAACTTTTCCCATTTTTTTATACAAAGTTGGCATTTGACCAAGATATTTATCTCACCCAGCATGGGTATATGTAAAAAGACACCCCAAAACACATTCCCCACCTTCTCCTGAGTACGGCGATACCAGATGTGTGACACTTTTTTGCAGCCTAGGTGGGCAAAGGGGCCCATATTCCAAAGAGCACCTTTCGGATTTCACTGGTCATTTTTTACAGAATTTGATTTCAAACTCCTTACCACACATTTGGGCCCCTAGAATGCCAGGGCAGTATAACTACCCCACAAGTGACCCCATTTTGGAAAGAAGAGACCCCAAGGTATTTCGTGATGGGCATAGTGAGTTCATAGAACTTTTTATTTTTTGTCACAAGTTAGTGGAATATGAGACTTTGTAAGAAAAAAAATAAAAATAAATCATCATTTTCCGCTAACTTGTGACAAAAAATAAAAAGTTCTATGAACTCACTATGCCCATCAGCGAATACCTTAGGGTGTCTACTTTCCGAAATAGGGGCATTTGTGGGGTGTTTGTACTGTCTGGGCATTGTAGAACCTCAGGAAACATGACAGGTGCTCAGAAAGTCAGAGCTGCTTCAAAAAGCGGAAATTCACATTTTTGTATTATAGTTTGTAAACGCTATAACTTTTACCCAAACCATTTTTTTTTTACCCAAACATTTTTTTTTTATCAAAGACATGTAGAACAATAAATTTAGAGCAAAATTTATATATGGATGTCGTTTTTTTTTGCAAAATTTTACAACTGAAAGTGAAAAATGTCATTTTTTTGCAAAAAAATCGTTAAATTTCGATTAATAACAAAAAAAGTAAAAATGTCAGCAGCAATGAAATACCACCAAATGAAAGCTCTATTAGTGAGAAGAAAAGGAGGTAAAATTCATTTGGGTGGTAAGTTGCATGACCGAGCAATAAACGGTGAAAGTAGTGTAGGTCAGAAGTGTAAAAAGTGGCCTGGTCTTTCAGGGTGTTTAAGCACTGGGGGCTGAGGTGGTTAAAGGGAACCTGTCACCTGGATTTTGGGTATAGAGCTGAGGACATGGGCTGCTAGATGGCCGCTAGCACATCCGCAATACCCAGTCCCCATAGCTCTGTGTGGTTCTATTGTGTATAAAAACCGATTTGATACATATGCAAATTAACCTGAGATGAGTCAGAGCTTGAAAATATGACTCTTCTCTGGTCACACAAGTAAGATATGACTCTTTTATGTTAATTTGCATGTGTATCAAATCGTTTTTTTTACACAATAAAAGCACGCAGAGCTATGGGGACTGGGTATTGCGGATGTGCTAGTGGCCATCTAGCAACCCATGTCCTTAGCTCTATACCCAAGATCCCGGTGACAGGTTCCCTTTAAAGTTTTTCCCTGCACAGCAGGGCTTGTGGCCAACAGTTGTTCAAGGAGCTGCAGCATGGCCCCTTTCCCTTTAATAAAGAAGTGCTGCAGTTTTCTGCGCATCATGCGACTATGAGTGCATCTTTGCAGTAAAGAATTGTGAAGATGATGTCTCCTTTATTTTTACCCTCATTGGGGGTCCTTGTAGATGAGAACACCCATGAAATAAAAAGTGTTGAGTTAAAGAAGAATGTAGAGAATAAGGGTAAAGTCACATGGTGGATTTTGACACTGTCACAATCCACAGCATGTATGGGGTCATATATGGTACAGCACCAATTCCAATTTCAGTGCTGCCTCCCATTGAAAACAATGGGAGGCAGGCACCATGTGGCTGCCATTGAAATTTTAGCACTGTGTCCACGCCAAAATTCCAATGGCAAGTACTGATGTGTGAAGAGGCCGTAAAAGAGGTTAAAAGGTAGAAAAGGAATCCAGCATATTGTAAATAAAAATCAATCCTGTATTGTCATCTGACACATACTAACCAACAAGCGGTCTTAAAGGGTTTGTCTCACTTCAGCAAATGGCATTTATCATGTAGAGAAAGTTAATACAAGCCACTAATGTATTATGATTGTCCATATTGCTTCCTTTGCTCACTAGATTCATTTTTCCATTACATTATACACTGCTCATTTCCATGGTTACAACCACCCTGTAATCCAGCTGTGGTGGTCGTGCTTGTACAGTATAGGAAAAAGATCTGACTTCTCTGGTGGCTGGGACCACAGGAGCACGCATTGTCCTCCACTTTATTCCATAGTGTGCAAGCACGGCATGGATTACAGGGTGGTCGAAACCATGGAAAGGAGCAATGTATAATGTGATGGAAAAATGAATCCAGCCAGCAAAGGAGGTAGTATGAACAATCACAGTACATTAGTAAGTAGTTTGTATTAACTTTCTCTACATAATAAATGCCATTTGCTGAAGTGAGACAACCCCTTTAATCCATCAAAATCTCATTTGCTAAAATAAAAAAGACCTGTAATAACGCTCCCCAGCCCAAACTTTGGAGACCAGCTTTCAATTTTGAGAAATCCTAAGAGCAGAAGTGTCGGCGATATGTCATTAATACTTGTCACCAATGCTGGCAGCAAGTCTGGCAGCTGATTGTTCTTGAGCAAGGAGATCCAGCATTGTCATTGGGAAGCTACTTTTTTTTAACCAACATTTTTGAGTTTCCTTAAAGATATCTTTAAGAATTCAAACAAATTGGAGCATCTGAGACTACTTTTCTTTATAACTGCTAAAAGTAGGGCACTTATAAAATGTTTTACATTACTAAATCATAATCTTTTAACCTGACAATAAAAAATTCATTTAGAACTCAGGGAACTTAGCCTGCATCCATGCTGAAGTAAAGTGACAGAAAAGGGCTGTTTAGAGAAGCAGGGAACAGCACATTATGGGAGCTTATGACAAGACAATACAAAATGTTCTGGGTTTACTAATGATGTTTCAAGCAATTATGTATGGCTGTAAGCAGCAATGTGCACAGTTTTTGTCTAGACTAGTAGGAGTTAAAGCATACCTAAACTTTGAGATTATGTTTTAAGAATAAACTAACATTTGTGTACACAAGTGATAGCATTATATCTTACTATTATATCATATTATCTGCCATTTTTAACAGCCATCCCCTGTGCAGGACAGGTCTCTAATTCTCGGCTGTCCCTGGTCTAGTGGATGGAGGCTAGCTTGTATTATGTCCATAGAATACACATGGAAATAGCACATTCTTCTCCCTAATCTCTCTTACAATCTCAGAATCACTCATAAGCACCATATATGACATTACAGAGAAGTACTGAGCAGTACAGATGCGAATAATGCACTTGTAATACAGGTGAAACTCGAAAAATTAGAATATCGTGCAAAGTTCATTTATTTCAGTAATGCAACCTAAAAAGTGAAACTAACATATAAGATAGACTCATTACATGCAAAGCGAGATAGTTCAAGCCTTTATTTGTTATAATTTGGATGATTATAGCTTATGAAACCCCAAAGTCACAATCTCAGGTACCCTTTGCTCAGGTGTTATGGATTAATTAGCTGACTAGAGTGTGACACTTTGAGCCTAGAATATTGAACCTTTTCACAAAATTCTAATTTTAAGTTGCATTACTGAAATAAATTAACTTTTGCACAATATTCTAATTTTTCGAGTTTCACCTGTATCTTACCCAAGTTTAGAGTTTCACCTGTATAACACATACTATTAGCTGCTGAATTATTTCTGCCTTTCTTCTGTCTGCTTGTTTCTCTCTCACTGCTTTCAGCCTCTCTCCATAGCCGTTTATAGGCTGATGTAATCTGATCTTTCAGTTAGCAGGCACCCCATGTTGGTCTAACAAGATGGATTTCTCACAAATTTCAGAGCAATTTTAGAAAGGGAAGGGGCAGAATACTAGATAACTCTAGAACAAGGCATTTTCCTGTTATAAGATTTATTCCAAAGATTTGTTTGATTCATACAGTGTTGTACAAAAGCACAGTGGCCACTTGAAGGTATGTTTTCGATAGCCTAGAATATAGTACATGTTATATATTACCTGCCTTACATAATGTGTTACTACTTTTACTTTGGAAATAGCTATGCAAATAGCTCAAATTTGCTTGAAATTAGGGACAGGACTGAAACTAGAAAAAAAGCATAGTTGCATAGTTAGTATGGATAAGTAAAGACGTTTGTCCATCAAATTCAACCAGGGGATGGAAGAGGGCAGGAATGAAGGGAAGTGGAGTGGAAAACCAGAATTTTACGAATTTACATAAGTGTTATGTTATTTATCTCTAAGGGCTGTACTGGACAAGTAGATTTCATACCGATGATGATTGACGATCGAATAGTTAGCGACTTGTTAGCATCTGAAAGTGCTCACATTACACAGAGAAATGGTCGCTGTAGTAATTGGTTATTTGATTGTTATAAACACGCTTTTCATTCGTTAATGCATATATTACACAAAAAGAAAGTGGGTGATGACTTATTACACTTTCAGATATGCGCTCGATGGACAACAATTTTTAAGCATGCCGATCAGCGAGAATTTGACAATTTTGCGATTGCTGGAAACTAACACACAGTGCGACGATTGCTGTTTTTTAAACGATATTATGATTTTTTGTTTGATTGTTGCAATGTCTAATACAGGTTTTAGAATTCAGCTAACCTTTTTTAAAGGTTTCAGTTCTTCTGCTGTGATCACGTTCTGAGGTCGACTATTTCACAGATTCACAGCTCTTGAGACTGGACTGTGTTTACTCCAGACAGAGGCAATGTCCCCTTGTCTTTTTAGAGGATTTAACGTGAAACAGCTTTTTACCATATTTTTATATGAGTCATTTGCACATTTATATAAATGAATCATATAAAACTTAATCATTTTGATAGGACAGAAAAAATGTGAGATGCTGCCATTATAATTGAGCAGAATACTAATTTTAACCTGCATCTAGGAGATTTTATTTTTTTACAGTCATTGTAAGTCCTACCATCATTCATCAACCCCCAATCAGATAAAGACATCTTTCCCTTATGACCTTGTCCGCTGCATTCTGTTGGATGTCAGCCAATGGAGAAGACCTGCAGTTTAGCAATAATTAAATACTTAGCTAAAAAGTGCTAAGATTTCATAGGACACTCATTAAAGAAAATGCACCAGAGAATCTTAAAATGCTGTTTAATCTTGAAAGGGTAGTCCGGTTAGAAAGCCCATGTTCATATAGTCTATTAGGGGATTCTGAATTTATAGAGGGGAGGTCCTCCCTCTAGGATCCTACAAAGCCATGTATTATGTGTGCAATGCATAATTTTCCCTGTGATGGCGCTGCAGGAAAATTTAACTACTAAAAACGTACTACCAAGTTTCCCCACTGATTACTGCTAATTGTTGGGGTCCCAAGGGCAAAGAGATACTTTGTGACCTGCTTATTGTCATGGTATGCTTCAAACAACAACCTCTTAAAGGAATTGTTCATCTTTTTATTTTTTAACTTTCAACCTCAGCCTGCTATAACTGTTAAAAAATCATACTCGCCTGCTTCCTGCCACCCCGCTCTGACTCCCTGGGTTCCTGGCTCACAACAGCAGTCTTCTGGTCCTTGTCCTGTAAACACCCAGGTGGATGGGGTCATGTGACCCACTGCAGCCAATGACTGCCCAGAGCAGTGAGGCGTCCCCAAGCTGCACATCATGGCTATGTCATGTGTCATTTGGGGATGTGTCAGTGCTGAGCCCAGTCATTGGCTACAGCCGCAAATGGGACCCTGTCCATCAAGGAGTTTATAGGACAGGGACTGGAAAACTGTTAAAGGGAGCTAGAGACCTAGTGAGCCAGAACAGAATGGCAGGGAGCAGTGGAGTATGATATTTTTCAACAGATACAGCAAATTGGGGTTATATGGTTAAAAAGTAAAAAAAAAAAGCTGGACAGCCTCTTTAAAGAATCCCTTTAAGAATTGTTATTATCACTCCACCACTATAAAATAATGAACATACTAAGCCAGTTTAAGATTATTATATTATAATTCATGTTAGACATCTTCCTGAACTCATTCACAGCTGTCACTAAGTTGTTATAGGAGCATGAAGGGTGAAATGTCTAGAGGGACTTTTCTTGGCTATGAACCTGTCAGCCACATACATCACGGTATTTCATTGTGCTGTCATATCTGTCATTTTCGTTCTGGACAGTACATTTAAATGGAATAGCACAAGCAGCTTGATAAACAGGTCAGAAGTCAGCTGTAAGAAGCAATTCTTTACCACTCTCTGACCAGCAATGACAAATATCATATTTTTCACTTTATAAGATGCACCTGATTATAAGATGCACCTAGGTTTTAGAAGAGGAAAATCAGAAACAAAATATTTAATCAGACCTCAGATCAGACCCCCAACCTTCAAATGAGAACCCCAATCTTCATCAGACCCCCATATCAGACCTCAGATCAGATCCCCATATCAGACCTTTGATCAGGACCCCATATCAGACTCCCATATCAGACCTCATATCAAACCCCCATATCAGATCTCAGTTCAGTCCCGCATATCAGACCTCAGATCAGACCACCATATCAAACCCCAAATCAGACTCCCATATCAGAGCCCCATATCAGAGCCCCATATCAGATCAGTCCCGCATATCAGACCTCAGATCAGACCCTCATATTAGACCTCAGAGTACACCCTAATATCAAACCTCAGATCAGATTCCAATAACAGACCCCAGTATCAGACACCCATATCAGAACTCAGATCGGATGAAAAAACTAACAAAATAAACTTACGTGTCTGAACTGTGCTGATGCTGTTCACATCCAACTACTCTTTCTGCATTCTCAGCTCCCTGTTCTTCTTTGGGCCTGTGACGTCAGGAAAGATAGATAGATAGATAGATAGATAGATAGATCTGGCTTTGTTTAACAATGTGCAAAGCTTCTAAAGCTTAAAGTTAGAATTGAATTAGACTATCGTGTTAATTTGTAACACTGTCGAGTTAACACGTTAACCCACTTATGTTGGCTCTTGCTAGATCTGTAGATAGATAGACAGACAAATATGGGTGGATGGATAGATAGCTACCGGTAGATAGATAGATGGATAGACAGATAGATAGATAGATAGATAGATAGATAGATAGATATTTTTAGTTGTGTGAAGAATGTAGCTAAAGTTTTAGTGTCATATTTCTTTTTTTTTTTTTTCAAATGAGAACACAGAGGTTTAGCTTATTCAAGGATGGAGATAGATATAAGTAGATTACATCAATGTAGATAGATAGATAATAGATGATAGGTCAATCAATAAATAGATATCAATAGATTACATAGATATAGAGAGAGATAAGTCTATAAATAGATATGGAGAAATAGATAGATAATAGATAAATAGAGAACAGATAATAGATATATAGACAAAAGATGATATATAGAGAGAGATTTTTACTAGTATGTATCATAAGGAGCAGGTTGCTCTACAGCAGTGGCGTCCAATCTGTGGCTCTCCAGCTGTTGCAAAACATTTGTGAATTCATTTTGTTGCTAAACTTTTTCAATGAATTCCATAAACATTTGCCCATCAATGAAGTTATTGTTCCTCTGGTCACGAAGGATGTTTCTGTGTCATTTTATCCTTAGCATGAATGGTTTTTCAGACTGATTGTTGTAGTCTTCTTTAAAATGTAGGCAGTACATGAATATGAAATGATGTTTTCAATGATACATCAGCTATTTGTTTTATTAATGAGGTTGCGTATCTCTGAACAATGTCAATTCAGCTATCCAAAATAATCTTCTGTATCTAAGCTTTAATGGTGAAATCATGTTTGCTTCACATGCATGAAAGTGTTTAAAAATAGCAGAGTTGGGTGCAGCACTGCAGGGATACTTTGGACATTCCTGGCTCATCCAGCCATTAAGCCCTACTCCCTGCTTTGTTTTTGATTTGTAATTATTAATTATGCCACAGGAAGAACTTGGTATAACCAAGCAGCAACCTACAGTAGACATAGACGTGTTTTCGGGGACCGCACGATAATGGTAACAGAGGTAACCTCTTTAAATCAGGGCCATCCACTTGTGCATATATGGAAAGAACATCGGGTTCCACAAATATCCTCCTACATATGGAAGGTCCTGTGAAATATCAAAGGTCGCACTAATAGGGAAGTATTTTTGTCACTATTCACATGCACATGTATTGTTATACTCACAAACGCAAGTGAAAATGCAAGCACATCAGATATATCCAGCCTCCTCGTACTCCATCAAACTTTCTTTTCCCACAGACAGTTCTAGGAGACATCGAGAAGTCACTCCCATAGTGAAACACTGTCACCAATAACCATATACAAGTATTTAATTATACTCACAAACACAGATAAAATATCAGCATATCAGTTAAAAAATAGCAGCCTAATACTCCTGCCCAACCCGGGTTTCGCTCCAAGCTTCATCAGGGGCGTATACGTCAATCCTTAAAGGCAGTCTGTAAATATACCTCTATCTCAGCCTCCCCCTTTTTCACACACTGATGAAGCTTAGAGCGAAACCCGGGTCGGGCAGGAGTATTAGGCTGCTATTTTTTTACCTGATATGCTAAGCAACTTCTTGATGTCTCCTAGAACTGTCTTTGGGAAAATAAAAAGTTTGATGGAGTACTTGGTATTGCAGCCCAATACCATTCACGTGGATGGGACTGAGCTGCACAAAGACTATGTAACTGATGGATATGACACTTACCGTGACCCCTTTCAAAAGCTGGTAGCCAGAGTTGTCAGAAGTCGGACCCCCACTAGTCAGATACTGATGACCTATCCTGAAGTCCTGGAAAACTCTTTTAATTCATTTCATATGGAATAAACATTTCTAATTGAAAATCCATAGAACAAACATATGACTATTTCTAGAATGGAATTGTAGCTCACTATCACTGACATTAAAAACACAAGCCCTCTCCTTTATATTATCCTCAGTTGTCTTTGTGCACAGTTGCACAGTATGTCAAGGTAAACATGTCTTGCCCTTGCACAGAATTAAGATGTACAGTGAATGGGACTACAGCTTTTAAATAATTCTGAATTGCAGGGCATATCAGTGATGAAACAAGTTTATAGTCATTCCAAGAAAATTCTGCAGCAACTGACAATTAGTATTATGAAGAACACTGAGATTATCCTTTACCCACTCAATAGCAGTTTATTCTCCCACCTCATATTAGCTTCCTTATGATTTTCCATTATTGTCTTTGATTAAAGACTCCCCTGATAGTCATTCCTGTAAATTAGAGGAAACCGTAATTACTATTGATTACTCGTCCCTTCTGTAATAAACAGGGAAAATATACGGTGAAAGACAGGAGAACCATCCAAGTATTTTGAACACAATTTACATTTTGGTTCTTAAGATGCCTAAAGCAGAATCCTTTTATTGTGTTTTTTTTGTACTGCCACAGCATGCTTCACACGTTTAGATAATTTACGTACAGATTTCCTCTACTCACTTGCCATCTGCCCTTCTAAATTCCCTCATCCCAACCCTTCGAGTTTATGCCAAGACCTATTTATTGGCAGCGTTTATGATGAGGGGATATGGAGCAACTAGCCCATAATCTCATGAGACCAATCACATTATAGCACTTAGTTGCTAAAGCGTACAAAAACCTCATTCCCGGATCAGCTAATTATCTAGAACAGTTGTGTTTTTAGTGCATAATATTAATTCATCTTGCTTCCATTAGCAGATGGAAATGTATATATATATATATATATATATATATATATATATATATATATATATATGCTTTTCCTGTTAATAGAAAACCCAACCATCCTTTGTAATACCAAATGTGACCTTACTGTTTACAATTAAGGTAGAAATGAACACTTGATGATTTTAATCTGTCACTTCACGCTAATTGTGACTCCTGGATCTAATGAACTTCATCCATTTGGAATAAATGTAATTATACTTTTTCTTTTGGAATGGTATGCCAGCATTTCTAGGGACCAGTATTAGCAGAATGTTAGTTTCTGTGATTCTTACCTTTTTTAAGGCTTTGCAATTAGTTTTAATTGAAGGATAGTAAATTAACAGAATGAATAAAGGAGTCCATTAGAGATGAGCAAATAGATTCTAAGCAAATCAGATTTACAAACTACTCTAAAATGAGTCCGCCAAATGAAACCAAATATTTTGCGCAATTCGCAACCACAAAGGATGAAGCAGACAGAGGGTCATATGAGACTGGGAGCAGGGGCGTACATAAAAATCATTGGGCCCCATAGCAAGAATCTGAATTGGGCCCCCCTAACTCCGCCCACTACCCACCCTGGCCCATCCCACCACCTGTCCTGGCTCCTCCCCTGCCAAACCCCCTTTGTATTCCTACGGACCCAGAGAATGAAGGGCACAGGTCAGTTTTGCCGCAAAGTGAACACTGTAGGAACAAAACCTGTAAAATGGTATTTAAATTTTTTTTTCAATTCCACCCCATTTGGAATTTTTTGCTTGCTTCCCACTACATTGTATGTCATATTAAAGTACAACTTGTACCGCAAAAAAAATAAAAATATATATATATATGGATATGTGAAAGGAAAAATAAAAAAGTTATGGCTCAAGGAAGATATGGTAGAAAAATGAAAATGCAAAAATGAAAAAACCTCCGGTATCTTAATGGTTAAAAGGGTTATCCAACCCCTATTATGCCCCCCAAAATGCAACAGTTCTTCACCCTCATGGCCCCAGAATACGCCACATGCCCCCTCCCCTCACAGCAATGAGTTCCCCTCACTCACGGCATCTGAGAGTGTTAAAAACCAGAAGTGTGAGGATTCCTCTTCAGGTGCGCTTTCCCCCAGCGGAGATCGGGAAAAGCACCATATTCTATAAATAAGCTCCAAACAAGTCAAAAGGTATACAGGCGGCACTCACCAATTGGTGCAATGTTCTTTTATTTCTTCCAAAGCTGGATACATCAATGCTGAGTACATCAAGGCTGAATACATCACAGCTGCATACATAAAAGCTGAATACATAAGTGGCTTGGGACGGATATACATACAAAGCAGTGGTAAGACTTGCGGCAACGGCCGTTTCACACCTCAGCGCTTCATCTGGCCATGTTCTATAAATAAGCCACAGCCTGTACTAGGCTTCCAGGCTCATTGTTAGTATATCCCAGTTTGGCTCATTAGGTGACAGCACTGAACTGTGATATAGTGATTTCTATACAAACTAATGGAGCAATGTACATTATTATTTATTATTAAAGTGCCATTCATTCCATGGCGCTGTACATATGAAAAGGGGTATACATACATAATACAGACAATTGCACTAAGCATAAACAAGATGAGTTACAAACTGGTACAGAAGGAGAGAGGGCCCTGCCCGTGAGGGCTTACAATCTACATGGTATGGGAGAGGGACACAGTAGGTGAGGGTGAAGCTGGTCATGGCGTTATAGAGGCAGCAGGGTCACTGGTTGTAGGCGTGTCTGAAGAGGTGGGTTTTTAGGTTTCTTTTGAAGAATTCCACTGTAGGTGAGAGTCTGATATGTTGGGGTAGAGAGTTCCAGAGTGTGAGGGATGCACAGGAAAAATCTTGGAGGTGATTGTGGGAAGAAGTGATAAGAGGAGAAGAGAGAAGGAGGTCTTGTGAGGATTGGAGATTGCTGTTCTATCTTTGTTAGTGGATGCATCAGAGATCAGACAATGTATTTCATAGACATTTTAGTACAATAATTTAATTGTTGAACAGGTGATATTACATTCCTAGTTTAAAGACAATTCGCAGCAAACACTGCATTGTTCTATCCGTGTTAGCAGACGCATCAGACAGTGTTTTTTATAGACATTTTAGAAGAATAATTGTTGAGAAAGTATTATTACATGCCTACTTTTTTCTCCACAAACACTGCATTGTTCTATCCGTGGTAGCGGAAGAATCAGAGATCACACCTTGATTTTCATAGACATTTTAGTACAAAAATGTAATTGTTAAACAAATCATATTACACACCTAGTTGAATAACAATTAGCTGCAAACACTAAATTGTTCTATCGATGTTAGCGGACACAGAGATCAGACCATGTTTTTCATAGACATTTTAGTAAAAAAATGTAATTGTTGAAGAAGTGATATTGCAGGCCTAGTTAAAAGACACTTCACCACAAACACTGCATTGTTCTATTCATGGTAATGGACGTATCATACTGTTATTCAGAGACTTTGTAGTGCAAAAATTTAATTGTTGAACAAATGATATTACAGGCCTAGTTACAAGATGTTTATCACAGTAGAAATTGCGCATTTTATTCCCAAACTATTCTGTCAATATCAGTGTTCAGTGTGTTTGTAGAAGGGACTGTTTAATAGTCTAAAACCCATGACTTTTCATTTATTGGAAATCCATGACTTTTCATTTATAGGCCTCAAAACAAAATGTCTGGAAGAGTGGAAAACGAAAGACCGAGGCCTTGTCATCCCAGAATTAGGATGTGGGTAGTAGCAGCAGTAGCAGCACCAGCCATCTGGCCTATAGTAGTAGTAGTACTAGGACACAGTTATTCCTGGCTTCCGATAAGTGCCACATTATTATTGAGGACAATGAGGATGATATAGTGGACTGGATTGCTCACTTCTCCTCTCAGTCACAGCAGGAAGATGTGGATGTAAATTCTGAGTCTGACACAGTGCCTAGGAGCCAGGGATGAGAGCATTTCTCCTGCTCCTCCTCCTTCCAACCCCAGAGAAACCTTTCAGTTGCATCCTCACTATCTTCACTCCCCCATGCACATACAAGCTTGGCTATACTAAACATGTACGTTTTTTCAGTTGGGAGAGAGGAGAAAGCTGCTGCCAGACATCTCTAGCAGCAGTTTATCTCCTGGTCATTAAAATTCAACCTGACTGATCCTTTTATCCCCCAACATCCACAAAACAAAATGGCAAACATTAGTCTATTGTGTATTGGGCAAATAAAAAGTTTTTTAAATATGTTCAGTCAAATACGTTTAAAGGGGTTTTCCCATCTTAGACAATGGGGGCATATCACTAGGATATGCCCTCATTGTCTGATAGGTGCGGGTCCCACCACTGGAATGGAAGGTGAAAGGATCGGAGAAAGTTGAGGAGGGCGCACTGCGCATGCGCAGCCGCCCTCCATTCATTTCTATGGAGCCACCGAAAATAGCCGAGCTCTGCTCAGCTATTTCCGTCGGCCCCATAGAAATTAATGGGAGCGGTGGCCGCGCATGCGCAATGCGCTCCTATTCACTTCAAGGGAAGAGGCGGGGAGCTGCGCCTGGTGGTGGACGGACCCCAGGAAACCCGGTGTCCTTCAGACACAACTCTCCCCGCCTCCGTTCTTCTTGTAGGTGCGGGTCCCAGAGGTGGGACCCGCACCTATTAGACAATGGGGCATATCCTAGCGATATGCCCCCATTGTTTAAGATGGGATAACCTCTTTAAGTGGACCGAGCGATTTCTGTTGGTAACTTCTCAAGTTCAAACCATCCAATTTTTTGCATATAGGTAAAACATCAGTTTCCACAAAGATCTTCCTCTCACAGAGAGCCCTGTGGAGTATCAAAGACCGCATTAATAGTGAAGTACTGTAGACACTATTCACATGCACTTGTATTTGTTATACTCACAAGCGCAGGAGAAAATGCGGGCACATCAAACACATATAACCATCTTGTGTGTCTCTCCCGTGGTTAATTAAGCTTAGATAAATATGCGCATAAAATGGTTAAAAAAGCCTTGTGCTCATGCCCGACCCGGGTTTCGCTCCAATGCTTCATCAGGGGCGTGTTCCTCAATCATTAGGAAAGATCTTTAACTATCCTCCCATTCTCCCTCCCCCACTCTTACTTTTATCTCATAAAAAGTTATTTTAAACTTTAATCTATAATATAGACATCATATATATATATATTTATATTTATATATATATATAATTAATCTAACTCCCCTCATATTAAGGGTAGCTACCCTAACCATTTGTTCAAAATATCTCAGTTTGGTAAACTAATCATCTGGCGGAGATATATTGACAATACCGCTACGGCATGTTTCCCAGCGGGCGGTGATCGGAACATGGTGCCTCCTCAAATCATTGAGCAGGCACCACGGCTAAATGCTCGGGGGGGGGGGGGGGTTTGCGGCTTTTTATTGTGTGGGCTGCGGTAGTCGGCGGTGCCATCGGGTCCCCATGGGGCTGTAGGGTGGACCCGATGGCATGGAAGGCAGCACGATGCCTAAGGAAGGCATCGCGCTGCCTTCCGGTGAAGAGACTGTGAGATCCAGCCCCCTGGATCTCACAGGCCGGAAGCTGTATGAGTAATACACACAGTATTACTCATACAGCCAATGCATTCCAATACAGAAGTATTGGAATGTATTGTAAAGGATTAGACCGCCAAAAGTTCAAGTCCCAAAGTGGGACAAAAAATAAAATGAAAAAAAAGTTTAAAAAATAAAGTTTTCCCCCCAAAAAATTAAAAGTTTCAAGTAAAAATAATCAAAAATGTCATTTTCCCCAAATAAAGTAAAAAAAAATTGGTAAAAAATAGGGGGGGGGGGGGAAAGTAAACATATTAGGTATCGCCACGTCCGTATCGACCGGCTCTATAAATATATCACATGACCTAACCCCTCAGATAAACACCATAAAAAATAAAAACTGTGCTAAATAAACCATTTTTTTGCCACCAAAATAGTACCAATCTAACCGACACCTCATCCCACAAAAAATTAGCCCCTACCTGAGACAATCGCCCAAAAAATAAAAAAAACTATGGCTCAGAATATGGAGACACTAAAACAAAAAAATTTTTGTTTTAAAAAAGCTGTTATTGTGTAAAACTTACATAAATAAAAAAAAAGTATACATATTTGGTATCGCCGCATCCGTATCGACCGGCTCTATAAAAGTTTCACATGACCTAACCCCTCAGATGAACACCGTAAAAATTTTTAAATAATAACTGTGCTAAATAAACCATTTTTTGTCACCTTACAACACAAAAAGTGTAATAGCAAGCGATCAAAAAGTCACACGCACCCCAAAATAGTGCCAATAAAACCGTCATCTCATCCCGCAAAAATCATACCCTACCTAAGGTAATCGCCCAAAAACTGAAAAAAATATGGCTCTCAGACTATGGAAACACTAAAACATGATTTTTTTTGCGTCAAAAAAGAAATCATTGTGTAAAACTTACATAAATAAAAAAAGTATACAAATTAAGTATCGCCGCATCCATGACAACCTGGTCTATAAAAATATTACATGATCTAACCTGTCAGATGAATGTTGTAAATAAAAAATAAAAAACGGTGCCAAAACAGCTATTTCTTGTTATCTTGCCTCACAAAAAGTGTAATATAGAGCAACCAAAAATCATATAGTACCCTAAACTAGTACCAACAATATTTTGGAGTTTCTACTCTAGGGGTGCATCAGGGGGGCTTCAAATGGGACATGTTGTCAAAAAAAAACAGTCCAGCAAAATCTGCCTTCTAAAAACCGTATGGCATTCCTTTCCTTCTGCGCCCTGCCGTGTGCCCGTACAGCTGTTTACGACAACATATGGGGTGTTTCTGTAAACTACAGAATCAGGGCCATAAATATTGAGTTTTGTTTGGCCCTTAACCCTTGCTTTGTTACTGGGAAAAATGGATTAAAATGGAAAATTTGCCCAAAAATTGAAATTCAGAAATTTCATCTCCATTTGCCAATAACTCTTGTGGAACACCTAAAGGGTTAACGACATTTTTAAAATCTGTTTTGAATACCTTGAGGGGTGTAGTTTCTTAGATGGGATCACTTTTATGGAGTTTCTACTCTAGGGTTGCATCAGGGGGGTTTCAAATGGGACATGGTGTCAAAAAAACCAGTCCAGCAAAATCTGCCTTCCAAAAACCGTATGGCATTCCTTTCCTTCTGCGCCCTGCCGTGTGTTCGTACAGCAGTTTACGACCACATATGGGGTGTTTCTGTAAACTACAGAATCAGGGCCATAAATATTGAGTTTGGTTTGGCTGTTAACTCTTGCTTTGTAACTGGAAAAAAATTATTAAAATGGAAAATCTGCCAAAAAAGTGAAATTTTGAAATTGCATCTCTATTTTCCATTCATTCTTGTGGAACACCTAAAGGGTTAACAAAGTTTGTAAAATCAGTTTTGAATACCTTGAGGGGTGTAGTTTATAGAATGGGGTAATTTTTGGGTGGTTTCTATTATGTAAGCCTCGCAAAGTGACTTCAGACCTGAACTGGTCCCTAAAAATTGGGGTTTTTGATTTGCTTCTAAACTTCTAAGCCTTGTAACATCACCAAAAAATAAAATATCATTCCTAAAATGATACAAACATGAAGTAGACATATGGGGAATGTAAAGTAATAACTATTTTTGGAGGTATTACTATGTATTATAGAAGTAGAAAAATTGAAACTTGAAAATTTGCAAATTTTTCCAAATTTTTGGTAAATTTGGTATTTTTTTATGCAAAAAATTTAACTTTTTTGACCCAATTTTAGCAGTGTCATGAAGTACAATATGTGACGAAAAAACTCTCAGAAAGGCCTGGGTAAGTAAAAGCATTTTAAAGTTATCAGCACTTAAAGTGACACTGGTCAGATTTGCAAAAAATGGCCAAGTCCTTAAGGTGAAATAGGGCTGAGTCCTTAAGGGGTTAAGACGAAAACTTTTTTTTAAGGATACAGATGTAAATGGCTATATTGACATTAATAGTTTTCATTATGGCCCATGGCTTCACAATATCCCTAAGGGACAGATAAATGTACTGGCGTGACAGACAATAGAGAACAAAGCCAGATTAAACAGGATAGATTCATAGAAAAAGGATATTCGAGGGAAGAACTAACAACTTGTAGTTGAAGTTTAGAGGAGAAAGGAAAAATGATGGGTAGGGAAGGATTGAAAAACAACAAAGATTTCCGCTTTGCGTTTCTTACGCAGTACACCACGCATGCAAGAATGCCATCATAAAAAATTGGACATTACTGAAAAATGATCCTGTCTTGGGAAAATAAATCCCTGACCGCCCGGATAGTATTTTTGGAAAAGCCCTGAAACTTAGGAATCATTTAGTGAGTAGTGCGATGACCATAGATACTGGAAAACGAAAGCAAGATAAATTTGTATGGTGTAGGTTCTGCCTTCCATGCAGGAATAGGAACAAGAAAGGGAGGTTGAAAATGGTGTCTATGATCCATTCAAATAAAATAAATATGGACTATAAAATTGAAGGAGAAATTACATGTGAAAGTTCAGGGGTGGTTTATATGCTGGAGTGCCCGTGTGGCCTCCAGTATGTGGGCCACATGACGAGAAAGGTTAAAATACGAATACAAGAACATATAAGGAACATCAGAAAAGGTTTAGAAACACATGGGGTCTCTCTACATTTTAAAACCGCTCACCAGAAAACCCTGAGAGGACTTATGTTTGCTGGAATTAGTGAAGGGGAATTGGCGGGGGGGGGGGGGGGGGATACTATTGCAAATATTGATCAACAAGAGTTAAAATGGATGTACGATTTGGACATGATCCAACCACAGGGATTGAATGTAAAGTGTGATGTGAAACTGTGCCTCACATAGTGAGAGACATATTTGACGGTAACCCACTTTTCTTTATGCTGTACCCTGTTGTGAGTGATGAATGAATGGAAACGGCTACATCTCACGGTAGGTTCTCTGATGATTGGTCAGTATGTACCATGTGGATACGTGAAGGTCGATGATGTGTGGAAGGGACTTTATGAACTGGATCTCCCGTAAATGAAAATGTATATTTGAGGGGAGTTAGATTAGTTTTATATATAATGGAAGTCTATATTATAGATTAAAGTTTAAAATAACTTTTCATGGGATAAAAGTAAGAGTGGGGGAGGGAGAATGGGAGGATATTTAAAGATCTTTCCTAATGATTGAGGTACACGCCCTTGATGAAGCATTGAAGCGGAACCCGGGTCGGGAATGAGCACAAGGCTTTTTTTTACCCATTTTATGTGCATATATTTATCTAAGCTTAATTAAGAACGGGAGAGACACACGAGACGGTTATATGTGTTTGATGTGCCCGCATTTTCTCCTGCGCTTGTGAGTATAACAAATACAAGTGCATGTGAATAGCGTCTACAGTACTTCACTATTGGTGCGTTCTTTGATACTCCACAGGGCTCTCTGTGAGAGGAAGATCTTGTGGAATCTGATCTTTTACCCATATGCAAAAAATTGGATGGTTTGAACTTGAGAAGTTACCAACAGAAATTGCGCGGTCCACCTAAACGCATATTGTGTATTGGGAACTTAAAGGATTGTCTCACTTCAGCAAATGACATATATTATGTAGACAAAGTTAATACAAGGCACTTACTAATGTATTATGATTGTCCATATTGCCTCCTTTGCTGGCTTGATTCATTTTTCCATCACATTATACACTGCTCATTTCCAGGGGTTACAGCCACCACCGCAGCCATGATATGAGATGGCCAGGACAGGAGCTACTATGCATACACACCCCCGACAGTCCCAGCCACCAGAGAGGTCAGTGCTTTTTTCTATAGTGTGCAAGCATGACCACCACTGCTGGATTGCAGGGTGGTCGTAACTCCTGGAAATGAGCAGTGTACAATGTGATGAAAATATGAATAAAGCCAGCAAAGGAGGCAATGTGAACAATCACAATACATTAGTAAATGCCTTGTATTAACATTGTTTTTATAGGGGGCAATAGAGAGGATTTTAACCCCAAAAAAATTACCCAATATACTTTTTCATAGTCCTAGATTTTGAGCCAAAAGAATTATTTAGTTCACCAAGATCATGTTTTTAGATATTACCAAAATTTTGGTTTCTCTAACCCAGAGAAACCTGGGAGCTCGGGAGACTCTGTGAAGGGTTCCAAAAATGATTTCCTTAGCTGTTGCAATGCCTGCAGTTAAGAAACTTAGATACCTAACTGTAAGCTAAATTGTTCTTTTGGGTACGTCAATATGGGATGCAATTGCTGCTGAAATATCTGTTGCAATTTTGCTGTGTATCCACAAAAAAAAACATAGCACAATCTACATGAATTCCATTGGATTTAGCTGCAGATTCGCATCATATTTCACCCTATGCATAGCAAAGGGTAAAATCCATGGTGGAAATTTACAGCATAAATTGACATGCTGTGGTTTTAAAATATGTATCACTTATCAATATCTGTACAGATTCCACATGGATTTTTTATCCAGTGTGTGTATGTGATTTAATTCAATTTAATTAACTTTGCTACAACTGTAAAACACTGTGGATTTTCTGCCTATAATTACGTGGTGGAAAATCTACAGCCCTGTATGGATGTAACCAAAATATGAACGGATGTTTTTACACATTTCCATCCCTATGCAGTAGTTTCCTCTGACAAGCTTTCAAATCTTTGTACAAAGTACTAGCATGACAATTAACATGTTAAATAATACATATGGTGGAGTCTTTTACATTACTCTTAGGAAATGAATATATAATCAGATATGGAAAGGAGGTGCAGTAGAAGAGCTATTATGCGCTTAAAAATAGGAAGGGGTTTGATAATTGCTGAGGGTGGTTTACAAAGTTAGGAAATATACTTTTTGCTCATCATAGAATTTGAAGATGTGTGCATTATATTACCTGGCAGTATCTTATGCATATTACATTATCTTAAGCATTGTCTTAGCTAAGTTTTTGCCATTACATGAAATATTCCTTCAATGCAAATGAGAACAGATTTCAATACTTTAAGATGATGTGTTCAAAAAGCAGATGAGAAGAAAATTGCAAGTAATCAGCACACTGAACAGGAAGAAGTTATCAATGTGTCATAGTATGCCATTACTCACTCTTGGGCACAGCTTCTGTCCTAGTGCTCCTAAATCAGGAAGAAAGGATTGATAAACTAAATCACTGCGCTTACTGGTGCTGTGATGAAATGGCAGTTAATGTGGCTACAGTAAATTTATACCTGCATTTACCAGCTGTTCAGTATGCAGATGTGCTCCGTAAGTCCCAATTTTAAAGTGATTTTTTGTAAAAAAAAACTTGAGTATTTTTATAGACCTTAAAAAAACCTTCATTATATTTTCTGAGCCGTTCAAACCCATCCTGCCTCCTATTCATAAATCAGCGTTTTCCTTCACTGCTGAGGCTGGCGCTCACTGGTTATTACCGCCTCCTGCCCCCAGTTATAGGAGCCCTGAGATAACCAGTAAGCACTTTCGCTCACTGCAGAGGCCGGCGCTCACTGGTTTTTATCGCCTCCTGCCGTTATAGGGGCCCTGCAATAACCAGTAACCACTTTAACTTACTAGTGGGGAAGGAGCTCATTGGTTAACCCTTTAATGACCAGGCTTGAAAAGGCCTTAATGACCAGACACTTTTTTGTGATTTAGCACAAGTGGTTCAAATGGCTGTAACTATCTTATTATTATTATTTTTTGCAAAAAATGTTATTAGAAGAAAAGAAGAACAGACCAGAACAGTTATTACCATGCAAAAATTAATCAACAACATTATTACTTTCCCTCTTTTACCCCCATTAAACCTTAAACCCTCTCCCTTACCCCTAGCCCCCCTCCCCATTGCGATGCGTCTCCTATCCACTCCATCAACAAGATGATACCAGGATACCGATGAGGTGAAGGCAGGGAATCTTAAGACTTCCAATTCCCCCATATCCAATTCCATTTCTCCTCGGTATTTCTTTGCCTATATAAAATATTTTGTTATCTCTTGATCTTATCAATCAAATTTAGCCAAGTAGATATGGTAGGTGTATTTCGTGAAAACCAGGCCATTGTAATCAAGAGTCTGGCCATAAACATTAATTTAATTAACAAGATCTTTTTATACTTATAGCAATTTACCAGGGAAAGGTCGCCAAGAACCCAACATTGTTCCGTAAATGGAATCATTACTTTAAATTTTTGGGTAATGTACTTATTAATTGCCCTCCAATATTCTAATAATTCTCTAAAGGACCAAAACATATGTAAGTAATCAGCTCCAGGTGAATCACACCATAGACAATTCAAAGTATTTCTCAAACCACGTTTGTTAAGCCATACTGGTATAACATGTATTCTATGTAAAATATTAAATTGAACCACCACATGATTGAAATTATGAGACACTAGTCTTAAATTAGCTAATATATTTTCCCACCCATCTAATTGAATCGTTGAACAGTCCACTCCCCAAGCCCTTTGTCCAGGAGAGTGTGTATTGTTAAATAGTGCTTCCATTAACAATTTATACACTTGAGAAATCTTGACCTACTGCCCCAGATTTCTAATCAGATCATTCAAAGGTGTAGAGGTGTCTATCTCAAACAAAAAAATTTCCCTGTAGACTAGAAATTGCCAAACGTAACTGAAAATACCTAAACCACGATAGATTATCAATGTGTGCCCTTTGTGCAAGTTCCAAGAATGGAAGTATTGCCCCATTTCCCACCACCTGTGCAACATATAAGATAGTTTTTTTTTTCCAATGCTTATCCCCATCTAAATTATTCAGTTCCTGTTGACTGTAAATTTTCCAAAGGGGCGTACAATAAAGAAATCCCTTTATTCCAAACCACCCTTTAATGGTGTTCCACACTTTAATAAATAGCTTCCTAGACTCTCTATAATCCTGTTGGATAATGGATAATCAGCCGGACTCTAATAGCATAAAAATATTGTTATGTAATGAATTCCTAACCAAGGTCCGACAGAGTAGACTTTACTCCCATTGGCAAAAAAAACATAACTGTGCAGCTATGAAGTAGCTCCTAAAATATGGAAGGTTCAAACCTCCATGTTCAATCGGTTTGTAAAGGTATTCCAACTTTAACCTTACCCGCTTTCTTCCCCAAAGTAAATCGTTAATAATTCTTTAAATTAATTTGAAAAACTTATCTTCAATCCACATTGGAGAGTTCCTAAGGACATAAAGGAGTTGAGGTAATATCACCATCTTCACTAGGGATATTCTGTCAGCTCTAGATAAGGGAAGTCAAAGCCATACCATAACTTTTGACCTCAATTTACTAATCAATGGGATCCAGTTAAGTTGTAAAAAGTCTTCAGTCTTGCGAAATATCATCATACCCAAGTATTCAAATGAACCCGTGATTTTTAACATACTCAGGGGCCCATCAATAGAATATTCAGCTCTATCTAGCGGCATGAGAGTTGTCTTTGACCAATTAATATCCAGGCCCAAGACAGCACTAAAGAGGTTAACTATTCGAATAAGTTCTGGAAGTACAGTATTAGTATGATTTATGAAAAACAGTACATCGTCTGCATAGAGAGAAATACGGTCATCTACTCCTGATAGCCCAAACTCTTTAATCCTAGAGCCTTGCCTAACCCTAGCAGCAAGAGGTTTAATATAAATATCAAATAGTAGTGGAGAGAGTGGATATCCCTGTCGGGTGCCCCTGCTCAGAGGGAAACTCTTTGTCAAACTCATTGACACATTAATGTTCAGTCTGGCCATAGGAGACTTATACGAGAGTATAATCATATTTGCATATTCCCATTCTCACTAAGACCCACCAGAGGAATTCCCACTCCACCCTGTCAAATGCCTTAGAGGCGTCTAGAGACAGAATGGAGTGGGAAGCCCCCCCGGAACATTGTATGTTCTCATATAGCCGATGCAGATTATAATGAGTGCCTTTATTAGGAATAAACCCATTCTTATCGGGATGTATAATTGAGGGAATAACCCTAGATAACCTAGTGGTCAGAATCTTTGAGGAAAGCTTCATATCTGTGTTTAATAGGGAAATTGGCCTATATAATCCCATATCTAAGGGGTCCTTGCCCTTTTTCAATATTAATATTATTACGGTCTCTGTCATTGATTCTGATCCGATGAACACCTCCAAGAGCCTAGGAAAAATCACCTCCCTGTATTTGCGGTAAAATTCATATGGGAATCCATCGGACCCGGGGGGGGGGAGTTTCTAGAACATGCCTTCAGAGCTGCCTCCAGCTCCTCTAGGGACAAATCTGCATCTAGGAATTTTGTTTGGATGTCTAAGAGCTGGAAGGGAAAGAGAATCCAAAAATAGGTCCATATCTTCGTCTCGAATGGTCTTATCTGAGTCATATAATTCCGAAAAGTGCTTCAAAAAGATTTCCATTATGCGATCTAGATCTCCAGTAATTATACCCTCTGGTGAACGAATACTATCTCTTTTTTTGGTTCCTGGTTAGAGATCACCCACGCCAAAAGTTTACCTGGTCTGCCCAATTCTGAGAAGTATTTTTGTCCCTTGAAAAAGAGCCTTTGCCTGGTCTTTTCCAAGAGAAAATCAGAATATAGCTTACTTGCATTCTGCATAATTTCCCTATTTGCTGCTGTTTTATTCCTCGAAAATTAATTCATACCATCTAGAGCTGCTACTTTTAGATCTCTCTCTCTTTCCTACCATACCCCCTTCTTAAATTAGAGATATTACTAAGAAATACTCCCCTCATAAAGGCCTTGAATGCATCCCATACCAGTTGGATTTGCAGAGAGTTATAGTTATCATCCCAAAACCAAATCATCTCCTGTTTTACCGATTCATGGTTATCCATTATAGAGATCCAGTGAAGGTTGAATCTAAATGGAGGTCTCATCTTATGATCATTATCTCTCATGATTAATTCTAGGGAGAAAGTTACATGGTCCGATAAAGACCTAGCCTCATATTTCATCCGTTTTATATATTTCAAATGATTTTTATTTATCAGTGCCAAATCTATCCTAGACATGGAATTTCCAGACTTACTTATACAGGAGTAGGCCCTTTTCCCCTTTCCCAAAGATCCCCATACAGTCGTGGCCAAAAGTTTTGAGAATGACACAAATATTAGTTTTCACAAAGTTTGCTGCTAAACTGCTTTTAGATTTGTTTCAGTTGTTTCTGTGATGTAGGGAAATATAATTACACGCACTTCATACGTTTCAAAGGCTTTTATCGACAATTACATGACATTTATGCAAAGAGTCAGTATTTGCAGTGTTGGCCCTTCTTTTTCAGGACCTCTGCAATTCGACTGGGCATGCTCTCAATCAACTTCTGGGCCAATTCCTGACTGATAGCAACCCATTCTTTCATAATCACTTCTTGGAGTTTGTCAGAATTAGTGGGTTTTTGTTTGTCCACCTGCCTCTTGAGGATTGACCACAAGTTCTCAATGGGATTAAGATCTGGGGAGTTTCCAGGCCATGGACCCAAAATGTCAAAGTTTTGGTCCCCGAGCCATGTAGTTATCACTTTTTCCTTATGGCACGGTGCTCCATCGTGCTGGAAAATGCATTGTTCTTCACCAAACTGTTGTTGGATTGTTGGAAGAAGTTGCTGTTGGAGGGTGTTTTGGTACCATTCTTTATTCATGGCTGTGTTTTTGGGCAAAATTGTGAGTGAGCCCACTCCCTTGGATGAGAAGCAACCCCACACATGAATGGTCTCAGGATCCTTTACTGTTGGCATGACACAGGACTGATGGTAGCGCTCATCTTTTCTTCTCCGGACAAGCCTTTTTCCAGATGCCCCAAACAATCGGAAAGAGACTTCATCGGAGAATATGACTTTGCCCCAGTCCTCAGCAGTCCATTCACCATACTTTCTGCAGAAGATCAATCTGTCCCTGATGTTTTTTTTTGAGCGAAGTGGCTTCTTTGCTGCCCTTCTTGACACCAGGCCATCTTCCAAAAGTCTTCGCCTCACTGTGTGTGCAGATGCGCTCACATTTGCCTGCTGCCATTCCTGAGCAAGCTCTGCACTGGTGGCACTCCGATCCCGCAGCTGAATCCTCTTTAGGAGACGATCCTGGCGCTTGCTGGACTTTCTTGGACGCCCTGAAGCCTTCTTAACAAGAATTGAACCTCTTTCCTTGAAGTTCTTGATGATCCTATAAATTATTGATTGAGGTGCAATCTTAGTAGCCACAATATCCTTGCCTGTGAAGCCATTTTTATGCAACGCAATGAGGGCTGCACGCGTTTCTTTGCAGGTCACCATGGTTAACAATGGAAGAACAATGATTTCAAGCATCACCCTCCTTTTAACATGTCAAGTCTGCCATTTTAACCCAATCAGCCTGACATAATGATCTCCAGCCTTGTGCTCGTCAACATTCTCACCTGAGTTAACAAGAAGATTACTGAAATGATCTCAGCAGGTCCTTTAATGACAGCAATGAAATGCAGTGGAAAGTTTTTTGGGGGATTAAGTTAATTTTCATGGCAAAGAAGGACTATGCAATTTATCTGATCACTCTTCATAACATTCTGGAGTATATGCAAATTACTATTATAAAAACTTAAGCAGCAACTTTTCCAATTTCCAATATTTATGTAATTCTCAAAACTTTTGGCCACGACTGTATATCCACAAATCCGGATTCCTGACAGAAGCGTGCTAAAGGGGACCCTTGGCCGGAAATATGTATGTCTCCCTCCATCGAAATCCTATCTTTCTCTGGATCCATAACACTATTAAAGTCCCCATTAATTAACAAGGGGCATTCTGGCCATTGATCCATGAAGGTTAGTAGACAATTGAGTACATATAAAGAAAAGAGGGAAGGAATATATATAAAAGCCAAAATAATTAGTCTTCCAAGAATCTCCCCTGCTTATCAATAGAGGATGCCTCACAGACTTAGGGTCTATTCACACGTCCGTTTTTTCTTTCCTGATCTGTTCCGTTTTTTCAGGAACAGATCTGGACCAGATCTGGACCCATTCATTTTCAATGGGTCCTGGAAAAAAACGGACAGCTCAATGTCTGATTTTTTCCAGGACCCATTGAAAATGAATGGGTCCAGATCTGTTCCTGAAAAAACGGAACAGATCAGGAAAGAAAAAACGGACGTGTGAATGGACCCTAAATCAATCCCTCTATAAATTAAAACTGAAACTCCTCTTGTGCAAATGGGGTCTTTCATGCTGTCATGCCTGTTGAGGGACCCTCGTATAAAAAGGCTGAAGGAGAGCGACCTGTACTGGGTGGCCACACTACTAGACCCCCGGTATAAGCAGAAAGTGGCTGAAATGTTACCAAATTACCGGAAGTCGGAAAGGATGCAGCAGTTCCAAAACAAGTTAAAAAGTATGCTTTACACAGCGTATAAGGGTGATGTCACAGCACAACGGGAATCTAACAGGGGAAGAGGTGAAAGTAATCCTCCTCCTACCACGACCACACCGGCAAGGACAGGACACTTTACAGACGTGTTGTTGATGGAGGACATGCGGAGCTTTTTAAGTCCTACGCATCGCCACAGCCCTTCGGGGTCCACCCTGAGAGAACAACTTGACCAACAGGTAACAGACTACCTCGCCTTAACTGCAGATATTGACACTCTGAGGAGCGATGAACCCCTTGACTACTGGGTGTGCAGGCTTGACCTGTGGCCTGAGCTATCACAATTTGCGATAGAACTTCTGGCCTGCCCCGCTTCAAGTGTCCTGTCAGAAAGGACCTTCAGCGCAGCAGGAGGTATTGTCACTGAGAAGTCGCCTAGGTCAAAAAAGTCTAAACCTCACCTTTATTAAGATGAATGAGGCATGGATCCCGAAGGGACTGACAGTGGGGGATGCATTCGACTAAAAAAGGCCTGATGAGATGCCTTGGGCTAAAAAGGGTCCACACGCTGCTGTATTTAATCTCTGCATGCCGAATGACTTGCGCGACTTCTCCGCCACCAACTAGGGTTCAAGCCGCAATGTTTTAGTGCACTTTCTGCCTGGAAAACATCAATATTTCAGGCCGCTGCTACAGCAGCGGCTGCAACAATACCTAATTTTTCAGGCATGTGTCCATTCCTAATTTTTCTGGCCTCTGGTGCTGCACTGTGGCTGCAAAAACAAAATAAAAGGCACATACATGTGTCAATTCCCCTTTGTGATCGTTACCTTGTTGTGGTGAAGGGGCTTGCATATCACAATGAAGCGATCACCTCTATGAGTGTGTTGGCAATGGCAATGTTGGCACACCCCAGATGATAAGGTCGTTGCTTCATTGTGAACAGACCAAAAGCGATCTGCTGGATAATTTTGCATAGAAAAAACATAAATTTTCTTTGTGATCATCTAAGGTGATCATTAAAGCCTACTAGGCCAACAATGGGCCCACACTGCAGAATCATTGTTTTCTGGGTCACTTAACTGTCACTGAACTACCTCAGCACGACCATAGGCTTTGAAAAACCGCCATCGCTTGCAATCTCCCAAACGTGTGCACGAGCACAGTCATCACTACACCAAGATTGACGCATAGATGAATAAAATTTATGTCATGAGTGTGTCAACTATTGACAACTCTTTGCGGTTGTCTAAAATCTATTCGATACACGTCCCCTGATAGGGGATGTAACAGGTATTAAACTGATAAGAATAGTACTACTTAACACACCACTCATATCTGGTGGCATTGTACATTGCATGGCGCACGCGCAGTGCCCCAAATTGGAAGTAAGAGGACCGACCAAGCATCTTTTTCCATCTCCCGGTTCCTAAAATCTATTCCATACACCGGCCCCTGATAGTGGACAAAACAGAAATTAAACTGGTAAGAACAGATTTTTTTAATTAAAAAAAAAAAAAAGAGGACAGCCTCTGCGGAGCTGGGTATTTTTTGGCCGCGTTACTGAGTCCCAGTGGGTTTTAAAATTTGCCTGCCTATTGAAGTCTATGGCGGTTCGCCCGTTCGCAAACAATTGCGGAAATTCGCGTTCGCTGTTCGTGAACGGAAAATTTTATGTTCGCGACATCTCTACTGGCCTACAGTAAAATAGTTCTTAGTGACCGTCTAATATACCTCCAGCCACATAATCGCTTGTTCTTTTATGTCAGATGAATGCCTAATTTTTGTGGCCTGTATTTTATCATGGCCTAAAATAAAATGTTTCTAGGCTCCAGCAGAGCACAATTTTGAGAGTTTCCCTTTAAGACACATAAAAATGCCCCCTGATTAAAATACATATTTTTTGTGGGAATTTTTGCCATTGATCCCCCTCTGGTATGTCACTGTCCATGTTGTGGGACTATTTGTGCACTTCTAGTAAGTATTTGGTGGTTCGCCTGCCATTAAAGTGAATGGAGCCCGCCGCGAACGCGCAGTTCGCAAGCATTTGATCGCTAACGCGCGTTTGCGAAATTTCCCAGCCGATGTTCGTCCATCACTAGCCTTTACCTGGTGTTCAAAGTAGCAGCTCATTCTGACACAGATGGCAGTACAGGATATATAGTACTGTAAAGAGGAGCTACTAGAAAACCAATATAAGTGTTTTACCAGTGAAATGGCCATGTTAATTGTTTGTATCAGAGTCTGAGGTTAACGCATATTACTGGTTTCATTATAATCATATATTGTGCCTATGAAATACACTTTTCTCAATGTGGTAATGCTATAGTAAGTAGGATATATGATATGTACATGCTAGGACACAGCCTCAGTTCTGCCCTCGGCATGCTAATCTTTAGCTCTGCAAATCAAAGGGAGGATGAAGTGTGCAGAGCACAGGGGATGTTACAAAGCAGTACTCCAAGGGTTCAGCCCTGCCCCTTGGTGCTCCAACATGCTCATTTGCATATGAATAAAAATGAATATATAGTTTCAGCTGTTTAGCATACAGACAAAAGAAAGGTATGGTTTTAATCAACATGAAGAGCCCTACCAATATGCCTGGTTTGATAGGGTTAATCATGCTGACAAGACTTCAAGTCTAGTTACAACTTACAGTGGCCAAGGAAAGACCATTGTAAGTTGAAAGCATTTAATCCTGAGACCATTGTATCTTGATGGACTATTTGTACTTGGAATACTGTCTAATTTTTTCTTTGGCAATTGTATCAGTCTTTTATTTTACATAAAGAAAAACAACAAAAAAATCATGTCTACAGTATGTCCAATGCATAAACAAATAATATCATACTTAAGATATCACTAAATATAAATGTAGGTGAAAATACTGTGCCTGAATGAGTTAATCAAGTATTAGTGTGTCTTTTCATGTATAATTGTATGTCAAATAATAACATTTATATATAAGTATCCTGGTTTGCAGCAGAGACATCCTTCTGTGTATCATTATACTCGGTCTTTCATTCACTTTTTATTGCCAGCTCTATGATTAGGTTGATTAGTAATTAAATGTTAACACTATTTCCTCTCTGATACCCCTTTAGAAACCATATTGGATAAACACAGAGTCCAAAAGTAGTGCCTTAAAATTGTTTACAATATATTGATTTAGTTGCATAGTAAGACCTTGGCTACATCAATAAAAAGTCTCAGTGTAGCCCTAGCCTAAATAAATCAAAGAATATCATATAATAATATTAACTGAGGAAATCAAAGTGACACTTAAATGGTCACTTACCTTTTGACAAATTTTGCACAAATCAATAATGCAGATCAGGAAAAGTTATAATATATATTATCAGAGAAGAATGCATCTTTTTCCAGGTTACTGTGCTCTCTAAATCTACCCGCTCCTAAAGTAACATTCTCAGTTTTGATCGGCCAAGATGGACTGTCAGCTAAAAAAATCAGATGCTGCCCATAAAAGTCTATGTAGAGGGAAGGGGAGGGGTCTGTCGCGGTCTTTCCAGACAGATAATGTTAGTTTAGGAGGGAAGTGCCTGATAAAAGAAAGAGGCATTTTTCTGCTAAGAAATATTGGAAAGGTTCTCATAGTCAAAATTTCAAATTTACTATTGATTTTTGCAAAGCTGTGAAAAAACTTGTTAATAATTTCATATACTTAGAGACCATTATAAAACAAGCATTGCTGTATGTGAATGTTTTAAAGAAATTTGATGACCTTCAGAAGCAGAATAGTGTAACTGTAGATCTCGTTTTGAGTTTCAACAATATGTGCATTTTTGGAAACCTAATTTTCTATCTCTATGTATTTCAGAATCTTTCATGAAATGAGGGTTATATGAAATGCTCAGTATGGCAAGCAGGAAACGTCACAGTACCAGGGCTAGCATGCTGGATCAGAGACCAAGGTCCTGCCCTTCTTCTCCTCAAATCTTAAGTCGTGAAAAGGAGGACTCTGTATATGAGGAGGAAACTGTTGTTCATGAGTACACAAATACACAATTACATAATAGGCATTCTGCAAGCAATCAAGAGGAACAAGACTGTAATGATAATAGTGGTGATGGTGACTCAAGTTCTGATTATGTGAATAATACTTCTGATGAGGAGTATGATGAAGGCCTTCCAGATGAAGAAGAAGGTATCACTTATTACATACGCTACTGTCCTGAAGATGACAGCTACCTTGAAGGCATGGACTGCAACGGAGAGGAATATGTCCACACTGAAGAAAATCACGTAGATACAGATGAATGTGTTGAAGCAGTGGAAGATGAGTGGACAGAATCCAAACTACAGCAACAAGAATGTATTGAAGGAGATGTAGGGCAGGAGAACCAGATGCAGATTTTAGAGGAGGACAATTCATCTTCATTAGAAGTTCAAGACCAGGAGGAAACAGCCCAGTATAGTGAAAATGAAGAATTATATCAGGATTACTATCCTGTGGAAGCTAATGGTAATTCTCTTCCCCAATCTCCATTTCAGAAAAGGAAAACCGATGGCAATGTAGAGGATCAAGAGGAAGATATTGACCAGATAGTAGCTGAGATCAAAATGAGTATGAGTATGAGCAGTATCAATAGTACAGACATGAGCCCGGAGCATGGTGGAACAGAAATTGTGCCAAAAGACCATAAGGAAATATGCCAGAAAACAGATGCAGGACACTCTTCAAACAGGCATGAAAGCCGACCAAAGTCTTTGAATATTCCTTCAGCTTCAAAGCATGGTGATATACAAAGAAGTTATAAAACAAAAGTTAGAACTCCAGAAGAAAGACAGAAGTGGTCTCAAGAACAGGTTTGTCTTACTTACTTTAGAAATACTGTATCCTCTGTGACTTTTTCATTTTTATCTTTTATAAAACGCCTTTTTCCAATGATTTTTTACAGTAACAACAGTACCCCACTTGTGTAAAAGCCGCTGTGATAAACTAGCCGATATTTGTAGATGTTCTTTGTGCATTTATTAATTTATATTTTTTATTAAAAATTGTAGACCATTAGTCAGAATGGTCTACCAAGACATTCATTGATAGTACCCTGAAATATATTGGGACACACCAAACTGAGCACTTGTGCTCCCTTGTTCTTCCTTAGGGGCCTCAGAATCTGAACACTGATCTCTGATCACCTCTTCAAAAATGTCTGTCTGCCCTGTCAGAAGTTTGTTTAAATGATAGGCACACGTTAAGCATTCTAAAACATCCTTAAACAGAGATCCAACATCACAGACTTCACCAATGTGAATCTCTATTATGTATGACATATTCACTAGATTTTCCCATTAAATGTGAAGATTTCATCCTGCTTGTTCTTTGATTCTACAGTTTGACCTGATTCTCTATAAATATAAGCCCCTTTCTTATAACCAGTTTTAAAAACCAGTTCTATTGTCACACGTTTTAAAAATGATGGCTACAATATGGAAGATGTTTGACATTTTAGTTCTGCTCAGATTATTTGTTAATCTAAGAATCTGGTGCAGAAATGTCAGTCTGTGTTATGTAAATTATCACCTCCTATCATAAGTGTAAATGTGTGTCTGTTATGATAGCACCTATATACATTTAAATAAGGGCATGTAAAAACATGAGTTTGCTAATAGAAATGGGGGTCTACACAAGGTCAGGTGAGCACTGTGTGCTGAGCAATATGAAGGGCTGTTTGCCATAAATCCAATTTATTCTTTATATTCACATAAATTACCTTTCAATCTCACACAAACATTCATAAATAAATCAAGATATTCACTAAGCAATATGAACAATCAGATGGAAGCTACTCAACCATTATCGCTATCTGTAATGGCAGCATTTGATATTTGTGTAGTCATTTAAGACTGTGGAATTGTGATTCCTGTGGAAACTCTTAGTAAATGTTTAGTACCCTTACTTCATATTGTATTAGGTGACACCACACTAAAGAATATTTCTGAGAATGTTCTTTCAGTGAAAGATCATTTGTGGACGAGTAACTATTGTGCGAGAATTTGATGATGGTCTGTTGTTGGTTGGCTAAAAGTATAATTCATTGTTAAATTTCACTAGAGGAATGATTGTTTTGGTTGAAACATCCAGTTGATCAACTTTAGACTGTGTATGTCCATCTTTAGATCAGCACTCAATATCAGTATATTAAGTGGCTTGTCCCATCACTATGTTAAGTGTCATGTCCCGTCTCGACGAGCCCTTTCCATATTCCCCCGGTGATGGCAATGAATAATCAATAAAATAGATCACATTTAATTCTTTTTACAATATGATGAAAAAGCTGCAGATCCCTATGTAGCTGGGTGGCCGCCAAGCCTCTGAGGAGGGAAAAATGAGAATATTATGCAATGGTACAACAGCACCCTTTTCATTCTCAGGATCGCTGAGGTCCATGTGGTATGAACCCTCACCAGTCAAAAAATGATGGCATATCCTAGCGATATGCAATCACATGATGGGAAAAATTTATTAATGGGGTTCCTCATACTTTTCTAAAAATCTGGCAGCCTTCTGATCAATGTAAACCAAATGGTGTCCCCCGTCACGCTTCCGATTCTGCCATCTTCACTGCACTCACATATCTGCCAGGACTGGCTTTGGAAACTCCCACTCAGATCCTGACCGTATGTGTTCCTGAGTTCTCCTGTTCAACTATATTTACAGTATGCAGCTGAACAGGTAGACTCAAGAACATATCTGGTTGGCACCTGAGTGGATGAGTCTGCAGCCAATCCATGTGGTCTCATGAGTGCAGCAGACATGGCGGATTCAGTGTGTGATGAAGGGAAAGTAGTGAAGAAACCATCTTGCCTCCACAGGTGAGAACATTGCCAGATTTTTTGAAAATGACATTGTTTAAATCACTTTTTTATGTTTAAAATATTTGTAACTAATTTTGGATGAAGTTATTTTTAATTTTCCATGCTAATATCTATATTTAAACAAAAATCATAAAATCCTGCCGTTTTCCCACTGGCTACTACTAATAGTAATAATAATAATAATAATAATTATTATTTATATTATTATTATAATAATAATAGGCACCTCTTCTTGGTCTGTAATTACTGTTAAGAACAGGTTTGGCAATATGGCGACCCTCATAACCATGTTCAGGAAATAGAATTAATAAAAATCTGCAATCAGAAAATCTAAAAGGATATATGTTACTATCTGGTGTCCTCAGGTAGTAAAAACAAACAAATAAAGCCCTTCCATTTCTCTAAGGCCTTGAGATATCTGGAGTCTGGACCTCAACCCACGTTGTTTATAAGTAGCACACACCAGGTTAAAGGCCTGACTGCCCATTGTATTATGACAGCTGGTAGCCATTACAGAGCGTAGGTCAGGTTGTCATACTGGGATTTGTCACAAGGATGCATTGCATGTATTTGTCATTTTGGTCTTTTGGCTAATACTTGTTCTGTTTGTTTTGGAAGTTCAGATTGCGTTAGGGTGATGGATTCTGTTTGGCAGCCGGCCTTTATGAGAGCCCTTTGAGTAATTTTTATCACAAAAGCTCTGTCATTGGCAAAAAATCTAGGAGATGTAAACTAAATGCACAATGCATCATTCCTTCTGCTAGCTTTATCAACAAATGGAGTCATTTCTGTCTGTGCCAATTTCAGAAATTCTGAATCCATTCAATTTAAAGTTGCTAATGGTTTTATTTGGGATAGTGTCTGGCCTTTGAATTTGTCACGACATAGTGAATCGTATTTAGAAAAAAAGATCGATTTCATGTATACCAGCCATTGGATTTACAATTTTAACAAAAAAGGAATGAGCCTTTGTGCTTTTTTTATAAGACCTGTAGTTATTTTGCTTTTATTTTAAATGCAGAATGTATTGCAAAGTCATAGTCAACTTATCTCCTAGAACTTGCATTGGCAATGTTCTAGTGTATGTGGGGAGATTTTTGACTGCTTCCATAAACAATAACAATAAATGGTATTCTATGTCATGTTCATGTCATACTATAAGTAGTAATGAGTCATATATTTTGCTAGTCATCTTATTAGCTGTTAGATGTTAGAGCAGCATTGTAAGTGGCAGGCAATAAATGTTGTACCTCACCACCTCTATTCAAGCTTGGTTCCTCCAATTTAACATAAATAGTTCTTTCACTCCTCTTTTGAACCAGTCCTTCTCTGTGTCAAAGATGCAAACCTCGTTGTCATCAAACAAATCTCCTTTGTCCTTAAGATGTGAGTACACAGCTGAATCCTTACAGTAGTTTTTGGCTATTTTGTGCTGGGCCATACACTGATGTATCTGCTGTTTTGTTTCCCCACTTTACAACTCTTTGCACTCCTCACTGCACTGGACTACCTATACAATTTTCTCTTTTTGTATTTTGGCGCAGGGTCTTTTGGGTGAACCAGTTGCTGCCCTCAGTGTGTTGCCAGATTTAAATTAGACAGGGATACAATTTTTATAGAAAATTCTTCTGAGCTTTTCAGATGCCCCAGTTATATACAGAAGAACCAAGTTCTTCCTTCTGCCCTGTTTCGCACCTTTACTGGCAATCTTGACATTCACGTCTATTATCTGCCATATACAGTGCTTTTCTAACACCTCTCCCAAGGCAGTTTTCTAACACCTAATAGCTTCAGTCATGCAAGTGCAATAACATATTAGGCTACTTTCACACTCGCGTTTTGGCTTTCCGTTTGTGAGATTCGTTCAGGGCTCTCACAAGCGGTCCAAAACGGATCAGTTTTGCCCCAATGCATTCTGAATGGAAAAGGATCCGCTCAGAATGCATCAGTTTACCTCCGATCAGTCTCCATTCCGCTCTTGAGGCGGACACCAAAACGCTGCCTGCAGCGTTTTGCTGTCCGCTTGACGAAACTGAGCCAAACAGATTCGTCCTGGCACACAATGTAAGTCAATGGGGACGGATCTGTTTTCTTTGACACAATCTGGCACAATAGAAAATGGATCTGTCTCCCATTGACTTTCAATGGAGTTCATGTCGGATTCGTCTTGGCAATGTTACAGATAATACAAACGCATCCATTCATGATGGATGCATGCGGTTGTATTATTGTAGCAGATCCTTTTTTGCAGATCCATGACGGATCCGCCCAAAACGCGCGTTTGAAAGTAGCCTTATCTCCATGACCGAAGCACAAGTCACCAGTACTTAATGCCCGAGAATTCTCGTAAAAGCCATTCTAATTGAGATAGCCAGTCGGATAACTAGTGAAATGTCTTCAAGAATAAAAAAAAGATACACGACTACTTGCTTTGAATGAGAACGTTTACAGACAGGTCACACTATCCCATGCCATTTCTTGCCACTCTCAGCATATCTCACACACCACTGTGAGTGAGCCCTAGATTCTAATTGTAGTAAGAGTCACTGGCTTACAGTTTTCTGGCAACTGTTACTATTATTTATTAAAAATTATGTTTTATTTACTGCTGCTGCTTGTGACAATTATAGTGGATGAGTTTTTGTACGTGGTAGTTCTGGATATTTGCCACATGTGAAGGTGCTACCAATCACTCAATGAACGAGAAATATCAGGTTTACCTTTTAAAGCATAGAAGTGCAGTTCAGATTTATTCGCGCAACGAAATTAATGTCACTAAATTCATTTTTATGAGGCTTCGTGGCATCTTTGTGACATTACATTTGTGTGACAGTACCAGTTAATCAGCTTAAAATTACATCTCGACTCAGGAAGACCTCTGTTACAGCCCCAGTGAGATGAACCAGGAGAGGGCATCACTGGCTCTGTTTAATCTGGAGCTTTTTGGCGCGACAGAGTTTCTGAGATAATGATTGAGAATATTAAGTAGTGGAGTTGAATAGCTGAGATTTCCTGTAGGATTTCTTCTTCAGACATTTGAAAACTCTGTTCATGTAAGTCTTAACTGTAAGAGGACAGCATAACCTGAGGCAGTAATTATGTAAATTATGCAGATCATGCTGTATTAATCATCTTTTTGTTCACTGTAACTTGAATAATAATTTGAGATAAAAAAAGTCCTCCCTTTAGCAATTTCACCTCCTAAAAGCTGTTGTCTAATTATTATAGACATATATGAAATAGTGAAAGACCGAGTATGAGTTGTATGTGTTTTCTGTTTATAGATGTCCTCAGTATTTTATCAAATTGACACATTAAATTGCATTCATAATGCTTTCGTATTCAGAGAGCAAGATAAGTATAGAAAATTCAGTTAATTTGCAATTGTAAGTAGGCAGTATTTTTTCTTAATATGATCTCAAAAAACTTTTTGTTCATTACCTTTTTTCTTTCCGGTTATTCAATTGTCTGTTTAAAGCAACTTTCTAGCCAGGATATAAAAAATTATATGTAGGTCAGTATCTACAGGCAGGTACTTACAACAGGTTCCATACCCGGACAACATAACACAGCATTCACCTCCTCCCCTTGAAGTCATCATTGCGCATCCTGCATCTTGGCAGAGCCAATTTAAGACACATTCTGACCCTGTGGAAAATAAAAATTCGGGCGCAAAATGCTTAAATGTTGTTATAACAATATAGTCACAATCAGTCATTTTAGAAGGTGGTATGCAGAAAGCTGCGGAGGTGATTTCTAGTGCTTTCAGGGGCATTGCTCGGGTCTTAAAATAATGGGGCAAAAGCGTCAAGGTATATGTCCCCCACCCACACGAAAAAAAGATGTACATATAACATTATTAAATTGAAACAAGGAAGGTAAAGCAGCTCTCACCCACCGTCCACCTGGCTTGAGCACGGATGGCAACCTCCGGAATGATTGCTGTAAATATTCAAAGCCAAGAAAAATCCGGCTTCCAAGATGCAAAAGGTGGAATCTTTATTGTGCGTTTAAAATCCAATACAAGACATCACAGGTTACAGTAACGCATTTCAGACCTCAAGTAAATCAGGGTCTGAAACGCGCTACTGTAACTTGTGATATCTTGTATTGGATTTTAAACGCACAATAAAGATTCCACCTTTTGCATCTTGGAAGCTGGATTTTTCTTGGCTTTGAATAACATTATTAAATTATACCACAAACAAATATTACCAGACAGTGATTAAATATTATCTCCTTGTCATTACTAAACGGTTGGTCGTACAGTAGGTGTCACAGCCAAGATCGCTGCGTCAGTCTTACAGCCAAATCACCGCTCTAAATCATAGCAACTTTTCTGAGACTTGCTGTTTGACAACACGTCACCATATAGCCCCAGTAGAAAGAAGACTAGCAGATGCATATGCAAAGAAGTCTCCACAATATTGTGCAGACTGAGTTTGGCCTCATTCCAAAGTCTATCAGACATAAAGCATTTATACATGGTTCTCATGTCTTTAGAAGCATCTTTGTTTTACTCGCAATATATTATAATTAGGCTATTGCATAAACAGCAATGTAAATGGATAAAATTATAAAAAACATGGCACCAGGCAGGAGTGCTCAGCATATACAGCAGTGTAGGCAAGGTTTAATGTACTAATACATGCCCATTTCTATATTTTTGGAGGCACTCTTTAAGACTCTTTAAGTGTCACTGATTTTGGCTTCAACTTGAAAGGGGATGCTCTGAGGAATCTCATTAGTCTCTTCTACCTGCTTCCTTTATTTGTTACAGACAGCCTAATTATTGGGGTTAATTGGGGGCCTTTGTGAGATATTAGAGACTCATTAACATAGCTCGTAGGAACTTGCTCTTGTTAACTTGCTCCCTTAAAGGAACACTAAAAAGAAATGATAAAAGGAAAGAAATATAGTTGCCCTCGCTGCTTGTCAGCCCACTGCATTTTCTGCATGGTCTTGAAGCAGTTTTGGAGAATTCCTGCAGAGAGCACTTGAGTTAATCTCCTGCTGGCCTGTTCAGTTTTTGGGCTGTGGGGCTGGGTCTTACCATTGTTTTGACCTATTGCAAACAGGGCAGATGAGGTATGCTCTTGCTCCAGCCACTTGTCTTACAGCCAGTCACAGGATTGTGAGGATGAAGGGGCATGGCTGATCCACTAAGACACAAGGACATGATCTCTTTATATACACTACTCACAAAAAGTTAGGGATATTTACAGGTGAACTTAATATGACCTTCTCTAAACTTTTGAATGCACATGTCCAACTGTTCAATGTTTCAGTACTTTTTGCACCACTTGCTTTTCTCTAACAAGTAGCTAACGGCAAAATTCACAACAGGTGTTTGATCCATGAATCGTCCAATAAATGTCCTGGTTCAATTAGAATTGGTATTTAAACAGTCCTCCTCATCATGCTGTTCACATTTTGACATCATGAGACCAAGACGACACCTAACAATTGATCAACAGTACCTCGCCATTGTGAGTCTTCAAGTAGGATGTTCTCAGACGGAAGTGGTCACTGACCTTAGAGTGTCGCAGAGTGTCATCAGCAGGTTGCAACAGAGATACAGAGACACTGGAAGAGTCACAGAAAGGCATAGAAGTGGACGTCCTTTGGCCACATCCCACACTGATGACCACTTCATTGTGAACAATGCCCTGCAGAACCGGATGTTGAATGCCACAGAACTCCAGGCACATTTAAGGGAAATGAGAGGCACCCAAGTGTCACATCAGATCATTCAAAACTCTTTACATCCGCATGGTCTGCGTGCTACACGATCTGCAAGGGTACCTGACTACACCACCAGGCAGAGGTGTCATCGTCTTGCATGGGCCAGGGAGCATCTATGCTGAATGAGGGACCAGTGGGCCTCAGTGCTGTTCACTGATGAAAGTTAATTAGCGCAGAGTAAAAATTATGGCCACCAACTATTTTGGAGACGTCAAGGAGAGCGCTATGCATCAGCCACTGTTGTCACCAGACGAGCCTTTGGTGGTGGTGGTGTTACAGCATGGGCTGGTGTGTCTAGTCAACTTCCCTACACTTTATGAATGGTATAGTGACAAGCCCATACTACTTGAATAACATCATTAATCCAGTCATTGTGCCTCGCATCATTATGGAACAGCTGCTAGAGACTGGGGTAGCTCAAATGGAGTGACTTGCACTTTTTCCAGACCTGAATCCCTTTGAAAACCTATGGGATTAGCCCAGTCACCGTGTAGAGGCTTGTAACTCTGTACTCCAAAACCTCAATGACCTGAGGGCCGTCCTTCAAGAAGAGTGGGATGCCATGCCTCAGCAGACAATAAGTCAACCTGTGAACAGCATGAGACATTGTTGTCAAGCTGTAATTGATGCTCAAGGCCACATGACAAGTTATTGAGACACTGACATTTTTGTGGGGGTATATCCACCACTGTTGTGGGCTTTTGTTTCAATAAATTGTTTAAGATGAGGAAATCACCATTGCATGCTTCTACTTAAATGTCCTACTTTCATGATATAATAGCACTGTAGCGGGAACTTTTTAAGTTTTCCATAAATTTTACCCGAAAGAAAAATTTTCCTAACGTTTTGTGAGTAGTGTATTTCTCAGTTTTAATTGTACTATGTGACAAAAGAAGAGAAAAGGGAGGAGATAAAGGGGGGGAGGCTGGGTTTAAAAAATAAATAAAATTGTACACGTTTTGTATTTAGTGTTTCTGAGACTATACTATATAGCATTCTGCTAAGAAACTTGCTTAGCGTTTTAGGGTGCTTTCACACTAGAGTTTTTCTTTTCCGGTGTTGAGTTTATTACAGGAGCTCAATACCGTAAAAAAACTGATCAGTTTTATCCTAATGCATTCTGAATGGAGTGCATTCCATTCAGTATGTATCAGGATACATCAGTTCAGTCCCTCTTATGTTTTTTAGCCGGAGAAAATACACTTGCCGGAATGCCAGATTCGGCAATAAATTCCATTGAAATTTATTAGTGCCAGGTCCGGCATTAGGTGTTTCGGCAAAACGGATCCGGTTTTCCGGTCTGCGCATGCGCCGACCTTTAAAAATGCAAAAATAAATAAATACCGGATCAGTTTTTCCGGATCACACCGGAGAGACGGTTCCGGCATTTCAATGCATTTGTCAGACAGATACGCATCCGGATCAGTCTGACAAATGCCATCCATTTGCGTCCGGATTTCCAGATGTTGTCAGGCAGTTCTGGAGATAGAACTGCCTGCCGGAATCCACTGCCGCAAGTGTGAAAGTACCCTTAATGAGTGCAATGCATCAATGTCCATGTTCCTAAGGATACATTGCAAAACCAAAAAACTGAACAGATTGCAAAACAAAATCTATATTACATATATTTTCATACACAAGTGTGAAGGAGCCTTTAAAGTGTTCTGGTAAATATTTAATCAGCCTGTTGATTCTTGTAAAGATGCACAAACTGCCTTTTTATAGAACAAGTATCAAATATCTGAAATGCTGATTTGCATTCATACATTTGTATTTTGTCTGCCTCATATCCAGGAGGTGGAATACATTGTAAACTCTTTAATTTACAAATTTCTACAGAGAACAGTGTTTCATGGCAAATCCTGATTTCAATATTACATGAAATTGAATTATTTAAAATATAAATATTATATTGTATTAAAGGGGTTTTCTAACTCTCCCCCCAAGGAACTTACTCACCTTTTTAAATACTCAGTTCCAGTGTCGAGATTTCCGTCCAGCCTGCTTCCGGTCCCTGGCAGATTGGAAGTAATGATCTCTCATCCCTGGACATTTTGAACACTGCAGCCATTCACTGGCCATCGTAAATTAACGGACTGGAAATATTGTGCATTGTATTCACTGGCCTCAGCTGTGATTAGAGATGAGCAAATCGACTTCGGATGAAACATCCAAAGTCGATTCGCATAAAACCTCCTTCCTTCCTTCAGGCTAAGAACTATTTCACATTAGGGTTGAGCGAACCCGAACTGTAAAGTTCGGGTTTGTACCGAACTTTAGGATTTTTGGACCCTGGACCAGAACCTGAACATTTCAGTAAAAGTTCGGGTTCGGTGTTCTGTGCCCTTAGAAACCATCACATGGCTGTGATTGGCCAGTGCAGCATGGAGACCCAGCCTCTATATAAGCTGGAGTCACGTAGCGCTGCACGTCACTTTGCTCTGATTAGTGTAGGCATAGGATGCTGCTGCTGTGAGGGAGAGAATAGGACAGAATCTTTAATCAGAAGTGCTTGTTAACTCAGCGATCTACCTAGATTTTGTTTTGTGGGTGCAGTGCACAATCTTTTTACCCTGCCCTGAGCCCAGTGACCCAGAAAGATAACTTTTATCTGTCTGTTAGTTAGGTGGGCGGCGGTGGCGGCCATTTTTTGCAAGTTCTGTGCAACAGCACAGCATATGTGCATTTGTGACAGTCAAATAGAAGCTTGAACTACTGCAATTATATTCTGGGTTTTAAAAAAAACACCTATTTTTGGCAAGACCCTACATCTGTGGCCTTTGCAGCATTAGTCAGTGTGCAATTTAAGCTAGAAATATTGCAGCCTTTGCTGCATCTGTGATTGTTAAAAACAAGCTTTTGTTTTGTGGGTGCAGTGCACAATCTTTTTACCCTGCCCTGAGCCCAGTGACCCAGAAAGATAACTTTTATCTGTCTGTTAGTTAGGTGGGCGGCGGTGGCGGCCATTTTTTGCAAGTTCTGTGCAACAGCACAGCATATGTGCATTTGTGACAGTCAAATAGAAGCTTGAACTACTGCAATTATATTCTGGGTTTTAAAAAAAACACCTATTTTTGGCAAGACCCTACATCTGTGGCCTTTGCAGCATTAGTCAGTGTGCAATTTAAGCTAGAAATATTGCAGCCTTTGCTGCATCTGTGATTGTTAAAAACAAGCTTGAAATACTTCTAATTTTCTGGGTTTTAAAAAACATCCATTTTTGGCAATACCCTCCATCTAGGGCCTGTGCCGCATTAGTCAGTGTGCAATTTAAGCTAGAAATACAGCTATAATTTTCTGGGTTTTAAAAAACACCCTTTTTGGGCAAAATACTCAATTTTACAGCCCTTGTTGCATCAGTCAGTGTGAAATTCAAGCGTTATATACTGCTGTCATATACCGTTATAAAAAAAAAACACACATTTTGGGCAAAGTACTTAATATAGCAGCCTTTGCTGCATCTGTACATGTGAAGTTCAAGCGTTATATACTGCTGTCATATTCTGTTATTAAAAAAACACCCATTTTGGGCAAAATACTTAATTTGCGGCCTTGTCTGCATTTGTCAGTGTGAAATTCAAGCGTTATATACTGCTGTCATATTCTGTTATTTAAAAAAACACCCTTTTTGGGGAAAGTATTTAATATTGCAGCCTTTGCCGCATTAGTCAGTGTGCAATTTAAGCTAGAAATATAGCTATACTAGCTTTAGATACTGCTGTGCTATTCAGTTTTTTTTTAAAACACCCATTTTGGGCAAAATACTTAATTTGTGTCCTTGTCTGCATCTGTCAGTGTGAGATACACTCTTTAGATACTGTTGTTCTATTCTGCTATTAAAAAAACACCTATTTAGGGCAAAAATCTTAATTTTGCAGCCTTTGCTGCATCTGTCATTGTGAGATACACCCTTTAGATACTGTTGTTCTATTCGGTTATAAAAAAAACACCCATTTTGGGCAAGATCCTAAATTTGAGAAATATCAGGAGAGCGTCAAATAAGGGACGTGGCCCCGGTCGTGGTGCTGCTGGTGGAGCTCCTGTTGCAGGGAGAGGACGTGGTTGATCTGTGCCAGCTACATGCACAAGTGAAACACCTTCCTCAGGTGCGAGTAGGCGACAGAACCTTCAGCGGTATTTGGTCGTGCCTAATGCGGCTTTATGAATGGTGAGGCCAGAACAAGTACAGGCGATAGTAGATTGGGTTGCTGACAGTGCCTCCAGTTCCTTTACATTGTCTCCCACCCAGTCACCTGCTGAAAGATCAGAGTTGGCACCTGCAGCCGATGTCCATCAGTCTTTCACCTCACCCCCTTGCAAATCAGCCAAGCAGTCTGAGCCCAAAGTCATGCAGCAGTCTCTTCTGCTTTTTGATGACTCTTCTAGCAGGGTTTCCCAGGGCCATCCACCTAGCCCTGCCCCAGAAGTTGAACATATTGAGTGCACCGATGCCCAACCACTTATGTTTCAAGATGAGAACATGGGAGGACCACCGCAGCATGTCTCGGATGATGACAAAACACAGGTGCCAACTGGTGTGGATTTCGAAAGTGTGCAGACCAACAAGGAGGGCAGGGGTGAAGACTGGGTGGAAGATGATGTGGAGGACGATGAGGTCCTTGACCCCACATGGAATCAAGGTCATTCGAGTGACCTGTGTAGTTCGGAGAAAGAGGCGGTGGTCGCACAGAGCCACCAGCACAGCAGAAGAGGGAGCAGGGTGCAAAAGCGGAGCGGCCGTCCCCTAGACAGTACGCCTGCTACTGCCCACCGCAGCAAGGGACCAAGCACACCAAAACCAGCTCCAAGGAGTTCCCTGGCGTGGCAGTTCTTCAGACAATGTGCTGACGACAAGACACAAGTGGTTTGCATGCTGTGCAATCAGAGCCTGAAGCGAGGCATAAACGTTCTCAACCTGAGCACAACCTGCATGACCAGGCATCTAAGTGCAAAGCACAAGCTGCAGTGGAATAGACACCTCAAAAACCAAGAAAGGTCTCTGGCTCCTCCTGCTTCCGCTTCTGCTGCAGTCTCGGCCTCTTCATCCACCTCTGGAGTGACAGTGGCACCTGCCACCCCACAAACAGAGGATCTGCCAGCAACACCACCACCTGGGTCACCAAGTATCTCCACAATGTTCTATGGAAGCGTTCAAATCTCCATCTCCCGAACACTGGAGCGGAAGAGGAAGTACCCCCCTACCCACCCGCAATCCCTGGCCCTGAATGCCAGCATTTCAAAATTACTGTCCTTTGAAATGCTGTCATTCCGTCTGGTGGAGACGGAGAGTTTTAAAAGCCTTATGGCGGTGGCTGTCCCACAGTACGTCGTGCCCAGCCGCCACTACTTCTCCAGGCGTGCCATCCCTTCCCTGCACAACCAAGTGGGGGACAAAATCAGGTGTGCACTGCGCAACGCCATCTGTGGCAAGGTCCACCTAACTATGGATACGTGGACCAGTAAGCACGGTCAGGGACGTTATATCTCCATAACAGCACACTGGGTAAATGCAGTGGCGGCTGGGCCTGAGGCGGATAGCAGTTTGTCGCATGTCCTTCCACCACCGATTATTGCAGGGCACTTCATTTTGCCTCTGGTTGCTTCCTCCTCCTACTCCGCTTACTCGTCCTCTACCGGCTCCTCATCCGGTCAGCGTAACACCTTCACCACCAACTTCAGCACAGCCAGGGGTAAATGGCAGCAGGCAGTTTTGGGGACAAACCCCACACCGCGCAGGAGCTGTGGACGGGCCTTGAACAACAGACCAATGAGTGGTTGGTGCCATTGAGCCTCAAGCCCGGCCTGGTGGTTTGTGATAATGGGCAAAATCTCGTAACAGCTCTGGGACTAGCCTGTTTGACGCACATCTCTTGCCTGGCTCATTTGCTGAATTTGGTGGTGCAGAGGTTTCTTAAAAATCACCCCGATATGTCAGTGCTCCTGCATAATGTGCGGTCTGTGCGCGCTTTCGGCATTCTCACCCTGCTGCTGCTCGCCTGTCAGCGCTGTAGTGTAACTTTGGCCTTCCCGCTCACCGCCTCATATGCGACGTGCCCACAAGGTGGAACTCCACCTTGCACATGCTGGCCAGACTGTGCGAGCAGCAGCAGGCGATAGTGGAGTTTCAGCTGCAGCACGCACGGGTGAGTTGCTCTGCGGAACAGCACCACTTCACCACTAATGACTGGGCCTCCATGTGTTGCTTGTTGCGCAGTTTTGAGTTCTCCACCAACATGGCCAGTGCCGATAACGCCGTTCTCAGCGTTACTATCCCACTTCTATGCCTCCTTGAAAAAACGCTGCTGGCGATGATGAAAGAGGATGTGGCACAGGAGGAGAAGGAGGAAGAGGCATCATTTCATGGGGTTTCCGGCCAGTCATTCACAAGTGCCTCCGAGGGTGGGTTCCTGCACCCACAAACGCCAGGTACACAATTGTCCAGCCAGGGCACAGTTCTGGAGGATGAGGAGGTGGAGGATGAGGAGGTAGAGATGGAGGAGGAGGAACAGTGTTCACAGCAGGGTGGCACCCAAACCAGCTCATGGCCATCACTGGTGCGTGGCTGGGGGGATACAGAGGACACAGACTACACACCTCCCACAGAGTACAGCTTTTTGTTGCCTCTGGGCAGCCTGGCACACATGAGTGATTATATGCTGCAGTGTCTCCGCAACGACCGCCGAGTTGCCCACATTCTAACTTGTGCTGATTACTGGGTGGCCATACTGCTGGATCCCCATTACAAGGACAACGTACCGTCCTTAATTCCATCACTGGAGCATGATCGTAAGATGCGCGAGTACAAGCGCACGCTGGTAGACGCGCTGCTGGTGGCATTCCCACCTGATATGGAACATTTTAGCAGGAGGCAGCATTTTAGCAACATGGTGGGGCAGTATGTGTGCACACGCCTACACGTACTGAATGATGGGTCTGCCCCCTTCAACTTCTGGGTCTCCAAATTGGGCACATGGCCTGAGCTTGCCCTTTATGCCTTGGAGGTGCTGGCCTGCCCTGCAGCCAGTGTATTGTCTGAACGTGTGTTTAGCATGTCAGGGGGCGTTATCACAGACAAGCGCAGCCGCCTGTCCACAGCCAATGTGGACAAGCTCACGTTCATTAAAATGAACCAGGCATGGATCCCACAGGACTTGTCCTTACCTTGTGCAGAATAGACATGTATACCAGCCTTACCAGCCATTGTTATACTACAGCGCAATTGCTCATTGTTGTATTTTGGATATTTCACACTCTTTTGAAGTGTACCCTAATAAAAAAAAAAAAAATATTAAAACCAAAAACCAGTGTTGGCTACCTCGTCCTTCTCCACCGTCACTTCGACCTACACCAATACATCCACCGCCTCCTCAAACTCCTACTCCATATGGACCTCCACCTCATAAATCAAGTTTTTTTTTTGTTAGTTTTTTTGTACGTATTTTATTTTATGTCATTTCACTAATTTGTCTGTTACATTTTCTGGTGAAATTCACAAATTTTTGGGTGTGATATACCACTGCTATACCTAGTAGACAGGTAAAAAAAATTCACTAATTTGTCTGTTACATATTTGGGTGAAATCCACCAATTTTTGGGTGTGATATACCCCGACCGTACCTAGTAGACAGGTAAAAATATTTCACTAATTTGTCTGTTACATCTTCTGGTAAAATTCACCAATTTTTGGGTGTGATATACCCCTGCTCTACCAAGTAGACAGGTAACATTTCACTAATTTGTCTGTTACATTTTCGGGTGAAATTCACCAATTTTTGGCTGTGATATACCACTGCTATACCTAGTAGACAGGTAAAAAAAATTCATTAATTTGTCTGTTACATATTCGGGTGAAATTCACCAATTTTTGGGTGTGATATACCCCTGCTGTACCTAGTAGACAGGTAAAGACATTTCACTAATTTGTCTGTTACGTTCTTGGGTGACTTTTGACCATTTTTGCTGTGATTAAACCCCTGCTCTGCATAGGTAATAGGGTCATAAATTTCAAAAAATCGTCTGTTACAAGGTGACATTTTACCAATTTTGCCGTATACAAACCCCTGCTCTGCATAGGTGACAGGGAATTAAATTTCAAAAATTCTTCTTTCATTCAATGCTTAAACTGTAACAACTTGTCCCACATTTGCACTTCAATAATTTGTCCCACTTCCGCTCGATCATATTTAATTTAAAAAAATTAACCTCCCTTGGATGTGGTCTCTCTTTCTCACGCTCCCTCTCCGGCGTAGAACCCTGATTCGCCGATAACCGTGATCAACATGGTAGGCTCAGAAAAGAACATCGAAAGTTGATAGAGAAGATATCCAAATGGATCGTGGACGTCACGGTGACGTGCGATCAGGCAGAAGTTATCTAGAGTCAACAAAGCGGCAGCAGGGCCTCTCCTGTCTAACGTTTCCAAATCCTAAATACCCCAGTGACATTCCCTATAATTTTGTATTAATCATTCCAATAACAGGGCATCTTAAGAGTCCTGTATTGTTATTTATCGTCACTACCTCCCCAATTCCATTTTAATAAGTTTTCCCACATTTCCACTCGATCACAATTAAATTTCATCCATTGATCTCCCTTGGATGTGGTCTCTCTTTCTCACACTCCCTCTCCGGCGTGGAACCATGATTCGCCGCTAACCGTGATCAACATGGTAGGTAAAAGAACATCGAAAGTTGATCAGATATCCAAGAGTAGATATCCAATTTTATCGTGAACATAACGGGGACGTGTGATATGGTGGGGCAGTATGTGTGCACACGCCTATACGAACTGACTGATGGGTCTGCCCCCTGCAACTTCTGGGTCTCCAAATTGGGCACATGGCCTGAGCTTGCCCTTTACGTCTTGGAGATGCTGGCCTGCCCTGCAGCCAGTGTATTGTCTGAACGTGTGTTTAGCACGACTGGAGGGGGTTATCACAGGTTATATTTCCCAATGTTTTGGGGTGTACCCTAATTAAAAAAATTCATTTAAAAATGAAAACCAAAAACCAGTGTAGGCTACCTCCTCCTCCTCCTCCTCCTCCACCGCCGCTTCCACCTACACCGCCACATCCACTGCCTCCTCAACCTCCTATTCCATATGGACCTCGTCCTCCTAGATCAAGACTATTATTTATTTATTTTAAGTATTTTATGTTATTTAAAGTCATTTCCCTATCTACATTTGTTTGCAGAGCACTTGCCATGCTCTTAACCAAATTTTGATGCCATTTGCAGCCCTCTAGCCCTTTCCATGACATTTATAGAGCTATTTTAGTGCTCAAAAGTTCGGGTCCCCATTAATTTCACATAGTGGATTTTATCAGCAGATTTCCTCCTATTGTTGTGAATAGAAATCCGCATTGATGTTCACAAGCCCACCGACTTTTCTTGTGTGTTTTTTTTTAGACCAAGCCAAGAAGGAGGAGTTTTCTTTGTGTGTTTTTCTCAAGGACACTGCCAGAAACTGTGGCAGAGGTCTGCATGTGGAGTAGCCCCATTGAGTTGGTTTTTAATTTTATTCAGCATTTGGTGTCACCATGGGTGTCATGTCACGATCACATCACACAGTTGAAAATAATACCGGCGTCATATCCAGTGCTGCTCATAAGAAAACCATCAAGTGAACCCGTTGCTAAATGTTACAGCATTCTGTAGAGATGGCATAAATCTGGGCGAGTCACCAGTGATTTAAGATGAACGAGTTTCTTGAACTTCGTTTCAGGTCCGATTCTAAGGAATCGGTCGAAATAGTCTATTTGGGTACGAATAAATTTGACCCTAATCACAAGTGCTCATATAGCCCTTAAATGTTGTGAATGACACAATGTGGTCTCCAAGGACTATATGCAACTACTTTCATGCTCTTTAATACCAAGACATCATTAGTAGCCTTAAAGTAACAGGTACATAGTTAACAGCCTATTTGAAAACACACTGCACTGTCAGATCTCTTATGCTTTTTTAAATAAATAAAAAAAATTGCAATTGGGCATAGTCAGCTGCAAAAATATATGTTGATGGAGAAGCTGGAAAATATGCTTATTGTACACTTAATAATAATTGGAAAAAATTTGCAACAGTTTTTTGGAAAAAAAAAAGTGCAGTTCCACAGTGTCCAGTTCAACTGCAATGCTTCAGCCAGTAGATTTATTTATTGATTGGTTTATTTTTAATATTAATTAGGTTGCTAGCTGGCTATTGCACATAAAAATGGGTAGCTTTAGTACAGCGGATGTCGGGTCTTTAAAGATGGCTATGTTTCATACAGCAGACACCCACGGCTAATGTCCGTCATCGCAGTAATGCTGACCGTGGACTGTTAACCCCTCAGATGCCGTGGTCAAATGTGACCACGGCATCTGAGAGGGCTAAAACCTGGAATCTTTCATTTCCGGGTTAGAAACATCTCACCGGGGCAGAGATCTGGGAAGGAGTGCATACATAGTAATGAGCCTGAGCTTGTACTAGGCTTCCAGGCTCATTACTTGTATATTACAGTTCAGGCCAGCAGGTGACAGCACTGAACTGTAATATAGCGATTTCTGTATACAATAATGGAGAAAATGGCATTAGTCTATACAAATTGCAATCGGATGATTGCAAGTTGGGGTACATTTGGGGACCTATCAAAAAGTTTAAAAAAAAGTTAAAAAAAGTTTTAAAAAATATACAAAACATAAAACATAACAATTCAAGTCACCTCCCCCTTTCCCCAACATCAAAATAAATAAACAATTTTAAAAAATCATGGGCATCGCCACATGAAAATGCTTGTACTATTAAAATATTTAAAAAAACTTATTTCAAACAGTGAATGGCGCAACAGCAAAAAGGGTGTTTTTCATGACTTCACTTCCCCAAACAATTTAATAAAAAGTTATCAAAAAGCCATACACACCCTAAAATGGCATTATTAAAAACTACAGATCATTGTGCAGAAAATGAGCCCTCACACAACCCCTAACACTGGCCTTGCCAGATCCTAAACGTATTTTGTTTCTAAATTGCTGTGTTGTGTGTGTGACAGCAGGTACTGTACGCCCTGTGACATCAGTGGACAAACTGAGAATACACAGTTTGTGACCTTAGTGCCTATGATACATGTCCATACCGTCCCTCTTAATAGGCTGTGAGGCTGACTGCAACGCATTATGGGCAAGCCTGTTGACCATGACCCTGCTGTCTCGTGCTCACTCTTGTGATATGTAAAATTTTGCGTGATTCACCCAAATCAAATCTCTAAAACTTCGGCTTAGTTTGGAAGCCAAATTTTTGGGAAATTTGAAACAAATATGTGCAAAGCGAGTGCATAGGAATTACATTAAAAAAACTTATATTGTTGACCTTGAAGATGTGAATGAACATTGCAGATAAATGCTAGCTTGTACCATCTTATTGAACCTCCACGTCCCTTGGTATGCAATTTTATTGATCGAAATGTGCCTTTAAGCCTTTAATGTTTCTGTGACTGAAAGATAATTTGTAAGAAGCAAATAATTAGCAGCGTGCTGTCTTCTCTTTCTATAAGACTTTACTGTATTTATGTCTGTCAACTTTAGCAAAGAAAGTTCAGTTCATTCTTCAGTCAATCTTGCGAGCTACAGAATGGTATCCCTGCTAGCACAGCGGTGCTGCCCAATTATTTCTACACTTTTAGAAAGAAACCCAACCTGCACTGATTTTTTTTTTGTTGCATGTATGTCATTGACTGTTTCTATGGCTGGTCACCAAGTTGTATTACTTGAAATAATTGTGCAATTAGAGAGCTGTTGTGATTTTTATGCCACTGTACTAATGTCGCTGACATCTGCAGAGCAATGCCAGTGGGTCTGCTAATTAATTTTCACCATGAATTAGCAAGCTGCTCAAATAAGTTAATTGGTCTGTACAGCTAATATCAGATGTATGAGAGTAAATGACTGTAATTGTCCTGTGTTTGACCATAAAGTGTATTTAGTAGCGGTCATGAACTGTATAGAATATACATATACAATATACATATGTATAGAAGCCTAATGATACTTTGTTTGTTTGAAGATGATAAAAGAAATTATTTTTTGAGGTTTACAAGCTATAGGAGGAGGCTCCTGAATTCTGTTCAGAGTGGTCGATGTATAAAACTAAAGTTCGGAAAAGTGGAAGCTTGTCATGTTTGCAGGATTTGTAAGGCTGGCTTCACACTCTGGTGTCAGTGAGGGAAACATACTCACTAGAGATGACCGAATTTCCGCTTATGAAATTCGTTCACACTTCGTTTGTTGGTTAAAGGTGAATTGCGTTATGGATTCCGTTACCACGGACCATAATGAAATTCTATGATGGAATGCATAACGGAATTCCTTTAGAGGCAAAATGGCGGAGACCACTTCTGGCTGCTCCTGGGTAACTTCTATTTTCTGCAGGCACTGAATGGCAAATGAAAGTGTCTGGCACATGTGCAGATACAGGCAGCATAATTCCCTTTAGGACTAGTTCACACGACCGTATGTCTTTCTGTATTTTGCGGTCAGTTTTTCACTGATCCGTTGTTCCGTTTTTGAGTTCCGTTGTGTTTCCATTTCTGTTCCGTTTTTCCATTCCTTTTTTCCGTATGCCATATACAGTAATTACATAGATAAAATTGGGCTGGGCATAACATTTTCAATAGATGGTTCCACAAAAAACGGAAAGGAAATGGAAGACATACGAATGCATTTGCGTTTTTTTGCAGACCCATTGACTTGAATGGAGCCACGGAACGTGATTTGCGGGCAATAATAGGACATGTTCTATCAACGGAATGAAAAAACGGAAATATGGAAACGGAATGCATACGGAGTACATTCCGTTTTTTTTGCGGAACCATTGAAATGAATGGACCGTATACGGAACTCAAAAAACGGCCAGTAATCCGGGAAAAAAAACGGTCGTGTGCAGGAGGCCTTAACTGCACATGTGCTAAATGTGTCCATTTGCTGTTCAGCGCGTGCACAGAATAAATGCTAGCCAGGAGCAGCCAGAGGACAAGAATAGGCATTTCTATGGGGGTGACGGGCTGGTGTGTTGCGGACCCGCAATTTGCGGGTCCGCAACACACCACGGACGTGTGAATGTAGCCTAAGCATTCCGTTTCCATATTTCCGTTCCGTTGAAAGATGGAACATGTCCTATTATTGCCTGCAAATCACGTTCCGTGGCTCCATTCAAGTCAATGGGTCTTCAAAAAAAACGGAACACATACGGAAATGCACCCGTATGTCTTCCGTATCCGTTCCGTTTTTACTGAACCATCTATTGAAAATTTTATGCCCAGCACAATTTTTTCTATGTAATTACTGTATACTGTATATGGCATACGGAAAAACGGAAAGGAAACGAAACACAACGGAACTCAAAAACATAACAACGGATCCGTGAAAAACGGACCGCAAAAAACTATAAAAGCCATACGTTCGTGTGAACTAGGTCTAAAAGCCATACGTTCGTGTGAACTAGGCCTTAGGCCTAGTTCACACGAACGTATGGCTTTTATAGTTTTTTGCGGTCCGTTTTTCATGAATCCGTTGTTCCGTTTGAGTTCCGTTGCGTTTCCGTTTCCTTTCCGTTTTTTCCGTTCCGTTTTTCCGTATGCCATATACAGTATACAGTAATTATATAGAAAAAATTGTGCTGGGCATAACATTTTCAATAGATGGTTCAGTAAAAACGGAATGGATACGGAAGACATACGGATGCATTTCCGTATGTGTTCCGTTTTTTTTTTGCGGACCCATTGACTTGAATGGAGCCACGGAACGTGATTTGCGGGCAATAATAGGACATGTTCTATCTTTCAACGGAACGGAAAAACGGAAATACGGAAACGGAATGCTTACGGAACACATTCCGTTTTTAATGCGGAACCATTGAAATGAATGGTTCCGTATACGGAACACAAAAAAACAGCCCGTACACTCGCAAGGCTTAGTTCACACGAACGTGTGTGATCCGTGGCCGTATTGCGGCCTGCAAATTGCGGGCCGCAATACACTGCCACACTTCCGTGTGCATTCCGCATTACGGATGCGGACCCATTCACTTCAATGGGTCCGCAAATTCGGAATTGCGGAACGGCCGCACAGAACGGGACCCCTCGGAAGCACTACGGAGTGCTTCCGAGGGGTTGCGTCCCGTACTTCCGTTCCGCAAAAAGATAGAACAGGTCCTATCTTTTTGCGGTACGGGCAGATCGCGGACCCATTAAAGTGAATAGGTCCATGATCCGATGCGGCTGACCCACGGCCGGCGATCGTGCATTGCGGCCCGCAATTTGCAGGCCACAGCACAGGCACGGGTCAAACACGTTCGTGTGAACTCGGCCTAAGTTTGTGTTGACGTCACTGATTAATTTGCCCTTCCTCTGATCCGATCAGTCAGAACAATAACGCACAAAAAACGGATCCTGTCTGTGGAGCATACGCCTTCACTCGGTCAGTAATCCATCAGTATTAATAATCGATAATAATCCATCAGTATTGCTAATGCAAAAAAAACAGGTGTTACGGAGTAGTGTCAATCAAGGCTCACCTGAGTCTGAGGACACCCGAGCTGGAAGTATGGAGTCCAGTGGCAGAGGCCCACAGCAGGAGGAGGCAGGTAGCGCGGTCGATCAGTCCGGGTCGGCAGCAGAGATGGCAGCGAGGTAACAGCAGGAGTAGACGGAGGCGTGGTCGGTGGTAAGCAGTAAGTCAATGCAGGCGGCAATTCAGCGAGGTCAAAAACGGTCCGGGTTGGCAACGATGGTAAATCAGCAATAGCGGTGGAGGAGCAGAGAGGAAGCTTGCTACAGGCTTGGAGGCACAATAACCAGCAAAGGGCTGTGTTCAAGGGCTGGGTTTTATAGGGAAGTAGCAGGTGCAAGAGATTGGAATAATCAGCAGGTCAAGGCAAGGACAAGAGAGGTAGTTAGAAGTTAGCTAGAGAACAGTCCAGGGAGAGACGGTAGCCTAGTGGGTAGAGCTACCGCCTGGGACATGACTGGCCACAGGTTCGAGTCCTAACAGTACTCCCCCCCTTCCAAGGTGACCTCCGGGCACCGCAGGGGAAGGCTTATCTGGGTGACTTAGATGGAACTCCCTGACAAGTCTGGGGGCATGAATGTTCTCCTCCGGTTCCCAGGAGTTGTCCTTCCAGGAAATCAAGTATTGGATTTTGCCCCGGTGGAGTCTGGAGTCAAGGATCTTTGAGACAATGTACTCCTCTTCACCTTGTACCCTTACTGGTGGTGGGGGGGGAGGATGGCGGCCAGGGAAGGTGTTCTCTACAAACGGCTTGAGAAGGGAGCAATGGAAGACTGGGTGCACCCTGATGGAATGTGGGAGGTCTAGCCGGAAGGTGACTTCATTAATCCGGCCAGAGATCCGGAAAGGCCCCAAGTATTTTTGGCCCAATTTCTGAGCAGGTACCTTCAGTCTTAGGTTTCTTGTGGAGAGCCACACTTGATCTCCTATCTGAAAGTCCGGAGCGGGTTTACGACGTTTGTCTGTCGCCCGCTTAAAGCGTCTCTGAGCCTCAAGGAGATTATTGGAAATGTTCTCTTGTGCCTCTTGTAAATTTGCCAGGCGTTCGGCCACAGCTGGAAGCGTGGAGGTGATGGGCAGGCGTGGGATGAAAGCTGGATGCAGGCCAGTGTTGGCGTAGAAAGGACTGTAATGGGTGGAACTGTGTTCCGCATTATTGTAGGAAAACTCGGCCGTAGGAAGGTGGTCCAACCAGTCATCCTGCAAATGAGTGATGAAACAACGTAGGTACTGCTCGAGGGTCTGGTTTGTTCTCTCTGTCTGCCCATTAGACTGGGGATGGAAAGCGGAGGACAGGTTTACCGTGATCCCAAGGGCCAGGCAGAAGTCTTTCCAGAATTTAGAGGTGAATTGCACTCCTCGGTCAGAGACCACATCATCTGGAACCCCGTGTAACCTAAAGATTTCACGGAATACTAGGTCAGCCGTCTGTTTGGCGGTGGGTAGGCCCTTGCAGGGGATGAAATGGGCCATCTTGGTAAGGCGGTCCACGACGACCAGGATGGTGTTCATCCCTTTTGAAGGGGGTAGGTCAACCACAAAGTCCATAGAAATTGAACCCCAAGGGCGGGAGGGGATGGGGAGTGGTCGCAGCAGCCCCACGGGTGAAGAGCGGGGAGTCTTGTTGCGGGCACAGACCGTGCATGAGGAGACAAACCTTTTAGTATCTTTCTTATATGTCGGCCACCAGAAGGAGCGGGACAGGAGTTCCTGGGTCTTTCTTGTACCTGGATGGCCAGCCAACTTGGTATCGTGGTTATATTTTAGTACATCGAGCCGTGCCATTTCTGGTACGTACAGTTGTCGACCCAGGTATACCCAGAAGCCACCCTTGAGGGTGAGGTTGACGTCTTCTGCTGGGTGGGTGAGGAAGGGGTCCTTTTCATAAGCCTTCTTGATTGACCCCAGGAGTTCCTTTGGGTAAGTAGCTCCTAAGACATTTTTCTCGGGTAGAATGCTGGCTTGGCCCTTGTTGTCCTGTGAAGGTTCAGAGAACATCCTGGAAAGGGCATCTGCTTTGCCATTCTTCGACCCAGGGCGATATGTGATAATGAAATTGAATCGAGAAAAAAAAAAACTCCATCTGGCTTGTCTGGCGGAAAGCCTCTTGGCAGAACGGAAGAATTCGAGGTTTCGGTGGTCAGTGAACACAGTTATGGGATTGATGGCCCCCTCCAATAGATGTCTCCACTCCGAGAAGGCATCTTTGATTGCCAGTAACTCCTTATTCCCGATGTCATAGTTCCTCTCTGCGGGGGACATTTGGCGAGAGAAGAAGGCGCAAGGGTGTAAAAGCATCTTTTCTCCCGTACGTTGTGATAGGACAGCGCCTACTGCGGTGTCGGAAGCGTCCACTTCGATTGTGAATGGCAGTTCGGGATTAGGATGGATCAGAATTGGAGCAGACGTGAAGAGGGATTTAAGCTTGGTGAAGGCTTCCTGTGCTTCGGGTGTCCAGGAAAAGGGCACAGTCTTTTTGGTTAAGTGGGTAATTGGAGAAATGATTTTTGAGAAGTTCCGAATGAATTTTCGGTAAAAGTTGGCGAAGCCGACAAACCTCTGTATTTCTTTTTCGTTCTTAGGGGGAGGCCAATCTATTACAGCCTGAATTTTCCGAGGATCCATACTAAGCCCTTCCGGGGAGATGATGTAACCGAGAAACTGGGTGGTGGTCTGTTCGAACTCGCATTTCTCGAGCTTGATGTAAAGGGACTGCTCGCGAAGTCTTTGTAACACCCTGCGGACATGTTCGCGATGTTGATCGAGATTTTCCGAGAAAATTAAAATATCGTCCAGGTATACCACTACGAACAGATCCAGCATGTCCCTAAGGACGTCATTAATGAAATGTTGGAAAGTGGCTGGGGCATTGCAAAGTCCGAAGGGCATAACTAAATATTCAAAATGTCCATATCGTGTGCGAAAGGCGGTCTTCCATTCATCTCCGGGGCGAATGCGAACCAGATTATAGGCCCCTCGAAGATCGAGTTTCGTAAAGACTTTCGCCGCCCGGAGTCTCTCGAGAAGTTCCGAAATCAAGGGGAGAGGGTAACGGTTTTTTACCGTAACATCATTCAGCTTGCGATAGTCAATGCAAGGGCGTAGAGAGGAGTCTTTTTTCTCCACGAAGAAGAAGGGTGCTCCCGCGGGGGAGGTGGAGGGTCGAATGAAGCCCTTCTTTAGGTCCTCGTCCAAGTAGTCCTTCAGGGCCTTGAGTTCAGGCTCAGAGAGGGAGTAGATGCTGCCGAAGGGTATTTCAGCCCCAGGTAATAATTCAATTGGGCAGTCGTATGGTCGATGCGGGGGCAGCTTGTCTGCGTTCTTTTTTTCACAGACATCCTGAAACTCACTATATTGTGGAGGCAACAGCTCCTTGACCGTTGGTTCCGAGATGATAGATACTTTGGGTGTTGGGGAAGCAGGTTCATGCAGACTGTTCGAAGAGCAGAACTCGGATGTGAACCGTAGACAGCGGGTTTCCCAGTCCACAGAAGGGTTGTGAGTGGCTAACCACGGGATGCCCAAGATCACCGGAAACTTGGGGGAGGAAATCAAAGAGAAGTGGATCATCTCATGGTGGTCGGTTTTAATGTGGAGCTGTAAATCTGTGGTCTGATGTGTAACGGGTCCCGAGGAGAGTGGGGACCCATCCACTGTTTCCAGATCGATGGGGGCTGTCTTGGTTACAAGCGGAATGTTGTTCTCGTGAGCAAAAGTTTGATCCATAAAATTGTCGCCAGCCCCGGAGTCGAGCATTGCAGAACAGAGAAGTTGTCGATCCCCGATGGTAATGACAATTGGAATGGTGAAGTGGGACCCGGTGGCTGCTAACTCAGTTGTCTCTGCCGTCACCGGTGGGATTGCGGCCTGCCGCTGCTCTCGCAGTTTAGTGACGGCAATGGTTCTGCGGGATTTGTTGGGGCATTTGATGGCAATGTGCCCTGGCTCCCCACAGTAGAGGCAGAGGCCTTCGGCCAGTCGTCGTTCTTTTTCTGCTACGGACAGAGTTTTGCGCACTGCGTCAACCATCATCGGCTCGATGGGAGGTTGGGCGACCTGCTGGGTAGTAGAGTAAGTGGGTCTGTCGCCTTGGAACCAGAGCCTTTCTTTCCTTCTCTCGGTGAGCCTCTGATCAATACGGACACACACCTGAATGAAGTCGTCCAAATCGTCCGGGGCTTCAAGTCTGGCAAGTTCATCTTTGATCGCCTCCGATAGACCTCGCCGAAATTGGCTCCTTTGAGCAGCTGGGTTCCAGTTGGTGTCTGAGACCCAGCGGCGGAACTCGGCGGCGTACTCGGCGACAGAGCGTCTTCCCTGTCGAAGACTGTGTAGTCTTGCCTCAGCTGTCGCACAGCGATTGGGGTCATCAAAGACCTGGCTCATAGCTGTGATGAAAACATCCAGATCGTGCAGCAGACGGCTATTGGTTTCCACGTATGGAGACGCCCATGCCAGGGCCTCATCCGTCAGGAGGTTAACAATGAACAATACTTTCTTCTCGTCAGTGGAAAAGGGGGCCGGATGCATCCGGAAGTAGATACGGCACTGATTGAGAAAGCCCCGGTACTGGCGACGATCTCCATTGAATTTCGAGGGTAGTGGCATGCGGGTGTCTGCAGCCGCGCCGCGTATGTCCAGGAGTTGCCGTTGGAGCTCAATGATCTCCCCCTGTTGACTCTGTACCAGGCCTTGGATTTGCGAAAATTTCTCCTGGTAGGTGGTGCCGAACTCTTGCAGCTCAGACACCTGCTTGCGCAGGGTGGCGACTGCGGACTCCATTTTTTTTTGGGCTGGTTATTCTGTTACGGAGTAGTGTCAATCAAGGCTCACCTGAGTCTGAGGACACCCGAGCTGGAAGTATGGAGTCCAGTGGCAGAGGCCCACAGCAGGAGGAGGCAGGTAGCGCGGTCGATCAGTCCGGGTCGGCAGCAGAGATGGCAGCGAGGTAACAGCAGGAGTAGACGGAGGCGTGGTCGGTGGTAAGCAGTAAGTCAATGCAGGCGGCAATTCAGCGAGGTCAAAAACGGTCCGGGTTGGCAACGATGGTAAATCAGCAATAGCGGTGGAGGAGCAGAGAGGAAGCTTGCTACAGGCTTGGAGGCACAATAACCAGCAAAGGGCTGTGTTCAAGGGCTGGGTTTTATAGGGAAGTAGCAGGTGCAAGAGATTGGAATAATCAGCAGGTCAAGGCAAGGACAAGAGAGGTAGTTAGAAGTTAGCTAGAGAACAGTCCAGGGAGAGACGGTAGCCTAGTGGGTAGAGCTACCGCCTGGGACATGACTGGCCACAGGTTCGAGTCCTGACAACAGGAGTGGATCGAAAACAGAGATGACACGTGAATGGAATATTTGCATATCTTCTGTGTTTTGTATCCACTCCTGCTTTTGGCTTCCAAATTACAAGCCAATTCTACTGGAACCATGAAGGCCTTACAGCTGCTACACAAACAGGATCCGTTGTGCATCTCATTTTTCCTTCCTTCTGACAGATCAGAAGAAAGGTCAAATAAATGATGTCAGCCAGGCTGAAAGGCAAAATAATGGACCAGTCATGAAGTGGGGAGGGTGGGAACAGCATGAGAAGTCCACAGAGTGGATCTTTGACATAGTGGTGAGGTGGAAGCAGCATGAGGAGACCACAGAGTGGCCCAATGACAGAGTCTGGAGGTGGCGGCAGAATCAGAAGGCCACAGACTGGCACGACAATGAAAGATTGTGGAGGTGGGAGCTGCATGAGGAGGCCAGAGTAGCACGACGACAAGAGATTGTGGAGTTGGCAGCAGTATGAGGAGGCCACCAAGTGACACAATGACAGAGTCTGAAGTTGGCAGAAGTATAAGGAGGCCACCAAGTGGCACAATGACAGAGTCTGTAGTTGGCAGCAGTATGAGGAGGCCACCGAGTGCACAATGACCAAGTCTGGAGTTTGCAGCAGTATGAAGAGGCCACTGAGTGGCACAATGACGAAGTCTGAAGTTGGCAGCATCTGGAGGAGGCCACAGAGTGGAGCAATGGCAGAGTCTGGAGTTGGCAGCAGTATGAGGAGGCCACCGAGTGGCACAATGACCGAGTCTGGAGTTGGCAGCAGCATGAGGAGACGGCAGAGTGGCCCAAAGATAGAGTGTGGAAGTGGCGGTAGCAGCAGCATCAGGAGGAGGCCACAGAGTGGCACAATGACAGAGTCTGGAGGTGGTGACAGCAGCAGCATCAGGAGAATACCACAGAGTGGCAAGGTGACATAGTGTGGAGATGGCAGCAGCAGGATACCACAGAGTTGCAAGGTGACATAGTGTGGAAATGGCAGTAGCAGCAGCAGCATCAGGATACCACAGAGTGGCAAGATAATATAGTGTGGAGATGGCAGCAGCATCAGGAGACCACAGAGTGGCAAGGTGGCATATTTTGGAGATAGCAGCAGCATCAGTATACCACAGAGTGGCAAGTTGACATAGTGTGTAGATGGCAGCAGCAGCATCAGGTTACCACAGAATGGCAAGGTGACATAGTGTGGAGATGGCAGCAGAAGCATCAGGAGACCACAGAGTGGCAAAGTGACATAGTGTGGAGATGGCAGCAGCAGCATCATCAGGATACCACAGAGCGGCATGGTGACATAGTGTGGAGATGGCAGCAGCAGGATACCACAGCGTTGCAAGGTGACATAGTGTGGAGATGGCAGCAGCAGCATCAGGATACCACAGAGTGGCAAAATGATATAGTGTGGAGATGGCAGCAGCAGCATAGAAACATAGAAACATAGAATGTGTCGGCAGATAAGAACCATTTGGCCCATCCAGTCTGCCCAATATACTAAATACAGCATCAGGAGACCACAGAGTGGCAAGGTGACATAGTGTGGATATGGCAGCAGCAGCATCAGGATACCACAGAATGGCAAGGTGACATAATGTGGAGATGGCAGCAGCAGCAGCTTTAGGATACCACAGAGTGGCAAGGTGACATAGTGTGGAGATGGCAGCAGCAGCTGCATCAGGAGACCACAAAGTGACTAGTGTTGAGCGCGAATATTCGAAAAGCAAATTTGTATCTCAAATATCGCAACTTCGAGAATTTAGAATATTCGTCATTTTGTTTCCATCTGAAGTCATGATTTCTCATTGATGGCTCATTGGCCCACAAGCAAGAAGCAGGGAGGAATCATGTGTTGAGATGGAAAAAATGACGACTATTCTAAAAACGAATATATAGCACTATATTCTAAATATTAGTGAATTCTCCACGTGACAACGTGGAGGTGGAAGCGGTGTGACCTGGCCAAGTTGCTGGTGTGACAGTGCAGGAACCACATTCACCCAGTGGGCCGTAAAGGACATGTACTGTCCCTGACCGTAGTTACAGCTCCACACGTTGGCGCTGCCGTGCACTTTGGCAGACACCGACAGGCTCAAGGACTGGCCCACCTTCTGTTCTACATATTTGTGCAGGGCTAGTACTGCCTTTTTCGCAAAGAAATGACGGCTTGGGACTCTCCAGCTCAGCTCGGCAAAAGCCATCAGTTCTCTGAAAGGTCCACCACTTGGAAATGGAGGGACTGCAGCACCAGCAACTTGGACAGGAGCACGTTCAGCTTCTGTGCCGTTGGATGCGTGCACGCATACTGCTGTCTCTTAGCAATCGCTTCGGTGATTGATTGCTGATGGAATGACTGACGAGGAGTAGGAGCACGAGCATCTGGACCAGCAGAAGATGGGAATGACAGACAGCTCCCTTCGGCTGAGGTGGTGGAGCCTTGACTGGCTGAAACTGGGTGTTTTCCACTGAGTAATACAGCAGTAGCTGTGGCAGGCTGGACCACCACATCGGAGCCACGGTTCTCCCAGGCTACTGCATGGCGACGCTGCATATGTTGACGCAGGGCCATAGTGCCAACATTGGCACCTTGGCCAAGCTTCACCTTCTGCCCACATATTCTACATGTGGCCATGTTAACCTCCTCTGGCAGCTTAAGAAAAAACTTCCACACTGCCGAGTAGGTGATTTTCCCCCCAACAGTCCGCACTGACTGACTGCTACAGCCGCTGCCTCTGCGAACCCCTGCACCACTACTTTCCGGGCAGGTAGGCTGCTGCGAAGCAGGTGGTCTACCCTGGGCATGTTTGGCTCCCGACCTCCCTATCGACTTGCTGGCTCACGGGCAAGCTGCCACCCTCTTCTCCCGATAATGATAAAGCCCCTTTATCACCCTGCTCCCAAGTGCGATCGGCTTCATCATCATCTAGTAGTGTCTGCACATCACTGATGTCCTCCTCAATGGTCTCTGAGTCAGGAGCCTGACCACTCGTAACACCACCTCTCACGCCACTATCCTCATCACTACTTGCTAGCGGAGGAAGCGGCGGATGTCTCCTTCACATCTTGGCTGTCCTCTAGTAGCTTATCCTCACTGAAAAGTGGAGCCGAGCCCACAGCATATAATATTTCTCTGGGTGAGGGAACAGAAAAGGATAGAGGCAGGTTGAGGATAGGTGAGGGCACAGGGCCTTGCCAACTAAGAGTTTTGTCTGATGAACCCATCGACTATTGGCTGCGGGTGTCTGATGTCACTTCGGATGAAGTGGATGATCGAGTTAACCAATCAAGAACTGCTGGGTTGCTGGTCAAGACACGACCGCTAGATGACACCGGGAGCTCAGGCTTCTCGCTGCAACTCCTGCTGCCACGCCCCCTTACTCTGCCTGCGCCAGAAACATTTATGTCTCTGCCACTCCTCTGTGCATGGCCTGGCACTTCTCTGTCTGACATACTTTTACCTGAACTAAATAAATTAAAAGCAAATTAATACATTCCTAAAAGCGACAAAAGAATTTTTCTTTTTGTACTGAAATAGCCACTAAACGCTTTTAGCAGAAACAGCAGCACCAGTGAAGTGCGTATATTTTTTTCTTTCTGTACTGAAATAGGCTAGTAAACACTTTTAGCAGAAATAAATGCACCAGTGAAGTGCAACTATATTTTTCTTTTTGTACTGAAATAGGCCAATAAACGCTTTCAACACATAACTGCAGAAGTGAACTGAGAATATATTTTTCTTTTTGTACTGAAATAGTAAACGCTTTTAGCAGAAATAAATGCTCCTGTAAAGTGCGCAATTATTTTTCTTTCTGTACTGTTATAGGCCACTAAACGCCTGCAGAAGTGAACTGAGTATATATTTTTCTTTTTGTACTGAAATAAGCCAGTAAACACTTTAGCAGAAATAAATGCACCAGTGAAGTGCGTATATATTTTTCTTTCTGTACTGAAATAGTCCACTAAACGCTTTTGCCACAAATAACTGCACCAGTGAAGTGCGTATATTTTTTTCCTTTTTCTACTGAAATAGGACATTGAACGCTTTCACCACATATAACTGCAGAAGTGAAATGCGTATATATTTTTCCTTTTTGTATTGAAATAGGCCACCAAACTCTTTCACCACAAATAAATACAACAGTGAAGTGCGTATAGTTTTTTCCTTTTTGTACTGAAATAGGACACTGAACGCTTTCACCACATATAACTGCAGAAGTGAAATGTGTATATATTTTTTGTGTTGTACTGAAATAGGCAACTAAAGTCTTTCAACACAAATAACTGCAGAAGTGAAATGCATATATATTTTTCTTTTTCCACAGATATAAGCCTAAAGGCTTTTCAACATAGCACTTGCACCCCAATAACAACAAATTGCTGTAATGCCAGAGCTGCATAATGGATATTTGGATCCCCAAATAATGTTTCCCTGCACTTGTAAATCACTTTTTTTTTCACAATGAGGTTTTTCTAGCACTGTCCCTAGCGACTTCGGACGTCTCTCCCTGCACTAAGATGCTGTGAAAGGATTCCTCCCTATCGTTTCCCTGCAATTTGAATAATGTTTCCCTGCACTTATAAATCACTTTTTTTTTCACAATGAGGTTTTCAGTATAACTCTCCCTAGCGCCTGCAACGTCTGTCCCTGCACTCAGAAAGCTGCAAAATATCTGAATCCAAGAGGTCTGCAGGTATTTATAGGGCTGTTACATCACAGGGCTGGCTGGCTGCTGATTGGCTGCATGAATGGCATTATGGGTCAGCCTGCATTCCCAGAGTTCCTTGCCCCATGTCCTCACACGTGTAGCCACTAGTTTAGGAAAAATTGTGATTCGTTAACCACGAAGCGCAAGAAAATTCGTATTCGTTGCAAATCAAATTTTTCCTGAAATTCGGATCGAATTCCACTTCGTCAGCTTCAATTCGCTCATCTCTAGTCGTAACCATGAAAATGATCAGTGTATAATGTGTTGGCACTGGAAATTGGCCAACCCTGAATACAATCATTTTTCCTGTGTTATGCCCCCTTCTGTTCCAAATCATGTCCTCCTTTCTATATATGATTCCAAATGATAATTTCTTGCAGCATTCTTTATATGCAACCGGTCTGCAGGATGCAGTACTCACAAGTCAAGTCGTGTTGGCTGCCCAAAGGTCTTTATCAAGCATGTTTCATAAAGACCCCTGTCTGCATATGTCAATCAAATGACATCATTTCGTGTCATTATTCATGTAGTCTAATCTCTAGAGCTAACAGTAGGGGTTACAAATAGAGTTGAACAAAATTGTGAAAAATTTTATTTGGCTCCTTTGCTGAATTTCACAAAGAAATTCGATTCATGACAAATTACTTTGTGACAAAGCACATTCCTTTGTATGCAGTGGCTGAAATGAAGGGGAACGGCTTCCCTTATCATTGAACCTTTTAGATGTCACATTCATCTCTGATCGCTGCATCTGAGATTAAAATGAAGGCCTTTCAGGGGCTAATCCACTTTTAAGCGGAGAGGCCGTGATGGCCATCTTGATTGAAGACGAGATTTTGTGTGGTTTCTGCAATTAAGACGGCCTCTTCACTCGCAACTGGATGAGGGGAGTATTTGTTTTTACTGCCATTTCAGGAAAAATTAATTTGTTACCACGAAGCGCAAGGAAATTCAGCTTCGCTGCAAATCAAATTTTTCCTGAAATTCGGATCGAAGTACACTTTGGATACTTCGATTCGCTCAACACTAGTCACAGACAAAAACTAGGGGCCTGAGAGAGCATAGGGCAAGAAACTTATGAAACCAGAAGTAGTTGTGGAAGATAGCTTCTAGTCTTTAAGTTGTCAGGATACACGTGAACTAGTGAATCGAAAGGCTAGAAGTAGAATACAAAAATGGTAATGTTTGTAGATCAAAGGTTTTATTATACTGATAAAGGATAAATTGTTTGCTGTGATGGTGCTTTACTTTTATTTCACAGTAAACTCCACAGCTACAAACACTATAAAGTAACATTTATTTTGCAAAGGTATAAACACTAGAAAGCAATTTATTGCTCAAAACTGTACACCACATAAAATACAAATTACTAACCTGAGCTATAAAAATGCATTTATCACATAACTTAATCCTCCACACATTCACAAGTTAGGCACTTAGTAAATGTTTAAGGCTGAGTTCACACGGGCGAGATTTCCGCGCGGGTGCAATGCGGTAGGTGAACGTATTGCACCCGCACTGAATCCGGCACCATTCATTTCAATGGATCTGTGTACATGAGCGTTTTTTTTCACGCATCACTTCTGCAATGCTTTAAAATCGCAGCATGTTCTATATTCTGCGTTTGTAACGCAGGACAGGCCCCATAGAAGTGAATGGGGCTGCGTGAAAAACGCACTGCATCCGCAAGCAAGTGCGGGTGCGATGCGTTTTTCACTGATGGTTGCTAAGAGATGTTGTTTGTAAACCTTCAGTTTTTTATCACGCGCGTGAAAAACGCATCGAAACGCATTGCACCCGCGCGGAAAAAACTGAACAACTAAACGCAATCGCAGACAAAACTGACTGAACTTGCTTGCAAAATAGTGCGAGTTTCACTGAACGCACCCTGAACGCATCCTGAGCCAATCCGTCACGCCCGTGTGAACCCAGCCTAAGTGTATGAAATATTTCAGAATTTATAGTTTCTCGATTTAGAACTTCCCTTCTGATCCAAATAAGGCCTCTTGCACAGGAATGTGTGCTGGCCGTGCCCATTCTGCGGCCCACATTTGCGGTCTGCAATGCACAGGCACCGACCGCGATCTGTCCGTTCCGCAAAAATATAGGACAAGTTCTATCTTTTTGTGGAACGGAAGCATGAAATGGAACCCCATGAAAGCACTCCGTAGTGCTTCCGTTCCGTGGTTCCATTCCGTTCCGCACCGCATCTCCGGATTTGCGGACCCATTCAAGTCAATGGGTCTGCATCCGTGATGCGGAATGCACATGGCCGGTGTCCCGTGTATTGTGGACCCGCCGTATGCGGGCTGCAATATGGCCACGGGGGACACACGGTCGTGTGCAAGAGGCCTAAGAATGTTTTCCCTTTGCAGAGTATTTTTGCAGAATGGCGCAGTTATAAGAGAAATGAAGTTGTAATGTTAATAAACCAATCACTCCCATTAGCTGTAGAAAGGTTTGACATTTTCCAGCAACTATTATGTGAAACACATTTCTCTGGTTTCTTTGAAGGGACCCTACCATCAAAAATATTAACAGGCTATATGTGAATATTCTATGTGGTTATTTTTTAGTTTTTTTTTACGAAAAATTGGGTGGATGGTTTTCTGAATATATAAAATTTTTCAAAGTCTACTTCCAGTCCTGGCTGTTAACTTCCTTCTTTGTTTAATCTTTTATCACAGTAAACAGCCTCACTTGACTTTCTCAGTAGGACCATTTACTCCAACCAGAAAGGGAAGAGGGTGAGTAACTCAGGCCCCTTGCAGACGAGCGTATCCGGATTAGGTCCGGATGCGTTGCGTCTGCGATCAGGGTACGAGCGAGTAGGTACGCAATTGCAGTCAGTTTTGACTGCGATTGCGTTCTGATGTTCAGTTTTTATCGCGCGGGTGCAGTGCGTTTTGCATGCGCGTGATAAAAAACTGACTATGGAACCCGGACTTCTTCACTGAAGTTCGGGTTTGGGTTAGGTGTTCTGGATATTTTATTATTTTCCCTTATAACATGGTTAGAAGGGAAAATCATAGCATTCTTAATACAGAATGCTTAGTAAAATGTGGCTTTAGGGGTTAAAAAATAATTAACTCACCTCATCCTGTTGTTCACCTCATCCTGTTGTTCTTTTTCTTTCAGGACCTGCCAAAGGACCTTTGATGACGTAATCGCGCTCACCACATGGTGAGCGCGGTGACGTCAGCGCAGGTCCTGCTTAATGTAGATAGAAGATTTCCATTCTATTAAGAATGCTATTATTTTCCCCTTCTAATCATGTTATAAGGGAAAATAATACAGTAAATTTACTTTTATTTCCTTACATCATCTCCTAGCAACCATGCGTGAAAATCGCACCGCTTCCGCACTTGCTTGCGATTTTCACGCAGACCCATTCATTTCTATGGGGCCTGCATTGCGTTAAAAAATATAGAACATGCTGCGATACAAATGATGCTTGAAAATCACCGCTCATCTGAACAGCCCTATTGAAGTGAATGGGTACGGATTCAGTGCAGGTGCAATGCGTTCACCTCACACATTGCACCTGCATGGAATTCTCGCCTGTGTGAAAGGGGCCTCATAGTATCACAAATTACAATTAGTACAATGTCTGTGGACAACTTTATCTGGGCCTGTCAAAAGAACAGTAGAGCTATCAAACTGTTATTCTAATTGTATTTAGGTAACATCTTCCCCACAGAGCAGCAGTAAACTTAAAGGCTATAGACACCTTTGTGCACTAAAAATCAATAACCCCATATCTTACCATAATGCAGCACATAATAAAATTGTACTTGTTTGTTTACTGGTATCAGCTTTGCTTCACATGCACTCAGAAATGCTCTATGAGTTTTGCTCACTGTTGTCCTCTCCTGTGAGGCTCTATGGTCGTTCCTGTGGATTTCACATGCACCAGCACAACTCTGCTGCCCCGCCCCGACATCCTGTTACACAGCACAGCTAGCAGCCACTTACATATAGGCTGCTGGAACTTGCAAGTAACTTGGTAGTAAGATTGTAGAAAGTCCATTATTTGTAGACAGCAATAGATATTTCTGCTGATAACATTAGTGCAGCGATCTACAGTCAGAACCATGGTGTTATAAGCAGGATATAGATCTTATTACTGACAGCCCTCACTACATGTGCTCTGTTCTGAATACAGTAGTGTGTGCAGTCCGAACAGTGAACGATCACTTTTCCCACACAAATGAGTACAGTGTGACGACACACAATGCTATGTACAGGGGCGTAGCTAAAGGCTCATGGGCCCTGGTGCAAGAGTTCAGCTTGGGCCCCCCTTGAGCAGGGGAGCACATAGCCTTCCTGTTGCCAGAAGCAAACATTGAAAGGGCACCCCCTCAATCTAAATTCTTGTCCTAACTCCTTCCCTCCAGCCAGAGGTGTAAATTGACCAGCATGCACTTTCTATGATGCCAGTGTCTTATGTGGCACAAGGGTTTTTGGGCCCCCTCAGGCTCCTGGGCCCGGTAGCGACTGCTACCTCTGCACCCCCTATAGCTACGCCCCTGGCTATGTACACATAGAAGTACACAGTGGGGAAGATTTAACAAAACTGGTGCAAAGGAAAACTGGCTTAGTTGCCCATAGCAACCAATAAGATTCCTCCTTTCATTTTCCAATGGAGCTGTGAAAAATGAAAGGTGGAATCTGATTGGTTGCTATGGGCAACTAAGCCAATTCTACTTTACACCAGTTTGATAAATGACATATATATACAGTGCCTTGCAAAAGTATTCAACCCCCCTTGACTTTTTTCGTATTTTGTTACATTACAGCCTTAAGTTCAATGTTTTGTTAATCTGAATTTTATGTGATGGATCAGAACACAATAGTCTAAGTTGGTGAAGTGAAATGAAAAAAATATATATAATAAAAACTATTGTTTAGAAATAGAAAACAGAAAATTGGTATGTGCGTATGTATTCGCCCCTTTGTTAGGAAGCCCATAAAAAGCTCTGGTGCAACCAATTACCTTCAGAAGTCACATAATTAGTGAAATGATGTCCACCTGTGTGCAATCTCAGTGTCACATGATCTGTCATTACATATACACACCTTTTTTGAAAGGCGCCAGAGGCTGCAACACCTAAGCAAGAGGCATCACTAACCAAACACTGCCATGAAGACCAAGGAACTCTCCAAACAAGTAAGGGACAATGTTGTTGAGAAGTACAAGTCAGGGTTAGGTTATAAAAAAATATCCAAATCTTTGATGATCCCCAGGAGCACCATCAAATCTATCATAACCAAACGGAAAGAACATGGCACAACAGCAAACCTGCCAAGAGACGGCCACCCACCAAAACTCACGGACCGGGCAAGGAGGGCATTAATCAGAGAGGCATCACAGAGACCTAAGGTAACCCTGGAGGAGCCGTAGAGTTCCACAGCAGAGACTGGAGTATCTGTACATACGACGACAATAAGCCGTATGCTCCATAGAGTTGGGCTTTATGCAGAGTGGCCAGAAGAAAGCCATTACTTTCAGCTAAAAACAATAAGGCATGTTGTGAGTTTGCGAAAAGGCATGTGGGAGACTCCCAAAATGCATGGAGGAAGGTGCTCTGGTCTGATGAGACTAAAATTTAACTTTTCAGCCATCAAAGAAAACGCTATGTCTGGCGCAAACCCAACACTTCACATCACCCAAAAAACACCATCCCCACAGTAAAACATGGTGGTGGCAGCATCATGCTGTGGGGATGTTTTTCCGCAGCCGGGAGTGGGAAACTGGTCAGAGTTGAGGGAAAGATGGATGGTGCTAAATACAGGGATATTCTTGAGCAAAACCTGTACCACTCTGTGCGTAATTTGAGGCTAGGATGTAGGTTCACCTTCCAGCAGGACAATGACCCCAAACACACTGCTAAAGCAACACTTGAGTGGTTTAAGGGGAAACATGTAAATGTGTTGGAATGGCCTAGTAGTCAAAGCCCAGATCTCAATCCAATAGAAATTCTGTGGTCAGACTTAAAGATTGCTGTTCACAAGCGCAAACCATCCAACTTGAAGGAGCTGGAGCAGTTTTGCAAGGAGGAATGGGCAAAAATCCCACTGGTAAGATGTGGCAAGCTCATAGAGACTTATCTAAAGCGACTTCAAGCTGTGATTGCCACAAAAAGTAGCTCTACAAAGTATTGACTTTAAGGGGGTGAATACTTTTGCAAGGAACTGTATATATATATATATATATATATATATATATATAAGAAAAAATGTCCGCACTCTCAAACACTTTATTCACTCCTGTGGTCGCAATGTTTTCAGCTCATTCACAGAGTCTTTCTTCAACGTATGAGCACATGGTGTGCTGTCCGCATCTTTTGTGGACCCATTGAAAATGAATGGGTCGCACCCCTTCTGCAAAATTGCGGAACATATGCGGGCCATTATGCACACGTGTGAATTGACCCTTAGTTATGGTCCGTGGTAGCAGAATCCTTAACGAAATTCTTACATAACCCGAACCTGAACCTTGTACGCCAAACTTGAAATACAAGTTCGCTCATCCCTAGTTGTGACCACAGGTGTAAACAAAGTGTTGATATATTGATATTTGGCCTGATGAGCTGCCATTGTTCTATATTAAGGTTATTCCTGCAGTGTATAAATCTTTTGCTAGAGGTAGTTGTGCATTGTGTGTGTGTGTGTGTGTGTATATACACTCACCTAAAGAATTATTAGGAACACCATACTAATACGGTGTTGGACCCCCTTTTGCCTTCAGAACTGCCTTAATTCTACGTGGCATTGATTCAACAAGGTGCTGATAGCATTCTTTAGAAATGTTGGCCCATATTGATAGGATAGCATCTTGCAGTTGATGGAGATTTGAGGGATGCACATCCAGGGCACGAAGCTCCCGTTCCACCACATCCCAAAGATGCTCTATTGGGTTGAGATCTGGTGACTGTGGGGGCCATTTTAGTACAGTGAACTCATTGTCATGTTCAAGAAACCAATTTGAAATGATTCGAGCTTTGTGAAATGGTTCATTATCCTGCTGGAAGTAGCCATCAGAGGATGGGTACATGGTGGTCATGAACGGATGGACATGGTCAGAAACAATGCTCAGGTAGCCCGTGGCATTTCAACGATGCCCAATTGGCACTAAGAGGCCTAAAGTGTGCCCAGAAAACATCCCCCACACCATTACACCACCACCACCAGCCTGCACAGTGGTAACAAGGCATGATGGATACATGTTCTCATTCTGTTTACGCCAAATTCGGACTCTACCATTTGAATGTCTCAACAGAAATCGAGACTCATCAGACCAGTCAACATTTTTCCAGTCTTCAACAGTCCAATTTTGGTGAGCTCGTGCAAATTGTAGCCTCTTTTTCCTATTTGTAGTGGAGATGAGTGGTACTCGGTGGGGTCTTCTGCTGTTGTATCCCATCCGCCTCAAGGTTGTGCGTGTTGTAGCTTCACAAATGCTTTGCTGCATACCTCGGTTGTAACGAGTGGTTATTTCAGTCAACGTTGCTCTTCTATCAGCTTGAATCAGTCGGCCCATTCTCCTCTGACCTCTAGCATCCACAAGGCATTTTCGCCCACAGGACTGCCGCATACTGGATGTTTTTCCCTTTTCACACCATTCTTTGTAAACCCTAGAAATGGTTGTGCGTGAAAATCCCAGTAACTGAGCAGATTGTGAAATAATCAGACCAGCCCGTTGGGCACCAACAACCATGCCACGCTCAAAATTGCTTAAATCACCTTTCTTTCACATTCTGACATTCAGTTTGGAGTTCAGGAGATTGTCTTGACCAGGACCACACCCCTAAATGCATTGAAGCAACTGCCATGTGATTGGTTGACTAGATAATTGCATTAATGAGAAATAGAACAGGTGTTCCTAATAATTCTTTAGGTGAGTATATTACTCTTTTTATGAGGCAAGGTAACCAAAAAATGGCTGTTCTGGCACAGTTTTTATTTTTTGTTTTTTACAATGTTCACCTGACAGAGTAGATAATGTGATATTTTTATAGAGCAGGTTATAATGACGTGGCGATACCTAATATGTCTATTTTTTTTTTTTTTTTTGGATTTACACAATAAAAAATGTTTTGAAAAAAATCTAATTTCTTTTTTTCGTTTTCTGAAAGCCAAATATTTTTTTTTTTTTGGGCGATTGTCTTATGTAGGGTCTAATTTTTTTGCCGGATGAGATGATGGTTTGATTGGTACCATTATCGGGCACATATGACTTTTCAATCACTTGGTATTACACTTTTTGTGATGTAAGGTGATAATAAAATGGCTTTTTCGGCACATTTTTTATTACATTTTTTTACGGCGTACACCAGACAGTTTGGATCACATGATATTTTTATAGAGCAGGTTTTGACGGACTCAGCGATACCTATTATGTGCATTTTTTAAAATCTTATTTTGCACAATAAAAGCATTTTTGAAAAAAAATCATGTTTTTGTGTCTCCCTTTTCTGAAAGCTATATATTATTTTTTTGGGCAATTATCTTATGTAGGATCTCATTTTTTGCAGGATGAGATAATGGTTTGATTGGTACCATTTTGGGGCATATATGACTTTTTAATCGCTTGGTATTACACGTTTTGTGATGCAAGGTGATATAATATGGATTTTTTGGCACATTTTTTATTTTATTCTTTTTATCGTGTTCACCAGATAGGTTGGATCACATGCTATTTTTATAGAGCAGGTCATTATGGACATGACGATACCTAATATGTGCATTTTTTAAACTTAATTTTATACAATAAAAGCATGTTTGAAAAAAAATCATGTTTTTGTGTCTCCATTTTCTGAAAGTAATATTTTTTTATTTTTTGGATGATTGGCTTATGTAGGTGCTCATTTTTTGCGGGCTGAGGTCATAGTTTTATTGGTACTAATTTTGGGTACATATGACTTTTTTGATCACTTTTTATACAATTTTTTGGGAAGCGCGGTGGGAAAAATTGCAATTCCATCATAGTTTTTCTTTTTTGTTTATGGTGCTCACCGTGCAGTAAAAGTAACATGATCCTTTTATAGATCAGGTTCTTACGGACGCAGCGATACCAAACCTGTTTAGTGTTTTTTTATTTTTTACATTTGTAACCAATTATGTGTGGACATAGGAAGGTTTTTTAAATTTATAATTTTTTTTTGCTTTTAAATTTTTTGGACCCAGACCCACTTGGTTCTTGAAGATCCAGTGGGTCCTATGGCTTACAATACACTGCAGTACACTGTATATTGTACTGCAGTGTATTGAACTCACACTGACGCTGGGTTCACACCTGAGCGTTTTACAGCGCGTTCCTACGCGCTGTAAAACGCTCAACAGGCAAGAACCAATGATTCGCTATGGGAATGGTTCTCACCTGAGCATTTTACAGCGCGTACGAACTATCACGGTCGGCGTGGCTATCACATACGTGACACAGAGGGAGGGAACGAGGAAGGCCCTGCCCAAGTGAGAGGGAAGGTGGTGACCCCTGACTCACCTTGCGGCTGGCACCTGGCTGCCCTGACGTCCCTAGACGGGTTCCTCACCCGTACGCCGATCACGTGCCTAAAGCCCTGGCTTTCCCTGAGCTGAGCCCTAGATAGTGAACAGGGCGGTGGGAACACTAGTCCGCACCACTAGCTCTAAGGGAAAACACCAAGGGGAGGACAGACAACACAGATTCAACATATAATCCCAGGTGGGCGACAACAGGAGACAACAATAAGCCCAACAGGGATCCGGAGGGTAGCACTCTGGAACGACAACCAGGATTCACAACTCCAGTGGGTCAGTATAGATGTCCAGGCAGGAAGCTCTATAACTGGCAACTAGAGAAGTGTGAGGGGAGAATATAAGGAGGTAGAGAGTGGCAGACAAGAAACAGCTGAGGAGGAGAAGCTACGGATCCCTGAGTGAGACAAAAAGGATAGCAAGGCAAACACAGAAAACAATCACTAAGAAACAACGTGATCTTTAGATATAGAGCGCGCAGCCACCCGCTGCGACTTCCTGACCCCGGGTATAACGGAGTCAGACGTGGCTCTTGATACCCTCGTGACACGAACGCACTGTAAAATGCCCTACGCCCCAAGAAGTACAGGAGCTTCTTTGGGGCGTAGTGTCGCGCGTTCCCGTACATAGACTTCCGGGAACGCACAACAATGGGTGTTCGCTTGCACAGGAGCCGTGTATGTGAGACGCCCGTAGAATCGCGCATACAGAGCGCTTCATCCAGTACGCTCAGGTCTGAACCCAGCATAAGGCCCCTTTCACATGGGCGAGATTTCCGCGCGGGTGCGATGCGTGAGGTGAACGCATTGCACCCGCACTGAATCCAGACCCATTCATTTCTATGAGGCTGTGCACATGAGCGGTGATTTTCACGCATCACTTGTGCGTTGCGTGAGAATCGCAGCATGCTCCTCTTTGTGCGTTTTCGACGCAATGCAGGCTCCATAGAAGTGAATGGGGCTGTGTGAAAATCGCAAGCATCCGCAAGCAAGTGCGAATGCGGTGCGATTTTCACGCACGGTTGCTAGGAGACGATCGGGATAGGGACCTGATCATTATTATTTTCCCTTATAACATGGTTATAAGGGAAAATAATAGCATTCTTAATACAGAATGCATAGTACAATAGTGCTGGAGGGGTTAAAAAAATAAATAAATAATAATTGAACTCACCTTAATCCACTTGCTTGCGCAGCCCGACTTCTCTTCTGTCTTTATCGAATAGGACCTTTGATGACGTCACTGCGCTCATCACATGGTCCGTCACATGATCCATCACCATGGTGATTGATCATGTGACGGACCATGTGATGAGCGCAAAAACGGAATGGATACGGAAGACATACGGATGCATTTCCGTATGTGTTCCATTTTTTTTGCGGACCCATTGACTTGAATGGAGCCACGGAACGTGATTTGCGGGCAATAATAGGACATGTTCTATCTTTCAACGGAACAGAAAAACGGTATTACGAAAATGGAATGCATACGGAGTACATTAAATTTTTTTAGCGGAACAATTGAAATAAATGGTTCCATATGCGGACCGTATACGGAACGCAAAAAACGGCCCGTAAACGGGAAAAAAAATGGTCATCTGAAAGAGGCCTGATCAGGCTTAGATATACCATGGCAAGCCGGATGCCTCCAAACAATTGGAGAAATTATTTTCTCCCCAAAATAAATTAGTTAGTGTAATTTTTTATTTTTATTTTTTTTACAAAGGTATCCATATCCTTTAATAATGGGTTACTTGTCTATATAAGAGTTATATCTTTGTGCTGACTACTAAAGACAGACAATATTGTGTATTTAACTTTCAATGGTATAGTATTGCCAAAATTAAAAAGAACAGCCATAAATTTGTAAAAATGGCTGGTTTCACAGACTTTTCCAGTTTTTGCAAGGTTTCCTTAGCTGCGTTTTTGTGACATTTTTTATGGAAAAAATACCATCTACCCATGTTTTTAGGAAATGCATACAAACACACGTTCCATGGTTACGGCACTTTTCCCCCATTTTCTGCAATTTATGTGCTATAGACATCTATTGTATTTACATCCTGCTTGAAAAAAACTACATGTCTCATTGTGTGTTGTGTTTTTTATGGCGTTTTTACATAACTTTTTTTTTCCCAGTGTTTTTTTTAGACAGAGAAATCTACCGTGGAAGTGAAAGATATCAAAGGGGTGCACATACTCTCCTTTTAAAAAATGCATGGCTTGCAAAAAAATGACAAAAGTGCATGTATTAAAACATACTATTCATAAAACAATAAAAGCATAAATGGCTATAAAAATTGAATGTCAATAAAATAGATGAAAAACCGCAGCACTCCCAGTCTTGAATCCAATTTTGTGTTTATTAACACCCAAAAAAAATGGCAACGTTTCGACAGCAAAGTCTTTTTCAAGTTTTCACTTTGACGCGTATAAAAATTGAATGTCACATAAAACCCCAAAAAACATGAATTTTTTCTAGGAGTTTTTATTATTGAGAAAATGCCAAACCAAAATTATTTCTGAAAAAGCCCTAATCGAGGCTTATTTAATCCACTGTTATCAGTAGTGTTATGCGAATCGAAGCATCTGAAGCGGAATTGTAGCTGAAGTTTAGTAAAAATTTGATTTGCTGCAAAACTGAATTTCTTCACGCTTCGTGGTAACAAAATCAATTTATCCTAACATGGTGGCTGAAAAAAAAAAATTATACTCACCTCACCAAGCATGAGACATCACCAACTCTCCACGATCAAGTGGACGAGATGAGTATGATTTCTTTTAACCCCAGATTAACCCCCTGAGCACCGATCGCCATTGAACACGGCATCTGAGAGGTTAAATGACGGGGGGTGGCATGACCACTGTTCCTCGTCATTGCTCCATACAATGAAAAGCGATCCGTGATGAAGTATTTAATAACGAATTTAATATCTTAACAGAGTTCAGCGAAGCTGCCAAATCGAATTTTTGAAAGCTTCGCTCAACTCTAGTTATCAGTGCTGCAAATCAGTATATTTGATGCAGATATAAAATAAACACATTATATAAGGTATGCGTTTTGCTTTGTGCCAATTATAAATTAACCATGTCTGTGATTTCTCCTTCATCTCTAAACACCTGGAACTTCTGGCTCTGCAAACTCTCTTCTTGACCCCTCATAATGTGGCTTTCACGCTCTACACTCAACAGAAACTGCCCAGCAAAAAGGAATGGCAACTACTCTCTACTCATTCTTTTGGATCTCTCTGCAACATTTGACACTGTAGACCACAAACCTCCCCTTAGTGTGTTCCACTTTATTGACCTCAAGGACACTGCTCTCTCTTGGTTTTGCTTCTATCTCTCTGGCCACTCTTTCAGTGTATAGTTTGCTGGCTCTACTTCTCCTTTTCCTCTTGGGTTCATTCCTAGGTCTTCTCCTCTTTTCTCTCAACAGAGCTCCTATCCGACAGAACATCAGAAGATTTGGTTTTCTATACCATTTCTATGCTGATAACACCAAAATATATATATTTCATCCCATGACAACACTCCAGAAGTACAAAACACCAGTGATTGTATGGCAGTGGTCTCTGAATCATGCCCTCTCTCTACCTGACACAGAATTTCTCAAAAACTGAACTTGTCTTTCTCCCATCTACTTACCTACCTAAACCTGATATTTCAGTTTCAATCTTTGATACTATCATAACTCCTGGGCAGCACGCCCGCTGTCTTGCAGTTATGTTTAACAGAGATTTTTCCTTTGCTTCCCATATTCAATAACTTGCACACTCATGTCATCTGCAGCTCAAGAACTTCTCCAGAATCTGCCCTTTTCTTCCGGTGGAAACGGCCTAAACTCATTACTAATATTCCCCTCATTAAGCTCTCCCCTCTTCACTCTGTCCTATATGCCATAAACAGGCTCAAGTTTTTGTCCAACTACTATATTGATGCCTCTAGCCTGTGCCAGGTACATCACTGGCTGCCCATCCACCACAGAATGCAATTTATATTTCTCACCCTCATTAACAAAGCTCTCCACAGTGCTACACCTCCCTACGTATCCTCTCTCATTTTGGTCTACCACCCAAATCGTGCTGTCCGTTTTGCCAGTGATCTAACTTTCTCCATAATTCGAACATTTCACACCCGTTTTCTCGAGCTGAGCCAGCTCTCAAGAATGCACTGCCATGGACAATCAGGTTAACTTCTAACTTCCATAGCTTTAAATGTGCTCATATGTTTCACATTTTTCACAACCGAACACCATCATTCAACACCGTTTCCAACTCTCAATGCAATAGATCATGCTGCACCATCTATTTAATAAAAAGACAACTGGACCACTTTAGAAAACAATACATTTTTCCTTTCAAGTCACCCTCATTTCCTTATAGATTGTACGCTCTTGAGAGCAGGACCCTCACTCCTAGTCTTTCAATTGTGTATTAGCCTGTACAAAATATGGTGGTGCTATATAAATAAAGTTGATTATTTATTATATTTTCAGACCAGAAAACACTTTCTAATTATAGAACATTTTATTAAATGTTATGTACCAAAAATACACTGAAGGCAGACAACACACATCTAGGATGTGGGACTTCTACATGTCATTATAAGACATACCACATGCAATAAATAAAAAATCCAATGTTATCAGGAACACAAACAACTGGCTACAACTATAGGAAAGCGCAAGGGTCCGTCATTGACGGAAGGTATGTGTCACCGAGATTCCTGGCCTCGGTGAGGTAAGAGCCAGCTCTTACTGGGAGCAGCCAAAGTGCAGGGTAGGTGGCTGCTCCCCACGTTCCAGGCTGGGTTTTGGTTTGGGATATAAAAACCCAGCCAGCAGTTTCAGCTGAGTGGATTATTCTCCACTTCACAGTGAAGTTGTGGAGACGCTGTGGTTTTGGGATCTGCATGAGGTGTGCCGTGCTAAAGTGCTGAGAGCCGCATTGCTGGAAAACAGGCCCCCTAAAGCCTGCAGTAGATGGCTGATGAAAAACGGCAAACTAGGTAAACGTTTGTGTTCTGTGGACTTTCCATGGTGTGAACATACACCAATACTGCAAACTGTTATTTTGTTTTGCCTTTTGTGTGAATAAACACTGAACTATTTAAGTTAAAGACTTTGTGATTGCCTCTATACTGCGTCCGCTAAGGTGCCTACCAGAGCAAATCCCCACACAACCCATATGTACACTTACTGCAGACTGCTTGCAATTCATTCATAACTTCTAGTTAAAATAATAAAGGAATGGCACAACATAGAGCCATAAGAATAGATGCTTCAGAATTGTTATTACATGGGGAATGCATATAACTATTAAAACAGGCGTGTCAGGAGTGGTGAAAGGTCCTTTTTAAAAAGACATAGAAATGCCTATATTTATACTTAGTATCATCCTGGACCAATATACATGCGCAAAAATACCTGCGTTGTAATGCAGTATACCAGGTGACCTCCAATGGTAGATGAATCAGCAAATACGGTACAATACAAAATGCTCTCAGTGGCTTCCCGAGGGGTCCCAGGAGACCCAGCCAGGCAGTCATTTTCCCTTCAGCAGTTGAGACCATAGTTGGCTGAGGGGGAAGGCCTCTTCAACCTGGAATATCTCAGTCTGTATAGCAGCTAGAGATATGGGAACTTGTTTCAAAAGTGATAATCTAAGCTTTAAAACAAAGTTGGGATTACAGGGCTATCCACCATGCAGCCAGAGATTGAACCTTTAGAAACTGGGTCTGGAGTGAAATATGCAAGTAATATATGCAGACCTTATTTCCAACCTGATCTCTAAAGGTTCTATTTCTGACTGTGTGGTGAACACCACTGCAATCCTGTTCTTTAAAACAAAATTTGGCTTATATCTCTAGGTGCTATACAGCCTGAAATAGGGCAGATTGAAGCAATCCCCTTTCAGCCAACTATGGACTCAGCCAGTGATAGACTGCAGGTAGAGGAAAGAGATAAATCCTCCTCTCCCTGTGTAACTGCTGTACATGGCCATAGAGTAATATGGTCTTCTGTGTACAGTATATTATGCCCCCCTTCCCCCATCAATCATAAAGCATATTTGCTCTCTGAATTTTACATGTTTTTTTTTTCAGAAAAGGAGTGAAAAGATAAATGCTTGTCAGTGTAATCACCCTTTCTACGCATGATTATTATTGTACAAAAGCAGTAAAATGTAAAAAATAAACGCATTTGGTGTTGCTGTACTCATAAAATCATACCAACTCAGAGAACAACACACTTTGTATGCCATGTGGTGAAGGGGTAATTCAAAAGTTCGCTATGAGGCCCAGCCTTTTCTAGTTATGCCCTTATTATAACACTGATCTGTTTTTCAATAGAGGATGTTTACAGGGGATGTGTGCAGTATCTGCATTGTACGTGGATAACAACATAATATTATATTGGTTTCAGGACTGGAAAGTCTTAACAGTTCCCGCACATTCTGACGATTCTTCATATTCATGAATTCCGGGTTGTCTATTCTCCCCATTGCTGAGTGACAGTTTTTTACAACTGTACGGCATACATATTAGGACATCGTCATACATCATCCACAACTCCATCCTCCGTCGGGCAAAACTCCCTCCTACCTCAGACTTTAGACAAAACTTCGTCCTCCCTTATCCAAAACTCCATCAGACCTCAGACATCAGCCAAAACTCCGTCCTCCCTCAGACATCAGCCAAAACTCTGTCAGACATCATCCAAAACTCCGTCCTCCCTCATCCAAAACTCCGTCCTCCCTCATCCAAAACTCCGTCCTCCCTCATCCAAAACTCCGTCCTCCCTCATCCAAAACTCCGTCCTCCCTCATCCAAAACTCCGTCCTCCCTCATCCAAAACTCCGTCCTCCCTCATCCAAAACTCCGTCAGACATCAGACAAAACTCTGTCAGACATCAGACAAAACTCCGTCCTCCCTCAGACATCAGCCAAAACTCCGTCCTCCCTCATCCAAAACTCCGTCCCCCCTCATCCAAAACTCCGTCAGACATCATCCAAAACTCCGTCCTCCCTCATTTAAAACTCCGTCCTCCCTCATCCAAAACTCCGTCAGACATCAGACAAAACTCCGTCAGACATCAGACAAAACTCCGTCAGACATCAGCCAAAACTCCGTCCTCCCTCAGACATCAGCCAAAACTCCGTCCTCCCTCATCCAAAACTCCGTCCTCCCTCATCCAAAACTCCGTCCTCCCTCATCCAAAACTCCGTCCTCCCTCATCCAAAACTCCGTCCTCCCTCATCCAAAACTCCGTCCTCCCTCATCCAAAACTCCGTCAGACATCAGACAAAACTCCGTCAGACATCAGACAAAACTCCGTCAGACATCAGACAAAACTCCGTCAGACATCAGACAAAACTCCGTCCTCCCTCAGACATCAGACAAAACTCCGTCCTCCCTCAGACATCAGCCAAAACTCCGTCCTCCCTCAGACATCAGCCAAAACTCTGTCCTCCCTAACTCAAAATATGCCCTACTACACACACTCTTCACCTGACGGAGCTGCTAGCTGCTGGAGAGGCAAAGCACCTGTGATGATGTCATGACCATGTGATGAGTCACGTGTGTGGGAGGGGTCAGATGTGCACAGCAGCTGGTAGAGTGTACAGAACTGTAGCCATCAAATAGAGCTCTGTACTAGAGATGTGTGTGTAACCTGCATGTAGCAGTGCTGTGTACTGTGTAGCAGAGCTGTATGCGTAACCTGCATGTAGCAGAGCCTTGTACTGTGTAGCAGAGCTGTATGTGTAACCTGCATGTAGCAGTGTTGTGTACTGTGTAGCAGAGCTGTATGTGTAAACTGCATGTAGCAGAGCTGTTTACTGTGTAGCAGAGCTGTATGTGTAACCTGCATGTAGCAGAGCTGTATGTGTACCCTGCATGTAGCAGAGCTGTGTACTGTGTAGCAGAGCTGTATGTGTAACCTGCATGTAGCAGAGCTGTATGTGTAACCTGCATGTAGAAGAGCTGTGTACTGTGTAGCAGAGCTGTATGTGTAACCTGCATGTAGCGGAGCTGTATGTGTAACCTGCATGTAGAAGAGCTGTGTACTGTGTAGCAGACTGTATGTGTAACCTGCATGTAGCAGTGCTGTGTACTGTGTAGCAGAGCTGTATGTGTAACCTGCATGTAGCAGAGATGTGTACTGTGTAGCAGATCTGTATGTGTAAACTGCATATAGCAGTGCTGTGTACTGTGTAGCAGCTCTGTATGTGTACCATGCATGTAGCAGAGCTGTGTACTGTGTAGCAGAGCTGTATGTGTAACCTGCATGTAGCAGAGCTGTATGTGTAACCTGCATGTAGCAGAGCTGTGTACTGTGTAGCAGAGCTGTATGTGTAACATGCATGTAGCAGAGCTGTATGTGTAACCTGCATGTAGCAGAGCTGTGTACTGTGTAGCAGAGCTGTATGTGTAACCTGCATGTAGCAGTGCTGTGTACTGTGTAGCAGAGCTGTATGTGTAACCTGCATGTAGCAGAGCTGTGTACTGTGTAGCAGAGCTGTATGTGTAACCTGCATATAGCAGGGCTGTGTACTGTGTAGCAGAGCTGTATGTGTAACCTGCATGTAGCAGTGCTGTGTACTGTGTAGCAGAGCTGTATGTGTAACCTGCATGTAGCAGAGCTGTATGTGTAACCTGGATGTAGCAGTGCTGTGTACTGTGTAGCAGAGCTGTAAGTGTAACCTGCATGTAACAGAGCTGTGTACTGTGTAGCAGAGCTGTATGTGTAACCTGCATGTAGCAGAGCTGTGTACTGTGTATATAGAGCAGTGTGTCTAACCGCATGTAGCAGAGCTGTGTACTGTGTTACAGAGATGTGTGTGTAACCTGGGAACTATAAAAAAGTGTAAAAAAAACCCATAAAAATTCAGATCACCCCCCTTTTCCCAAAATGAAAATAAAAGAACTAAAAAAATACACATCATGGGTGTGTAAAAACACCCATTGTATAAAAATATATTCCCCATACGGCAAACAGAAAAAAAAAAGAGTCCAAATGTCCGATTCGCCGTTTTTGGTCATTTCTTTTGCTACAAAAATTAAATAAAAAGTGATCAAAAAGTCTTAAACATCCCAGAATGGTATCAGTGAAAAGTTCAGATTGCCTCGCAAAAAATGAGCCCCCAGCCAGCTCCGTACACATAATTACTAAAAAGTTATAGGGCTCAAAATATGGCGACAAAAAAATAAATCTGATTCTTTTTATTTTTTTATCACTATTAAAACGCAAGAAAAACTATACATATAAGGTATCGCCGGATTCGATCTGACCTGTAGACTAAAAGTAACCTGTCAGATTTATCGCACATCGAATGTCGTAAATAAAAATCCTGTAAAACTGTGGTGGAATTGCTTCTTTTTTTTTCAAAGGGAAGAATGGGCATTTTTACCATCTGAGAAAATAAAGAGTCTCATCCACAACTACCACAAAAGACTTCAAGCTGTCATTGATGTTAAAGGGGGCAATACATGGTATTAAGAACTGGGGTGTGTAAACTTCTGATCAGGGTCATTTGGGGAGTTTGTGTTGTGATTAGGATTTATAAAGAGTAAACACAGTTGTTTGACATAAATGGCTTCAGCCGACCACTAACCATGAGCGAGAGAGAAAAGTGTCCGTGTTATCATTCATATTCTTTGAACAATGGTTAAAGAGGTATTCTCATCTTAATGATCACTGTTAAATCTGTTAATGATTAGACATTGATAATTTTTCTAAATACATTTTATTACCCAATTCCCACCCTTTTTTAGAAAATAAGTCACCTCTTACCTGATGTTGTCTTTGGTCTCCCCTGGTTACGGCCACCTTTCTTGTCGAATCCTGCCGGGCCGCGCTTGCGCAGAAGACTGAAGATTCTCTCCCGGCCGGGCCGCGCAATGTCCTGAACGCGCATGCCGCCGCGCATGCGCCATGATGACTTCTTCCTGGCCAGTATAGTACAGAGCCGCGAACGCCGACTCTGTACTATACAGGCCAGGAATAAGTCACCATGGCACATGCGCGGCGGCGTGCGCGTTCAGGACATTGAGCGGCCCGGCCGGGAGAAAATCTTCAGTCTTCTGCGCAAGCGCGGCCCGGCCGGAAGAAGAATCCAGGAAGTGAACGTCGCGCTCAAGGAAGGTAAGTATGAAAAGGGAAGATGAGAATACCCCTTTAAGAAATCATAAATTCTGCAAGGGTATGTAAACTTATCAGCACAACTGTAAGTAGCTGTGTGATATAAATCTGTGGAATATGGGAAGCATAAGAGGATGTGCACCATAAATCCCATCTTTGTAAGGCCTCTTGCACATGGCCGCTGTGTGCCTGTGGTTGTATTGTGGACCACATACGGCGGTTCCGCAATACACAGGGAACCAGCCGTGTGCATCCCGCATCCGTGATGTCGACCCATTCACTTGAACGGAACGGAAACACCTATCGGATCCCCACAGAAGCACTACAGAGTGCTTCCGTGGTGTTTCTGGCCGTGCCTCCGCACAGCAAAAAAGTAGAACAAGTTCACGGACCCATTCAAGTTGAATGGGTCTGGATCTGAACCGGCCGCTGCACGCACGTTGCCCGTGCATTGGGGACTGCAAATTGCTGTCCCCAATGCACGGAATGGACCAACAACGTTTATGTGCAAGAGGCCTAACACTTGTGATCTAGTTTTGTGTGAAGCGGCATATATGCATTCATGTTGCAAGTATTTATTAATTAGGGCTACCAATTCTGAGTAACTCGGAGTGACAGGACATTTTCAGAATCTGATTTATTTATTTTTGTCGCCATATTTTGACCCCTATAACTTTTTTGTAATTATGTGTACGGAGCTGGGTGGGGGCTCATTTTTTGCAGGGCAATCTGAACTTTTCACTGATACCATTCTGGGGTGTTTAAGACTTTTTAAATTTTTGTAGCAAATGAAGCGGCCCAAAACGGCGAATCGGATATTTGGATTCTTTTTTTTTCTGTTTTGCTGTTTGCCGTATGGGGAATATATTTTTATACAATGGGTGTTTTTACACATTGCGACGCCCATGATGTGTATTTTTTTTGTTCTTTTATTTTCATTTTGGGAAAAGGGGGGTGATCAGAATTTTAATGTTTTTTTTTTTACACTTTTTTATAGTTCCCAGGTTACACACACACACATCTCTGTAACACAGTACACAGCTCTGCTACATGCAGGTTACACACACATCTTTGTAACACAGTACACATCTCTGCTACACAGTACACAGCACTGCTACCTGCAGGTTACACATACAGCTCTGCTACACAGTACACAGCTCTGCTACATCCAGGTTACACATACAGCTCTGCTACACAGTACACAGCACTGCTACATGCAGGTTACACATACAGCTCTGCTACACAGTACACAGCTCTGCTACATGCAGGTTACACACACAGCTCTGCTACACAGTACACAGCTCTGCTACATGCAGGTTACACATACAGCTCTGCTACACAGTACACAGCACTGCTACATGCAGGTTACACATACAGCTCTGCTACATGCAGTTTACACATACAGCTCTGCTACACAGTACACAGCACTGCTACATGCAGGTTACACATACAGCTCTGCTACATGCAGGTTACACATACAGTTCTGCTACACAGTACACAGCTCTGCTACATGCAGGTTACACATACAGCTCTGCTACACAGTACACAGCTCTGCTACATGCAGGTTACACATACAGCTCTGCTACACAGTACACAGCTCTGCTACATGCAGGGTACACATACAGATCTGCTACACAGTACACAGCACTGCAACATGCCGGTTACACATACAGCTCTGCTACACAGTACACAGCTCTGCTACATGCAGGTTATACATACAGCTCTGCTACACAGTACACAGCACTGCTACATGCAGGTTACACATACAGCTCTGCTACACAGTACACAGCTCTGCTACATGCAGGTTACACACACAGCTCTGCTACATGCAGGTTATACATACAGCTCTGCTACACAGTACACAGCACTGCTACATGCAGGTTACACATACAGCTCTGCTACACAGTACACAGCTCTGCTACATGCAGGTTACACATACAGCTCTGCTACACAGTACACAGTTCTGCTACATGCTGGTTACACATACAGCTCTGCTACACAGTACACAGCACTGCTACATGCAGGTTACACATACAGCTCTGCTACACACAGGTTACACATACAGCTCTGCTACATGCAGGTTACACATACAGCTCTGCTACACAGTACACAGCTCTGCTACACAGTACACAGCACTGCTACATGCAGGTTACACACACATCTCTGGTACAGAGCTACAGTTCTGTACACTCTACCAGCTGCTGTGTACATCTGACCCCTCGTCACATGGTCATGACATCATCACAGGTCCTTTGCCTCTCCAGCAGCTAGCAGCTCTGTCAGGTGAAGAGTGTGTGTAGTAGGGCATATTTTGAGTTAGGGAGGACGGAGTTTTGGCTGATGTCTGAGGGAGGACGGAGTTTTGGCTGATGTCTGAGGGAGGACGGAGTTTTGACTGATGTCTGAGGGAGGACGGAGTTTTGGCTGATGTCTGAGGGAGGACGGAGTTTTGGCTGATATCTGATGGAGTTTTGGATGCGGGAGGACGGAGTTTTGGCTGCTGTCTGAGGTCTGATGGAGTTTTGGCTGATGTCTGAGGGAGGACGGAGTTTTGGATGATGGAGGACAGAGTTTTGGATGAGGGAGGACGGAGTTTTGTCTAAAGTCTGAGGTAGATGGGAGTTTTGCCTGACGGGGGATGGAGTTGTGGATGATGTCTGACGATGTCCTAATATGTATGCCGTACAACTGAATCAGCAGTAAGTAGGCAGGGAAAGCCAGGAGCTTTGATCAAAACAGCTGGATGATTTAAAGAGCGTGTCCCCCTATTTTGCTAAGGGGATCTGTCGCTAGTTTATGCTGCCCTTAGTGAGAACACCATAAAACTGGTGACAGATTTCCTTAAATAATCAGCCACCTCCCTATCCTGTTGGTTTCACAGTTGTATCCAACTGGCAAATTGAAATTTTATGATTCATCCTAACGACTCAATTTTCCACCACCGACAACTCTAATAATTAAAAAAAATTGACTGCCATTATGACGGTGAATCTTGTCATTCATAAATCACTCGGTGAATGAGTTTCAGGTTTAATGCAGAATGAGGATAAGCTGCTGTTCAGAATCAGCATTAAGAGGAGAACACAAGTTACCATAGTGTAAACTGAGGTTTCCCATTGCCACATTATAGTACAGTATATAAATATCCTGACATCAAGAGTTATTCTTGTATTCAAGATACTGCACATAATCTTCTCTATTTATGTCTAGCGATGGGCCTACCAGCTGGCCTTGTACTTGTGTAAGGACTTAAGTCTATAATAATCCATTTTCTTATGTGTTATATCCAGGTGTGTAACAGTGGAGAGCAGCCTAGGAAACAGCAACGCTCTGACCTTAATGGACCAATTGATAACAACAATGTTTCTGAGGTATGCTGTTATTGCATCTTATAAAACGGAATATGACGATTTTAAGAATAGGATTTCCAAGGCCCTTTAATACAGACACACAGAACATCTTAGATTTCCATATGTTCTTGCCAACAAGTATAAAGAGTTACAGTATAAGCTGCTGACTTTTGAATCAAAAAGTATAGTATATTTATTGTTAGTATAGTATATATACTGATTGTTACAGTAAATTTATAGTTAATCTTTTTACCTCTTGATCTTCCTTTAGATGAAACTAGCTGGATTGAGCTAGTGTGTTTGTAAAATTGCATTGTCCCTTACGGCTACTCAAACCAAAATTAAATCTCCAGTTTTATTGCCTCTTCTTCCCTTGATGAATTCTTCATCTAAAGACACCTCTGTTCCCTTCTCAATTTTAACATTTATAGATTTTCTGTATTTAGTAGTTGGGACATCTGGTCCTTCATTAAATGAATGAAAATTGCCAATATTAGGTTGCTTAATGGTCCCTCTTTTGTTTCTAATAGTGGTTCTTGTGCTGTTCTTCACATCACTCCCAGAAGAACATGATGCATTTATTAGGGTACTTTCACACTAGCGTTAAAGTTTTCCGGTATTGAGTTCCGTCCTAAGGGCTCAATACCGTAAAAAAAAATGCATTTGTTTTATCCCAATGCATTCTGAACGGAAAGCAATACATTCAGTATGCATCAGGATGTCTTCAGTTCAGTCACTTTTACAATATTTGAGCGGAGAAAATACCGCAGCATGCTGCGGTATTTTCTCCGCCCAAAATTTCGGAACACTCGCCTGATTGCCGGATCCGGCATTAATTTCCATTGAAATGTATTAATGCCGGAAAACCGGATCCGGCTTCCCAGTCTGAGCATGCGTAGACCTTCAAAAATGTGAAAAATATAAATACCGGATCCTTTTTTCCGGATGACACAGGAGAGACGGATCCGGTATTTCAATGCATTTGTCAGACAGAGCCGCATCCGGATCCGTAAACAAATCGTATCTGTTTGCACACGGATTTCCGGATCCAGCAGGCAATTCCTCTAACAGTAGTGTGAAAGTACCCTTAACTGATCACCTCTGTAACAGATTAGTTAAAAGGGCTAAAAGGGCAATTTTTTTTTCCATTCTTCTAATCCGTCAGAAAAACTGAAAAATAATCCTGTAACATATGCTGTATTTTAACCCTATAATGACCAGCAATGTTCCATTTTTTGTTTTTTACTCCCATCCCTCTCAAAGCCATAACTTTTGATTACTTTTTCATTCACATAGCCCTATGAGGGCTCTTGTTTTTTTGCGGGACAAGATGCACTTTCTGATGGCAGGGAAATGTGGTGGGAAGCGGGGAAAAAAATCCAAATGGGGTGGAATAAAAAATAAAAAAACACAATCTGACCACAGTTTTATGGGGTTTCTTTTTTACACCATTTCCTATGCGGTAAAACTGACCTGTTACTCTTATTCTCCAGATTAGTACAATTACAGTAATACCACATATGTATAGTTTTTCTAGAGTTTTAATACTGGGGAAAAAATAAAAAATTTGAAAAAAATATTTTTTCTTTTCATCGCCATCAGGCTTGAGCGAATCGAGTTTCAGATCATAGATGCGAAGTTGAATAGTTAAAAAACTTTGTTTGTAATGCTGTTTCGGTACAACATTAAAATGTATTGGTTCCGTGTAGCAAAACTTCATCTTGGCCGAAGTTGCGCGAGACTTCAGTGAATGACTTTTGTATTCCGATCTAAATTTTACTTCGGATTCTTATTTTAAAATGTTTTTAAAATATTGCAGATAGGAATACCGGAGTCATTCACCAAAGTCTCATGCAACTTCAACCAAGATATAGTTTTGCTACACGGAGCCCATACATTTTAATGCTGTACCGAAAGAGCATGGACCGAAGTTCGATTCGCTCAAGCCTAATCGCTATATTTTGACCCGTCTAAGTTTTTGTAGTTATGTGTATGGAGTTGTGTGAGGGACCATTTTTTTGCGTGGCGATCTGTACTTTATAATGATACCATTTTGGGGTGTGTACAACATTTTGATAGCTTTTTATTTCATTTTTTGTGGGAGGTGAAGTGGCCAAAAAACTGCAAATTGGCCATGTTGACTTTTTTTTTCTGTTTCGCCTTTTACCGTATATAAAAATTATTTTTATACTGTAAAAGTATGGACGTTTTCATATGCGGCGATGCCCATTTTGTGTATTGTTTTTATTATTAACATATTTTTATTTACATTTTCAGGGAAGGGGGGTGATTAGAATTTTTTGACTTTTTAATTGTTTTCTTTTTAAAAACATTTTATGACACTTTTTTTATAGCTACCATAGGAAACTATAACAATCAATCATCAGATTGCTTGTCTCATTCCCTCCAATTCATTAGCATTAAAGTCAATAAGAATTTTACTATGTTTCTATGGAGCCCTGCCACAGGCTGGGGCTCCATAGAAAGTATTATGCAGCAGCTTCTTGTCACACAGGGGGAAAGGGGCTGCCGCATACATGCTCCTACTCCCCTGATTTCCGCCAGGGGGAGCCGGAGCACACCCAGAAGCACGCGCTTCTGAAGGGTTAAAAGTCTGCAACTGGCATTACCACTGGTCGCGGACATAAGTGCAGCTATGGCACCTGCTACACGCACCAGCATCTTCATTTTTAAATGCCCAGCTGCCAACATAAATTTACGCTGGGCCATCGGGAAAAGGTTACACATCCGTTATGCTCAGTTATGCACATTGTGCATCTAGTAACATAGTACATAACATAGTAACATAGTACATAAGGCCGAGAAAAGACATTTGTCCATCCAGTTCGGCCTGTCATCCTGCAAGTTGATCCAGAGGAAGGCAAAAAAAAACTTTGAGGTAGAAGCCAATTTTCCCCACTTTAGGTGAATAGAGAATTCCTTCCCGACTCCAATCAGGCAATCAGAATAACTCCCTGGATCAATGACCCCTCTCTAGTAGCTATAGCCTGTAATATTATTACACTCCAGAAATACATCCAGGCCCCTCTTGAATTCCTTTATTGTACTCACCATCACCACCTCCTCAGGCAGAGAGTTCCAAAGTCTCACTGCTCTTACCGTAAAGAATCCTTTTCTATGTTTGTGTACAAACCTTCTTTCCTCCAGACGCAGAGGATGTCCCCTCGTCACAGTCCTGGGGATAAATAGATGATGGGATAGATCTCTGTACTGACCCCTGATATATTTATACATAGTAATTAGATCTCCCCTCAGTCGTCTTTTTTCTAAAGTGAATAACCCTAATTTTGATAATCTTTCAGGGTACTGTAGTTGCCCCATTCCAGTTATTACTTTAGTTGCCCTCCTCTGGACCCTCTCCAGCTCTGCTATGTCTGCCTTGTTCACAGGAGCCCAGAACTGTACACAGTACTCCATGTGTGGTCTGACTAGCGATTTATAAAGTTGTAGGAATATGTTCTCATCACGGGCATCTATGCCCCTTTTGATGCAACCCATTATCTTATTGGCCTTGGCAGCAGCTGCCTGACACTGGTTTTTGCAGCTTAGTTTGCTGTTCACAAAAATTCCTAGGTTCTTTTCCATGTCAGTGTTCCCCACTGTTTTACCATTTAGTATGTACGGGTGACTTGCATTAATCCTTCCCATGTGCATAACTTTACATTTGTCAGTGTTAAACCTCATCTGCCACTTCCCTGCCAAAGCCTCCAATCTATCCAGATCCATCTGCAGCCGTATAAGTTCCTCTTTCGTGTTAATTACTTTACACAGTTTAGAGTCATCTTAAAAAAATTATATTTTACTGTCCAAGCCTTCTACAAGATCATTAATAAATATATTAAAGAGAATAGGGCCCAATACTGGCCCCTGTGGTACCCCACATAACTATTATTATTCATATTATAACTCTTGGCTATTCTGCTTGAAGTTAAGTAAGCTCTATGATACAACTTCAATGATGTTTTTACGACTGACGCTTGCTTGTTACCTCTGCTACATTTTTCACTAATTTCATTCCATTTTTCTCTTGTCCAACTGTAAATTCCCATTTCAGCATGTTGTCTAATTTACTGTCTGTAAGTCATTAATATCCAAATAGAGCCCTGCAATCATACCTTTTCTCGTCGGGTCTAAAACATATAACTTTTCCAGTCATGTTTCCCCAGCTTTCCCTCTTTCAAAAATCCTTTTCACAAAGCCAAAAGTATGTACTAACCTAATAAATTCACCCAATGGAACATCCCATTTAGATAAATAGTTTTCTAAACTTCCTAGTTTTCCCTCTCAAAAGCATTTTGCTCTTGCAATACCTTTCTCTATCCACCAGCTAAAATTCTCTTCCTTTTAACCTCGGATCAAACAGATGATTCCCAAAAAAATCCCATTACAATGGATCTTACTGTTTTAAATTTCATCCTCTTATTTATCTACTCCCATAGTTTTAAAGAAAATTCCACCACAGAAGCCCTTCTAAAATACTTCACTTGGGTTTCTCCCATGCCAAAAGAATCGCCTCCCGCTTTAATAGATACATTAATTCCTCTTCCAATTACACCTAAATTGGGCTGCCTCCTACCCTACTAGTTCTCATTAACTGTACTACTTGGGCTGCTTTATAATAATTTATCAATTTTGGAACCAACCAACCCCCCTTCCTATTACTAATCATTATTTTACCTGAAATTCTTGATGATTTTCACATTAGTGGTTAGTTGCACTATTTGTCTGCAATGTTCAATACTTCATTCATTTCAGCCCCTCCCTAATATTCAGTTTCCTATCTGCTTCTAGTTTCAGACTTTCCTCATGTTGACATATACCTCCAAGTGATACCATTCATGCTGGTGTCTTCCCCACACAAACTGTTTTCCTCCCTATGTAAAGCCTGTTTGACCTTTCCTCCTGGGATTTTATCTGACACTTTCCACAATCTCATCTGCCATATACAACTTCCTCCCCCTCCATGCTGCTACAGTATCTTTAACTCTGAGAAAAGGGAGAGAAGAGAGAGTCATCAGAAACAAGAGCAGTGCTCTAATGGATGATGTAAGATTCATTAGCACTAGTAGCTTGGTGAAGGATTTACATATACTCTGCAAAAGAAAAATGGTGTGATATTTTTAATGAATAGGATTTAGGAAGTTGTTTAGTTTTGCTTTTAGCAAGATATACACTGATGAGCATGCTTTGCACTTTTGACTTTCAGGCTCCATATCTCACCATCCACTACAGTTTCAAACGTTAGTCTACCATCATTTTATAGACAGTCCTCTTCTCTATCTCATGCATAAATTGGACTTGCAACTATTTAGCATATAATAAGTTATGCAGATCATTGTCATGTAACTGCCTTGTTACTGTTTTGCCCCTAAAATTCTAAATTTAAATTTTTATTATTTTGTTTGTATTTTGTAAATCCACCTTTGGGTTTCAACACTGCCTGAATTCTTGTGGGCGCGCTTTCTATCAGATTCAAGCATAACTTAACCAAAATCTGTTCCCAGATCTCTTCTGCACTTTCCCAATGTTGGTGCATACTGTTCGACTTACTGTTCTTCAACTCTACCCACAAGTGTTATATTGGGTTGAGGTCTGGGGACTATCTCATTGAACCATTTCTTCGCCGATCTCAACGTATGCTTCGGGTCACTGTCCTGCTAGAACACTATGTTGTCCTGTCCATACCCATAATACTTAAGTGTACTAAGTAACTTGTTATGCAGGATACTCACATATAGCTCAGCGTTGAAACCACCATCAAGTCTGGTCAAGTATCCAATGCCTTTGTCTGTGAAACAACCCCATATCATCAGGCTTCCTCCACCGAACTTGACAGATCCTTCAGTTTCTCAATCCATTAGCCCCCTTTACACTTGTTTCTTCCAGACCCATTTGCACCCATCATAGCCCAATCTATTGGCTTTCATATCATCACTCCTAATCATTTCCATTCTACTGTTCACTGTTCGTACTTTTTTGCAAACTTGAGCCTACGCTTCTTATGACAATATTGAAGTTGAGGCTTCTACACCTTTTGTCAGTCGACCATTTCAGACTTGTATAATGTGCATCGCACAGTGCTTGCATGGGCATCTGTGATCTTACTATTAAGAAGCATATGAGTCACCTCCACTACTGTATTTGTTGTGCCAGAAATTATAGACCTTGTGATGAGCCGACTTGTTGACTTTGACTCCCTTTTAATCCAGAGGGGGAAAAAAAGCAGGCTGGTTTGAGATCTGCATTTATACAAACAGGCAAATAACGCGAGTTTGTGAGCTTTCGCGTGTTTGATTTTTAAGTGTGTGTTTGTATTAAGTGTGTGACTTTAGATTACGTGACTTCAGATTCAGGGACTTTAGGAGGGGACTGCAGTAAGTTAGATCCTTATCACTGTACTATATTGTATTTTTCTCTTTTCTTGTGTAATCCACATTTAGTATGTGTTCCATTATTGACAGCGCAGTCTAGTGCACATCTTGTCTAATGTATGCAGTCCTTGAACAGCTGTTTGAGGTTGCATATCTTTGTTCAAAATGTGAGCAAATTGCCCGTTTGGAATTGTACATAGAGTATCTAACCAGGCGAATTTCAACACTGAGAAGCGTTGACAATTTGGAAAAGAGTTTGCCGCTCACTGAGCAAGCACTCTATGGGGTAGATGTGGGGGAGGGTGGTAGTGAGGAGCCTCAGGAAAATGAGGTAGCTAGCTGGATATTGGATAACAGAAAGTGGGGTAGAGGAAAGAGTGCCAGGGAGGCTAGCCCTGATCTGACACACCCCAGCAAAGTTTGCACGATTGGCAGATGAGGGGGATGTCAGTTCAGGGAGAGCACTGCTGCAGCCGGACACTTCCTCTGCCAGTCAGGGGAATGTCAACTCCAGTAAGCGGGGAACCATGAGAGCAGGGCAGGCCAGACAGGTGCTGGTAGTGAGAGACTCAATTATTAGGGGTACAGATAGGGCGATCGGTCACTCACAAAGACCAGGGTCGTCGAACAGTGTGTCTTCCTGGCTCTTGAGTTTGACACATTGCGGATCGGGTTGACAGATTACTGGGAGGGGCTTGAGAAGATCCAGCGGTCATGGTCCATATTGGAACCAATGACAAAGTTAAAAGCAGGTGGAGCATCCTTAAAAATGATTTTAAGGATTTAGGTCAAAAGCTTAGGGCACGGACCTCAAAAGGTAGTATTTTCTAAAATACAACCGGTATCACAAACCACAGAAGAAAGGCAGCGGGAGATTAGGGAGGTTAACAAGTGGCACAAGAACTGGATGGAGGGGTTTGGGTTCCTGGAGAACTGGGCCGACTTCTCTCTTGGCTACAGGCTCTATCGTAGGGCCGGGCTGCACCTCAATGGGGAAGGGGCAGCTGTGTTGGGGGAGAAGATGGCTAGAAGGTTGGAGGAGTGTTTAAACTAGGTACTGGGGGGAAGGGTAATTACATTATAGGATGTGAAGATAGTGCAGATAGAGACTGGGGGCAAGGTAATGGGACTGGGGGAGGAATGGATGGAGGGACTAGAACAGTTCAGAAGGAAAGGTGTAGGGTAAAAAATATACATAAACCTCTTAAATGTATGTATACTAATGCCTGAAGCCAGACTAATAAAACTGGGGAACTGGAATTAGTGATGTGCGTGGAGGACTATGACATAGTGGGAATTACTGAGACATGGCTGGATGATAGCTATGACTGGACAGTTGTACAGGATTACAGTCTGTTTAGAAAGGATCGCCAAAACCGGACAGGGGGAAGTAAAGTCCTGTCTAAAGCCCACAGTCCGAGAAGATATAAGTGAGTGACATTAACATGTGAAGTCACTGTGGGTAGAAATACATGGAGGCAAAAACAATAATAAAATACTAATAGGAGTTTATTATAAACCACCTAATATACCAGAGTCCACAGAAAATCTGCTACTAAGCGAGATAGATGAGGCAGCAAATCATAATGAGATGATTATTATGGGAGACTTCAACTACCCAGATATAGACTGGGAAACTGAAACCTGTATATCTCATAAAGGAAACAGGTTCTTGGCAATAACCAAAGGCAATTACCTTTCCCAACTGGTTCAGGATCTGACTAGAGGGACGGCCGTACTGGACTTAGTATTAACCAATAGACCTGACAGAACAACAGATGTGCAGGTTGGGGGACACCTAGGAAATAGTGACCATAAAGTAATAACCTTCCAATTATCATTCAAAAGAGTGTTTCTTCAGGGACTAACAAAAATACCAAACTTCAAAAAAGCTAAATTTAGCCAACTAAGAGAGGCCATGGGTCTAACTAACTGGGACAAAGTCCTCAAAAATAAAAATACAGCCACAAAATGGGATATTTTTAAAAGCATCCTAAAATCTAATTGTGAGAGGTACATACCGTATGGGAATAAAATGTTAAGGAACAAGAAGAAACCAATGTGGATAAATAGAACTGTAAAGAAAGCAATAAATGACAAAAAAAAAAGCATTTAAATCACTAAAACAGGAGGGCAGTGAGGAAGCGCTGAAAAACTATAAGGAAAAAAATAGAATATGTAAACAAAAAATAAAAGCAGCCAAAATAGAGACCGAGAGATTAATTGTCAAAGAGAGCAAAACTAACCCTAAAATGTTCTTCAATTATATAAATTGTAAAAAGTATAAATCTGAAGGTGTCGGCCCTCTACAGAGTGATGAGGGGGCAGTTGCAGAAAGCGAGGAGAAAGCAAAGCTATTAAATATTTTTTTCTCTAATGTATTCATTGAGGAAAATAAACTGTCAGATGAAATGCAGAATGTAAAAGTTTATTCCCCATTAAAAGTGCCCTGTCTGACCCAGGAAGAAGTACAGCGGTATCTTAAAAAGATTAAAATAGACAAATCGCCAGGACCGGATGGCATACACCCCCCGTATCCTAAGAGAATTAAGTAATGTCATAGCCAGACCCTTATTTCTGCTATTTAAGGACTCTATACTGACAGGAGTGTACCACAGGATTGGCGCATAGCAAATGTGGTGCCAATATTCATGAAGGGTCCAAAAACAGAGCCCAGAAACTATAGGCCGGTAAGTTTAACATCCGTTGTGGGTAAACTGTTTGAAGGTTTTCTGAGAGATGCTATCTTGGGAGTACCTCAATGAAAATAAACAAATAACGCCATATCAGCATGGCTTCATGAGGGATCGGTCATGTCAAACTAATTTAATCAGTTTCTATGAGGAGGTAAGTTCTAGACTTGACGGCGTGAATCAATAGATGTCGTATATCTGGACTTCTCCAAAGCATTTGACACTGTACCACATAAAAGGTTAGTATATAAAATGAGAATGCTCGGACTGGGAGAAAACGTCTGTATGTGGGTAAGTAACTGGCTCAATGATAGAAAACAGAGGGTGGTTATTAACGGTACACACTCAGATTGGGTCACTGTCACTAGTGGGGTACCACAGGGGTCAGTATTGGGACCTATTCTCTTCAATATATTTATTAATGATCTTGTAGAAGGCTTGCACAGTAAAATATCAATTTTTGCAGATGACGCTTTTCTGTGTAAAGTAATTAACACGGAAGAGGACAGTATACTACTACAGAGCGATCTGGATAGATTAGAGGCTTGGGCAGAGAAGTGGAAGATTAACACTGACAAATGTAAGGTTATGTACATGGGAAGGAATAATGCAAATCACCCGTACATACTAAATGGTAAAACACTGGGTAACAATGACATGGAAAAGAACCTAGGAATTTTAGTGAACAGCAAACTAAGCTGTAAAAACCAGTGTCAGGCAGCTGCTGCCAAGGCCAATAAGATAATGGGTTGCATCAAAAGGGGCATAGATGCCCGTGATGAGAAGATATTCCTAACACTTTACAAATCACTAGTCAGACCACACATGGAGTACTGTGTACAGTTCTGGGCTCCTGTAAACAATTATGAAACTCTCTGCCTGAGGAGGTGGTGATGGTGAGTTCACTAAAAGAGTTCAAGAGGGGCCTGGATGTATTTCTGGAGTGTAATAATATTACAGGCTATAGCTACTAGAGGGGTCGCTGATCCAGGGAGTTATTCTGATTTCCTGATTGGAGTCGGGAAGGAATTTTTATCCCCTTAAGAGTGGAAAATTGGCCTCACAATTTGTTTTTTTGCCTTCCTCTGGATCAACTTGCAGGATAACAGGCCCAACTGGATGGACATATGTCTTTTTTCGGTCTTATATACTATGTATGTTACTATGTTACTCCGATATTTTGCCTGGACATCCACCTCTTGGCTTTATAATGGATGGACAGACTTAATTTTGTATTCTTCCAACTGTCATGGCACACACATGATGCAGTTTGGCAATTTTATTGGCCAATCAATGAGCTGGATGATGTCTCTTTTTTTTGGGGAACACTTGATCATGGCTGCTCCTGGATTCAAACCAGTAACCTTTCGCTTGGGAATCCACCTAATAACACACTAAGCTATTAGTGAATGTGAGAACAGCTTGTAATCTGTAGTAAACAAGAAGAAAAAGATTGTTCCACCACCAGGAGCAAAACAGTAACAATGCAGTTACATGACAAGACTCTGCATAACTAATCATATGCTAAATAGTTGCAAGTCCAAATTATGTATGAGATAGCCAAGATGATTGTCTTACGTTCGAAACTCTAGTGGATGGTGAGATTTGGAGCCTGAAAGTCAAAAGTTCAAAACATTGTTACCCTTTTGCTTGTCAGTGTATTTAGCAAGCAAACAATTAAAAACATTCAAAAGAAAAGAAAAATCAGTGCAAAGATGATAGATGAGAATCCATAAGATAGTAGCAGAAGGACACTGGAGAAGTTTTATCCATACTTAAAAAAAAAAAAAAAAATCTAATAATTATTGTTAGATTTATTAAGAATAATTATTAATTACATTTGTGCATTGCTATAATAATTTATTAAAGCACCATCATTGCAAAGTTATTTATATTTATTTAGTATCAAGCTAACCCAACTTGTAGCTAGATGTATGAAAGCAATAAATAGCGACAAAGCCCTTCATTTCCTGACCTGCTCTGTTTATATATTCAGTAGCTTACACAGTGTTCCTAGTCTGCATAAAAAAGTATTAAGGTGGCTGCAAAGTCTTTATGTTTGTACGGCAAAGCATTTATGTATGCTGACAAGTAAAATAAATTTAGATGCTTATCGCAGGTAGGATGAAACTAGTGAAGCAGCTACAGTGTGACTTAATGAAAAAGCAATTCAAATAATCCCGGCACCATCTGCAAATTAAAATAAACTGAATAAACAGTACAAAAGCATACTTGGAAATGATTGTATACATGGAACAAGTAAAATGAAACAGAGACTGGTGAAGGATGACAAAATGATATGAAGTACAGAGTTTAAGAAATAATGAATAATTCTGCCAGTAGAAATGGTTGAAGAATGGCTATTGAGAGACAATCCGGGTCCTGATAGCAATCTGAATAATGGGGCCTATGTATAGAATGACTGGTACTTATTATAGGAAGCAAACAACACTTAATGAGAAAGATAGTCTGTGTCCATGTAAATCCATAAAAATCCACAGCATATCCAATACGAATCAACACAAGATCCACAGATGATAATATACCATATTTTACCCTCCATAAGGCACAACAGATCATAAGACACACTTAGGATTTAGAGGAAAAAAATAAAAAAATATTTTTCATCAGACCTCAGATCAGACCCCCAATCCTCATCAACCTTTAGATCAGATCCCCAAATTAGACCACCAATCTTCATCAGATCCCTAATCCTCATCAGACCTCAAATCAGACCCTCATTCCTTATCAGCCCTCAGATCAGACCCCCATTCCTCATCAGACCCCATCAGACCTCAGATCGGACCCACAAATAAGAAACTGATTGATTATTATACCTCAAACACCCATCAGGCCTCATATGAGACTCTCATTTTTCATTAGACCTTAGATCATACCCCTTTCAGACATAAAATAAATTAATTTACCTCTCCAGCTCTGGACCAGGCCATCACTCACTGCCCCCGGGTCTTCTCCAGGCACCTGACCTGACATTGCATAGCATCAGGTCATAGTGCGCACACTATGTCCTGACGCTGTACGCAGTCAGGACAGTGGAGTACAGCTCTCGGGGAAGATTCGGGAGCGGTGAGTACCGCTACCACCAGGAGCATGGTATTCACCACTCCCCAGTACTACTGTGTACTAGTGAGTGCTTCCATAATCCTTCTCAGATATACTGTAGTCACATGAGATATATTGTATTCAGAGATATATTGTATTCAGACCCTCTGCATCTGGAGGAGAAGGTTTCTACACAAACATAGAAGAGAATTCTTTACGGTAAGAGCAGTGAGACTATGGAACTCTCTGCCTGAGGAGGTGGTGATGGTGAGTACAATAAAATAATTCAAGAGGGACTTTGATGAATTTCTCGAGTGTAATAATCTTACAGGCTATAGCTACTAGAGAGGGGTCGTTGATCCAGGGAGTTATTCTGATTGCCTGAAGGAATTTTTTTCCCCTTAAGTGGGGAAAATTGGCTTGTACCTCATTTTTTTTTGCCTTCCTCTGGATCAACTAGCAGGATAACAGGCCGAACTGGATGGACAAATGTATTTTTTTGGCCCTATATACCATGTTACTATGTTACTATATAAAGATATTAAAATATGCATTCATAGGAGCTTCACTGCTAACACACTCCTTACGATTTCTGTCTGCTGGTTGAGCAGGATGTAAATGTTTCTCCTCAGATGGTCCCTTGTCAAGGTCTTTTGGTGTCTGTAATAGACTCCAATTGCTATTTCTGGAATTTTAAAGATGGTGGAATCTCGTGGCATGAAGCTGTAGTATTAATAATGATAATGATAGATCTTGTGGATCTTAATTGTCAATAGGCTTCCTAGTTAATGCTTTAATGTTTTAGAGCTCAATTGTTCCCATTCAGTGGCAAACATATATCTGTATATCTGCATACAAATGTTGGTTATAGATAGGACCAGGATCAGAAAGAAAATCTAGACCTGATTATGCTAAAATAACAAATATAACAATATATAATTATTATGTTACATGTATGTAAACTGCCTGGCATCAAAGAAGTGATGTGAGCCAAACCAATTACTAAAGAAACACAAAAATCTCAAAATCTGCATTTAAACCCCTGGGAATCAAAATATCAGATTCAAACATTTTCCTAGACTCTGCCCTTGATCCATCCCGGAAACCAAATCCTTCCCAACCTCCAATCTAACTAGATGGATGGTTTGGCTGTAAATATCAGGCTTTCTGGGCCCTGATTATGATGTATTTTAAAATGCTTGGACAATGAGCTTGTCTCAAGCCCATTTCTAATATTCCTAATGTATTCTGATATCCGTTTCTTCAAAGACCTGGAAGTCCTCCCAATATACTGCTTCCCACAGGGACATTGAGTTAAATAAATTATCCCTGTGCTACTGCATGTCAGAATCTCATTTATTTCCCACTTAAAATCATTGGACATTGAATTAACTGTATGAACTCCTGCTGAGTTTTTGCAATTGCTATATCAGCCACCTACGTATAAAACAAATTCTCCAGCCATGTGTGTGTCTAGCAGGTTTCTTGATAGTGAGGGCCACTTTTAGAGCTAGGTTAGAGGCACGGGTGTATACTATAGGTGGATATTTTGGTAACAAACGGCCTATAACATTATTGCCACATACAAGTTGCCAATGTTTGCTAATAATCCATTAAGGGCTCTTTCACACTTGCGTTGTCCGGATCCGTCGTGTACTCCATTTGCCGGAATTACACGCCGGATCCGGAAAAACGCGTAAGAACGCATAATTTTTTCTTTCCGGATGTGTCTTTCCGGCTTTTTTGGTAAGAGACTGATCCGGAAATCCTGAAGCCAACATCAACGTTTTTTTTCCGGATCCGTCGTACGGATCCGGTATGGGGCCGGATCCGTACGATGGATACGGAAAAAAAACGTTGGATCAGTCTCTTTTCGCGCCAGCCAAGTCCTTCCTTCTTCCTGGCGCAGGCGCAGGCGCAACTTCCGGATCCGTCATTGCGTCGTAACAACTGAAGATGTTAGGACGGATCTGGAATACTACATTTCAATTGGCTATTATTCCGAATCCGTCGATGCGGCAAGTGTTCAGGATTTTTGACTGGAGCAAAAAGCGCAGCTTGCTGCGGTATTTTCTCCGGCCAAAAAACGTTCCAGTCCTGAACTGAAGACATCCCGATGCATCCTGAACGGATTTCGCTCCATTCAGAATGCATGGGGATAATCCTGATCAGGATTTTTTCCGGCATAGAGCCCCGACGACGGAACTCTATGCCGGAACACAACAACGCAAGTGTGTAAGAGCCCTAAGTCTACTGGCTGAGTACGGAATGGTCAGAGAATCTTCATAGAATTGTCTCCTATACTATTTTGACTTGTAGCTTTTTCTGTTGTGTTAAGGAAGGATGTCCTGTCCATAGTTTAAACTTTTTGCAAAGATTTTTCTAAATTTTTCTTCAGATACTGCTTTTCTAAAAAGTGATCCACCAGCTGAGCTGCTTCTTGTTCAACTTGCATTCCTAGGAATGCTTTGTCTCAGTAATTGCCTTGTGTAAAGTTACCACCGTTCACACGATGAACCAGCAAATGCTGATGACCTCACTTCAATCGTGATTTCTGGGCAGCAAATTGTGCTGTCTAAAAAGTGATCTGCTGCCCAGAAGCAATACTTCTCTGTGGGGATGAACAATTGTCTGTCCCCATGCAGCGGAGGTAATTGCTGCATGTAAATGCACCCCTCCCCTGATAAATAGGCAATTATCAAAAACAAATGGATCATTCCCTATAATTGCTTGTTGTGTTGGCTGTGTGTGAGTGTCACGCCGAGTAAGACATTTTTACAGGAGTTTTCCTATAGATTTCTCTATTGTAAAGAAAATCTGAAATAATGCAAGACAAAGGTTGTGTGACTTAAATGGGGTTGTCTAACTTCAGCAAATGGCATTTATCATATAGACAAAGTTTATACAAGGCACTTACTAATGTATTGTGATTGTCCATATTGCCTCATTTGCTGGCTGGATTCATTTTTCCATTACATTATACAATGCTTGTATCCAGGGGTTACAACCACCCTGCAATCCAGCAGTGGTGGTTGTGCTTGCACAGTATAGGAAAAAGCGCCGGCCTATGTGCACTCCCGCGGTCTCGGCCACTATAGAGGCCAGAGACTTTTTCTATAGTGTGCAAGCACGGCCACCGCTGCTGGATTGCAGGGTGGTCATAACTCCTGGATACGAGCAGCATATAATGTGATGAAAAAATGAATGATGCCAGCAAAGAAGGCAATATGGACAATCACAATACATTAGTAAGTGCCTTGCAGTAACTTTGTCTACATGATAAATTACATTTGTTGAAGTGAGACAACCCTTTTAAGTCACAATGTTTGTCTTGTATTATTTCAGATTTTCTTTACTATAGAGAAATCTATGGGACAACGCATGTAAAAATGTCACACTACATGCTGCAATTTAAAAAAATGCCAAGGGACAAAAAACAAAAAAACAAAACAAAACACAAGAAATAGCTCATAAATAGAGTTGAGCGAACACCTGGATGTTCGGGTTCGAGAAGTTCGGCCGAACTTCCCGGAAATGTTCGGGTTCGGGATCCGAACCAGACCCGAAATTTGTCCCGAACCCCATTGAAGTCAATGGGGACCCGAACTTTTCGGCACTAAAAAGGCTGTAAAACAGCCCAGGAAAGGGCTAGAGGGCTGCAAAAGGCAGCAAAATGTACTTAAATCCCCTGCAAACAAATGTGGATAGGGAAATGAATTAAAATTAAAATAAAATAAATAAAAATTAACCAATATCAATTGGAGAGAGGTCCCATAGCAGAGAATCAGGCTTCATGTCAGCAGAGAATCAGTCTTCACGTCACCCAAAACTGGAACAGTCCATTGTCATATATTTAGGCCCCGGCACCCAGACAGAGGAGAGAGGTCCCATAGCAGAGAATCTGGCTTCATGTCAGCAGAGAATCAGTCTTCATGTCATAACAGAGAATCAGGCTTCACGTCACCCACCACTGGAACAGTCCATTGTCACATATTTAGGCCCAGGCACCCAGGCAGAGGAGAGAGGTCCCATAGCAGAGATTCAGGCTTCATGTCAGCAGAGAATCAGTCTTCATGTCATAGCAGAGAATCAGGCTTCACGTCACCCACCACTGGAACAGGCCACTGTCAGATATTTTTAGGCCCCGGCACCCAGACAGAGGAGAGAGCTCCCATAACAGAGATTCAGGCTTCATGACAGCAGAGAATCAGTCTTCATGTCATAGCAGAGAATCAGGCTTCACGTCACCCACCACTGGAACAGGCCACTGTCAGATATTTTTAGGCCCCGGCACCCAGACAGAGGAGAGAGGTCCCATAACCGAGATTCAGGCTTCATGTCAGCAGAGAATCAGTCTTCATGTCAGAGCAGAGAATCAGGCTTCATGTCACCCACCACTGGAACAGGCCACTGTCAGATATTTTTAGGCCCCGGCACCCAGACAGAGGAGAGAGGTCCCATAACAGAGATTCAGGCTTCATGTCAGCAGAGAATCAGTCTTCATGTCATAGCAGAGAATCAGGCTTCACGTCACCCACCACTGGAACAGTCCATTGTCACATATTTAGGCCCAGGCACCCAGTAATGACAGATTTGGATGAATATAAATGTGAGGCCTATTTTTTAGGCGCTGGGTGACAGGAATACGTTTAATCACAGAATTAGACTTGGATCTGCACTGTAGCGTGTGTGTGAAGTTCTTGAGAATTACCCTATCAGCACCTTGAATCTAATATACCCTTTTAGGGATAGATTTAAAGTAGGCCTGATACAGCAAAAACCACTAATTTTGAGAATTGCAAAATTGGGAATTGTATTTCAACCCAGAACAAAAACTGTGCTTTGACGGACACAAAATAACTTGACCAGCTAAAGCAGTAATGACAGATTTGGATGAATATAAATGTGAGGCCTATTTTTTAGGCGCTGGGTGACAGGCTCAACTTGCCCCTGATGTAGTATATGGCCAAAAAATAACCACACTATTGATGGTTAAATGCACTTGATGACAGCTTGACCCTGATGTAGGATATAGCCAAAAAATAACCACACTATTGATGGTTAAATGCACTTGGGTGACAGGCTCAGCTTGCCCCTGATGTGGTATATGGCCAAAAAATAACCACACTATTGATGGTTAAATGCACTTTGTGACAGGCTCAACTTGCCCCTGATGTAGTATATGGCCAAAAATAACCACACTATTGATGGTTAAATGCACTTGGGTGACAGGCTCAGCTTGCCCCTGATGTAGTATATGGCCAAAAAATAACCACACTATTGATGGTTAAATGCACTTGATGACAGCTTGACCCTGATGATGGTTAAATGTACTTGGTGGCAGCTTGTGCTTGCGCACCACAAGCCACAAAATGGCCGCCGATCACCCCAGAAAAAAGTGACTGAAAAACGCTCTGGGCAGCCTAAAAACAGTGAGCAATTGAATAGCAGCAGTTCAATGATCCACAGCTGTAGATCGATCACTGAATGAAGTCTTTTGGAGGAGTTAATCACTGCCTAATCTCGCCCTAACGTCGCAGCTGCAACCTCTCCCTACACTTGTATCAGCAGAGTGACGTGCAACGCTACGTGACCCAAGCTTATATAGAGGCTGGGTCACATGCTGCACTGGCCAATCACAGCCATGCCAATAGTAGGCATGGCTGTGATGGCCTCTTGGGGCAAGTAGTATGATGCTTGTTGATTGGCTGCTTTGCAGCCTTTCAAAAAGCGCCAAGAAAGTGCCGAACACCGAACTCGAACCCGGACTTTTACGAAAATGTTCGGGTTCGGGTCCGTGTCACGGACACCCCAAAATTCGGTACGAACCCGAACTATACAGTTCGGGTTCGCTCATCCCTACTCATAAAATACCACACAAAAACGCACCATGTTTGTAGGGCATTTTATATTTTCATATTGGCCACCATTAGTGTTGAGCGAAGCAAAGCATCCAAAGCGGAATACTGTCCGAAGTTTAGGAAAACTTCGTTTCTAAACAAATACGAATTTCCTCGATCTTTATGCTAACAGATGTTTTCCTAAAATAGAGGCTGCTTGTGTTAGAAAGTGAAACTAAGGCCCCTTTCACACGAGCAAGTATTCCGCGCGGGTGCAATGCGTGATGCGAATGCATTGCACCCGCACGGAATCCAGACCCATTCATTTCAATGGGTCTGTGTGCATGAGCGTTGGTTTTCACGCATCACTTGTGCGTTGCGTGAAAATCCCAGCATGTTCTATATTCTGCTATTTTCATGCAACACTAGCCCCATAGAAGTGAATGGGGCTGCGTGAAAATCGCATCCGCAAGCAACTGCGGATGTGATGCGTTTTTCACTCATGGTTGCTAAGAGATATTGTTTGTAAACATTCAGTTTTTTTCATCACGCGTGAGCAAAACGCATTAAATCGCTTTGCAACCACGCGATAAAAACTGAACTGAACACGATCGCGGACAAAACTGAATCACTTTGTGAAATCACGCATGTTTCACTGAACGCATTCCCAATGTATTCGGACCTAATCCGCACACGCTCGTCTGCAAGGTGCCTAAGTGGAGAGGAGATAAGCCCAGGAACGCAAGATCACCCGTAATGCTGTGCAGCCAGCCTATCCGCAGTAAACCATCCCCTGTGATGTCACCCGCCTATAAAACCCTCATTTTCGCTGTAAAAACACACAGAAGAATGGCACAAAAATTCTGTAAAATTTGTAAGGTTTCTTATCCTTGTGCAATATAACATTAGTATTTAAGCTCATTGGCTTTGAATGTTTGCCTTTCATGCTTGCTTTGGTTCTCATTTACTATTTATGTGATTGTCTGACACTATATTGTATCTTCCTTCATGTAATTAAACACAAATAAAGACAGCAGTTACTGTCCTCCTAATAAATTAACCAGATCTGGATAATTGTGTCTTTTAATTAAGAGGAATATATTGTAATTGCTGGCACTACTCTGGATAAAAAGTTACAAGTTTCCTATCACAGATTTTATAAAACTGCTAGGCTTCTCTCAGTTCTAAGCTTTGTGTGTTACTGTAAGAACTGTATTACTGTTTTCAAATTATATTTTTTATTATTTTGTAAGAAATTATTGATATTAAAATAGTGATTTGAATCTAAGCAATGCTGCAGAAGAGAAATACATGTTGCATAATGGGTGATAAATAGAGATTGACCGAAGTTTTTTAAAAATTCGATTTGGATGATTCGCCAGAAATTCTTCAAGAAATTTGATTCGTTCCGAATTAATTCATCGCAAATAGCGATAAATCAGGTATACCCTCTAACTGCAAGGGAAGTGCAGGTAGAGGGTATCACCATGTGCATTACGTTCTATTGCACCCACATTCACAGTTAATCTGTTTTGTAGATACTGTGCATCAGTATTACAGGCAGTTGTAATTTATCGCCTTCTATATCACTGTATAGGGCACCAAGATTCATAGCTAATCCCTTCTGTTAGCTGAGGGATTACTGTGCATCAGTATTAGAGGTCAGTAAAAGCGTCAGGTCTAATTTATCGCAATGGACTTTACCGTGCAGTACCCCAAGATTCAAGTAGTGGCCCATGACAGAGCGGAGACGGTGGCAGCAGCAGCAGTTTCAGTAGTGGCCCCATGACAGAGCGGGGACGGTGGCGGCAGCAGCAGCACTGGCAGTAACCATGACGATAGTGAGAATATGACGAAGTGTGGACAGTGTTGGTAGCAGTAGCATTGGCAGTAACCGTGATAATAGTGGCCCCATGACACCAGTGATAAACTTGCACATAGCAACCACTCTAATATAGCTAATGAATGTGTAATGAAAGGGTAAATGAATTTGTATGTTAAAGGGAGTTCTGCCACTTCCCTCAAGCGCTATTAGGAACAGTACTACGAGAACAATACTAATACTAAGTCTGGATCGCTAATTTTTATGTGTATACTCCCCAGTTCTCCTGCTGTGATCCTGCAAATCAGTGCTGTAGTACATTAGCAGGACTTCTCAGCTGTGCGCACATAATGGACAGGACTCCTAAGCACTAATTCAGAAGTCCTCTCAGTGTATTCCAATGCCATTTATGTGTAGTACGGTATACACATAAAAATTAGCGATCCAGACTTACATGTAGCACCACTTCTAATAGTGCTCAAGACACGCTTTAATTACTATGTCCACCTTCACAATAAATGTTTTTTATCTAAAAATAAAAGCAATGACGCAACATTGAAAACAGACTGCAGCTTAGCGTCCCTCCATCCAACTAAACTCTACTTATTGCTAATATTTGGTAGCAAAGATTTTAGTGGAAGATGGAAGGAGGCATGATTGCAGGATTAGACTACACAAGCTTGTTTGTAGTCTGTTACCATGGAGATGCACAGACCTGCTAGAAAACTTTAAAAATCACTTCATTCTACTTTAGAGAGGACATAACAAGACATTTGATTGTGAAGACATACATGACAAAATAAAGCCATTCTCTAGCCATTTATTTTTAAAAAAATGCTGATGCATTAACATAACAAAAGCAGGAATACTCAGCTTATAGATTCCTTTGCCACTCCCGTTCTGATGCTTCCCGAATCCCGCCACAATCTCTGGACATGTGACCACTGCATCCAGTCACTGGCTATAACTGGCTATAACAGTGTCCAGAACATGAAGCGGTCGAGTACTTATCAGTGGTTACTAAGGTGAGTATTATGTATTTTTATTATTTTAGAGCATTCAGTAGTTTTTTTAAAACATTTAATGGCTGGATAATCCTTTTAAAGTATAAATTGAAGCTATGTTTGATTATAATTAGAATTTCTATATTGTGTCATTGTATATTAAATGGAGAATGAAACTGTGCATTTTCTCTTAACATACAAATATGTAATAGTATATGTTTATTTCATTCCATTTTATGCAGCAATATGTTATGTATTCCTGCCCCACAGCAGAAATTATGCTGTATTTTAAATAAGTGGCAGGATACCATTCCCAGAAGATCACTAAAACTCTAGAATGAAGGCCAGGGAGGCACTCAGTTAAATATAAATCTGTTCTTGTCTACAGGGATCTTAGAATTATGACCACATTTTGTGCAAAGTGTCTATCTTAGTTCATTATAGAGTAATTGCTGCAAAACTAAAAATTTTACAAGCCAAGTGACAAACTCTATTAATAACTTGTGATGTATACCAAAAGGACCTCAGAAAAACTGCATCAGAGCAACATGTGAAATCACCCTAAAAAGGATTGTGCACTAATTTATAGACCTCTCAGACTGGTGGGACCAGCATTGGTGATCATATTTCCCTGATCCCAGGTGCTAGGTCCAAGCTTGTTAGCTCCCTGGCCCCTACAAGTAAACTTCTTGTTTGACACCGCAGCAGCCAATCACTTGCTGTTGCTCCCCTTGTGTGATGTCAAATGGTCATGTGATGCAAGAAAAGCAGATCACCTCTGCGGCCAGTGATTGGCTGCAGTGGCGTCAACCTTGAATTTTACATGGAGAGATCCAAGAAATGTAATGAAGGCCATGGAGTGATCAAGCCGGAACCCAGCACGGGAGATCAGGTAAGTATGATCACCAACGCAGGTCCCGCAAGTCAGAAATATCTGGAAATTATTTCACAACCCTTCAAGGTTTCTGTCACACTTAGGGGCACATTTATTAAGACTAGCGTTTTAGACGCCGGTCTCAATAAACTCTTAAGCTGGCGGTGGATCCCCGAAATTATGAAGAGGCGCTGGTCTCTTCATAACTTCGTCGGATCCTTTGCCAGTTCTAAATGTAAGACAGCTTCCGAGCTGTCTTAGATTTAGACCTTTTTCTACGCCTGACCTTTTTTCACAGCTTTCTAAGCATTTTTTATTGTAGGATTTTAAAGCAGGTATTTTTTTTCCTAACATTTTTTAACTCCCATAGAGAGCACTTGTGCCAACTAAACAGGCAGTTGCCAGAAATGAGCCATTTGTTTCTGATAACTGTCTATCGTTAGGCAGAGGAGAGAGTTACATTTGCTACTACTGCGATTGCTCAACCCTATAGAAAATCATTGCTGGCAGCACATTGCTGTTTACACAGGACTATCTGTTGCCAGCAAATGATAATTTAATGTGCCACAGAAAAGATGCAATTACCTAATGAATGAGCATTTGCCTAGGAACACTGGTTTCCAATAGTGTTGATCGAGCACCAAAGTGCTCAGGTGCTCGAGTAGAACACTTTGCAATGCTCGGGTGCTCTACAAAGCACAATGGAAGTCAATGGGAAAAACCGAGCATTAAACTAGGCACCCCCTGCTCTGAAGAGGAGAGGGTGCTGGGTCCCACTGAGGTCTATGCAGAAGACCGTTGTACAGTCAGGGAATCCCCCAGTGTGAGTCCGCGGCTTAGGAGTCCCTGCTTTGACTCCATATATATACATGTCCATATATGGAGTTAGTGCTTGGGGACACCCAGTGTGTTTAAATCAAATTTAACCTCTATTTCTGAAAAGTTTGAGATTTGAACTCACAACCTTCTACATTAGAGGCAAGGACTTTAACCACTCAGCTATAAAGCTGAATTATAAACTATGTCAGACCTCATAGTAGTTTGTCATGTAGTAAGTATTCCTATACAACAGAAGTATCATTTTTATATTTCAGTACAGGTTAACATGTAGCTGTATAGCATAGGGGTTAAAGTTCTTGGCTCTAATGTAGAAGGTTGTGAGTTGAAATCCCAACAGAAACGTTTCAGAAATAGAGGCTAAATTTAGTTTGTATTTAAATTTTATATATTTTTTTTGTAATTGTAGAAAATGTATGGCACAAAATAAATGTGTAACTACTATATACACTGCTCAAAAAAATAAAGGAAACACAAAAATAACATCCTAGATCTGAATTAATTAAATATTCTTCTGAAATACTTACCTGTGTGAAGTTGGCACCCCATGTTCTTAAATTTCAAAAATAAATACACCATTCGTTTGTGCTGCGTTTGTGCTGCTTTGTGCCGCAAAAATGAACGTTTGTGCCGGTTCGGTTCCTGAGATATTGCGAGTTAGATTTTTGTGAAGCCCCGCCCACTTTCCACCCCATGTTTTTAAATTTCAAAAAGAAATACACCATTCGTTTGCGCTGCGTTTGTGCTGGTTTGTGCCATAAAAATGAACATTTGCGCCGCTTTGGTTTCCGAGATATTGCGCGCTTGATTTGCTGAAACCCCGCCCACTTTCCACCCCATGTTTTTAAATTTCAAAAAGAAATACACCATTCGTTTGTGCTGCGTTTGTGCTGGTTTGTGCCGCAAAAAATGAACGTTTGCGCCGCTTTGGTTTCCAAAATATTGCACGCTTGATTTGCTGAAACCCCGCCCACTTTCCACCCCATGTTTTTAAATTTCAAAAAGAAATACATCATTCGTTTGTGCTGCGTTTGTGCTGCAAAAATGAACGTTTGCGCCGCTTTGGTTTCCGAGATATTGCGCGCTTGATTTGCTGAAACCCCGCCCACTTTCCACCCCATGTTTTTAAATTTCAAAAATAAATACACCATTCGTTTGTGCTGCGTTTGTGCTGGTTTGTGCTGCAAAAATTAACGTTTGCACCGCTTTGGTTTCCGAGATATTGCACGCTTGATTTGCACCCCATGTTTTTAACCCTGACCCTAGACCCCCCAGGTGTGCTGCAGCTTGCCCCCCCTCCCGCCCCCCCACAACTATTTTTGGGGCACAAGCATATTATTTTATTTTTTCCTGCGTACGCTGACTGGGGCCAGGACTCTTAGCGTCCGGCCACTGATTGCGCATCGCACACCCCACCGCTGATCAATTTCAGACGGTTGTTCAGCGAGTTTGAATTATTATTTTTTTTTTAATCAAATTTTTTGGCCTTTTTTTATTTTTTTGTCTGTTTGGTTTAGGATAAGTTCGCGAACACCCGTCCCCCCACACACACGCGCATCAAATAAAGTTTATCACGCACACACACACTCCCCTATGGTCGCCGGATGTTCTGGGCTGAGGAGGCATACACCCAGCTTGCCTCCGAGTCCGAGAGCCCCAGTGAGGACGAGGATGACCCCACTTTCCTTTTGTCATCCGCGTCCTCCTCATCATCTAGCGATGATGAAGAGACCCCAAGGAGGCGGAGACACCGCCAGGCGGAGCAAGGGGACCGCCATGCTAGGGACCCTGTGGCCCACACTAGTACGAGAAGCTCTGGGGCTCGTACTAGTTTTCCGGCCCACCAGTTAAGTCCACCCGAGCACCCTGCCGGTGAAGTTGTCTGGTATACCCCAGAGCGTTTTGAGCCCGTGATTCCTGATTTTGTAGGCCAACCAGGAATCCAGATTTCCACAGTGGGTTTCATTGAATATGACTACTTTAGTCTTTTTTTCAGTGACCACTTTGTAAATCTGATGGTGGAGAAAACTAACCTGTACACCCAACAGTTCATTGCTCAACACCCGGGCTCCTTTTTGGCTAGGCCCGGTGGCTGGACTCCGGTCTGTGCAGCCAAGATGAGGACGTTTTGGGGCCTCGTGCTGCATATGGGCCTAGTCAAGAAACCTAGTGTCAGGCATTACTGGAGTGGGGACGTCCTCTACCAGAAGCCACTTTACAGTACGGCCATGACACGTACCCGGTTTGAGGCCACCCGGAAATGCCTGCATTATGCAGATAATGCAGCATGTCCCCCCCCAAGGTGATCCTGCCTATGACCGCCTGTACAAAATCAGGCCGGTCATCGATCACTTTGGGGCCAAATTTGTGCAGGCCGATGTACCTGAAAGGGAGGTCGCGGTTGATGAGTCTCTCATTGCTTTCAAGGGGAGACTCATTTTCCGCCAGTATGTTCCCTCTAAGCGGGCGAGGTATGGCGTGAAGCTGTACAAACTTTGCAAGAGTACCTCAGGGTACACTTACAAGTTTCGTGTGTACGAGGGGCGGGATTCCCGTATTCAACCCCCAGAATGTCCCCCCACTCTGGGTGTTAGCGGGAAACTTGTGTGGGACCTTATGCACCCACTGCTAGATAAGGGTTACCACCTGTACGTGGATAACTTTTATACTAGTATCCCCTTGTTCCAGTGCCTCGCCGCCAGATCCACGTCCGCTTGTGGGACCGTGCGGAAAAATCAACGCAGCCTCCCTACCCACCCCCTCCAGGTACCTATCCCCAGGGGTGCGACCCGTGCCCTTACCAGTGGAAACCTGCTGCTGGTCAGATATAAGGACAAGAGGGATGTCCTTGTACTGTCCACAATTCACGGTAACGGCATCACCCCTGTCCCTGTGCGAGGTACTGCGGCAACGGTCCTCAAGCCCGATTGCATCGTCGACTGCAATCGGTATATGGGAGGAGTTTATCTATCTGATCAAGTCCTCAAGCCATATAACGCCATGCGCAAAACCCGGGCATGGTACAAAAAAGTTGCAGTCTGCTTGGTGCAGGTTGCCTTGTACAACTCTTTTGTGCTGTCATGGAGCGCTGGCAACACAGGGACATTCCTTCAGTTCTATGAGGCAGTCCTCAAGGACCTGATCTTTTCTGACCGGGAAAGAGCAGGCCTGATTACCTCGGGAACTGGAGGCGCCCGGATCGTCCCTGGCCAACACTTTCCAGGTGTGGTCCCCCATACTGGAAAGAAGGGAAGGACCCAAAAAAGGTGCAGAGTGTGTCACAGGAAGGGGATACGGAAGGACACCACTACTCAGTGTGACACATGCCCCGATCATCCGGACCTCTGCATTATTGGTTGCTTCAGGGAGTACCACACTTCCATGGGGTACTAAATTTATGTTCCCCTTCCCCAATTTAGCCACTGACAATCGGATAAAAAACTATGGTTCTCAGACTTGAGACACTAAAACGAAAAAAAAAATATATATATAATATTTAGTAAAACTAAAATAAAAATAAAAAGTTGACATATTAGGTATCGCCGCGTCCGTAAGAATCTGCTCTATAAAAATACCCCATGACCTAACCCCTCAGATGAACACGGTCAAAAAATAAAATAAAACCGGTGCAAAAAAAAGTTTTTTTTGTCACCTTACATCACTGTTGTACCGTTTTTATTTTCTTTTTTGACCATGTTCATCTGAGGGGTTAGGTCATGGGGTATTTTTATAGAGCAGATTCTTACAGACGCGGCTATACCCTATTTGTCAACTTTTTTTATTTATTTTAGTTTTACTAAATATTTTTGAATTTTTTGTTTTTTTGTTTTAGTGTCTCAAGTCTGAGAACCATAGTTTTTTATCCGATTGTCAGTGGCTAAATTGGGGAAGGGGAACATAAATTTAGTACTCCATGGAAGTGTGGTACTCCCTGAAGCAACCAATAATGCAGAGGCCCGGATGATCGGGCACGTGTCACACTGAGTAGTGGTGTCCTTCCCTATCCCCTTCCTGTGGCACACTCTGCACCTTTTTTGGGTCCTTTCCTTCTTTCCAGTATGGGGGACCACACCTGGAAAGTGTTGGCCAGGGACGATCCGGGCGCCTCCAGTTCCCGAGGTACTCCGGCCTGCTCTTTCCCGGTCAGAAAAGATCAGGTCCTTGAGGACTGCCTCATAAAACTGAAGGAATGTCCCTGTGTTGCCAGCACTCCGGGACAGCACAAAAGAGTTGTACAAGGCAACCTGCACCAAGCAGACCGCAACATTTGCGCATTGCGTTATATGGCTTAAGGACTTGATCAGATAGATAAACTCTCCATATACCGATTGCAGTCGACGATGCAATCGGGCATGAGGACCGTTGCCGCGGTACCTCGCACAGGGACAGGGGTGATACCGTTACCGTGAATTGTGGACAGTACAAGGACATCAATCTTGTCCTTATATCTGACCAGCAACAGGTTTTCACTGGTAAGGGCACGGGTCGCACCCCTGGGGATAGGTACCTGGAGGGGGTGGGTAGGGAGGCTGCGTTGATTTTTCCGCACGATCCCACAAGAGGACGTGGATCTGGCGGCGAGGGACTGGAACAAGGGGATACTAGTATAAAAGTTATCCACGTACAGGTGGTAACCCTTAACTAGCAGTGGGTGCATAAGTTCCCACACAAGTTTCCCGCTAACACCCAGAGTGGTAGGACATTCTGGGGGTTGAATACAGGAATCCCGCCCCTCGTACACACGAAACTTGTAAGTTTACCCTGAGGTACTCTTGCAAAGTTTGTACAGCTTCACGCCATACCTCGCCCGCTTAGAGGGAACATACTGGCGTAAAATGAGTCTCCCCTTGAAAGCAATAAGAGACTCATCAACCGCGACCTCCCTTTCAGGTACATCGGCCTGCACAAATTTGGCCCCAAAGTGATCCATGACCGGCCTGATTTTGTACAGGCAGTCATAGGCAGGACATGCAGGCATAATGCAGGCATTTCCAGGTGGCCTCAAACCGGGTACGTGTCATGGCCGTACTGTAAAGTGGGACGTCCCCACTCCAGTAATGCCTGACACTAAGTTTCTTGACTAGGCCCATATGCAGCACGAGGCCCCAAAATGTCCTCATCTTGGCTGCACAGACCGGAGCCACCGGGCCTAGCCAAAAAGGAGCCCGGGTGTTGAGCAATGAACTGTTGGGTGTACAGGTTCGCCTGCTCCAACATCAGATTCACAAAGTGGTCACTGAAAAAAAGTAGTCGTATTCAGTGAAGCCCACTGTGGAAATCTGGATTCCTGGTTGGCCTACAAAATCAGTAATCACGGGCTCAAAACGCTCTGGGGTATACCAGACAAGTTCACCGGTAGGGGGCTCCGGTGGACTTAACTGGTGGGCCGGAAAACTAGTACGAGCCCCAGAGCTTCTCATACTAGGGTGGGCCACAGGGTCCCTAGCATGGCGGTCCCCTTGTTCCGCCTGGCAGCGTCTCCGCCGCCTTGGGGGCTCATCATCATCATCGTTAGATGATGAGGAGGACACGGATGACAAAAGAAAAGTGGGGTCATCCGCGTCCTCACTGGGGCTCTTGGACTCGGAGGCAAGCTGGGTGTATGCCTCCACAGCCCAGAACATCCGGCGGGCCATAGGGGAGTGTGTGTGCGTGATAAACTTTATTTGGTGTGCGTGTGTGTGGGGGGACGGGTGTTTGCAAACTTATCCTAAACCTAACAGACAAAAAAATAAAAAAATAAAAATAAAAAATTTTTTTTTTGAAAATTCAAACTCGCTGATCAACCGTCCGAAGTTGATCAGCGGTGGGGTGTGCGATGCACGAACAGTGGCCGAACGCTAAGAGTCCCGGCCACAGTCAGCATACGCGGAAAAAAATAAAATAATATGCTTGTGCCCCAAAAAAATTGTGGGGGGGTGGGAGGGAGGCAAGCTGCAGCACACCTGGGGGGTCTAGGGTCAGGGTTAAAAACATGGGGTGGAAAGTGGGCGGGGTTTCAGCAAATAAAGCGTGCAATATCTCGGAAACCAAAGCGGCGCAAACGTTTATTTTTGCGGCACAAACCAGCACAAACGCAGCACAAACGAATGGTGTATTATTTTTGACATTTAAGAACATGGGGTGGAAAGTGGGCGGGGTTTCAGCAAATCAAGCGTGCAATATCTCGGAAACCAAAGCGGCGCAAAGGTTCATTTTTGCAGCACAAACCAGCACAAACGCAGCACAAACGAATGGTGTATTTCTTTTTGAAATTTAAAAACATCGGGTGGAAAGTGGGCGGGGTTTCAGCAAATCAAGTGCGCAATATCTCAGTAAAACAAAGCAGCGCAAACGTTCATTTTTGCGGCACAAACCAGCACAAACGCAGCACAAACGAATGGTGTATTTCTTTTTGAAATTTAAAAACATGGGGTGGAAAGTGGGCGGGGTTTCAGCAAATTAAGCGCGCAATATCTCGGAAACCAAAGCGGCGCAAACGTTCATTTTTGCAGCACAAACCAGCACAAATGCAGCACAAACAAATGGTGTATTTCTTTTTGAAATTTAAAAACATGGGGTGGAAAGTGGGCGGGGTTTTAGCAAATCAAGCTTGCAATATTTCAGAAACCAAAGCGGCGCAAACGTTCATTTTTGCGGCACAAACCAGCACAAACGCAGCACAAACGAATGGTGTATTTCTTTTTGAAATTTAAAAACATGGGGTGGAAAGTGGGCGGGGTTTCAGCAAATCAAGCGTGCAATATTTCGGAAACCAAAGCGGCGCAAACGTTCATTTTTGCGGCACAAACGCAGCACAAACGAATGGTGTATTTCTTTTTGAAATTTAATAACATGGGGTGGAAAGTGGGCGGGGCTTCATAAAAATCTAACTCGCAATATCTCAGGAACCGAACCGGCACAAACGTTCATTTTTGCGGCACAAACCAGCACAAACACAGCACAAACGAATGGTGTATTTCTTTTTGAAATTTAAGAACATGGGGTGCCAACTTCACACAGGTGAAATACTTTGTTCTTTACATAGTTGAATGTGCTGACATCAAAATCACACAAAAATAAAAAATTGGAAATCAAATTTTTCAACCCATGGAGGTCTAGATTTGGAGTCACACTCAAAATTAAAGTGGAAAAACACACTACAGGCTGATCCAACTTTGATGTAATGTCCTTAAAACAAGTCAAAATGAGGCTCAGTAGTGTGTGTGGCCTCCACGTGCCTGTATGACCTCCCTACAACGCCTGTGCATGCTCCTGATGAGGTGGAGGACGGTCTCCTGAGGGATCTCCTCCCAGACCTGGACTAAAGCATCTGCCAACTCCTGTACAGTCTGTGGTGCAACGTTGGTGGATAGAGCGAGACATGATGTCCCAGATGTGCTCAATTGGATTCAGGTCTGGGGAACGGGCGGGGCTAATCCATCTTTGATGTAATGTCCTTAAAACAAGTCAAAATGAGGCTCAGTAGTGTGTGTGGCCTCCACGTGCCTGTATGACCTCCCTACAACGCCTGTGCATGCTCCTGATGAGGTGGCGGACTGTCTCCTGAGGGATCTCCTCCCAGACCTGGACTAAAGCATCTGCCAACTCCTGGACAGTCTGTGGTGCAACGTTGGTGGATAGAGCGAGACATGATGTCCCAGATGTGCTCAATTGGATTCAGGTCTGGGGAACGGGCGGGCCAGTCCATAGCATCAATGCCTTCGTCTTGCAGGAACTGCTGACACACTCCAGCCACATGAGGTCTAGCATTGTCTTGCATTAGGAGGAACCCAGGGCCAACTGCACCAGCATATGGTCTCACAAGGGGTCTGAGGATCTCATCTCGGTACCTAATGGCAGTCAGGCTACCTCTGGCGAGCACATGGAGGGCTGTGCGGCCCTCCAAAGAAATGCCACCCCACACCATTACTGACCCAATGCCAAACCAGTCATGCTGGAGGATGTTGCAGGCAGCAGAACGTTCTCCACAGCGTCTCAAGACTGTCACGTCTGTCACATGTGCTCAGTGTGAACCTGCTTTCATCTGTGAAGAGCACAGGGCGCCAGTGGCGAATTTGCCAATCTTGGTGTTCTCTGGCAAATGCCAAACGTCCTGCACGGTGTTGGGCTGTAAGCACAACCCCCACCTGTGGACGTCGGGCCCTCATATCACCCTCATGGAGTCTGTTTCTGACCGTTTGAGCAGACACATGCACATTTGTGGCCTGCTGGAGGTCATTTTGCAGGGCTCTGGCAGTGCTCCTCCTGTTCCTCCTTGCACAAAGGCGGAGGTAGCGGTCCTGCTGCTGGGTTGTTGCCCTCCTACGGCCTCCTCCATGTCTCCTGATGTACTGGCCTGTCTCCTGGTAGCGCCTCCATGCTCTGGACACTACGCTGACAGACACAGCAAACCTTCTTGCCTCAGCTCGCATTGATGTGCCATCCTGGATAAGCTGCACTACCTGAGCCACTTGTGTGGGTTGTAGACTCCGTCTCATGCTACTACTAGAGTGAAAGCACTGCCAGCATTCAAAAGTGACCAAAACATCAGCCAGGAAGCATAGGAACTGAGAAGTGGTCTGTGGTCACCACCTGCAGAACCACTCCTTTATTGGGGGTGTCTTGCTAATTGCCTATAATTTCCACCTGTTGTCTATCCCATTTGCACAACAGCATGTGAAATTGATTGTCACTCAGTGTTGCTTCCTAAGTGGACAGTTTGATTTCACAGAAGTGTGATTGACTTGGAGTTACATTGTGTTGTTTAATTGTTCCCTTTATTTTTTTGAGCAGTGTGTATATATATATATATATATAATCATACTTCTGATATATATGAATGCATAATATGTGGGAAACTACTACTGATGTTTTAAGCCATAATATATTTACATATATTATAATATGTTGTATATTCTAAATATATAATAATATATGTAAATATATTATGGCTAAAAATTTATTTATATATATATATGTGTATTTAAATAAAATTTTGCCTCTATTTCTGAAAAGTTTCTGCTATGATTTGAACTCGCAACCTTCTACATTAGAGCCAAGAACCTTAACCACTACGCTATACAGCTACATGTTAACTGGCAGTGAAATATGAAATTATACTTCTGTATACGAATACTTACTATATGACATACTACTATGAGGTTTTTCTGACACAGTTTATCATTCAGCTTTATAGCTGAGTGGTTAAATTCCTTGCCTCTAATGTAGAAGATTGTGAGTTTAAATCCCAGTAGAACCTTTTCAGAAATAGAGGCTAAATTGGATTTAAATACACTGACTCGAGCACACGAGGTATTCGGCTGAGCATCGCGATGATCATCAGCCTGTCTAAAAGGGAAAAACAAGATACCTAGAACATGCTATTTTTTTGTAAATAATGCTGAAACCGACAAATGTTATTCAAAAATGCTCAGGACAGGCCATCAATAGCTGATCAGCAGGGGTCCAATCGCCAGATGTTGGCAGTGGAACTTCACAGCTCTGCCAATCTTGTAATGAAAGGAGCTTGATACTACAGAGCTCCTTTCATTGAAGTCAAGCTGTGAAGTCAGCTGTGTAGTTCCAGCTTTGACTTCTGGTGGGTTGGGGTTGTCTGACACTCACCAGTCAGCTAGTGATGGCTTATCCTGAGGATAGGAAATCACTTATGTAGTAAAGGTTGGAAAACCCCTTTAAAAACTGTGCCAGATTTATCACAGTGGCTAAATCTGGCACACCTATACGCTGTCTAGTCTAACTTTACACCATCTATTTGTTGGTTTAATTTACTCCAAACAATGCAACAATATTTTGGGGCATAGAGAGCCAAATTTAAGGTACACCAGTATTTATCCAGCAGAAAGCCAGCAGTCATGCATCGTAGTGCTTCCGTGGTCTTACGAGTCTTGCCTCCACTCTGTATCTTGAGGATTGCGGACCCATTCAAGTCAATGTGGTCCGCAAGATGGGCTCAGGGCACATACGCTAGTGTGCATGAGCCCTTATAAATATGAATCCAGCCATACACTACTTAGGCTGCCATCCCACATACAGCTCTTGTGGCAGTTTTTGATTAATTTTTTTAACACCTTCACAACTGCCGCTGTATATGTGCGGTGGAAGTCGTGTCTTTAAACATGGCGCCTGCTCACACAGAGACCTGTGGCAGCTGTATGCGATCAGCCATAAGTCTGATCACATATGTTTAACCCCTCAGATGCCGTGGTAAAATCTGAGTGGTCTGGAAACAGGAGCCGCGTGATCCCGCTCCCGTAACAGTGATCACCGGCTGAGATCATGGAACCTGGTACACTATACTAGTAGACAGAAGCTTCAAGCAGGCTTTGGTAGCCATTAGTAAAATATACCAATACAGGCCACTGGGTGGCAGCACTGTATTGTTATATTGAAAATGAAGTGTTCAATGATGGCTGTATAACCATCACAGAACACAATGGCAATCTAATGATTGCCAGTTAGCTAATGATTCACCCAGGGTGACTTAAAAAAAAGTTAAAAAAATAAACATTTAAAAAAGTAGAGATGCGCAAATTTTTCAAAAATTCTATTCGCCAGTTCGCGATTTTTTGGGAAAAAATTTAGTTTGATCTGAATTTACTTGCGGCGAATTTCGTTAAAAAATTGCTATTTCTTGGCTGCAGAGAGACTTTATAGTGGTGTAGAACACTGTGCCTTGCAGTAACACGCATAGGGAATCTGCTCTGGTAGTGAAATAATACTGCACACTTCACTTATTTGGGCAGTCACGGGGCCAAAACGGACAAAATAACTCAAGTATGAACTCAGCCTTACAGGTCGATGTTAGAGCCAAGAAGAAACACACTCCTTTTACAACGTCGTCAGCTGATTCCACATAGATGTCTACAGAACCTGTTCTATTAAACGCTTATACAAGTAGAGCCCCCCGACAGAATGGAGAGGCTGTCAGAAGTAAGTTTTTGTCGACGTCACGGATTACTTTGCCCTTCCTCTGATCTGTCAGAACAATAACCCCCAAAAAACAGATCCTGTCTGTGGAGCATCCACCTTCACTCGGTCAGCCTTTGGTCAGTAATCCATCAGTATTTCTAATGCCAAAAAAAACAGGAGTGGATCAAAAACAGAGATGACCGAGTCAACCATTCAAGAACCACTGGGTTGCTGGTCAAGACACGACCACTAGATAACACTGGGAGCTCAGACCTTTCGCTGCGACTCCTGCTGCCACGTCCCCTTACTCTGCTGCGACCTGTGCCTGCACCAGAAACACGTAGGCCTCTGCCACTCCCATGTGCAGGTCCTGGCACTTCTCTGTCTGACATACTGTTAGATCAGATAAATAAATAAATAAATAGGAAATTAAAACACCCCAAAAGAGTCTGTAATTTTCTCACTTTGCCACACAACGGCTAATAAGACCTTTTTTTCCTCACTAATACACGCCACAAAAGGATTTAGAACATATAACTGCACAGCACAAGGGCAAATAAGACGTAGAAATATTTCCTTGTGATGAACCCTGTTAATGCTTCAAACAGCACTTGCACTCCAATAACAAGAACAGTTTGCTGGAATTACAGAGCTGTATAATGGCAATTTGGATCCCCTAGGCCTCTTGCACATGAACGCTTTTTTTTCCCGTTTACGTTCAGTTTTTTGTGTTCTGTATACTGACCGTATACGGAACCATTCATTTCAATGAATCCGCGAAAAAATGGAAGGTACTCCGTATGCCGTCCGTTTCCGTATTGTCGTTTTTCCGTTCTTTTCAAAGATAGAACATGTCCTATTATTGTCCGCATAACGGACAAGGATAGTACTGTTCTATCAGGTGCCAGCTGTTCTGTTCCGCCAAGAACGGAATGCACACGGATATCATCTGTACTTTTTGCGGATCTGTTTTTTGCGGACCGCAAAATACTGAAAAAGCCATACGGTCGTGTGCAAGAGGCCTTACCCAGGCTGTAACCTCCCTACTGAACCCTGTTCAACATAAATGTTGCGCAATGATTCTTCACTATCCTTTACCTACACCTTGAATAATCTTTCCCTGCACTTGTAAATCGTTTTTTTTAGCACAATAAAGTTTTTTCTAACACTGTCCCTAGCGCCTGCTGACGTCTCTCCCTGCACTAAGTACACTGGTAAATGGCAGAATCTAAGATGGCTGACGCTATTTATAGGGCTGTGACATCACAGGGCTGGCTGGCTGCTGATTGGCTGCATGCATGGCATTATGGGTGATCCCGCCTTCCCAGAGTTGCTTGCTTCATGTCCTCACACGTGCAGCAGCCATTTTAGGAAAAAATGCTATTCGTTAACACGAATTGCGAGGAAATTTGGATTCGTGCGAATCGAATAAAACCTGAAATTTGGATCGAATTCCACTTCGGCAACTTCGATTCGCTGATCTCTAAATATAAGCATTCAAATCACCATTTTTGCCCCAAATAAAAATAAAAATACTTTAAAAAAAATACACATGATGGGTATCGCCGCACGTGAAAACAAATCTACTATTAAAATATAACAATATTTATCCCATACGGCAAATGGATTAATGGAAGAAAAAAAATGGCCAATTCACAATTTTTTGTCAAACTTTTTATAAAAAGTGATCAAAATGTCATGACTGAAAAGAACAAATCACCCTGCAAAAAATGAGCTCTCATATAGCTCCGTACGCATAACTCCAAAAAGTTATTCTTTCAGAATTAAACCGCAATAAACATTACATGAGTGTGGTATTGTTTTAATCGTACTGACCTGGAGAATGAAAGTAGCAGGTCAATTTTACTGCATAGTGAATGCTGTGGCAAAATGTAGTTTTTTTCCAATTTTTTCCCACTACCCACCACATTTTATGCAACCGTAAATGGTGCCATTAGAAAGTACAGCATATTCCGCAAAATCTAAGCCCTCATACGGCTATGTGAATGGAAAAAAATATATAAAAAATTGATTAATTCATTAATCTTTTATTATATTAAGTGTCTTTTATTCCTATGAAAAGTATTATTAATCGGGCAGTATTTATTGTTAGTTAACGGTTTCTTTTTTTCTTCTTTTTTTTTTTTTTTTTTTTAGGAAACAAAGAAAGTGGCGACTTTCCCCAGTTTTGTGGATGGTATGTATGCACTACTCTCTAGCTTCTATGTACTTCTCTCTAGCTTGTATGCACTCCTCTCTAACTTTTACATACTCCTCTCTAGCTTCTATGTACTCTAGCTTGTGTGGGCTCCTCTCTAGCTTGTGTGTGCTCCACTCTAGCTTGTGTGGGCTCCACTCTAGCTTGTGTGGGCTCCACTCTAGCTTGTGTGGGCTCCACTCTAGCTTGTGTGGGCTCCACTCTAGCTTGTGTGGGCTCCTCTCTAGCTTGTAGGGACTCCTCTCTAGCTTGTAGGAGCTCCTCTCTAGCTTGTAGGAGCTCCTCTCTAGCTTGTATGGGCTCCTCTCTAGCTTGTATGGGCTCCTCTCTAGCTTGTGTGGGCTCCTACCTAGCTTGTGTGGGCTCCTCTCTAGCTTGTGTGGGTTCCTCTCTAGCTTGTGTGGACTCCTCCCTAGCTTGTATGCACTCCTCTCTAGCTTGTATGTGCTTCTCTCTAGCTAGTATTTACTTCTCTCTAGCTTGTATGGACTTTTCTCTAGCTTGTATGGACTCCTCTCTAGCTTGCATGGACTCCTCTCTAGCTTGCATGGACTCCTCTCTAGCTTGCATGGACTCCTCTCTAGCTTGTATGCACTCCTCTCTAGCTTGTATGCACTCCTCTCTAGCTTGTATGTGCTTCTCTCTAGCATGTGTAGAATTCTATTTAGCTTGTATGTACTCATTATCTTCCTTTTATTTGTGTATTAGCAGTCACATTACTCTGATAGCATGGATTTCAAAATGCCCTCCTTTCCAGTATCTTGGCTTTTGGAAGTGATGGGGACCAGTTCTTACTCACAAGAGTTTCAGTCAATCAATCAATCACACGTGCAAAAGGAAACATCACTAGCAATGATGTACCATTCTTGCTCACGTAACCACAGAAGCCAGTGAGTGGCTGCAGCAGTTTCATGACCAAGAACGGCTGCCCATCTCTTCCAGTCCTGCAGGACTTCCAGGAACCACAGTTCTGGAATGGAAAGGCATTTGAAAGTGGAGAAATGTTTTTTCTATTTCTTGAACACACTGCTGCCTGACAGATTTTTTTTTTAGGCTGTTCAACCCCTTTAATGTACTGGACATTATATTTAGCATAGATTTGTTCCTTCTAGTACAAATTCAGATAGAGAACCTACAGAATTTGTGGTTTATAAAAAGGTGAATGTTAAGAATGTGTAGCCTCTTGGACTCAGGATTATAGAAACTGAGGGTGATGTGTATTGAATGTGGAAGTAATTATCACTCATTGTCTCCCACGAGCATTGATTAAGTGATAATCTTCAGAAGCTCTTAAGAAGTAATTTGAAGAACCAAGTGACTAAAAGACTTAATTAAGCTAAAAGCCTTGGTTTGGGTGTCATTTTCTGTGACTTCATGGAGGGTTGCTGCATGGTTTCTGTATTAATGTGTTTGTTTCAATGTGTTTAAGGCAATGTGTCACCTATAATTTTTTAACTAATTAAAACCAGATAGTAATACATATTCATTTTTTCTAATGTTTTGGGATTGTAGTTTTTTTATTCTATTTTCTGTACATAATTATGGGGGTATGAGGACAACCATCTTGCATGTTACCAGCATTTAAAGTTATGCTTCACATTGACTTCTATGCGATAGCTTTCTAGGCATGCTTTGTGACTTGTGTAGAGGATGTCATACAGGGAGGGGAGTAGATAAGATGTGCCATAATGTATTGTGAATGTTGGATTCTGTGGTATCAGTATGTAGGTAATATCTGTCATTGTAATTCTGCCTGTGATGACAATGAGACGACTGCTGAGAAGTAATCTCCCCGGAATAGCCTATTATTACACCTAGTGGATTATATGATTTTTTAAAATATAGATGACATGGGAGATTAAACAAAATCTATATTCTAAAATATGTTTAACATTAAAACTAGATTTTTACATTAGGTCATTTTATGATGACATTTTCCTTTTAAAGCTTTTATAAATAATGTGCATATAAAATTTCTATGTTTAACAGCAAGAGTCATTTATGATTGGACAGCCTGCCTCATTTGAAAAATATCGGTCACAGTTTTTTGCTATAATCAGTCTTATCCTATAATATGTTCTTGTTGGAATATTCAATTCGATTCGGTCTTACTTTTTATTGTCCCACTACACCTGTTCAGGTCTCTTAATAGGTATTTTGAGTGTAGCTTGTAGAACGGCTCTGACCAATTATATGCATTGTTGCCTGCAGGGTATGTGATGTCACATGACCGGTCAGTAAGCTGTCAGGATGTGGATGAAGGCGCTAAATTTTGTATTTTAAGAAGGCTGGCCAGGGACAAAATACTTCATACATATTTGTGATTTTTTTCTAAGACTTGCAGATGACGAGGACCATAATATAAGTGAGTTAAAGTGAATCTATCAGCTTAATATGCTGCCTTATTTAAGGGCAGCATGTTATAACTACAGGTTCATGCATTTAGAAGCAAAAATGGCGCAAAAAGTACTAGCAGAGCACTGAAAGAATATGCTGGTCTTATATTAAGAGTCCAGTTGTATTCATGAACAGAACCCTGTCCTAACCCCCGGGGGCCACGATTGACAGGCTGCTGTATATGTACTGTCAATCTATCTTGAGAAGTGCATCCTTTGCTGGTAGTAGCAAAGTGGCCCAGTAATTTTTTGTGCCATCTTGTCTAGCTTGTACCTATAGCTATAATATACTGTCCTTACATAAGGCAGCATATTACGCTGACATATCCACTAACCCTTTCCAGTCATTAAAAACCGAGCCTGCTCGCGAATGCAGCAGGCACCATAGTTGTTAGGTTGATGCAGACATTAGCCACAGCAGATACCTGTGGCTAATGTCTGCGACTGGCAATAACGCAGATCTCAGATATCATGGTTAATTGTGACCACGACAACTGAAGTGGTTTTGACAGGGCTCCCGGGGCTTCAACAGCTTCCTTGTGCAGAGATCGGGAAAGCAGTTGCTTCTACATAACAACTTGGGGCCCTGCAGGTGACAGGGCTACATAAGAACATAGTGAATCTGCAATGCATTGCAGTGATAATCCATTGAAATGTATTGGAGAAGCAGTCTAATGTTTGCTTGTTATAGCTAACTAGGGTAATTAAAAAAAGTGATTTAAAAAATATATATATATATATATATATATTTAAACTCTAATCACCTCTCTTTCTCCATAATTAAAATAAAAATAAATAATAATAAAAAATTTATATCATAGGCCTCACCGCATCCTGAAATGCCAGCACTATTAAAATATAAAGTATTTATCCTGTACGGTGAATGTCGTAATGGGGATAAAAATCTAAATGTCCGGTTCGACAATTTTTGGATGCTTCACCTCCAATTGAAATTGCATAAAAAGTGATCAAATGTTATACACACTCCAAAATGGCATTAATAAAAACTACAGACCGCAAAAAGTAAGACCCTACACAGCTCAGTAGATAAACTTTATAAAAGATAATGAGGGTCAAAATACAGGGAGTGCAGAATTATTAGGCAAATGAGTATTTTGACCACATCATCCTCTTTATGCATGTTGTCTTACTCCAAGCTGTATAGGCTCGAAAGCCTACTACCAATTAAGCATATTAGGTGATGTGCATCTCTGTAATGAGAAGGGGTGTGGTCTAATGACATCAACACCCTATATCAGGTGTGCATAATTATTAGGCAACTTCCTTTCCTTTGGCAAAATGGGTCAAAAGAAGGACTTGACAGGCTCAGAAAAGTAAAAAATAGTGAGATATCTTGCAGAGGGATGCAGCACTCTTAAAATTGCAAAGCTTCTGAAGCGTGATCATCGAACAATCAAGCGTTTCATTCAAAATAGTCAACAGGGTCGCAAGAAGCGTGTGGAAAAACCAAGGCGCAAAATAACTGCCCATGAACTGAGAAAAGTCAAGCGTGCAGCTGCCAAGATGCCACTTGCCACCAGTTTGGCCATATTTCAGAGCTGCAACATCACTGGAGTGCCCAAAAGCACAAGGTGTGCAATACTCAGAGACATGGCCAAGGTAAGAAAGGCTGAAAGACGACCACCACTGAACAAGACACACAAGCTGAAACGTCAAGACTGGGCCAAGAAATACCTCAAGACTGATTTATGGACTGATGAAATGAGAGTGAGTCTTGATGGGCCAGATGGATGGGCCCGTGGCTGGATTGGTAAAGGGCAGAGAGCTCCAGTCCGACTCAGACGCCAGCAAGGTGGAGGTGGAGTACTGGTTTGGGCTGGTATCATCAAAGATGAGCTTGTGGGGCCTTTTCGGGTTGAGGATGGAGTCAAGCTCAACTCCCAGTCCTACTGCCAGTTTCTGGAAGACACCTTCTTCAAGCAGTGGTACAGGAAGAAGTCTGCATCCTTCAAGAAAAACATGATTTTCATGCAGGACAATGCTCCATCACACGCGTCCAAGTACTCCACAGCGTGGCTGGCAAGAAAGGGTATAAAAGAAGAAAATCTAATGACATGGCCTCCTTGTTCACCTGATCTGAACCCCATTGAGAACCTGTGGTCCATCATCAAATGTGAGATTTACAAGGAGGGAAAACAGTACACCTCTCTGAACAGTGTCTGGGAGGCTGTGGTTGCTGCTGCACGCAATGTTGATGGTGAACAGATCAAAACACTGACAGAATCCATGGATGGCAGGCTTTTGAGTGTCCTTGCAAAGAAAGGTGGCTATATTGGTCACTGATTTGTTTTTGTTTTGTTTTTGAATGTCAGAAATGTATATTTGTGAATGTTGAGATGTTATATTGGTTTCACTGGTAAAAATAAATAATTGAAATGGGTATATATTTGTTTTTTGTTAAGTTGCCTAATAATTATGCACAGTAATAGTCACCTGCACACACAGATATCCCCCTAAAATAGCTAAAACTAAAAACAAACTAAAAACTACTTCCAAAAATATTCAGCTTTGATATTAATGAGTTTTTTGGGTTCATTGAGAACATGGTTGTTGTTCAATAATAAAATTAATCCTCAAAAATACAACTTGCCTAATAATTCTGCACTCCCTGTATGGTGATGAAAAGAAAAAGTTTTTTACAAAGTTTCATTTTCTTGTAGTATTAAAACAGAACAAAATATATAAATGTGGTACGATTGTAATTGTAGTAACCCAGAGAATGAAGGTTTTACTGCACAGGGAATGTCGTAAAAACGAAACCCCTAAAATGATGGCAGAATTGCAATTTTTTTTTTCCAATGCCACCCCATTTGGAATTTGTTTCCAGATTCCCACTACATTGTATGCAATATTAAATGGTGCAATTAGAAAGTAAAACTTGACCCACAAAAAAGAAGCCCTCTTACGGCAATGTGAATGGAAAAATAAAAAGTTATGGGTTTGGGAAGACAGGGAGTAAAAAAGAATAAGACAAAAACAGAAAATTGCAGGGTGGTTAATAGGTTAAAGAAAATAACCCTCACATATTATTACATGTATTTATTATATTATTCTAAAAAACTATGGCCCAGGCTAACTAATCGTAATGATGGCGTAAGCTTAGACAGGCTGTGTAGACCTGCCCCAGTTGTTTCACAGGGGCTCAGCCCAATTGATAAATGTCGTGCAGGGATAGAAACTTTTCACCGACTCTATAACAACTATTGGTTGGCTTACTATGACAGATTTTTTTTACGCCACAATTGAGCTGAACTTTTGGAGCAAAATGGCACATCTTAGGTCCCCTTTCCCCTAAAACTCCACCCACTTTCTGTTAAGCCCCATCCCTTGTCAAGCATATCGGAAAAAAAGTTTAGAAACCCTAGATGTGCTAAAATGCACCACTTTTTTGCATATTTTTGGCACAGGCACATTAGTAAAGCTGGGCTAATGTCTCTTTTCCACTGTGTGTAAAGTTATGGTCAAATCCCACAAAACCTGTGTTTTCCTCATACTCCATATTTTTATTTCATCTGAATAAATTCTGTTTATTACTCCCCTTAAGCTATATTATTTTGTAATGTTTCATAAAATTGCTAAGAAAACAGCGTATTACACTGCAGTATGGTCTAAAGAAAGTTTATGTCATGCATCAGTCATGTGGAGGTTAACCTTTGAAGTAAGCAATGCAACAGTAGTTTCCCCAGATTTAATACAGGATTAAAGTGCCTACTGAGGACCCAAATGCAAGTTCTCAATACCGCCATACAGGAAGAGTAGGAAAGCATGTCACTGGCTTAAAGTGCAGAAGAGCCCACCCAGCAGTTGAAATGGTGATCTGAGATAGGCCAGTGTGTAACCACTAGTGTTGATCACGAATATTCGAATTGCAAATTTTTAGCGCGAATATAGCTTACTTAGAAAATTCGTGAATATTTAGAATATAGTGATATATATTCGGAATTTCAAATCTTCGAGATTTTTTTATCGCTAATTTTTTAATTGCCGAGTAAAAACATGATTCCTCCCTGCTTCTTGCTTGTGGGCCAATGACTCATTGGCCCACAAGCAAGAAGCAGGGAGGAATCATGACTTTAAATGGGAAAAATTATGGATATAAAAAAAAACGAATATATAGCTCTATATCGAATATATTAGTTTTTTCGAATATTCGTAATATTCTAAAACAAGAATATATAGCAATATAGCGAATATTCGAAAAAAATAACTAACATAGAGCAATATAGCTAATATAGTGCTATAATCTTCTTTGTCTAATAGTTATATTAGCACTATATTAGCTAAATTGCTCTATATTCGTTTTTTTTTTTAGAATATTCGCTGTATTGCTATATATTCTTGTTTTAGAATATTACGAATATTTGAAAAAAAATTAATATATTCAATATAGTGCTATGACTCATTGACCCACAAGCAAGAAGCAGGGAGGTATCATGTTTTTACTCGGCAATTGAAAAATTTGCGATAAAAACTCGCATTACGAAAATTCGCATATTACGCGATCATTACCTTGTTGATTTTTCGAGTAAAAAAAATAGTAGAATATAACGAATATTCGAATTTGCAAATATTCTCCAAATATTCTACAAAATATTCGCGAAATATCGCAAATTCGAATATGACCCCTGCCGCTCATCACTAGTAACCACCTCTCATCTCAAGGTGTACACCTCTTTCTCCTCACATTGGACTGTCAATTAACATGCATATTATCCCCTATTTCAACATCTTAAAATGGTTGTTTAGCTTTAACTTTTGATAGAAACCTGTTGTAGTGTACCTGTTGAAAAAAATCATACTCCCCGCTGCTCCATTTCTGCTCCCTAGCTCTCTTCAGTGGTCTTTAAGTCATTTTCCTGTAATCTTCTGGACAGACAGGGTCACTTGCGCCACTGCAGCCAATGACTCACCTCAGCAGAGGCGTGTCCCCCAGTGGCACATCACTGCTGAAGCCAGTCATGCCGCATGTAACCCTGTCCGTCTGGCATAAAAATGTGGGGCGTGATAAATTCTATCTGCAGCCTCTCTAAATGTTTAATCATATTCATGTGACTAGATTTTCAATTCATATGTTTGAAAAACTAATGAAATACAGTAGGGCATGCAACAATAAAGAGCAATTTATGTTGATTGAGCTCTTCCAATAGCATATAAATTACAATGCGTGCCTAACTTTGTAAGCAGGTTATTATACCAGCCGCTATTTCCTCATTCCACTCACTTTGTTTCAGATTATTAACATTTCTATTCCATCCTCATGAAATAATAATTTCTGAACTGGCAATAATTTCTTAACATTTATACCGTAACTTGAATATTATCAAAGGGCATGTGAAATATGAAAAAAAGAACTCATGTTTGGTTATAAATTATATATTTTGCATTTGCAGCTGAACTTCAAGGCTGAATATCTGTTAAAATTTGTATATTAAATGGTGTGGATTCAGATGTATTTTTTAACTACTTTACTATAGCTGGCCATACACATTAGTCTTTTGTAGGCCGAATCCACAGAGGAAGGGTCTGGCTGACACACTATCTTGTATGGGGAGGTCCTGACTCTCCCCCGACAGATGATGTTAGATGAGACATAGATCTTGAAAAATGATATTTTCGCCCTATCCTTTTGTTCTCCTGAGAGATAAACTGCTGCCAGAAGTAGCTTTCTCTGCTCTTCCAATAGAATACACATACACGTTCGGTCGAGCTAAACATGTATGCGTATGGGGAGGGAATTGGGAAAGATAGCTGTCGGCCAAATGATAATTTGGCCTACAGCTATTGAATGTGTATGGGTAGCTAATGACCGTAGTGCAGTCTTCCATTTTTGAATTCTTTTCAAGGGTTCTATTGTCTTTCAGATAACTCATACACTAATTACTATCCATAGCTCTTTAATAAACGTGTCATCAGAAAATGACCTACTGTTTAAATCAAGTCATGGTAAACATTTTTAAATAATTTTTGATAATGTTATTTTTAATTTGCCATATCACTATCTACTGTATAAAAATGTTAATTATATTTATATTTACACTGGCCACTAAGCCTGATAATAGGCACCACTTCTTTGTCCGTACAGATCACTTTTCCTCAGGTAACAGGATCCGACCTTCACAATAGGTGATGTCACAGCTTATCTACTTCCTCCTGACCACTGCACAGGTCACAGAGCAGGCCTAGAAAACTCTCATAGAGGTCAATGAGGTTGCCTTCAGTCTATTGTGTCTATGACCCATGTGGCAGCTGTAAAGCATATCTCTTAATACTGCTAACAATAGCTCAGACACAATGTCTGCCCCATGATCATGTTTAGAAAATAGAATAAAAATATCCATAATCAGATTTGTATCGGTATCTGGATTGAATTAACAGATTCCTCATTAATTAAAAGAATCTATTACCACATAATTGCATATTAATCCAAATTACTTTATAGATGTGTGGTTGGCTAATTGCAAAGCACTTGCACTTTGCAAAGTCATGAGAATACAGGGCTAGGTGTGATTACGTTGCCACTGCCTGGTCCTGTCACTCAGAGCAGGGGGCACGGCCAGAAGGAAAATTGAGTCGAGCTTTAAGTGCAACGAGGTGCAACGACAACGCTGTTGTTGCATGAAGGAACTAATTTGCAATTAAGGGCAAGGTGCCCACAAAATCTAAAGAATTCACATTCTGGGAATGTTACCACTCCTGCTACCTGCATTCCACATGTAACAACAATTCTGGAGCATCTATTCTTATGGCTCTATGTTGTGCAGTTCAAATTGGGGTGTATGTGCAGAGTCTGACAATTGCAGCACTGACTGGAAAGAGTGAGACTGAGCAGAGACACATCTCCAACTGGTTACCTCCCTCTGTACCCTTACTGCAGACTGCTAGCAATTCATTCATAACTTCTAGTAGAAATAATAAAGGAATGGCCATAAGAATAGATGCTCTAGAATTGTTATTACATAGGGAATGCATATAGTTATTAAAACAGGCATATCAGGAGGGGTGACAAGTCCTCTTTAAAAAGTAGCATGCATGTTCACAAATGCCAGAAGCCTACAAAGCAAAATGGAAGAGCTGGAGTCCATTGTACTGGAGGAACACATAGATGTAGTTGGTGTGGTTGAGACATGGCTAGACTCTTCACATGACTGGGCTGTTAATATTCAGGGTTTTACACTCTTCAGAAAAGACAAGTCTAGTAGAATAGGTTTTGTAGTGTGTCTACATGTTAGGAGTGATATGAAAGGGTGTTTCAAAGAGGCAATTGTGGATAAAGATGTTGAGGTTATTGAAATCCTCTGGGTGGAATTACAAAGGGAAATCAACACTGAAAAAATTGTTCTTGGTGTAGTCTATAGACCTCCTAACATCACGGAGAAGATTGAATGTGCAGCTGTATAACCAAATAGAGTGGGCTGCACAGAGAAGACAGCCAGTGTTTGATTTCTTTATTGATAACGCTGAGCAGTTCCTCCCCGCTGTGACTCCGTTTGGCCAAGCTGACGAGATGCAGACCTGCGTGGCAATATCTAGCTTTGCATAGGTGATATGCTAGAGGACCACTGTGAACTGAGCCTAGAGGGGAGAAAGAGGATAAGATAGAGGATGAGGAGGCAGAGGAGGACATTGGCGCATAAAATCCCAGCATTACAACGCGGAGGCGGCATTGCCATCACCTGGCCAAGTTGCTGGTGTGCCTGGGTCTGAACTACATATACCAGCCATGGTAGCACCCTGCTGGCTCAACCGCTGCCTCATGCAAAAGCTGTCATCCTCATCCCCTGATGATGATGATGATGAAGCCCCCTCTACACCAGCTCCCACGTGCGATCGGCTACATCATCATCCACTACTGTCTGCATGTCACTGATGTCACTCTCACCGGTTTCAGGGCCACGTGCCTGACCGCTCGCAACACCTGCTCCCACACGACTCTCATCGTCACTACTTGCCCGCCTACTGGAGGAAGTAGCTGATTTCTCCTCCACATCTTGGCTGGGCAGTAGCTCCTGACTGTCCTCAATAAGCTTGTCCTCGCAGAAAAGCGGAGCAGAGCCGATGGCATACAATACTTCCTGAGCAGAAGGAACAGAAAATGAAAGAGGCAGGTTCAATTAAGTGTGGTGTCATAGGAACCCACCGACTCCTGGCTGGGGAAGTCTGATGTCACTTGAGATGATGTTGAAGACCAAGTCAACCATTCAAGGATAGCTGGGTTGCTGTTCAAAACATGACCGCTGGATGATACTGTCAGCTATTCCCCCCCCCCTCTTCTTCTGCTGCTACTTCTGCCAGCTCCAGAAACATTTTGGCCACTGCGTGGTCCCTTAGAAAGGCCTGGCACCTGTCTGTCAGGCATACTGTACTGTAACATTAACTGTAAGTGTAAAATAGCAGTAGTGTCAGGGAACAATTTCACCCCCGAAACAAGGATGAATGGATGTACTGATGTATAAAAGAACGTGAACACCCCAAAATCTGTAGTACCAGGCCCCAATTTCACCTTAAAATCAAGGATGAATGGATGTACTTATGTATAAAAGAACGTAAACACCCTAAAATCTGTAGTATCAGGCCGTAATTTCGCCACAGAATAAAGGATGAATGGATGTACTTATATATAAAAGAACAAATAGCCCAAAATTTGTCAGGCCACAATTTAGGGATAAAAGGGTTGAATTATGTGAAAAAGAACATGAACACCCTAAGATGTGTAGTTTCAGGCCATAATTTCACTTCAATTACCCAATTAGGGATTAACACATTTACTTATGTATAAAAGAACATAAACACCTAAAATCTGTAGTATCAGGCCGCAATTTCACCCCAGAATCAAAGATGAATGGATGTACTTGTATATAAAAGAATGTAAACACCCCAAAATCTGTAGTATCAGACTGCAATGTCACCCAAATTACGCAATTAGGGATAAAAGGATTGAATTATGTGAAAAAGAACGTGAGCACCCTAAGATGTGTAATTTCAGGCCATAATTTCACTTCAATTGACCAATTAGGGATTAATGCATTTACTTATGTATAAAAGAAAGTAAACACCTTAAAATCTTTAGTATCAAACCACAATTTCACCCCAATAACAGAATCAAGGATTAATGGAATTGCTTATGTGTAAAAGTAAATGCAAATAACCTAAAATCTGTAGTATTAGAACACTTTTAACCCCAATTAGTGCAGCAAGGTGTAATAGAATAGCTCCTATTAGCCAGGCTTTACACTGTTCAATTGTCCCCTGTTCTCTTCCCTATAGTGTGGATAAAGCCTCCCTATTATATCCCTACACTATATCTAAACTGTCCCTGAACTGCTCAATAGTAATATTTTATGACTAAAGCCTTTCCTAATCACTGTCCCTAGTGCCTGTAATATCTCTCGCTGCACTAAGTTCACTGGAAAATGGCCGGGCAGGAGGAGAGTTTTTATAGGGCTGTGACATCACAGGGGCTGGCTATCTGCTGACTGGCTGGCTGCACGGCATTATGGGTGATCCCTCGTTCCCAGGTTTTTTACTTCCTCTTTCTAATGTGTGCAGCAGAAAAAGTCTGATTCGTTACCACGAAGTGCAAGGAAATTTGACTTTGTTACTAATCAAATTTTTCCTGAATTTCGGATCGAATTCCATTGGCCTATTGCTGCGTCTGCTACCACCCCCCATTCTCCAGTGGGGAGCGGGGACCCAGCTCTCACATGAGAGCGGCGGCCCTGCTCTAACAGCCCGAAACGGCAGGAGTGCCGATCCGGGCTGTTTAACACTTTATGCTGCGGACAATGGCGCCCACCACATGTAAAGTGCTGACACAGGGAGCGGGCTCCCTCTGTCTCCCATCGGCACCCCGCAAATGCGATCGCGGGGTGCCGATGTGTGTGAAGGCTGGCTGGGGTCTATGAAGGCCCCAAGCCTGCCTTGTTTAGTTTCCAGCAGGCTGCGCCTCTCTGGCGCAGCCTGCTGGTCAATGTCAGAATAGCACTGACATTAAAATTAGGGGTGCACCGAAATGAAAATTCTGGTCCGAAACCGAAAATTCTGGATGCCCTTGACCGAAAACCGAAACCGAAACTGCCTTTTTGCCCAAATACTTTTAAAATACTTTTTTTTTAATGATTTTATTAATAATTCTTTTTCATGAATGAAATTCATCTGTGGGTGGCGCTGTTATGGAGAGGGGGATCTGTGGGTGGCGCTGTTATGTAGAGGGGGATCTGTGGGTGGCGCTGTTATGGAGAGGGGGATCTGTGGGTGGCGCTGTTATGGAGAGGGGGATCTGTGGGTGGCGCTGTTATGGAGAGGGGGATCTGTGGGTGGCGCTGTTATGGAGAGGGGGATCTGTGGGTGGCGCTGTTATGGAGAGGGGGATCTGTGGGTGGCGCTGTTATGGAGAGGGGGATCTGTGGGTGGCGCTGTTATGGAGAGGGGGATCTGTGGGTGGCGCTGTTATGGAGAGGGGGATCTGTGGGTGGCGCTGTTATGGAGAGGGGGATCTGTGGGTGGCGCTGTTATGGAGAGGGGGATCTGTGGGTGGCGCTGTTATGGAGAGGGGGTTCTGTGGGTGGCGCTGTTATGGAGAGGGGGATCTGTGGGTGGCGCTGTTATGGAGAGGGGGATCTGTGGGTGGCGCTGTTATGGAGAGGGGGATCTGTGCACTGTTAGGGAAAGGGGATATGTGCACTGTTATGGGCATAACAGTGCACAGATCCCTTTCCCCATAACAGTGCACAGATCCCTTTCCTCATAACAGTGCACAGATCCCTTTCCCCATAAAAGTGCACAGATCCCTTTCCCCATAACAGTGCACAGATCCCTTTCCCCATAACAGTGCACAGATCCCCCCTCCCCATAGCAGTGCCATAGACCGATCCCCCTACCCATAACAGCCCCGGCCCTGCTGCTCACAGCAGACTACTCACTGCATCTTTATTTTACCTTACAATCGTGACGCTCCAGTAACAACTCTGCAGGCAGAGCGGAAGGGCGGCGTAACGTCACTTACTCACGTGACGCACCTGCTCCGCCCACTTTATGAATGAAGGAGGCGGAGCAGGCGCGTCACGTGAGTAAGTGACGTTACGCCGGCCTCCGCTCTGCCTGCAGAGTTGTTAGTTACTGGAGCGTCACGATTGTAAGGTAAAATAAAGATGCAGTGACAAAGTAAACCGCCCGCCCGCAGATGGTGGGTGACAAATCCCACACCCCATATTTTCGGCCGATCTGTAACAATATCGTCCGAAGTGGATTAGGTGCATTTTCGGCCGATATTTTCGGCTGCCGATATTTCGGTGCACCCCTAATTAAAATGGAATGCACTATAGGGATAGTGCATTGCATTTTAAAAGCAATCAAAAAGCTGTCTGTTATAGTCCCCTTGTGGGACTATTAAGTGGTAAAAAAAGTTAAAAAAAACAAAACAAAAAAACATTTATTCAATTGAAAAAAATCCCATTAAAAAAATATTATGCTTTTTTTTGCGCTTTTCAATGAAAAAAATTGCAAAATAAAATTCTTTCCCATATGTTTGGTATTGCCGCGTCCGTAACGACCCAGACTACATAAATATCATGTAAATTATCCCCTATGGTAAACGCCGTAAAAAAATAAAAGACAGAATTGCTAATTTATTCTTAGTTGCCACCGAAAAAAACTTAATAATAAGCAATCAAAAAGCACCATTTACTCCAACATGATACCAATGAAAATGCAAGTCATCCCACAAAAATAAAGCCCTTACACAACTCCATAGGTCTTGAGAAGCAGCAATGCAAGAACATATTTTTCTTTAAAAAAATTGGGTTTTATTGCAAAAAAGTTGCAAAATATTAAAAAAATAACTATACGTATTTGGCATCACTGTAATCGTACTGAACCAGAGAATAAAGATATTATATTATTTATACCAAAAAATTAACGCCGTAAAATTTATAACGTAAAAACGCAGTGGCAGTATTGCTGTTTTTCCCATCTCCCTCCCAGAAAGAGTTAGTAAAAGTTAATCAGAAAGGTATGTGTACCCCAAAATGGCGCCAATAAAAACTACAATTTGTCCCTCAAAAAACAAGCCCTCATTAAGCTATATAGATGAAAAAAAAAAAAAACGTTACAGCTCTTGGAATGCGGCGATGAAAAAAGGAAGAAAATCGCTTGGTCAGTAAGGCCCAAAACAGGCTGGTCACTAAGGGGTTAATGCTGAGGCACACTAACTGTATCACTAAAATAACAGATTAACTCTGAATGTCAGTGCACTAGAACGTGATGCACACAGCGGTATATTACACATGCCTTTAATCTCTCCACTATTCTATTAATAATTTTTAGCAACACTGTCCCTAGAGCATGAGCGCCTGTTATGTCTCTCCCTCTGCTCAACTCACAGGACAATGGTGGAGACCGCACAGGATGAGGGTTTTATAGTGCTGTGACATCACAGAGGATGGCTATCTGCAAATTGGCTGGCTGCACTGAATTATGGGTGATCTTACGTTCCCGGGCTTCTTACTTTACCTTGTAACATGTGCAGCCCCCATTTTAGGAAAAACTGATTTGTTACCATGAAATGTGAGAGAATTCAGATTCGTTCAAAGTTTTCATAAACTTCGGACTGAAATCCGCTTTAAATGTTTTGCTTCCCTCAACGCTAGTCATCAGTATCTGATCGGTGGGGGTCCTGTGGGTGCCGCGGCCTTCTCACAGCTTTTCCTAGGCCAGTTACAACATGTTCATTGGTCACGTGGCCTAGGAGCATCTCATCCCCATTCAAGTGAAGGCAGCAGTGCTCACAGGAACGCCGGTGCCTTCTAAAACAGCTACTCTATGAAGAGGTAGATGTAGAGTTGGGACAGCTTTCCCTGTTCACTCAAAGAAGTCAAGGGTGTCGCCTCTAAAATATCCTCCCATTGTCCCTTTTCTATCCCTCCCACATCATCCTCCCACTTTTTTATTCTAGTTAACGGATGAGAGACCAGAAACTTGTCCAGTAACAATGTATAGAGCATAGATATCAAACCTCTCTTTTCGTTCCCTATAAGGATTAATTCTTGAGCTGTGTCTAATTTTACAATGCAAGTATCTTTTTTCTTCATGGTGTTATACGCATGGCGTATCTGTAGGTATTGATAAAACCTCGTTCGAGGAATTTGAAATTTCCCTTTTATATTCGTAAATGCTTTAAACACCCCATCTTCTACCAAGTCGCCTATCCTATGAATCCCATTATTTTCCCATCCCTGAAAACCTGACAGAGAAAGAAATTCCAGAAGCCGAGAGTTGTTCCAAATTGGGGCCAACTCACTGACGCCCATCACCCCTCTCAGCTGCTTGACCTTCATCCAGACTCTTTTCATAAGGCCTATCAGAGGGATATTATCTGCCAGCGTGTGTTCCCCCTTCCCTTCCAGTATCCACATTAAATCCTTCTTCCCCAATTTCTGCTGTAAAATCCGGCTATTCATGTCTGTCAGTGTAAAATATTTCTATAGGGGTCAGAATGAATGCGTGCTGCCCAAGGTGTTCTACGGAACCAGCTGACTTGATCCACATGATATGGAAGTGTCAATGTCTGGATAGCTTCTGGTCGGGTGTACTAGAGATCATACACCAAAACATGGCAGTTAGGATTGACAGGGACCCCAAAATATGTATTCTGGGTTATGTCTCTGAAATAGGGACTGAGGAGTATAGTAAGATCGCAGTAGGTAGATTGCTGTATGTAGCCAGGAAACTGGATACAGACTAGCCCCCCGACCTTGGAAGAATTTACGGGCAAAGTTAATGACATGTTGATCTGTGAGAAAGCTATTTTCCTGAAAAGAGGGTGTCCGCAAAAGTTTGAGAAGCTATGGAGTAACTGGCAGGGGCGTAGCTATAGGGGATGCAGAGGTAGCTGTCGCTACTGGGCCCAGGAGCCTGAGGGGGCCCAAAGACCCTTGTGGTGAATAAGAAGACATCTGTATTATAGAAAGTGCATGCTGGTCAAGTTACACCTCTGGCTGGAGGGAAGGGGTTAGGTCAAGAATTTGGCATGGGGGGTGCCGTTTCTATTTCTGCCTCAGGCAGCACAAAGGCTATGCCCCTGGCCACAAAGCACTGAGAGAAGGGGGGCCCAAGCTGAACTCTTGCACCAGGGCCCATGAGCCTTTAGCTACGCCGCTGGTAACTGGTTATCCAATAGCCACACTAGATTCTAGGAGTGGGAAAGTGTTGCATGCAGGCCGGAGTGAGTACAAAGGGTGAAGGGGTGGGGGGAGTTAGGGGTATTTCATGTATGTTTTCTATGCTATATTATATACAAAATGACAATACGCAATGTACACGTCTGTACAAATAAAAAAGACTTGATATTAAAAAAAACTGCTGATTGGCCGGGGTGCCGGGTGTCAGACCCCCACCTATCAGATACTGATGACATGTCTGTATCCTAGTGATAGATTATTAGTTACTTGGTTGAAAAAAAATATTTTTATCAATAGGGATTAGTCGGCTAGACACTATTACTGCTCACCTTTTATCATGTATGGCCTGTCCAAAAAAAAAAAAAATATTTCATTGATTGTGTATATACTGTATATTTTTACTGCTTTCTTGATAGAATAACTAGTACTGTAAACTACATAGAATATGCTGTGGGCAGGTTACTGTTCAGAGGTAACAGAAAAAGACAGTAGAATGAAATGATATACAAGCTATAATCAAATACAGTACAAGCGAGATCTCTTAAGTGACTGTACAGATGCCAAGCAGACCAGATATTTACCAAGGATACGTAATCAACTGTAAACTCTCCCTTTTAGACCACTGTGTAGTTGAGATTTCATCCATCTATTAATAAAATGTGTAAAGCATTTTTCTTTGCATTACAACCAGTACTGGCAATAGATAAAATGATTCAGTAGGTCTCTACTGAATGCAGGGGGTGCATGCTGCTTTTGGCTTTATGGCTGCAGTCAAGCATATGTCTCCTGCATATAACAAATGACCTTTCAGACTTAGATTAACAATAACCATTTGGTGCGCAAGGATGACTTGAAATTATATTTCAATAGTTAAGCCATGAATTTGTCAGTGAGGTACTGCACACATTTACCTGGTGGTTAAATATTATTGAAACAATTTAGATATCTTTCTAGTTGTAAAACTTATAATTCAGCTAATAAAAGTCGATTTTAAATAGGATAGATAGATAGATACAGATGGCATAGAGTAGAGGTGTAGCTAGGCTTTCCAGCACCCGGGACAAGGATTCAGCATCCCACGCCAACCTCTCCCCCCCCCCCTTGCACTTGCCACTCCAATTTACATAAAAACGGATACATTTTTTTTACACTAAGCCACACCAACTGGTCCTACCATATCCAGGGTCGCAGGCATGTCGATGTGATGTCCACTTGATCCAGAACAAGGTTTCTGTGGTGACAGAGCAAAAAGAATAATCACATAAAGAAGAAATTGTGACTGCCCCTTTTAAATCCCCAGCAGGTGGCGCGCTCTGCTGACCCTGTAAGACCTAGCCATCCCAATGTATGACAGGGTAATCTAGGGCATTTCTCCGTAGTGCTACCGCACATTACTAATGCCCACATTGTGCCTCCTTTACAGCAGAAATGCCCACAGTTAACATTTTGGCAAAGTCAAGAAAACATGAATAATATAGCATAATTATAATAACAATATAAAAATAAGAAATAAAGCATCATTATCCCCTTCCAGACACAGCCTAGTTTTCCTAATCTGACACAGCCTAGTTTTCCTAATCTGACATGTGGCACTTATGTGGTAATACATATGGAATGCTTTTACTTATCTAAACCATTCTGAGATTGTACTTCACATTAGTGATACATTTGGCTTTACCTTTATTTATTAAAACAATCTAAAAATTTCAGAATATTTGGAAAAATGTGCAGTTTTCTAAAATATTTCCTAAATAACCATATGTCTACTTTATGTTTTTTGTCATTTTGTAAATGTTTTTTGGATTTTAGAAGGCTTAGCATTTTAGAAGCAATTCATCTAATTTTGCAGAAAATTTAATAAACTGAGTTTTTGAGTGATTTTGAGAGGCTTACATGATAGAAACCACCCATAAATGACCCCAGTTTAGAAACTGCACTTCTCAAATTATTCAAAACTGATTTTAGAAACTCTTTAGATGTTCCAAGCAAAATGGAGGGGAAATTAAAAAAATAAATTGTTTGCAGATTTTGCATTTAATTAAACTTAAACATGGCAAGGGTTAACAGCATAACAAACCTCAATATTTATTACCCTGATTCTGAAGTTTACAAAAATATCCCATATGTGGTCATAAACTGCTGTATGGGCACAATGCAGGGTTCAGAAGAGAAAAAGCACCATGTGCATTTGAGGCCTAGTTTTGGTAACTACTGACTGTGCTGCGTATAAGGACAATGTGTCTTTGTCTGTAATGTAATTATACATGCAGTGTCCATACATGTGATAGTACATACCTGTAACTGTGCAGGGAACACGGACAATCACCAATCATGACTGCCATCAGTGGACTGTACCAAAAAGTTTGTGAAAGAGTTTTACTCACAGGTCTAATCTGTAATTAACATTATTTTCTCTATAGATACCATTATCTGCTCCTCTAACTAGAGATATCTGTGTATCTACAGTTACAGTTGTGTGCAGTACTGGAGACCATATCTCCAGAAGGATATTGATACTTTGGAGAGAGTTCAGAGAAGAGCTACTAAACTGGTACATGGATTGCAGGATAAAACTTACCAGGAAAGATTAAAGGACCTTAACATGTATAGCTTGGAAGAAAGACGAGACAGAGGGGATATGATAGAAACTTTTAAATACATAAAGGGAATCAACTCGGTAAAAGAGGAGAGAATATTTAAAAGAAGAAAAACTGCTACAAGAGGACATAGTTTTAAATTAGAGGGGCAAAGGTTTAAAAGTAATATCAGGAAGTATTATTTTACTGAGAGAGTAGTGGATCCATGGAATAGCCTTCCTGCAGAAGTGGTAGCTGCAAATACAGTGAAGGAGTTTAATCATGCATGGGATAGGCATAAGGCCATCCTTCATATAAGATAGGGCCAGGGGCTATCCATAGTACTCAGTATATTGGGCAGACTAGATGGGCCAAATGGTTCTTATCTGCCGACACATTCTATGTTTCTATGTTTCTATGATTTATACAGCACTGGCTGAGAACTGCAGAGATTCCGAGGTGAAATAAAAGAAACCCCCAAGAACCTTATTTTAGAAACCACACCCCTCGCAGAATTTATCAAGGGATATTGTGATCATTTTGTCCCCACAGGTGTTTTGCAAAAATGTATGCACATCAGTTGGTGGAATGTAAAACTTGCAATTATTACACAGAATATGCTATTCCGTTGCCCTATATGTTGTGTCCATAATTTTTATCTTTGCTACTTTTACACAATTAAAGCATATTTTGGGGGGAAAAATCATGTTTTTGTGTTGCCATTTTCAGAGAGGCATTTAAAAAAATGTTTCTGACAATGTTATATGACTGCTTCTATTTTGTAATATGAGTTGATGTTTTCATCTACACCATTTCTGGGTACATACAACTTGATCACTTGATATGATTTTTTGGAGATGAGGTGACCAAAAAAATGACTGTCCTATCATAGTTTTTATTTATTTGGCTGTTCTCAGTCTTGTAGGCTTCCGTAGCTGGCAAGCCGTATGGACTCTGGCTGCCATACCAACCATTGTCACCCTGCAACATCATTATGGGGAGCAGATGGGTTGAGTAAGGGAGCCTCCTTCCTCTGTAAGCTCCTTAGATGCCGCGGTCAGCGTTGACCATGGCATCTAATGGGTTGATTGGACTAAATTGGAGGATTTTTTATTTATTTTTTACTGATGCTGGCGGTTACAGCAGTAACATCAGTAACAGCACTAAATCAGAAACAGTCATTCCCCTATCTCTGATTGGGCAAGCACAGCTGCTGTGCCAGCCTGATCAGTTTGCTGTACATGTACAGTGGAATGTTACATAGTTACATAGTTAATTCGGTTGAAAGAAGACATAAGTCCATCAGGTTCAACCAAGGGATAGGTGGGGACGTCAATCCCAGAAGGAAGTGAGACTCAGATTTCTACTCATTTTCATAAGCATTAATGTCATTTACTTTTAAGAATTCATCTAAACGCTTTTTAAAACTGTCCACTGTTCCTGCTGTGACCACGTTCTGGGGAAGTCTATTCCACAGATTCACAGTTCTTACAGTAAAGAAGCTTTGACGCTTTTGGAGACTGAACTTTTTCTTCTCCAGTCGGAGGCAGTGCCCCTTGTCTTTTGAGGGCATTTTACATGGAACCGTTTTTCACAGTATTTTTTGTATGGCCCATTTATATATTTGTATAGGTTAATCATGTCCCCCCTTAGACGCATCTTCTCAAGACTAAATACAGTGCCTTGCAAAAGTATTAACCCCCCTTGACTTTTTTCGTATTTTGTTACATTACAGCCTTAAATTTAATGTTTTGTTAATCTGAATTTTATGTGATGGATCAGAACACAATAGTCTAAGTTGGTGAAGTGAAATGAGAAAAATATATAAATAAAACTATTGTTTAGAAAAAGAAAACAGAAAATTGGCCTGTGCGTATGTATTCACCTCCTTTGTTAGGAAGCCCATAAAAAGCTATGATGCAACTAATTACCTTCAGAGGTCACATAATTAATGGAGTCACATGATCTGTCATTACATATACACACCTTTTTTGAAAGGTCCCAGAGGCAACACCTAAGCAAGAGGCATCACTAACCAAACACTGCCATGAAGACCAAGGAACTCGCCAAACAAGTAAGAGACAATGTTGTTAAGAAGTACAAGTCAGGGTTAGATTATAAAAAAAATATCCAAATCTTTGATGATCCCCAGGAGCACCATCAAATCTATCATAACCAAATGGAAAGAACATGGCACAGCAGCAAACCTGCCAAGATACGGCCGTCCACCAAAACTCATGGACCGGGCAAGGAGGGCATTAATCCGAGAAGCAGCACAGAGACCTAAGGTAACCCTGGAGGAGCTGCAGAGTTCCACAGCAGAGACTGGAGTATCTGTACATAGGATGACAATAAGCCGTACGCTCCATAGAGTTGGGCTTTATGGCGGAGTGGCCAGAAGAAAGCCATTACTTTCAGCTAAAAACAATTATGCACGTTGTGAGTTTGCGAAAAAGGCATGTGGGAGACTCCCAAAATGTATGGAGGAAGGTGCTCTGGTCTGATGAGACTAAAATTGAACTTTTCGGCCATCAAAGAAAATCCTCTGGCGCAAACCCAACATATCACATCACCCAAAGAATACCATCATGCTGTGGGGATGTTTTTCAGCATCTGGGACTGGGAAACTGGTCAGAGTAGAGGAAGAGATGGATGGTGCTAAATACAGGGATGTTCTTGAACAAAACCTGTACCACTCTGTGCGTGATTTGACGCTAGGATGGAGGTTCACCTTCCAGCAGGACAATGACCCCAAACACACTGCTAAAGCAACACTTGAGTGGTTTAAGGGGAACATGTAAATGTGTTGGAATGACCTAGTCAAAGCCCAGATCTCAATCCAATAGAAAATCTGTGGTCAAAATTAAAGATTGCTGTTCGCATGCGCAAACCATCCAACTTGAAGGAGCTGGAGCAGTTTTGCAAGGAGGAATGGGCAAAAATCCCAGTGGTAAGATGTGGCAAGCTCATAGAGACTTATTCAAAGCGACTTGGAGCTGTGTTTGCTGAAAGAGGTGGCTCTACAAAGTATTGACTTTAGGGGGGTGAATAGTTATGCACAGTTACTTTTTCTGCTATTTTGTCCTATTTGTCGTTTGCTGCACAATAAAAAAAAAAAAAAAAAATTCAAAGTTGTGGGCATGTTCTGTAAGTTAAATGATGCAAATCCTCAAACAATCCATGTTAATTCCAGGTTGTGAGGCACCAAAATACAAAAAAAGTCAAGGGGGGGGTGAATACTTTTGCAAGGCACTGTACAAGTTATTCTTTTAATCTTTCTTCATAACTAAGATCCTCCATGCACCTTATCAGTTTAGTCGTTCTGCTCTGGTGTCCAGAACTGAACTGCATATTCCAGATGAGGCCGCACCAATGCTTTGTAGAGTGGTAGTATTACATACCTGCCCCGCGAGTCCGTGTCTGACATGCATGACAATATCCTGGGGGCCTTAGAAGCAGCCGATTGACATTGTATGCTGTTATTTAATCTATGATTTACTAGGACACCCAAATCCTTCTCTACAAGTGACTCTCCCAGTGTTACTTCCCCTAGGACATATTAACCACCTCAGCCCCCAGTGCTTAAACACCCTGAAAGACCAGGCCACTTTTTACACTTCTGACCTACACTACTTTCACCGTTTATTGCTCGGTCATGCAACTTACCACCCAAATGAATTTTACCTCCTTTTCTTCTCACTAATAGAGCTTTCATTTGGTGGTATTTCATTGCTGCTGACATTTTTACTTTTTTTGTTATTAATCGAAATTTAACGATTTTTTGCAAAAAAATGACATTTTTCACTTTCAGTTGTAAAATTTTGCAAAAAAAACGAGATCCATATATAAATTTTGCTCTAAATTTATTGTTCTACATGTCTTTAATAAAAAAAAATGTTTGGGTAAAAAAAAAATGGTTTGGGTAAAAGTTATAGTAGCGGCACATCTTTTAGCCAGTGAACAGCGTTAGTAGCATGCGGCGGCATTTAGCCGAGCAGACAAGGAGAGTGTGACAGCATAGGTATCTGATTACAGTGAATATTGAAGCCTCTATGACACAGCAATAGAGGAAGGAGCGCAGTTTGTAAATCAGTGCTAGAAAGGAGTCAAACAGTGGCTAGAGAGCCTGGTGACATTGTGTATACCCTGTGGCTGAGAGAAACAGCCACCCAATATAGGGGACTAGCAATCATGCTAGCTGCTCGGTAACCCTGATCTAGGGACCAGATAGCAGTGAACAGTGACAGGAGGGACACACCACACCAGTGCCCCTGCAGTTGACCCACTACCAGTGAATTTAATCAGTAACTGCCAGTAGCAATACTATCCTATACCTCTAGGGGGGAGAAGATATACCCTATCAAGGGACTCCATCCCATATACTGTATATGCTGTCACACCTTGCAAGTGCAATCACACAACCCCGTGTATACGCTGACACACTGATAATTTTAAAGTGTATTGTTTTTTCCTTATAGTGTGTTTTGTCCATGAAATAATAAAGACAAAAATTTTAACATTTGTTAGTAACCCCTACAGGGATTGTAGGTCTCCAATAGACCATTGCTACAAGTATATAAATATCCCGAGGGTCACTAAAAGGGACTTTGATTGAACATATTCAGCACAAAGGGGTTACCCCCCGATATAATAGAGCCCTATATTTTTGGAAAATTAATTCCATGTCAATAGTTGCGCTATGGCAGGATTCCTGGCCCAGGGTATAAGTAAGGATATATTTAATGTGGAGGCCACACAGGTATTTTCACAACAGGCGATTCCTTTGAGTAGTACAGATATTATCACAGGTTTTAGAAATCTTAGCAAAACTTACAAACAATATTACCGATCCTGGTGGGAAATTGCTAGTCTTGAGACCTATCTGAATCAGAAAATAGTATATAGAGGCCTAAGAAGTACCCTAAGACCGAACATCCATACTGAAGACCCCGAATATATTAAAGGGTGGGAGGAAATTCAGACAGAGAGCTCATTGAAGCTTATGAGGTTTATGGTGGAGTATGAAAAACAAAGCTTCGAACGTACAGTAGAGCAACTAAATCAGGAGGTCAAAGAGATACTCACCTTCGGGCAACATCCGGATTTCAAAAATCAGGAATTAAAATTGCAAAAAAATCTGGAAACTCTAAAAGAGGAAATAAAAGAAAGGAAACACCGTAAATACATCCGGGACAGATTGGATTTTGATACCAACCGTGTCTATAATTGGAAAAATAGGCAGAGCTACCCAATTAGAAGTACTCGATATACTGACTATTCTGAATCTGATACATCAGGCACCGAAAGCATAAACAATCAAGACCCCAGAAATAGGGGGGGAACGAAAAGAAAGGTGCGATATAGCAGATTCAGAAACCAGAAAAAAACTGGTAATCCTAAAACCAATACTCTAGAATGTACTCAACCCCAAGCAAGTGGGGTATCTTCCTTTTTGGGTGGCTTTGCTTTTCCCAATGTAAATACGGGGGTTCAGAACAGGACGGACCAAGTGGTCTCAGTAAGGCCAAAAACATCTTCCGTTACAACGATCCCTCTGGAAACAACATCAGTAGCACCCACACTTGTAAACATGAGTGGTGCAAATGTGGTGGCATTACAAAACCAAGGCCCCATAGCACCAGGACAACCAAATTTGTTTGGTACACCACCCATAGCCCCCCTTTTTTTAGGGCAGAGCAATGTCCAATTGAGGGACAGGGACAAGTGGGGGTACAACACGAAATAGTCCCTAGTGGAAATATTGAATCCACCCAAATTATAAACCTCTCATCACAATCTCTCACAGAAACACAAGTCACCTTATTAATTAAGGGACTAACCTTCACGCCAGTACCGAATTTTGACAAATTCGGCTGGATAAAAGATATCAATCTTTTTGCACGTAAATTGGCACTGCACAAGCAATTTTCCAGTACAAATAATGAGACTGGCAAACTTATCCAAAAAGAACAAGTAGCGTTGGATATTTTGGAGAGCCTACAGTTGGAAAGTGAGGGCTTTAGTGTAGAAATTACACCTCCACTAACAGGTCTCAAACCAAGGTCCAAGTGGACTCCCCCCTTCTCACAGTTTCAAAAGATTGACACCTTTGTACAGCTGGTATCCCAGGATATAAATAAAGTAAGAATAAACAGGGAAACCACCCCTGGGAATCTAACCAAGGAAGAACTTGTGTCCTTGGATGAATTGGGAGCCAACAAAGACATAATATTGAAGCCCAGTGATAAGGGGGGCAACATAGTTATCCTGGACAGGGATGACTATGAGGGTATGGTGAATAGACTGCTGAGGGATAAAGAAGTATACCAGATCCTACAAGGAAATCCAACTAATAGATATCTGGAAGATCTTAAAGATATCCTGGGAACAGCTAGAAGAAATAATCTTATATCTAAAGATGAATTGGATTTTCTATACAACAAAAGCCCCACAATCCCTACCTTCTATGCACTGCCAAAAGTGCATAAGAGGAAGCATCCGATACCTGGACGCCCGATAGTGTCGGGCAATGATTCTCTAAGCCAACCTGCAAGTGAGTATGTAGATGAGATATTGAGGCCATTTGTGTCGTCTCTCCCCTCGTACATCAAAGACACAACAGATGTACTAACAAGAATCAGGGGAATTTCTCTATCCTCATCTACATTCCTGGCAAGCTTGGATGTGGAAGCTCTCTATAGCAATATAGATCATGAGCTGGGCATCCAGGCTACAAAGTACTTTTTGGACACCAAGAGCACCAATTTTCACGAGCACAGTTTATTTATCTTATCACTATTAAGATTTATTTTAACTCACAATTATTTCCTCTGTAACGGTGCCTTTTATCAACAGATGAAAGGTACCGCGATGGGGACTCCTTGTGCACCAACTTTTGCAAATTTGTTTTTAGGGTGGTGGGAAGACACTATTGTCTTCACGGACAATATGGCACAATTCACAAGTCACATTTTATTTTGGGGTCGATTCATCGACGATGTTTTGTTGTTTTGGGAGGGGGGGGGGGAAGATGAGTTCGTCACCTTTGTTGATTGTCTAAATCAGAATGAAATAGGTATGCACTTTACCTCGGAAATTCATCCCAATCGGATATGTTTTCTTGACCTCCTGATCCAGAAGAACACGGATGGGCAGATCCTAACAGAAATATTTCGAAAACCTACCTCGACCAATAGTCTTCTCCACTGGACGAGTTGGCATCCAGTGGCATTGAAAAGAGGAATACCAGTGGGGCAGTACTTAAGGGCCAGAAGGAACTGCACCACGGAAGAGACTTTCAAGAAAGAGGCTGATGAGCTCTATAAACGATTTAGGAGCAGGGGATACCCAAGCAAATGCCTTAAAAAGGCCTACAACCGTGCCAAGGGGACAAATAGGGATGAATTAATATCTCCGAATCATTAAGTTAATTCGAATCAAAAAGGAAAAGATAAAAGGATCAGGTGCATAGGGACTTTCGACTGCGGCAACCAACAGGTGATGAAAATACTAAAGAAGCACTGGAAGGTACTTACCAGTGATGACCAACTGAGAGCCGTTCTGCCATCGTATCCCAGTGTTACATACAGGAGAGGGCCAAATCTTAGGGACAAGTTAGTCCACAGTTTCCTGCCTGAAAGAGAAATGATAAATACGAACTGGTTAAAATCCAGCATCACTGGCTCATTTCCCTGTGGAGGGTGTACCTTCTGCAAATACTTACCCAAGGTAAAAAAATTCAGAAACCCTATGGATGGACGTGACTATGTGATCAGAGATTTCTTTAATTGCCGGAGCAGTGGTATTATTTACATCGCCTCATGTAATTGTCCCAAATTATATGTGGGTAAAACCACACAGGAATTGAGGCGTAGAATCTCTGGTCACATTAGTTCCATAAACACGGGCAAAGACACGTCACTGTATAGACATATAACCTACACACATGGTGGAAATCTTGAGGTCCTCAAATTTTGGGGACTTGTGAAAAAAACTTTGGGACCAAGGAGGGGAAATTTGGATACCAAACTCCTGCAGGAAGAGGCCAGATGGATACACCGACTGCAGACCTTGAGTCCAGGTGGCCTAAATGAGGGATTCTCGTATACGGCCTTTATTTAAATGCCACATAGCGCAATAGTGACAAGTATGAGAAATGATACAGATAATTCTGCATATTAAAATAATACAACAATAGGAAATAACAAAATAGACCTCAGTTGGACTACAGAGAACTACCGCCGCAAAATAAAATTTTAGGACAGCCAAATCAATCCTCCTCCCTCCTATCCGCAATACCATAGGATGATGAAGACCACTCTACTCCTTATCCCCCCCCCCCCATTTTTCTTCATCCCACCTCCCTTCATAGATATAGTCGATCAATTTGTCTATCCTATGGTGAAGAAATCAAGTCCAGTGGTGTCATCAGCAAAATATAGAGCATGGTGGATGGTAACATATCTTGATACCCTTGATAAAAATTACAAATATCAATTAATAAATGAATAATACAAATATAAAAATAGTAAGTAAGTAATAACTATACAAAAGCTGTGTGACTGATTTCCACTGTGAGATATATACCAATTCATGGTACAAGCATGGTGGTATCAAGTATGGTGGATGATTCGCACACTATTAACTTTTACATCAGTATAAAGTATGGTAGTATAAAGTATGGTGGACAAATCACATACTGGCAACTCTCATATTGGGATAATAAATCCCTACTATGGGATAGTATTGAGTAGTGATATATGCCACACATTGATAAAACTAATACTAAACATAATATCAAGCCATTTTGATATATCAGGATAATAAACCAACTGAAGTATGTTTATAGTTTCTTCCACATCGGGACTGACTATAAATCTTCTTTTCTGTATAGACAACTAATATATATTAACATCAAACCAGGATGGACCAGGATGGACTTATACAGCATAAAGATAGGGAAAATAAAGTGGATCTAAATGGAATGAAGAATAAAGAAACATCGTTTATCAACAATGGGGGCGGAGACTTCGTGCAGTCGAACCCACCCAGGTTGATTGTAAACGTCTTCTCATTCATAAGATATGCCGCACGTACCAGATAGTATAGGTGACGAGGCGGCAGAGGAAGGCGCACAGGATGTGCGTCGGCGGAGTGACGTGGCCGGCATTCGGAGGCCTGGACGGAGGAAGTGAGTATGGTTGGTCATCGGATGATGGCTGTGACAGATGGGCGGGACTTGAATGAGTATAAAGGAAGGTCTTATGAAGCGCGCCCGCTCATATACCCCGCATCCCCTGACGAAGCCACATCCAGTGGCGAAACATGTCGGGAGGGGTGGTATAGAGCGGCACATCTTTTAGCCAGTGAACAGCGTTAGTAGCATGCGGCGGCATTTAGCCGAGCAGACAAGGAGAGTGTGACAGCATAGGTATCTGATTACAGTGAATATTGAAGCCTCTATGACACAGCAATAGAGGAAGGAGCGCAGTTTGTAAATCAGTGCTAGAAAGGAGTCAAACAGTGGCTAGAGAGCCTGGTGACATTGTGTATACCCTGTGGCTGAGAGAAACAGCCACCCAATATAGGGGACTAGCAATCATGCTAGCTGCTCGGTAACCCTGATCTAGGGACCAGATAGCAGTGAACAGTGACAGGAGGGACACACTCACCAGTGCCCCTGCAGTTGACCCACTACCAGTGAATTTAATCAGTAACTGCCAGTAGCAATACTATCCTATACCTCTAGGGGGGAGGAGATATACCCTATCAAGGGACTCCATCCCATATACTGTATATGCTGTCACACCTTGCAAGTGCAATCACACAACCCCGTGTATACGCTGACACACTGATAATTTTAAAGTGTATTGTTTTTTCCTTATAGTGTGTTTTGTCCATGAAATAATAAAGACAAAAATTTTAACATTTGTTAGTAACCCCTACAGGGATTGTAGGTCTCCAATAGACCATTGCTACAAGTTTACAAACTATGGTACAAAAATGTGAATTTCCGCTTTTTGAAGCAGCTCTGACTTTCTGAGCACCTGTCATGTTTCCTGAGGTTCTACAATGCCCAGACAGTACAAACACCCCACAAATGACCCCATTTCGGAAAGTACACACCCTAAGGTATTCGCTGATGGGCATAGTGAGTTCATAGAACTTTTTATTTTTTTGTCACAAGTTAGCGGAAAATGATGATTATTTTTTTTTTTTTTCTTACAAAGTCTCATATTCCACTAACTTGTGACAAAAAATAAAAAGTTCTATGAACTCACTATGCCCATCACGAAATACCTTGGGGTCTCTTCTTTCCAAAATGGGGTCACTTGTGGGGTAGTTATACTGCCCTGGCATTCTAGGGGCCCAAATGTGTGGTAAGGAGTTTGAAATCAAATTCTGTAAAAAATGACGAGTGAAATCCGAAAGGTGCTCTTTGGAATATGGGCCCCTTTGCCCACCTAGGCTGCAAAAAAGTGTCACACATCTGGTATCTCCGTATTCAGTAGAAGTTGGGGAATGTGTTTTGGGGTGTCTTTTTACATATACCCATGCTGGGTGAGATAAATATCTTGGTCAAATGCCAACTTTGTATAAAAAAATGGGAAAAGTTGTCTTTTGCCAAGATATTTCTCTCACCCAGCATGGGTATATGTAAAATGACACCCCAAAACACATTCCCCAACTTCTTCTGAGTACGGCGATACCAGATGTGTGACACTTTTTTGCAGCCTAGGTGGGCAAAGGGGCCCATATTCCAAAGAGCACCTTTCGGATTTCACTGGTCATTTTTTACAGAATTTGATTTCAAACTCCTTACCACACATTTGGGCCCCTAGAATGCCAGGTGTAACAGTCCTACAGGCTCACCTGAGTCAGAGGACCGCTGGCTGGAGGTAGGAGTGGAGCCCAGTGGCAAGGACCGCAGGCAGGTAGTAAGCGTGGTCAGACAATCGGGATGGCAACGGTGGTAGCAGTTCAGTAGGTAGGGATAAGGCAGAAGAGTAGTCGGTAGGCAGGCGGTGGGTCAGGGCAGGCGGCAGTAAGCGTGGTCAGACAATCCGGATGGCAACGGTGGTAGCAGTTCAGTAGGTAGGGATAAGGCAGAAGAGTAGTCGGTAGGCAATTCCTGGTCAGCGGTGGACTTCCAGCAGTAGTAAGAGCAACGGATGAGGAGAAGCTTGATCAAGGCTCAGGAGCTCAATAATCAGCAAACTGGAGTGCAAGGGGCTGGACTTATATAGGGAAGTACCAGGTGTGGGGAATCAAGGGTAATGAGCAAGGCTTGGCAAGACTGAGGTTAACTAATAGGCTTCAGGGAGGAATGTCCAGAGAGGACGGTAGCCTAGTAAGCAGGGCTACCGCCTGGGATGTGGCTGGTCACGGGTTCGAATCCCGACAGTACTCCCCCCCTTCCAAGGTGACCTCTGGGCACCGCAGGGGCAGGCTTACCGGGGTGCCGTTGGTGGAACTCTTTTACCAGTCTGGGGGCGTGGACATTTTCTTCTCGCTCCCAAGAGTTATCCTCAGAAGGGTAACCCTCCCACCCAATTAGATATTGTAGTCTTCCCCGGTGGATCCTGGAGTCGAGAATCTTTGCGACAACGTATTCTTCTTCACCCTGTACCCTCACGGGTGGTGGAGGGGGAGAGTTGCGGCCTGTGAAGGTGTTCTCCACGTATGGCTTGAGGAGAGAGCAATGGAAGACAGGGTGCACCCTAATGGAGTCCGGGAGGTCGAGCCGGAACGTGACCTCGTTGATTTGTGCGGTGATCCGGAACGGACCCATGTATCTTTGGGCAAATTTTTTGGAGGGGACCTTCAATCTGAGGTTCCTGGTGGACAGCCACACCTTGTCCCCCACATGGAAGCCCGGGGTGGGTTTGCGACGTCTGTCTGCTCCCTGTTTAAAGCGCCTCTGGGCAAGCTGGAGGTTGTCTATAATGTTCTTTTGTGCCTCCTGTAGGGTTGTTAGGCGTTCGGCCACTGCTGGGAGGGTGGAGGCGACGGGTAGGTGGGGAATGAACACCGGGTGCGAGCCTGTGTTAGCAAAGAAGGGGCTGTGCTTGGTTGAGCTGTGCTCAGCATTGTTGTAGGCGAACTCGGCCGTGGGGAGATGATCAAGCCAGTCATCCTGCAGGTGGGAGCTGAAACAGCGTAGGTATTGCTCTAGGGTCTGATTAGTTCTCTCCGTCTGCCCGTTTGACTGAGGGTGGAAAGCAGAGGACAGGTTCACTTTAACCCCGAGCGCCAGGCAGAAGTTCTTCCAGAACTTTGAGGCAAATTGTACGCCTCGGTCGGAGACCACGTCGTCCGGGATCCCATGCAGCCTGAAGACCTCTCTGAGAATAAGATCGGCCGTCTGTTTGGCTGTGGGTAGGCCTTTGTAGGGGATGAAATGGGCCATCTTGGTGAGACGGTCGACCACGACCAGGATGGTGTTCATCCCTTTTGAAGGAGGAAGGTCTACCACAAAGTCCATGGAGATCGAGCCCCAGGGGCGGGAGGGAATCGGGAGGGGTTGTAACAGACCCACGGGAGAGGAACGAGGAGTCTTATTGCGGGCACAGACCGTGCACGAGGAGATGTACCTCTTGATGTCCTCCTTGTATGTTGGCCACCAGAAGGAGCGGGAGAGAAGCTCCTGGGTCTTTCTTGTGCCAAAATGGCCGGCCACCTTGGAGTCATGGTTGAGTTTGAGCACTTCGAGCCGTGCGATTTCTGGTACATATAGTTGTAGGTCCTGATGAAACCAATGACCGTTCTTAAACGTAAGGCTGACATTGCCTGTGGGGTGGGAGAGGAAGGGGTCATTTTCATATCCTTCTTTGATTGTGCCCAGGAGTTCTTTAGAGTAGGTGGCCCCTACGACCCTTCTCTCGGGTAAGATGTTCTTTTGGCCCTTGTTACTCTGTGAGGGCTCGGAAAACATTCTGGAGAGGGCGTCAGCCTTGCCGTTTTTTGATCCAGGGCGATAGGTGATGAGATAGTTGAAGCGGGAAAAGAATAGGCTCCATCTGGCCTGTCTGGCTGAGAGTCTCTTAGCGCTGCGGATGAACTCGAGGTTCTTGTGGTCAGTTAGTACGATTATGGGGTTGGTGGCTCCCTCCAGCAGGTGTCTCCACTCGGAGAAGGCATCCTTGATCGCCAGTAGTTCTTTGTTCCCGATGTCATAGTTCTTCTCGGAGGGGGACATCTGGCGGGAGAAATATGCGCACGGGTGTAATAGCATCCTCTCCCCTGTCCGTTGTGACAAAACTGCCCCCACCGCAGAGTCTGATGCATCCACTTCGACTGTAAATGGGAGCTCGGGGTTCGGGTGGATTAGGATTGGGGCAGAAGTGAAGAGGAGTTTCAACTTGGTGAAGGCCTCCTGGGCCTCGGGTGTCCAGGAGAAGGGGACTGCCTTCTTGGTGAGTTGGGTGACTGGTGCTATGACCTTGGAGAAGTTCCGGATAAACTTCCGATAGAAGTTGGCGAAGCCAATGAATCTTTGTATCTCCTTCTCGTTTTTCGGAACGGGCCAGTTCATCACAGCTTGGACCTTCCCCGGGTCCATACTTAGGCCCGCTGGGGAGATGATGTATCCGAGGAACTGAGTGGTGGTTCGCTCAAACTCGCATTTCTCTAGCTTGATATAGAGAGAGTTCTGTCTGAGCCTCTGCAGTACCCTGCGGACGTGTTCGCGGTGCTGCTCAAGGTCTTCAGAGAAGATCAAGATGTCGTCCAGGTAAACGACTACAAACAGATCCAGCATGTCCCTGAGGACGTCGTTAATGAAGTGCTGGAAGGTGGCGGGAGCATTGCAGAGTCCGAAAGGCATGACCAGGTACTCGAAATGACCATAACGTGTCCGGAAGGCGGTCTTCCATTCGTCCCCAGGGCGGATTCGGACGAGGTTGTAGGCCCCTCGAAGGTCGAGTTTGGTGAAGATCTTCGCTTCCCGGAGTCTCTCAAGGAGTTCGGAAATCAGTGGGAGCGGGTACCGGTTTTTTACGGTTATGTCATTAAGCTTTCTGTAGTCTATGCAGGGACGCAGGGAGGAGTCTTTTTTCTCTACGAAGAAAAAGGGGGCTCCCGCGGGGGAGGTGGAGGGCCGGATGAACCCCTTCCTCAGGTCCTCGTCCAGGTACTCTTTCAGAGCCTTGAGTTCAGGCTCTGAGAGGGAGTAGATACTGCCAAAGGGTATTTCGGCCCCGGGCAACAGTTCTATAGGGCAGTCGTAGGGTCGGTGTGGTGGCAGCTTGTCTGCGTTTTTCTTGTCGCAGACATCCTGGAACTCGCTGTATTGAGGGGGTAGCAGAGCCTTGACGGATAGCTTTGAGATGGTGGTGTCTTCGGGTGGAAGGACGGGTCTGTGGGAGCAATTTAGCGAGCAGAACTCGGACGGGAATCGTATGCAGCGGGTTTCCCAGTCCACCGAGGGGTTGTGGGTGGCCAACCAAGGGATGCCCAAGATCACCGGGAACTTCGGGGAATCGATCAGCGAGAAGTGGATCTTTTCGCGGTGATCAGGTTCTATGAGGAGTTGTAGTTCGGTGGTCTCGTGAGTGGCCGGCCCCGAGGAGAGTGGGGATCCGTCGACGGTTTCCAGGTCAACGGGGGCTGCCTTGATTGTCAGTGGAATGTTCTTTTCGCGGGCGAAGGTTAGGTCCATGAAGTTGCCTCCCGCCCCAGAGTCTAACATCGCTGAACAGGGGAGTTGTCGCCCCTCAATGTCGATGAGGATGGGAATGAAGAAATGGGATCCATGAGCCGCCGTATTGTTATTTTCCGGGGCTGCTGACGGGGTTGGAGTCTGTGGTTGCTCCTTTAGTTCCGTGACGGCAATAGTCTTTCGGATCTTATGAGGACATTTGATGGCAAAATGACCCGGCTCCCCACAGTAGAGGCAGAGGTTTTCGGCCAGCCGTCTCTCCTTCTCAGCTGTAGATAGAGACCTACGTAGAGCATCGACCTGCATAGGTTCAGTTGCTGATTGGGGGTCGCGCTGGGCGTTGGAAGAGAAGGAGTAAGTGGGTCTGTGGTCCGAGGACCAGAGTCTTTCCCTCTTCCTCTCGGAGAGTCTTTGATCTATCCGGATGCATAACTGAATGAAGTCATCCAGATCGTCCGGGGCCTCAACTCTGGCGAGTTCGTCCTTTATTAATTCTGACAGGCCTCGCCGGAATTGGCTCCTCTGTGCCGCTGGGTTCCAGGTGGTGTCCGTGACCCAACGGCGAAACTCGGCGGTGTATTCGGCGACGGAGCGTCTCCCTTGCCGCAGACCATGTAGTCGCGCCTCAGCTGTCGCACAGCGGTTGGGGTCGTCGAAGACTTGGCTCATGGCGGTGATGAAGTTGTTTAGGTCGTCCAGGAGCCGACTGTTAGTCTCCACGTAAGGTGATGCCCATGCTAATGCTTCTTCCGTCAGGAGATTGACAATGAATAGCACCTTCTTTTTCTCGGTGGTGAAGGGGGCCGGGTACATCTGAAAATAGATGCGGCATTGGTTTAGAAACCCCCGATACTGGCGTCTGTCGCCGCTGAATCTTGATGGGAGTGGCATGCGGGTGTCTGCGGCCGCGCCGCGGACGTCCAGGTGTTGCCTCTGTAGTTCAATAATCTCCCTTTGCTGGCTTTGGACTACGCCTTGGAGCTGGGCAAATTTCTCCTGATATGTAGTACCAAATTCTTGAAGTTCGGAGACCTGCTTACGCAGAGTGGCCATTGCGGACTCCATAGTGTGGCTGATTATTCTGTAACAGTCCTACAGGCTCACCTGAGTCAGAGGACCGCTGGCTGGAGGTAGGAGTGGAGCCCAGTGGCAAGGACCGCAGGCAGGTAGTAAGCGTGGTCAGACAATCGGGATGGCAACGGTGGTAGCAGTTCAGTAGGTAGGGATAAGGCAGAAGAGTAGTCGGTAGGCAGGCGGTGGGTCAGGGCAGGCGGCAGTAAGCGTGGTCAGACAATCCGGATGGCAACGGTGGTAGCAGTTCAGTAGGTAGGGATAAGGCAGAAGAGTAGTCGGTAGGCAATTCCTGGTCAGCGGTGGACTTCCAGCAGTAGTAAGAGCAACGGATGAGGAAAAGCTTGATCAAGGCTCAGGAGCTCAATAATCAGCAAACTGGAGTGCAAGGGGCTGGACTTATATAGGGAAGTACCAGGTGTGGGGAATCAAGGGTAATGAGCAAGGCTTGGCAAGACTGAGGTTAACTAATAGGCTTCAGGGAGGAATGTCCAGAGAGGACGGTAGCCTAGTAAGCAGGGCTACCGCCTGGGATGTGGCTGGTCACGGGTTCGAATCCCGACACCAGGGCAGTATAACTACCCCACAAGTGACCCCATTTTGGAAAGAAGAGACCCCAAGGTATTCTCTGATGGGCATAGTGAGTTCATGGAAGTTTTTATTTTTTGTCACAAGTTAGTGGAATATGAGACTGAGTAAAATGACATGAAATTTTTGTATGAAAAAAAAAAATAAAAATCATCATTTTCCACTAACTTGTGACAAAAAATAAAAAATTCTAGGAACTCACTATGCCCATCACGAAATACCTTGGGGTGTCTTCTTTCCAAAATGGGGTCACTTGTGGGGTAGTTATACTGCCCTGGCATTTTCCAGGGGCCCTAATGTGTGGTAAGTAGGTAAATGACCTGTGAAATCCTAAAGGTGCTCTTTGGAATATGGGCCCCTTTGCCCACCTAGGCTGCAAAAAAGTGTCACACATGTGGTATCGCCGTATTCAGGAGAAGTTGGGGAATGTGTTTTGGGGTGTCATTTTACATATACCCATGCTGGGTGAGAGAAATATCTTGGCAAAAGACAACTTTTCCCATTTTTTTATACAAAGTTGGCATTTGACCAAGATATTTCTCTCACCCAGCATGGGTATATGTAAAATGACACCCCAAAACACATTCCCCAACTTCTCCTGAGTACGGCGATACCAGATGTGTGACACTTTTTTGCAGCCTAGGTGGGCAAAGGGGCCCATATTCCAAAGAGCACCTTTCGGATTTCACTGGTCATTTTTTACAGAATTTGATTTCAAACTCCTTACCACACATTTGGGCCCCTAGAATGCCAGGGCAGTATAACTACCCCACAAGTGACCCCATTTTGGAAAGAAGAGACCCCAAGGTATTCGCTGATGGGCATAGTGAGTTCATGGAAGTTTTTATTTTTTGTCACAAGTTAGTGGAATATGAGACTTTGTATGAATAAAAAAAAAAAAAAATCCATCATTTTCCTCTAACTTGTGACAAAAAATAAAAAATTCTAGGAACTCGCCATGCCCCTCACGGAATACCTTGGGGTGTCTTCTTTCCAAAATGGGGTCACTTGTGGGGTAGTTATACTGCCCTGGCATTTTCCAGGGGCCCTAATGTGTGGTAAGTAGGTAAATGACCTGTGAAATCCTAAAGGTGCTCTTTGGAATATGGGCCCCTTTGCCCACCTAGGCTGCAAAAAAGTGTCACACATGTGGTATCGCCGTATTCAGGAGAAGTTGGGGAATGTGTTTTGGGGTGTCATTTTACATATACCCATGCTGGGTGAGAGAAATATCTTGGCAAAAGACAACTTTTCCCATTTTTTTATACAAAGTTGGCATTTGACCAAGATATTTATCTCACCCAGCATGGGTATATGTAAAATGACACCCCAAAACACATTCCCCAACTTCTCCCGATTACGGCGATACCAGATGTGTGACACTTTTTTGCAGCCTAGATGCGCAAAGGTGCCCAAATTCCATTTAGGAGGGCATTTTTAGACATTTGGATACCAGACTTCTTCTCACGCTTTGGGGCCCCTAGAATGCCAGGGCAGTATAAATACCCCACATGTGACCCCATTTTGGAAAGAAGACACCCCAAGGTATTCAATGAGGGGCATGGCGAGTTCATAGAAATTTTTTTTTTTTGGCACAAGTTAGCGGAAATTGATATTTTTTATTTTTTTCTCACAAAGTCTCCCGTTCCGCTAACTTGGGACAACAATTTCAATCTTTCATGGACTCAATATGCCCCTCACGGAATACCTGGGGGTGTCTTCTTTCCGAAATGGGGTCACATGTGGGGTATTTATACTGCCCTGGCATTCTAGGGGCCCTAAAGCGTGAGAAGAAGTCTGGAATATAAATGTCTAAAAAATTTTACGCATTTGGATTCCGTGAGGGGTATGCTGAGTTCATGTGAGATTTTATTTTTTGACACAAGTTAGTGGAATATGAGACTTTGTAAGAAAAAAAAATAATAATTCCGCTAACTTGGGCCAAAAAAATGTCTGAATGGAGCCTTACAGAGGGGTGATCAATGACAGGGGGGTGATCAATGACAGGGGGGTGATCAATGACAGGGGGGTGATCAGAGAGTCTATATGGGGTGATCACCCCCCTGTCATTGATCACCCCCCTGTAAGGCTCCATTCAGATGTCCGTATGTGTTTTGCGGATCCGATCCATGTATCCGTGGATCCGTAAAAATCATACGGACATCTGAATGCAGCATGACAGGGGGGGGTGATCAATGACAGGGGGGTGATCAGGGAGTCTATATGGGGTGATCACCCCCCCTGGAAGGCTCCAGGGAGACGCCTGTATGTGTTTTGCGGATCCGATCCATCTATCAGTGGATCCGTAAAAATCATGCGGACATCTGAATGGAGCTTTACAGGGGGTTGATCAATGACAGGGGTGTAATCAATGACAGGGGGGTGATCAGGGAGTCTATATGGGGTGATAACCACAGTCATTGATCACGCCCCTGTAAGGCTTCATTCAGACGTCCGTATGCGTTTTGCGGATCCGATCCATCTATCAGTGGATCCGTAAAAATCATGCGGACATCTGAATGGAGCTTTACAGGGGGTTGATCAATGACAGGGGTGTAATCAATGACAGGGGGGTGATCAGGGAGTCTATATGGGGTGATCACCACAGTCATTGATCACGCCCCTGTAAGGCTTCATTCAGACGTCCGTATTTTTTTTTCGGATCCGATCCATCTATCAGTGGATCCGTAAAAATCATGCGGACATCTGAATGGAGCTTTACAGGGGGTTGATCAATGACAGGGGTGTAATCAATGACAGGGGGGTGATCAGGGAGTCTATATGGGGTGATCACCACAGTCATTGATCACGCCCCTGTAAGGCTTCATTCAGACGTCCGTATGCGTTTTGCGGATCCGATCCATCTATCAGTGGATCCGTAAAAATCATGCGGACATCTGAATGGAGCTTTACAGGGGGTTGATCAATGACAGGGGTGTAATCAATGACAGGGGGGTGATCAGGGAGTCTATATGGGGTGATCACCACAGTCATTGATCACGCCCCTGTAAGGCTTCATTCAGACGTCCGTATGCGTTTTGCGGATCCGATCCATCTATCAGTGGATCCGTAAAAATCATGCGGACATCTGAATGGAGCTTTACAGGGGGTTGATCAATGACAGGGGTGTAATCAATGAGAGGGGGGTGATCAGGGAGTCTATATGGGGTGATCACCACAGTCATTGATCACGCCCCTGTAAGGCTTCATTCAGACGTCCGTATGCGTTTTGCGGATCCGATCCATCTATCAGTGGATCCGTAAAAATCATGCGGACATCTGAATGGAGCTTTACAGGGGGTTGATCAATGACAGGGGTGTAATCAATGACAGGGGGGTGATCAGGGAGTCTATATGGGGTGATAACCACAGTCATTGATCACGCCCCTGTAATGCTTCATTCAGACGTCCGTATGCGTTTTGCGGATCCGATCCATCTATCAGTGGATCCGTAAAAATCATGCGGACATCTGAATGGAGCTTTACAGGGGGTTGATCAATGACAGGGGTGTAATCAATGACAGGGGGGTGATCAGGGAGTCTATATGGGGTGATCACCACAGTCATTGATCACGCCCCTGTAAGGCTTCATTCAGACGTCCGTATGCGTTTTGCGGATCCGATCCATCTATCAGTGGATCCGTAAAAATCATGCGGACATCTGAATGGAGCTTTACAGGGGGTTGATCAATGACAGGGGTGTAATCAATGACAGGGGGGTGATCAGGGAGTCTATATGGGGTGATCACCACAGTCATTGATCACGCCCCTGTAAGGCTTCATTCAGACGTCCGTATGCGTTTTGCGGATCCGATCCATCTATCAGTGGATCCGTAAAAATCATGCGGACATCTGAATGGAGCTTTACAAGGGGTTGATCAATGACAGGGGTGTAATCAATGACAGGGGGGTGATCAGGGAGTCTATATGGGGTGATCACCACAGTCATTGATCACGCCCCTGTAAGGCTTCATTCAGACGTCCGTATGCGTTTTGCGGATCCGATCCATCTATCAGTGGATCCGTAAAAATCATGCGGACATCTGAATGGAGCTTTACAAGGGGTTGATCAATGACAGGGGTGTAATCAATGACAGGGGGGTGATCAGGGAGTCTATATGGGGTGATCACCACAGTCATTGATCACGCCCCTGTAAGGCTTCATTCAGACGTCCGTATGCGTTTTGCGGATCCGATCCATCTATCAGTGGATCCGTAAAAATCATGCGGACATCTGAATGGAGCTTTACAGGGGGTTGATCAATGACAGGGGGGTGATCAATGACAGGGGGGTGATCAGGGAGTCTATATGGGGTGATCAGGGGTGATCAGGGGCTAATAAGGGGTTAATAAGTGACGGGGGGGGGGTGTAGTGTAGTGTAGTGGTGCTTGGTGCTACTTTACTGAGCTACCTGTGTCCTCTGGTGGTCGATCCAAACAAAGGGGACCACCAGAGGACCAGGTAGCAGGTATATTAGACGCCGTTATCAAAACAGCGTCTAATATACCTGTTAGGGGTTAATAAAAACACATCTCCAGCCTGCCAGCGAACGATCGCCGCTGGCAGGCTGGAGATCAACTCTCTTACCTTACGTTCCTGTGAGCGCGCGCGCCTGTGTGCGCGCGTTCACAGGAAGTCTCGGCTCGCGCGAGATGAAGCGTATATGCGTGACTCTGCGCAGGGCTGCCACCTCCGGAACGCGAATCTGCGTTAGGCGGTCCGGAGGTGGTTTTTAAGCACAGAGATTATTATTACCAATATGCAAAACGTTACATTTATCCACCTTGACCATTTGCCAAGTTGATGCCCAATCACTCAGACCATTCAAGTCAGCTTGTAATTTATGGACATCTTCCATAGACTGCACAGTACTACACAGCTTAGTGTTATCTGCAAAAATAGAAATGGTGCTATTAATCCCGTCCTCAGTATCATTCATAAATAAATTAAATAACAGAGGACCCAGCACTGAACCTTGGGGTACACCACTTAGAACCCGGGACCATTCTGAATAGGAATCATTGACCACAACTCTCTGGACACGGTCCTTCAGCCAGTTTTCAATCCAATTACAAACTATACTTTCCAAGCCTATAGACATTATGTTACCTATTAAATGTCTATGAGGGACAGTATCAAAAGCCTTTGCAAAATCCAGTGTGGGGATTTGCTCTGGTAAACAGGATAAGCGGACTCAGTATAGAGGCACCAACCAGTTTGTAAACCAAAAGTTCTGTGTTTATTCACAAGTTAGAAAGTTCACAGAACAAAAAAAACACTTTCAAGCAAAAAAGTCACCTTGCAGTATTGGTGTCAGTTCACACCATGCGAGCTGTTCTGCCAACAAGAGTCCATCAGCAGGCTTTAGTCAGCCTGTTTCCCCTCACATGGGTCTCAGCCCTCCACCCCGGCACAAGTCTCAGATCCCAATACAGAGATCCCCTCTGCATGAACCCAGCTGTCTTTTAAAGGCAGCTAGATGTTAACAAAAACCCGGACCGGCACCTGCGATCCAGTCCGGTGTTTGACCCTACCTGACTACTAATTAGTCCAGAAGCACACACTGGGAGGAAAATACCTGCCTCCGCATACAATTCCATTTACTGTGTCACACCGGAAACACTACATCCACAGCCGGCCCTCTGTCCAGGCTACTACTCACCTCCTCATAAAAACAAATCAGGTTAGGGTACTTTCACACTAGTGTTAAAGTTTTCCGGTATTGAGTTCCGTCATAAGGGCTCAATACTGGAAAAAAATCTCCAGTTTTGTCCCCATTCATTGTCAATGGGGACAAAACTAAACTGAACAGAATGCTCCAAAATGCACTCCGTTCCGTTTAGTTGCGTTCCCACACCAGAGAGCAAACCGCAACATGTTGTATTTTGCTTTCCGTCCTGGAGATGCGGAGCAAAACGGATCTGTGTATGACCCGAATGCAAGTCAATGGATCTGGCACAATCTGCCACAATAGAAAACGGATCCGCCATTGACTTTCATTGGAGCTAATGACGGATTCGTTTTGGCAATGCAAAAAATATTTTAAAGATAATACAACCGGATCCATTCATAAACAGATGCAGATGGTTGTTTTATCAGTAACGGAAGCGTTTTTGCTGGACCCTGCCAGATCCAGCAAAAATGCTAGTATAAAAGTAGCCTAAGTCTGACAACTTATGTCCTTGGTAAACCCATGTTGGTGTTCACTTATAATATTACTAGCAGAAGGACCCGGCTTCGCACGGGTATATTTAATCTATTTCAATTTATGTTTCAGTGTGTTGTAAAAAGATATTGAGTTTCCCCCATAACAGTGACCTCTACAGTACCCGCCCCTTTGACAATGACCTCCACAGTGTCTGCCCCTTTAACATTGACTTCCACAGTGGTCGCCCCTTTAACATTGACCTCCACAGTGCCTTCCCCTTTAACAATGAACTTCACAGTGCCCACTTCTTTAATAGTGCCTGCCCATTTAACAGTGACCTTCACAGTGCCCGCCCCTTTAACAGTCACTTTCATAATGACCGCCCCTTAAACAGTGACTTTAACAGTGACGCCCCTTTAACAATGACCGCCCCTTTAAAAGTGACTTTCACAGTGACCACCCCTTTGACTTTCACAGTGACTGCCCCTTTAACAGTGACTTTTACAGTGACTGCTTCTTTAACAGTGACTTTTACAGTGACCGCCCCTTTAACAGTGACTTTCACAGTGACCGCCCTTTTATAAGTGACTTTTATAGTGACCGCCCCTTTAACAGGGACTTTCAGTGACCGCCCCTTTAACAGTGACCACCCCTTTAACAGTGACTTTCACAGTGCTGCCCCTTTAACAGTGACTTTCAAAGGGACAGCCCCTTTAACAGTGACTTTCACAGTGACCGCCCCTTTAACAGGGACCTTCATAGAGCTCGCCCCTTTAATAACAGTGACCTCCACAGTGCCTGCCCTTTTAATAACAGTGACCTCCAGTGTGCCCGCCCCTTTAATAACCGTGACCTCCACTGTGCCCGCCCCCCTTAAAGACAGTGACCTTCACTGTGCCCGCCCCTTTAAAAACATTGACCTCCACAGTACCCGCCCCTTTAAGCAGTAAAGAAAAATGGCTGGGTTGTTATGGAAACCTGGAGTAAAACTGTGTTTATGGCAGTTGGGATTTGAAGAGAAAGACTTGCAAGCTTGTATTTGGGGTGGGGGGCTAATTTTTTGGAAATATCTCAGGAACGGTACGTCCTAGAGAGCTAAGAACCAGTCTAAAACCTTCCCGAACACCTGATGTACCTGTGGACCAAATTTGGTGAAGATCGGTCCATTCGTTTGGTCGCGCATAAAAAACGTCCAGACAGATGTCTAGACAGACAGATAGACAGACAGAAACTAATTTTTATATATATAAAAGATTTACCGTCACATACTCCTGTATATAGTCCCTTAAGAGTCCTTCAAACATTTTTTAAACATATACTTCCCGCTGTGGCGTATATGTACACTGCAAGTCGGGAAGGGGTTATAATGCATATTTGTCAACAGGTGACATCTAAAGTGACATCTATACATTATGAGAAGAAATAATTGAGATTGTTATATAAACATGCTGAATTAGTCAATCTGTAATTTCATGTTTTTCCAGTATTCTTTCTGTGTTTGTGAGTATATAATAATTAGACTCTGCTAACCATCTGGTATCTCTCATTCTAGTGCCTGGCCCTTGTGAGCCAGAAGATCTTATTGATGGAATCATCTTTGCAGCCAATTTCTTGGGCTCTACACAGCTGTTGTCAGAACGCAATCCATCGAAAAATATCCGAATGATGCAAGCTCAAGAAGCTGTCAGCCGTGTGAAGGTGAGGGGTTTATAGATTTTATAGTGAGGCCTCTGTGAAATCTCTACATGTGTTCAAATGCTACAGTTTACAGTATCTACTGCTGGATTTACTGTACTTTTAACTGCCCTTATGGTCCATTCACAAAGTCTGACATGTTCACATGTGGCTGCTACAGTAATTTACCACTATTTTTCATTATTTACATAGGGGCAGATTTACTAAGTCAGTGGATGGTGTAAACTTAGAGGATAATGTATCAATATGCAACTTTTGTTCTTTTTTTAAGTGTCTGCTTAGTTTGAAGCCAGTTTTTTAAACAAATTTACTAAATGGCTCCTGGCAATCTTTTAAATGCATTACACAAAATACCTATGGATTTTGTTCTGTCTGTTTGTACCATAACAGGGGACTGAATCACATGTGATTTCCCCCCCCCCCCCAATTTTTTTTTATAAAGTTAATAAATCTAGCTAAGGCTACTTTCACACTAGCGGCAGCCTTCTCCGGAAGGCTGTTCCGGCGGGTGAACAGCCTGCCGGATCTGTGCTGCCGCTAGTACACGCGTGCCGCCGGAGGTCTGTTCCGGCCCCATTGACAGCACCGCAAACATGCAGAGAGTCGGCCGGAATAAAACTACGACATGTTCACCCGCCGGAACTGCCTGCCAGAGAAGGCTGCCGCTAATGTGAAAGTAGCCTAAAAATGGAGCACCTCCCACAAAATACATGGCCCTTAGTAAATACAAACTATCACAAACCACCCTAGAAATGTTGAAACTATGTCATAAATGTGGTGAAAATGCCCACTCCACTGTCAGCTGTTTAGACAGGCTGTCTAGACATACAATATGTATTAAGGCAGATTGCCTGGATTTGTGGGAGGGGCTGAGGTCCGCCTCCAGCCTATTTAGGGCACTCCCCTTACCTGGCTCCTGCATCATTGAGGTCTGAGCTTTTGAGAGAGGAGGTCGCTTGTGGAGGGTCTGGAGAGTTGCCTGCGAGTCGCTGAATTTCTGGGAGTTTTTCGTTGCCATCAGTTCTGTATTTGGAGCATTTCGGTTCTATTTTTCCAGCTTTACTCAGGTTCACTGTGGGTCACGTTTGCCCGTTAAACTGCGAGTCATCCATACGGTGCAGCCGGGGCCTCACGGTTGCCCCCTGTACTGGTTCATTTCATTTCATCATACGCTGCACCAATGTCACTGTTTTCTCGTACAAGTCACCAGTATTTCATTTCTGTCACGCCTTGTTCATGCACAATTTGTCTACACCGTACCACTATTCCGGTCAGCACCCCTGCGGCAGGCATGCAGTCGTTCCTGGGCAATCCCCCATTTCTGTTCATTTCATTTCACCAAACGCTGCACTAATGTCACAGCTTTCTCGCCCAGGTCACCAGCATTTCATTTCTGTCATGTCTCGTTCATACATAAATTTATCTGCACCGTATCACCACTCCGGTCAACACCCCTGCGGCATGCAGGCAGTGGTTTTCTGAGTCATCCATACGGGACAGCCGGGGCCTCACGGTTGCCCCCTGTACCGGTTCATTTCATTTCATCATACGCTGCACCAATGTCACGGTTTCTCATACAAGTCACCAGTTTTCATTTCTGTCACGCCTTGTTCATGCGCAATTTGTCCACACCGTACTACGATTCTGGTTAACACCTCTGCACATGCGGCAATGGTTCTGGCCTAAACCCCCATTTCTGTTTCATTTCATTTCATGGACGCTGCGCTAATATCACGGATTTCTCACAGTCACCAGCATCTCATTTTGTCATGTCTTGTTCAAGCAATCCCACAGAAACAACACTGCGGTCAGCACCCCTGTGGTTCCAGGCTCGTTCCCCATTTCTTTTTCAGTCCATATCACCCCACAATCACCCACATTCATGCCCCCCCCCCCTCCTCATGTTCATGTGCACGGCTGCAGGAGCACAAATGCGTATGAGTCATTCATACGGTACAGCAGGGCCTCACGGTTGCCCCTGTACCGGTTCATTTCATTTCATCAATGCGCACCAATATCACGGTTTTCATACAAGTCACCAGCATTCATTTCTGTCACACCTGTTTCATGCGTATTTATTCACAAACCGCACCACCATTCCGGTCAACAGCTCTGGCAGCATGCGGCCAATGGTTCCTGGATTAAATCCCCCTTTTCTGTTGTTCTTTTCACACACACTGCACCCATGTCACAGCTGCTCGCAGCAATCACCGGCAGCTCATTGCTCATGCCTATTCTGGCGTCTCCCCACAGGACCGTCACTCCGGTCAGCTCCCTGATGGTTCTAGCCCCATTCCCCATTTCTGGTTTATTTCATTTCACCCCTCAACATCCAACATTCATGCCCTCCTCCCTCCCCTCCTCGTATTCATGTACACAGCACAGGGGCCAGCTGCGGTACACCCGGCACACCCCCCATTCATTTCAACCTCCACTGGGCTTACCGCTGCACAGACATCCCCTCCCCACCGCCTCCTGCCTGTTTGGCCGCTCCTCCTGCCGCGCGGCCGATGGCGCCCGGCCGCGTCCCGGTGCCTGCCCCTGTACCATTCCATTTCACAATCATTGCACCCATGACACGGTTTTTCGCTCACAAGTCACTTGGCATTTCATGTCTGTCATGCCTTCTATGAGGCAAGGGATACGACCACACAGCAGCCCCACTCCAGTCACCACCCTGCAGCAAGCCAGCCAGGTTATTGTTCCTGGGTTTTCCTCCCATTCCAGTTCAACAAACCACCCTGCACTCACTTACATTCATGGCCCCCCCCCCCCCCGTTTCATGTCACAGCAGGGCCAAAAAATCACACACTTGCTCACATGACCTTGCGCAGCTGAAAAGGCCACACTGCTCACACCCTCCCTCATGGTCAGCACCGCCGGGCACGCACGCTGCTTCAAGGCGACCCCCCCCCCCCACTGCCTCCGGTCCCATTCCGCCGCTCCTCCTGCCGTGCTGCCGATGGCGGCCGGCCGCGTCTCTGCGTTTGGTCTGTGCCGGGGTACTGCGCATGCGCGGTGGTGCCGTCGGCGCGTGCGCGGTGTCCCGGCGGCCGTCCGCCGTTGTGGCTGGTGCAGGGTGCCGCCGCCGGGTCTGTCCGACCTCCTGACTGGCCGGCGGAGCCCTGGGCCAGTAGTTCAGCGTCATGCCCCCACCCACACAGGCTGCACAGTCCAGGGGGCATCCAGCCTGTTTTGCCTTGCACACAAACCCTCCTTGTTAAAACACCCCACCGCCATTAGGTCAAACAGCCCCCACACATAAACATAAACCCACCACTTTGCCCCATGGTCAAAAAAATAAAAAAATAAATAAATAAATAAATGAAAAAATAAATAAATAAATAAATAAATAAAATAAAAAATAATAAAAAAATATATATATAAAGGGAAACCCGCCATATAGTCCTTGGCCACACGTTCCACCATAAAAAATAAAAAAATAAAAAAATAAAAAAAAACGGGAAATCCATACAGGCCGCACGATCACACGCTCCGCCACGTAATAAATCACAGGCCTCATTTCGCACATCACCCGCACAGGCGCTGCATTATCGCATATTCACGTTATGATCCTCTCGGGTCATGCTAATGTTTATACCACAGTCCACTCTCGTCATACTACTTTCTGTTACCAGGTACGTACACCTGCTCTTAAACGATTTTCTCCTTACATTTCGGATGGTCCCGTTACTAATAAAGGAAAAAAAATAAAAAAAAAAAAAACAGGGGGGAGGAGTTATCGTCTGGTTACTAATAAGGAAAATTAAAAAAAAAGAATTAAAGGACACAGACCAATACGTTCCATTGGATTGCAAAACGCGCATTCCCACTTGTGCATGGCCATGCGCCACGCGCTGGTCTCTTCTCACACCAGGCGCAAGCTATCATTTCATGAACAACCGTCATGATCCTCCGGGTCATGCATATGTACCATGTACATTGTCACATTTCATCACACTATTTTATGTCTACCCTCCCCCTTTTTCAGGCGGTCAACCTATATTGTATTTTGCACTACCGTGTATCCGGAGAATTTTTTCTTACCACCAGGTACGTTCACCTACTCATTTAACAAAAGTCTTCATTACATTGCGAATGATCCCGTTAGGGTCAGCGTGCTGGCTTTAGGGGCACCATCATCCCACTAGGTTACCCCCTTCTTGGCTTCGCCAGCAGTTAGTGGTCCCGCGAGGCCGACACCCCGCCTCAAACGTACAGAGGCACCCGCCCAACGCGCCACCTCGTTAGTAAGCCGCCTCGCGTGTTGCATAGAGAGGGCCTCACCTGTCACTCCCTTCCCCTAGTCCTGTCTTACAGTCACCGAGAGGCCGCTTGGCAAATTAGCAGGGCCTCATCTGTCACCATGCAAGTATAATTTTTTCGCCATCCGGCCTAGCTAGCTTGCCAGCACGATCCTGTGTTTCCCCAAGCTAATCAACTGTTTTGTTTTACCATGTCTCTGGAAGGGATAGAGAACTTCTCCCTACCTGGCACCCCTGCTAGATCCGTCACTGCTACCCAGGGAGACGGTCTAGCCAGTACAGCACCCATCAGATCCTGGACAATCCCGCGCATAACGACGGAGTTAAAGTGACGGCTTGTTCCCTTCCCCGCCACGGCGAGGAGAGCAGAGCTTTTCCGGCTGCTGCGCACGCCAATCGATAACAGGGAGGCAGGGGAAGGACCTAGCCAGTCCAGCACAGGGGATATACATACCATGCTGTCCTCTCTAAATGTCATCCATGTCTAAAGTCAACGCCAGGTTGGAGAGGCTGGAATCGGTCACCGCGACCCTCTCCCTGGCAGGGCCACCACCGGCAGCGTCACCGGCGCCGGCCGGATTGCCAGTGATCACGTCGACCGTTAGCCTGGAGGACCAAGAAGTCAGCCCGGCGCACATAATACCGGAGGAGGAACCTGGGGTACCCGTCGCCACCAAGAAGACAGAAGGGCCAGACACAGTCATCACCTTTCCTGGGTACCCAGTTGGATTCAGCCTCAATGCAAGCCAGTTTGCCATCCGGGAAGATCCAGGACATTCTCGCCCACATAGACAACTACCTTCAACTCAGCACCGGCAGCCGCAAAGAACGGCAGTCCCTGCTGGGCTCCCTGATCTTTGCCATGCGCATCCACCTCAGGGTCGCTCATTTATATCACGGCTCCTGCACCTCTCCCCTTTTTTCCTACACGACTCGCACGGGTTGTCCCTGGATGCCCACGCTGCGGCAGGTCTGGGCATGTGGGGGAGATTTCTGTCCACCTGGAGTGGCGGTAGCTTGTTTCTCCCTCAGCCGTCGGACTCTTCCCCCTCTATCTGGTCAGATGCGGCATCTACCACAGGCTTCGCGGCCATTTTTGGGAACGATTGGCTGTGGGGCAGCTGGCCTCCTGCGGTCCGGGGTTGGAGAGATTCTCCACTGCCTCAGCGCTTTTCAAGATCTACCCCATCATGGCGGCTGCCGTAGCGTGGGGTCATTCATGGGCAAACATGTCGGTCCGGTGCTATTCAGACAACCATACGACCTGCCAGTTCATCAACAGGATCGTTCCAAATCTCTCACAATCGTGAGGTTTCTGCGGAGACTTCCTTGGTTGGCCACTTGCAATAATTTCTTCTTACATTGTTTCCATGTCCAGGGGGTGTGCAATACGGCAGCTGACAATCTGTCTCACGTCAAATTTCAGGCATTTCATCAAGCTCTCCCATCAGCGTCACCCACGGCCTCCATCAATCCATCATTTCAAACAGCTCATTCTGGATTAGAAGGCATCATGCGGCATAGCCAGTCTCTGTCCCACTTGGCACCATCAGACAATACACATAGAACATACGACAGAGCATTCACACTATTCAACAGGTTCCTGTTGGAACACAACATCACGCACCCCTTTTGTCATGACGTCTCTTCCGGGGTTGGCTTCTTTTGCCACCTCAAACTCAAATGTCATACAACACCATCAAACTATCTCACCGGCATTTCAACATCATATGCTAATCATACACCCCAATAACATCAGCTTCATGTCCTCGCACCAGATCAAATCCATACTCAGAGGATTCAGGAAACGGAACCCGCACGTCCAGCCCAGAGGCTACCCATAATCAATCATATCTTCAAAGCATTATCCGACTTACTGGACGCCACGCCTCTTGAAACAGATACCAACTCAATCATCAAAACGGCAATTTACTTGGCCTTCTACGGATTCCTGAGTTCCGGGAAATTCACTACAGCCTCCACGACCCGAACCTCACCTTGTCTTCTTGTCGCCCACGTGTCAAAACACATGGTTCACTACATCCTGTCCTTACCTCACTCCAAGAATAGTCAGCACTTACCCGTCAACATTTCATATTACCCCACGCACAACAGATGGTGTCCAGTCAGGGTCCTGGATGCTTACAATCAGCGTCACAAGTTCTACCCTCTCAACCGCTACTTCACTACATGGTTCGGTACTCACCACCACCACCTTCATGACCCATGCCGGGTCATCCCTCACACAACTAGGCCTCAACGCAGCCAACTACTCAGGGCACTCTTTTCGCATTGGAGCCACGTTCACGGCCTCCAGTGCCAACATCCTCACTCATGTCATCAGGGAATTGGGGCGCTGGGAGTCATCCGCTTACGCGCAATACATTCCCAATCCAACACAAGAGTTAAGAGTGGCTTTCCAAAACATGTCGGGTCAAGCTATTGATACATCACTTGGCTACAATAAACTGGTTTATTTCCATTTTTGCCCTCTTCTTTCTCAGGCCTACCTCATCCTCGGTTTCGGCACACCACAACCGACTGCACTCATTCCCTGCTTTCCCAGGGCTCTTCACTGTTCTACCGTAAGCCCCTTACACGAGTATTAAGGCAGATTGCCTGGATTTGTGGGAGGGGCTGAGGTCCGCCTCCAGCCTATTTAGGGCACTCCCCTTACCTGGCTCCTGCATCATTGAGGTCTGAGCTTTTGACCCTCCCACCACTCCACTCATTTACAACTCATTTCTTCCATATCTTTTCCTTGGGTAGGCCTTCTTCTTTCTCAGGCCTACCTCATCCTCGGTTTCGGCACACCACAACCGACTGCACTCATTCCCTGCTTTCCCAGGGCTCTTCACTGTACTACCGTAAGCCCCTTACACGAATATATATATATCACAAGGGCTCAGGCTGGGTAAGAGATGTGGTGCAGGTACAGACACTTTTGTCTAACTTTACACCAACTATTGGTTGGCTTACTTTGCAACAGAATTTTATGGCAGAATTGTATATCCCCTTATTTAAAAATCGGAAATAAAATGGAAAACCATAATGAAACAAAAAAATATATATTTGTTTATAGCTCAGATGAGTACATTAGAAACATTTATTGTGATTTCAATGTATTGATAATCACAATAACCTGTACATGCATAAATATATTTTTACATACACTGGAGAAAAGTCCTGACTATTTATGGATGGTTGACAACCCTTACCCTATACTTCAGTTTTGTTTTTTATTTCCTGCTGTAGGCATATTGACTTCACTGATGAAAACAAAATCAAACACAATGCACCAGCACTCTGCAAACTTAGAATATTTGAAATAATGCATAATAATTCACTATATAAAAGAATATAAGGTACTCAGTAAATATATTTTGATCAAAATAATTTCTGCCCATCCACCACGGCAAAGTGATCTCTTTCTGGATGGGAATCTACTCTATATGATACCTGTCTCTGTGCCAACCGGCCTCAAGTTAATTTAGGGAGAGCAGGTTCCATGTGTATACTGTGTTTGCTGTATATGTTACCTCTCTCTATGCCAGCAGACTACAGCTATATGTGGTAAGGATGGACAAGTTAGGCTGAGTTCACACTTTAGTTTTTTGGTCAGTTATTTCCATGAGCCATGTGAGCCAAAATCAGATGCAGGTCAAAAACACAGAATAGGTGCAAATCAAATCATTAGACCTGATCTGTGGTTTTGTTTCACAATAACTTATGGAAACAACTGACCATATAACTGAACTGTGAACTCAACCTTCGGAGCGCACAATCAAGATCACTGTCAAAAACTAACATTTTGAAAACCATATGTAAAAATTAAATGCAAAATCAAGATATGGCTATTTTCAGTTCTTAGATATGTGATAAGAACTGAAAATCATGGAGGCTGTATTTATGTAGTGAACACACACTTGACTCATGACTTGGCTCATGACTTTAAACAGGACCTGCTATCAGTTCTCCTGACATGTCTGCTGTAATGAATACTTGTATTTCCCTTGAAATAACAATACTGGAGCATCTATTATTAGAAATGCATCAATAAATTGACAACTGTTATGCCTCATTCACATGTCAGTGTTTGATTTCCATCAGTGATTTTGAGCCCAAACCAAGTGCGACTTTAAACACAGAACTTTTTCTTATACCTTATGTCGGTGGAGGCTCCAGTCCTGGTTTTGGCTCACAATCACTGACCAAAACACTGACATGTGAATGAGGCTTTAGGTGTGTGTCCCTACACAGTTTTACACTGTCCAATCAGTGCTAACATTGTTAGAGTGTTTTGGGACACACCTTATAAACAAGCTGAATAGTAATTCCCAGTGTTACAGGCAATGTGTGTGGATCCACTGTACAAACTAATGGTTTGACTTAGGACTAAAGGGCATTATCCTGACAGTCCTCCAGTATTCACCCTTTAACTCCTATACAGAGATCTAGACCTTGCTACAGAGTTGCCACCATGCCGCTACCTCTTGAGATAGTCCTGGTGTGGTTGCAGGCTGACCTAGTGGGTCAGAGACACTGATGCAAAGCACCAAAGGATCAGGCTGGAAACAGGCCGAGATCAGGTCAAGCAGTGTACTAGCATATCCAGGGCAGGCAGCTTTAGGGCAATTGAAAAACCAGGCTAAGGTCATGGCAAGTGGCTAGAAGTCATAGTAGGTAGTTGGTAGTCAGGGGGCTTCCCTCTTCATTACCAAGTACACAGGTAGTTAGACAGAGAATCACATCTTTGCTAGTTACTGCAGACTGGGAAACCTAAAGCTCAGGCACACTCCTACTGGGGAGGATGCCTTAAAGGGGTTGTCTCATAAAACTTATTGGGAATTTCACAAGAAAAATAATGGTGTGCTTGGTTTTAACGTAACTTTATTCTTTCATGAGTTATTTACAAGTTTCTGACCACTTATAAAATGTGTTCAATGTGCTGCCCATTGTGTTGGATTGTCAATACAACCCTCTTCTCCCACTCTTCACACACTGATAGCAACACCGCAGGAGAAATGCTAGCACAGGCTTCCATTATCCGTAGTTTCAGGTGCTGCACATCTCGTATCTTCACAGCATAGACAATTGCCTTCAGATGACCCCAAAGATAAAAGTCTAAGGGGGTCAGATCGGGAGACCTTAGGGGCCATTCAACTGACCCACAATGACCAATCCATTTTCCAGGAAACTGTTCATCTAGCTGGCATGTTCCCTGAGTTTTTCCAGCAAGATGGTGCACCACCACATTATGGGTGTCAGGTCCGAGCATTCCTAGATGAACAGTTTCCTGGAAAGTGGATTGGTCGTCGTGGGCCAGTTGAATGGCCCCTAAGGTCTCCCGATCTGACCCCCTTAGACTTTTATCTTTGGGGTCATCTGAAGGCAATTGTCTATGCTGTGAAGATACGAGATGTGCAGCACCTGAAACTACGGATACTGGAAGCCTGTGCTAGCATTTCTCCTGCGGTGTTGCTATCATTGTGTGAAGAGTGGCCCACGACGACCAATCCACTTTCCAGGAAACTGTTCATCTAGGAATGCTCGGACCTGACACCCATAATGTGGTGGTGCACCATCTTGCTGGAAAAACTCAGGGAACATGCCAGCTAGATGAACAGTTTCCTGGAAAATGGATTGGTCGTCGTGGGCCAGTTGAATGGCCCCTAAGGTCTCCCGATCTGACCCCCTTAGACTTTTATCTTTGGGGTCATCTGAAGGCAATTGTCTATGCTGTGAAGATACAAGATGTGCAGCACCTGAAACTACGGATACTGTAAGTCTGTGCTAACATTTCCAGGTTGGGTCAGTGACTTCATCGTCCACCACATCCTCTTCCACTTCCTCACTCTGCTCATCCTCCTGACTTGTTGACCTAACCACTACCTCAGTGACTGATAACTGTGTCTCATCCTCTTCATAAACCTCTTGAGAGAGCAATTGCCGTTGAGTTATTGGCAACTGTGTCTCATCATCATCCACCTCATTAAACAGTAATTGCTGTTCCCCACCGTCATCTTCTTTTGATTGTGGATGCTCAAGAGTTTGGGAATCAGGGCACAAGATCTGTCCCTCTTCAAGCGTGTTTGGCGAGAGGGGCCAAATCAAGGAATGGCACTGAAAAGAGCTCCTCAGAATATCCGAGTGTGGGATCACTTGTTTGCCCAGACTCTCCATGGTGGGAGGAAGGATGATGAGGGTGAGGATTTGGTTGAGCAGACTCTTGCGCCTAGAGACTAGACTTTGTGGAAGACAGGTTGGTGCTTAACCGACTGGAGGCATTATCTGCTGCAAACCAACCGACCACCTGGTCGCACCGGTCTGACTTCAAGAGTGGTGTCCTATGCCGCCCTGCAAACTGGGACATGAAGCTAGGTATTGTGGATAATTGTTTTTCTTGTGCTCTGGCAGCAGGCACAGATTCACTGCGCCCAGGGCCATCATGGCCACTGCCCCGTCCCTTACTGCTCGCCTTCTTCATAATACATGTTATATATGATTGAAAGTCTGTCACACGTACATTAGCGTAGGATTTGGAAGTGTATGCGTAAATACATTAAAAAAGGTATTTGGGATGTGGAGGAGATGTAGCACAGATAATGTCAATGCTGTCACCAGCGGCTAATGAAGAATTACAGGGAATGTCACAGGTATTTGGGATGAGGAAACGTTATCCAGGAGAGGTACCACCGGTAATGTCACTGTCCGCAGTGTCTACGCAAAAAAGTACACTGTATGTCACAGATACATTTTTCCAGCGCACACGTTACAATGCAGATGTGGCACTGGTTATGTCACTGTCAGAAGCGGACACGGTCTATTGAAAAAGTACACTGTATGTCACAGATAATTTTTTTCAGCGCACACATTACACTGCAGATGTGGCACTGGTAATGTCACTGTCACAAGCAGACACCGTCTACAGAAAAATTACACTGGATGTCAGATATTTTTTGGATGCGCACACTTTACATTGGAGATGTGGTGCAGCTAATGTCACTGTCCGCAGCAGACACCTTCGACGGAAAAAGTACACTGGATGTCACAGATATTTTTTGGATGCGCACACTTTACACTGGAGATGCGGGGCAGATAATGTCACTGTCCGCAGAGGACACAGTCTACGGAAAAAGTACACTGGATGTCACAGATAATTTTTTGATGCGCACACTTTACACAGGAGATGTGGCACAGCTAATGTCACTGTCTGCAGCGGACACCTTTGACGGAAAAAGTACACTGGATGTCACAGATTTTTTTTGGGATGCACACACTTTACACTGGATATGCGGCGCAGCAAATTTCGCTGTCTGCAGCGGCCTAACTATTGTGCGCTATTTAGCGCAGGATGCGCTAAAATAGATATTGCTGACACACACAATAGCCCTTAGAAAAATTTTGGGTCTGTAAAGTTTTAGCAATTTAGCGCAGGTTGCGCTAAAAATATAGATTGCTGCTGCCACACACAATAGTCCTTAAAGTTTTAGTGGTAAAAATATTCTAAATCACTCCCGGCACTGTCTGTCCCTTCCTCAGCACAGCTCTCCCTGACTAAGAATGAGCTGAACATGCGTCATCGGGTGGTATATAGAACCCGATGACACGTCCGGCCAGCCAATCACTGTAATGGCAGCAGCCAACATGGCTACGGCATTACAGTAAGGGCAGTACTTGCGGGGCGGGGCAGATACTCGAGCATTGAGCTTGAGCACATGCGGTATTTGGCCGAATACGGCCATGTGCCGATCATCAAGATGCTCCAGCCGAACTGGTGTTCGGCCGAGCATGCTCGATCATCACTAGTTATAGGGTTATTTATAAAGAGACAGCAGGAAATCAAGAGAATTGTCATCGAATTATTGGATGACCACGTTAGGGACAAACTTCAAACTCTCAGATGGGGTTATTCCCAACGTGATCACCAATTATCATTGGTGCAGCAGTTTGGAGGATGTCAAAACTTTGTATAACCTTGAGAACGAACCAGCAAATCTGAGAGGATTGGGTCCATTCACAGACCTTAAAAACAAAAGTTGCAAAATGCCACCACAAGGGGATTTATCCTGCATAGGTGTCTTTCTGAAACATCCCACTACAGAACTAGCAAAGACTTAGACCAACCTATTCAGATTCAATTGCAGTTCTAACGAACGGAGAGCAATTGTAAATCTTGAAAAGGATAAATCCATCCCCATCAAGCCCTCAGACAAAGGGGGGAATGTGATAGTGATGGACACCATGCAATACAAAGAAATGTGTCTGAATATCCTTAAAGATAAGGACACTTACGAACGCATCCCCCTGGATCCCACTACCCAATACCAATTGGAACTTTGGGATGTTTTGTTAAAACGATTCATCTGATAGGGGAAGATGAATTTAATTATTTGTATCCCCTACATCCAATTATTGCAAATTTTTACTGCCTACCCAATATACACAAGGGAATCGCGCCGCTAAAAGGCTGCCCTATTGTATCTGGGGCGGGCAGCCTCTCACAAAAGTGTGGAGTACCTGTATATGTTGATCAAATATTGAGACCATTTGTTCAGTGTCTCCCCTCTTACATTAGAGACACTGGGAACTTATTGACCAAATTGGATGGTATCACAGTAGAAAAAGATTGGTTCCTAGCATCAATATACGTTGAGGCCCTTTACTCATCAATTCTGCAGGAGGCGGGCATCTCTGCTCTGGAACATTTTTTGAGAGCCAGGGGTCAACAATTCTCTGTACATAATGCCTTTGTTTTGGAACTTTTGCATTTTGTGCTGACTAGGAACTTCTTCCTCTTTGACAACCACTTCTACCACCAGCTCAGGGGCACCGCTATGGGCAGCTCCTGTGCGCCTTTCTATGCAAATTTGCTCCTGGGCTGGTGGGAAGAGACAATGGTATTTGGGGATGCACCAATACCAGGTACAACTCATGTGGCACTCTGGGCACGCTTCATAGATGACATTTATGTCGTCTGGAGCGGTACCAGGGCTGACTTCACTGAGTTTGTGACACATCTAAATGTGAATTCTATAAATATTAGATTCACATTGGTCATTGAAATGGAGTGTTTACCTTTTTTGGATATTTCTATCCAGAAAACAGAATGGGGACACTTAGAAACAAGCATCTACCATAAACCCACCTCTACCAATTCCCTTTTGAGATGGGAGAGCAATCATCCTGCACCCCTCAAACGTGGAATACCTACCGGTCAATACGTGAGACTAAGATGTAACTGCTCTGAACAGAAAACATTTATCCAACAGGCAGGTGACCTAAGGACCAGGTTCCAGGAACGTGGTTATCCCGACAGGGTACTTCGTACAGCATATCAGAGGGCACTTAAACAGGATCGTACTACATTATTACATCCCACTACCATTCCCCTTCAGATGACGCAGGGCATTATACGACTAATATGGACCTTTGACACAGCATCTGGTCCAGTGATGGCCAGTTCGCATTGTTCGCCTGCGAACACATGCGGGCTGACATCTTTTCTCACAAGTCCGGCGATGCACAGGTAAGGCCTTACCTGTGCCTGTGCCGCGAGCCGGTCTGAAATCACATGGAGTCACCGGGAGCAGGCAGTTCTGAGAACAGCCGCCGGGGGCCTTCATCGGGCTGTTCTAGGAACTGCCTGCTCCCGGTGACTCCATGTGATTTCAGACCGGCTTGCGGCACAGGCACAGGTAAGGACTTACCTGTGCATCGCTGGACTTGTGAGAAAAGATGGCAGCCTGCATGTGTTCGCGGGCGAACAATGCGAATTGGCTATCACTGATCTGGACATGTTAGAGGCATTATATATCGACATTGGGACACTTTACTGATGGATCCGGATTTGAAAGATGCTCTTAGTCCCCATCCCACAATTACATACAGGCAGGTTAAAAGTCTAAGAAACCGCCTTGTGCACAGTCACTTTACACCAGGGATGCCCAACCTGCGGCCCTCCAGCTGTTGCAAAACTACAACTCCCAGCATGCTTGGACAGCCTACGCCTATGAGCTTACAACAGGGCATGATGGGAGTTGTAGTTTTACAACAGCTGGAGGGCCGCAGGTTGAGCATCCCTGCTTTACACCATCGCACAGCCCAAAAACCTGGCTAGACAATCCACTAAAGGGCTGCTACTGTTGCGGAAATTGTAGCTTCTGTAAGTGTGTACAAGTGTGTAAGACCTTTACCGGGAGAGAAACTGACACTACCTATCAATTGTCGTACTACAGGAGTAGTGTACCTAATCACCTGCGAGTGTGGAACACAATATGTGGGGAAAACATGGAGGGAGTTCTGCCGACGTATTGGGGAATATCTCAATGATGTGCGGAATAATAAGGACATGTCAGTAGCCAGACACGTGAATGAATTTAATCAGGGAAGACCAAATGCGATTAAGTTTACGGGAATTGAACGGGTCAACCGGTCACCCAGAGGTGGTGATTGGGAAAGACATATTCTGCAAAGAGAGACCTGGTGGATCTATAAACTTAACACACCAAGCTCCAACGGTCTCAACAAACAACTGAATTTAGTTTTTTATCTCTATCATCATTAAATTACTCTTAGGAGTTCATAATAGTCTCTGGCAGTTTAATATAAAAACTTATTATTTATTCCAGCCCAAAATGTTCCAGCTTTTTCTTGCCTCTTATTCTATTATGAGCGATCTGCTCTATCTGAGCAGGGTGGACCACTTGCGCTGCGGTTATTCAGCTGCGCTGATGCCACTTCGTTCCACCTGGACATGCCCCCTCCACGGCTTCCCCTGACTGCCCGTATGATGCTCTTTTACTCATGTCTGGCAATACCCCGGCCCTTTGTATATGGTAGCACTCTGGACCATATGTCCTTTACCATCTAGGGTGGGCATTTAACTACCCCCCCCTTTTTCTTTAATAGATTTTGTGTCACTACAGTATAATACTATATTTTCAGAATGAATTTTCAGTAACACTGGGAGCATTATTGATTCCTGTATACTCCCTTACAGTTTAGCTGTTTTACCACATTATCAGCTAAACTGTTGCCCCTTATCCCCTGATGAGTCTGGGGTAATAATAATAATATGACGAAACGCGTAGGGACATTCTCCCTTCCCTGTGGTCTATCATCTTTCCTCTAGGGTAGGGACTTCTAGGGCCTCCTATTTCAGGGCAAGGTTCCGGACGGGGCTGCCCTTGTCAGGGCGATGACTCAGTATTAGGAGGACATCAGGGCATACTAGTTCTGACAGGGTGGTTTAGGAACGGTGTTCATCACCAGGACCCTGCTCGTCATCTTCCGTGAAGTGATTTTCAAACCATACCCCAAGTGTGATTTTAGATATCTTCCGCCTACCGGCAAGACTGTTCTTTTTATTTCTGGCAATTTTTATAATGAAGAGTGGACGGCTTTCGTGTTATTTTGGCCTTGATATTTGCTCACTAAGAGGCCATTTGACATTTTTTGTTATTGTTTCGTGTTTGTGGCACATGTGGTGTGTGCACACACCTTTCATTGTTATCATTATTGTGATGTAAATTGAAAGCATCCTAGTATTTTATTCAATTGATTGAACGTTAAGTTTTAGTAAGCTACTACCTCCTATGTTTTTCAGTTATATATTTGAGTATATACCACTTTTTTTAATCTCTTTTTGTCCTTTTTTTGGTTGTTGGGATGATCAAAATGCAACTATAAAGGCACAGATTTTTTTATAGTGTTCATTGTTTGGGTAAATAATATGATGATGACTTTATAGTTTACATTTTTACAGACCAGTGAAACCAATTTTGTATATTTTTGTTACATAATAATGTCTTTTAGTTTTTTTTTTTTTTTTAAATGTGTTCGTGTTTTCTTTTTTTTTTTTTACTCAAATCATTATTATTATTATTTTTTTTTTACTGTATTAGTCCCACAAAGGGCCCTGTACTTGATTGATTACACAGTCTAATACTTATATAGTAGAGTGTATTATGCCTGCCTGTCCCATGGCCTATCAGAAAATGCCTCTGGCACGACCTAATAGGCTTCTGTACTTGTCAGATTCCCATGCCTTTACATGGCCTTGGCCACCACAGCAACCATCAGCACCCAAGGATCGCATCATGGGCAGCTCATAGGTAACAGAAGAAGTTCTTTCTGTCTGTTTAACCATCTAGATCCCTTGGGTTAACGCCTTAGCAGTGCTTTAGGCCTCTTTCACACGACAGTATGTCTTTTCCAGTGTTTTGCGGTCCGTTTTAAACGGATCCGTTGTTCCGTTTTTTGTTTCCGTTGTGTTTCCGTTTCCGTTCCGTTTGTCCGTTTCCGTTTTTCCGTATGGCAAATACAGTATACAGTAATTTCATAGAAAAAATTGGGCTGGGCATAACATTTTCAATAGATGGATCCGCAAAAAACGGAACGGATACGGAAGACATACGGATGCACTTCCGTATGCATTCCGTTTTTTTGCGGACCCATAGACTTTAATGGAGCAACGGAACGTGATTTGCGGCCAAATATAGGACATGTTCTATGTTAAAACGGAACGGAAAAACGGAAACGGAATGCATACGGAACACATTCCGTTTTTTTTGCGGACCCATTGAAATCAATGGTTCCGTATACGGACCGTATACGGACCGCAAAAAACGGCCAGTAAACGGGAAAAAAAAAAACGGCCGTGTGAAAGAGGCCTAAGACAAAGATTTCCACACCATTGGGTACTGAACATTAGGTTATCGCCTGAGTAGAGATGAGCGAAGTAATTGAAACTGAAACTTTGATTCAGCTGCTTCGCCAAATTTCACAAAGAAATTTACTTTGTGACAAATGAATTTGTCACAGAGCGCATTTCTTTGTATGTAGCAGGCACAATGATATGGAACAGCGATGGCGCCGCCCCCCATCATTGAACTCCTCAGATGTCGTGTTCATCGCTGATCGCGGCTTTGGAGATTAACATTGAGGGCTTTCAGGGATTAATCCAGTAAAAAAAACCTCACCTTATCTATTTGCCCTATTTGTAGAGGCTGCCGCGGCCATTTTGTTTGTAGGCAGTGCGCGAAATCTCGCTTGGTAATGTGATGATGTCATCATGCTGGCCAAGGTAGTGATGTCATACATCACTGCGCGTGAGATTTTGTGTGTTATCTTCAATCAAGATGGCTGCGGCGGCCTCTTCGCGCTCAAATTGATGGAGTGAGTATGATTTTTTTTGTTGTTTTTACCGCCATTTCAGGGAAGATTGAATTGTTACAATGAAGCACAAGGAAATTTGTCTTCATGGCGAATCAATTTTTTTCTGAAATTTGGATCCTACAGTGTATGCTTTCCTATTAACAAGCAAATCCTGTGTTGTCCAATCCGGCAGTTATACTCCCCTCCCTCTACATTTGGGCTATGACGGTGAACATAACCTTCAAGAAATTTTCCTATCACAGAAAGGGGTGGCATACTGTTAGGATAAGCCATCACTTACTGATCATGGGGATCTTACTGCCAGGAGTCAGACCACCACAATTCTTACAATGAGAGGACTACAGAACATTCTGTATGTCCTTCCTAGTATTGGACTGCATATTGATTTTCTAAGAGAGTTATGTTAATGTGGCTGTGAGGAAAGCTAGAGAGATTTTGGCCTCACTGTGCTTTGGATCAGCACTTGTCCTAGAGGTTGAACTTTCACTGATTGTAGCAATATTCCATACTGTCATCAGATGGGAATCCCTCTTTAAAGGGGTTATCCCATGATTCATGTGAAAATGAGCCCTTTCTAACAAAGCTAGAACCAGCCCTGTACCTCACATGGATCCAGAGATCTTCCTATAAATTGCTCCAATTTCTCTGCTAGATTTATTTCAAACTGACAGCTCAAGGGGAATGTACGTTCTCAGAGGGCGTGTCTTTCTTCTGTAGCTCTCTCCCAATCACAGCTCAGGAGGCAGTTGTAGGATTAAACTGAGCATGTGCGGCCATCTCAGTGAGCAGGACAAGGAGATAATAAAAAACAAACAGCAGGTGGCGCTATACAGACACATTTTAGTAGCGATACTAAATGTTTAATTACATCCAATTACAAAAGTACTCAGATCCAGGTACCGGTTTGAACACTAAAGAATATGTTTCATGGGACAACCCCTTTAATTAGCATGAATTAATATTGGCCTTTTCCTATATGCAGTGGGGGAGATTTATCAAGAACGATGTTTTCTATGCCGATCTTTATAGCCCCCTGAGCTTCTGGAGAAAGAGTTCCATTTATGACCAGGTGAAGTCCCTGCAGCTAGAATGAAATCTACATCAGTGAATGAGAAGCTGACCTGAGGAAATAAATTACAGTCCAGGACACTTGAATAATGCTTTTCTTATTTGCAGAAATATGGTTCTGAAACAACTGTTATATTTCTTTGCCAGTGACTTAATGGCTGAACATGTGATAAGATTATGCTGACATTACACTACACATTACAGCTAGTCTCTGTCATATTCCCAGCATTGTACACTCATAGATTAACCTTTTCTCTGTTTCTTTCTCTGTGTGTTCATACTCCCTTTTCCTCTCACGTCATCTACTCAGAGGATGCAGAAGGCTGCTAAAATCAAGAAAAAAGCGGTGCGTGGAATGTTTCCTATTTTTAATGACATCCATGTCATTGTCTTTTTTCATTCCATCAGCATCCAAACCATTTCATTT